>NC_064618.1:649301862-649919528 GCF_023898315.1 Schistocerca nitens | reverse complement strand
AATTGAAACACGTAGGCATTTATCCTCGGTGACCATGTTCCTCGCTACATGTTTCCTTGGCACGACGGCATATTTCAACAGGACAATGCAAGGTGTCACACAGCTCGCACTGTACGTGCATGTTTCGAAGAGCACCAGAATGAACCTTCCATTCTCCCCCTGGCCACCACATCTCCTGGATTTGAACCCAGTATCTACGGGACTACTTCCATTGGGCTGTTAACGCCATGGATCCTCAACCGAGAAACGTAGACTAGCTGCCCATGGCTCCACATGTCGGTATCTTCCAGGAGCTCACTTACTCACGCGTCTCGCAGCGGTCCGCGCTGCGGTAAGCGGTTATTCAGGCTTTTGACGGGTGGTCACAACAATACGACTGAACAGCGTAATTCACACGTAGTGTCGGCACCCATCATAATACACTCCTGCGCATTAAAATTTCGAAACCAGGAGGGATAGCAAGTATAGAAATTGTACTTACTGATTGTAAGAAGAAGTAGGAACCATCGACGCAGTTCAGGACAGTATGGAAAAGATGCGGTCTTCTTATCTTGACGAGAGACGTCATCAGGAAGACCTCATAGACAGGTCACTATCTACTGTCCAAATTACCAGCTCTGCCAACCAGAGGTGATTGTGTTGTGTTCTCAGTGGCATTCATACCATCAGGCTTAGTACTAGGTCGTTAAGACGATGACGATTACAATATAGCAATGTTACTTCTCTCCGTTGCCTCAACACGAGAATACCTCCATTCTGATAATGTACCACGAAAAACTGATACTAGTCACTGAAAGGCGCCGTGATGCCTCTTATGTGCCCGGCGTTGTCCTTGCGCACCGCTGTCTGCACGCCCCTGTCACGGGAGTCGCAAAAATGGCTTCCATGCCGACACGTCGTCGTGTTCCAGACAACGTCGTATTACCGATGAGGATACTGCGCCCATAAGCCCATTTCCAGATTACAGGTTCGTGACCCGACTGTAGCATCCCTCACAATCGGGTAAGCAACATGTATTTACTCTCAGGCGCAGGTCGTGGGGACCGCTGATCTCAAGCATAGGTTTAAGTATGGCCCTGCTTAATGCACAGAAACCTTATTAGAATGACGTTTGTTGAATCCTGACCATTTCGACTAGCAATATCAAGGAGTAGCAAACTACAGTCTTGATATTCCAAGACTGAGTGACTGTGGTATTTCGACACGCGCTGGAGTACGTTGCTCCTTCTTGTATGGGAAATAAGATAATCTTAGCACAAACAACTATGATTCAAATGCGATTTGTGAATGACAGATCTCCTGCCTCATCTTTCCACATATACAGAATTTAAATGTCGCTACACCAACATGCTTTGCACAGCTGTGCTCAGGAGCTAATCATTTACATATCATACATGTAGATCATTCGACGTCACTTTGACGTTCGTTGCATATCATCCTCATGGTATCGCAATTTTATTAGAGAACTGTGCATTTCATTGACTGTCGTGCAAGTAAGAGTACCAGAACCGTCTTTGTACTTACATTTTTATCATATTCAGGAGCGTCAATCGTCCATGTAGCAGCATTGTACGTCGATAATGAGTAATACACAGGGTGTCCCAAAAAAACATTGACAACGTGTGGTATGTCGTGCGGTAAGGCAAACTCATCGGTTTTCTAGCAGGTACCCATATCTGGAAACGCACCGCATGAGCACTGGGAGCGTCGAAGTCCGAGGACGATTCGTTTTGATATATGCAGATGGTATCTGTTCTTTCAGACATGTCCGAAAGAACAGATGCCATCTACATATAGTTAAAGCTAACCGGCCATTGACTTTCTTCTGTGTGGATGCACATGCACTGCCCGATCTCTTACGGGACTCAAGTCAGATTGTCTGCCGCGAGTAATGTCTGTTATGGGCACTACGAATATAGTGTGTTGACATTAAGTTGGGAATGAGAGTCTCACGGGGAGCGTGCAAGGGATAAATCCCGGCAATCAATTATCATCTGTGCCCTCGGTGGCTCAGGTGGATAGAGCGTCTGCCATGTTAGCAGGAGGTCCCGGGTTCCAGTCCTGGGCGGAGCCCATGTCTTAAACTGTCCCTGATGATGTATATCAACGCTTGTAGGCAGCTTAGGTTCTTGATTTCATTATCGTTTCATTCGTTTTGGTGTCTGAACACGGAAAGTATGCAATCCTGCAGCGAGCTGCGTACTGCGGATGAACTACTGTGCCAAATAACATTCCTGCGTGTACGCTATATTCATCCACACAGCTCTTGTGCGCATCCTATTGGCGCCTTGTAGGGCCTGCCAGCGTGGTAAAGACGTGACCGCTGTGCAATAAGAACCAGAACACAGGTGAGGAAATGACAGACATGGTGCACGCACACGGCAAAACAGACTGTAATGGCAGAGCTGCAGCAAGATTGTATGCGGAACGTTTCCCAAACAGACGTACCCAGATCATTCTAAGTACGCAGCCATCGAGAGACGAGTCAGAGGAGCCGGAAAGTTGTACTCAGATAATTTCTGCCTGAGGTGTGTCCATTGTACAGTAAAGTAATAGTACTTGGCGCTTCGTACCTGCGGATACTATCCGCAGTCTACGGTTTGTCCTCTGGTAGGTGCCGAAACGTGATGCACGTCGTCCACGCTCTGCTGGAACACTATAGTTGCGGGAGGACGTGCTGCCTGTGTTGGAAGAGGACCTGCTACCGGAGCAGGCCGAGGCACTGCACGGGCGTAAAAGTGCCGTGCGGCTGGTTATCCAAGAACACTGGCTCCATCTATACCATCTGCAGAAATTCCAGGCATTACAGAAGCAGGACTAGCAACGACGGGTACAGTTTGCACAATGGTATTTGCGGCAGTGTATACTCCAGCCAAATTCTTGAACTTGATGCTACGCACGAATGAATGCACGTTTACTTAGAGAGGGCATATTAAACATGCACAACATGCAACTTTTGGGGGATCAAAATCTTGTCCGCTGATGATTCAAAATCTTCATCAACGGGTCAGTATTAACATCTGGACAGACATAATTGTTGATCATACAATTGGACAGTATCCACCGCCAAACAGACTAGCAGGACCGATCAACTTCATATCTATTAGAGATCTTTTTCCTTCCTAATGGTTATAGTGCCACTAAATGTTGGGATGGACCCTTGTCTGGAACACATCTGGGCTCCAGAACAATTTGATGTCGATGTGCCGAATCATCTCAATGTCGTATATTCCAGTCTATGGATTGGTAGAGGTGGACCAGTTCCATGGCCAACGCAGTCGCCAAATCTGACAAATCTCGACTGTTTTCTGTAGGGTAGTATGAAGGGTATGGTGTGTGGCATACCTGTAACGACAGAAAAGGCCTTTCCTTCTTGAGTCCACGGAACGATTGAAATAAAAGACAACCACACTTATTGGCTCATGTGTGTGTCTGATTCTCAGCAGAGCCTATACAGGCTCTGCATAGACATAGGAGGTAGGTAGTTCGAAGCCCGTTAGAAATGTGGCTGCGTGATGTGTTACTCATGTTGGGTTTATTTGCGTAATGGGGAAGGCACACTCATGTCAGACTTCGACAGTCTCCAGCGCCCAAGCCTTGCGTTTCCGTGTAGGGGTTCAGGGGTTCCTTCTTGAAACATGATTTTATGCCTTCCCGCTCAACATACGAAGCGTTGCCGGTGTTTTTTGGTTTTCTTTGGACACTCTGTATGCTGTAAGCAACACGGGAACGAAGTTTGAACCCTATGGAACATCACTGATTTCAACATAGAAAGCCTATGACAATCTAACACTTACTGTGCCATGTGTGATACAAATAATAAATTCATTGTTTCGACTGTGCCGTTAACGTTTTACCATTTTTGTGTAAATATCTTGGGCCGCGAAATCATAAGTCGTAAGCGTATCAAAATATTGCCATTGCTAATAATTTCAACCAGAGTGGCGAAGAATTAGATATACACGAAAACAGCTTCAAAAGATGGATCATTAGAGACAGAATATGTGCTCTGTTACAAAGTGTAAGATCACTCATGATGGTGAATTCCATGGTAGCGGCCGGCCGAAGTGGCCGTGCGGTTAAAGGCGCTGCAGTCTGGAACCGCAAGACCGCTACGGTCGCAGGTTCGAATCCTGCCTCGGGCATGGATGTTTATGATGTCCTTAGGTTAGTTAGGTTTAACTAGTTCTAAGTTCTAGGGGACTAATGACCTCAGCAGTTGAGTCCCATAGTGCTCAGAGCCATTTGAACCATGGTAGCGATAGTGGTGACGGTGACGAGAAAAAATTCAGCTTACTTAATAAGCTTCTCAGCTGTGCAAACTATTATCATGTCTTACTTAATATGGCAGGATTTTACCTACATCGTATACCTTTCGTTGTGTAACATGGACGACATGTGTACATTCCACTCCATTCTCTCTCGTTGTCCCAACAGACGATTCTGTCGATAATGTCCAACAGCAAAAGCGCTGCGGTACCACACAGGGAAACCTCAATTATCCTTTATTGTGAGTGGAAATATACTGTCTCTGTCATTACGCTGTTTGTTTGAGCTCTTTCGCCCTCTCTGTGATACAAGGGAACCGGCGCCACTCAGTAGTAATTGAAACAGCCACAAATTTCAGTGGCGGAAAGGGCTCTATATTGTTTAGGGCAGTCGCAAAACATCAACGCAGGCGGTATTTTGGATACCCGCAGTTCGGCCGCAAACGGTGCAACACAGTGGTTCGTAAAGGCCGCGGATATGAGCCATTTACGGGAATTGCATGTAATTATCTCAGTTTTACAGACCATAGGGTTTAATGGCGCTCTTGGGTTTACCCACCCTTAAATTGTAAAACACATCACTGCAGATGGTAGCGTTGTGTGCCAGAAGTCGGTGAAGGCTTTGTGAGATTATGCTAATCAGTACTTTGATAGAGATTTGAGATGGCGCCCTACCTGCCCTCCTACGCAGGGCTGTTGATTTCCAAGTGTTGCAGCAAGCTGTCCCTACCTGCCGTCTCACAATGGTGACTGGTTAGCTTCACGAAAGATAGTGCTACTATGGAGATGTATGCCGAGATCTTTGCTGATGGGCATATTTCAATCAGTTTCACTCTTCAACCAAAATCCAGTAGCGAAAAGGGGGAGAGAAAAATGTGAGAGAGCAGGAAAATGGTAAGTGCTAAAGGCGACTGAAGCAAAATAATAAAAGAAATCAGAGGTAATGCACAGGGTGTTTATAACTAAAATTTCGCTACATGGGAGAGCCACGATGAAACAAGAATGATCGTAGGACGAAGAAACTTCATGGAATCTTTCGAAAAACATACGGAATATAATCAAAATATCCACGGGTGTGCTGCCGGTCTATAGTGTCCAACGGGCACAATATTTCGGCGATCATACATGTCGCCATCATGTGAACTGACGGACTGAGCTCCTGTGAACGTGCCGGCACGGAGATCCGTACGCTATGGCTGCTCAGAGGGAACTGGGTTCGGTCGCGGCGGCGGCCGATTTAAATACCCTCCGCCCGCTGCGCGCTCCATCCGCCGTCCGCGCCCCGCGCCACGGTCGCGCGGTGGAACAGATTGCGACGGCGTCTGAGATGACGTCGGTGTGATGGCTCTGTCCGCCGTGGTCGTCACAACTATACGTTTGCTCGACTTACTCTTGATTAACCCAATCGCTGGTTCCCAAGCCTTGCTAAGATTGTAGCCACAGTCACGGTTTATGAGGTCGTCATTAGTGCGAATTTCGATGGCCTCTCTAACAACGCTGTCCCAGTATCTCGACGTCTGTACCAGAATCCTCGTGCGGTCATTGTCCATAGCGTGATATTCCGACATACAATGTTCAGCGACCGCCGACTTGCTCGGATACATCAGTCGAGTGTGCCTCTGGTGTTCACGGCATCGATCCTCGACGGTACGCATCGTCTGACCAATATACGACTTGCCACATTGACACGGAATCTGGTACACGCCGGCCTTCCTCAAACCGAGGTAATCTTTGGCGCTCCCCACCAGTGCACGGGTTTTATTCGGAGGACAAAACACAGTTCCGACCCGGTGTTTCTTCAGAATGCGGGCGATTTTCCCCGAGAGTGCGCCTGTGTATGGAATAAATGCAGTGCCTACTTCCTCCCTCGTGACTTCATCCATCTCAACAGGTTGTGCTGCAGTGGTTGGGCGGAGAGCACGTTGAATCTGCCACTCTGAGTACCCAATTTTTCGAAATACAGTTCTCAGATGTTCCAATTCCTGGGGTAGGCTCTCTGCGTCCGAGATAGGGCGCGCCCTATGTACTAGAGTTTTAAGCACCCCATTCCTCTGTGAAGGGTGGTGGCAGCTGTCTGCGTGCAAATACAGATCAGTGTGCGTTGTCTTCCGATACACCCCATGACCTAGGGTGCCGTCAGCCCTTCTCTTGACCAAGACGTCAAGGAAAGGTAATTTACTCTCCGTTTCAGTCTCCATAGTGAATTTGATGTTGGGGTGTATGGAGTTTAGATGTGTAAGGAAGTCGAGGAGTTTATCCATACCATGTGGCCAGATGACGAACGTATCGTCCACGTAACGGAAAAAGCAAGTGGGTTTCCATACGGATGACGACAGGGCTTCCTCAGCAGTCGTGACACAGCATATGCACTACTTAAAGATCACACATTGCATTCTCAACCGTGGAAACAGTAACTTAACTAACAATTTGTGGCGCAATTGTCCGTCAGCCACACCCAAGAGCAGTTTTAAATCGCCAATTAATTCGAACTTCCGAATTATGTTCTTCAACACCAGAGCGGAAAGAGGACCTCTCCATATTCCTTTAATGCGACGATATAAAAAAAATGGCTTCACGAGTACAGAGATGCTCACCTTGTGCGGATCCATGATGACTGACAGCAATTGCAACGTACACTGAAGCTTGTGTTTCAACACTACTTTGCTGTACCAGTACCGGCACCCAACAAATCATGACACTAACACTACTAAAAACGCAAATCCTGCAGCCCGTGGTCTGAACGTTATTCGTATGAAGTTTGGCACCATTAAAGAACACCCCCTAGACTGGCTCATGTATGGGAAATTAAATTATAACCACTCTGTATTTTACATACTAATTTGACGGTACAATTTATGCTCAGGCCAAATATTAGGATATTGTGTACGACCTTCTGTTGGTTCCCTTTGTGTGGGTAACTAACTGCCCATTCCCCTCGGATGACTGGACTGGTGCATAAGCTATTAGCGTTTCTCCTTATGTTTAAGAAGAACAACACGTAAACATAACTGAGACTTAAGTCCTTAACAATACATTGCACTTCACTATTTACAACGGTCTCTCAGCTCTAACTTTTCGATTCCGCTGTTGTAGAAATCACGTGGTTTTGAGGCGAAGAACTCGTCGAGCCATGGTCGGAGTGCATTTTCATTCGGAAAGAAAGTTCCTTGAAGGTTGTTCGATAGCGAGAAAGAAGAAAATCTGGTGGTGCAAAATAAGGTGAATAAGGTGGGTGCGGAAAGACTTTGCAACCAGCTCCCATACAGAGATTTTGTTAGACTACCAAATGTAGGCGGTCGTTATCGTGGAGTAGTATCACTTCACGCAGTCTACCTGGCCTTGACTGTGTCTCCATTACGTCTCAGTTGTTGACTGGTTACACTTCGGCGAAGCAATTCGTAGTGTACCTCCCCGTCTCTCTTCTACATCTACATGGATACTCTGCAAATCACATTTAAGTGCCTGGCAGAGGGTTCATCGAACCAACTTCACAACTCCCTATTATTCCAGTCTCGTACAGAGCGCGGAAACAACGAACACCTATATCTTTCCGTATAAGCTCTTATTTCCCTTATTTTATCGTGGTGATAGTTTCTCCCTATGTAGATCGGTGTCAACAAAATATTTCCGCTTTTCCAGCCCAAAACCCGTATCATTTCCGTGACACACTGTCCCATATTTCTCGATAATATAAAACGTACTACCGTTCTTAGAACTTTTTCGATGAACACCGTCAGTCCTATCTGGTAAGAATCCCACACTGCGCAGCAGTATTCTAAAAGAGGACGGACAACCGTAATATAGGCAGTCCCTTAGTAGATCTATTACATTTTCTAAGCGTCCTGGCAATAAAACGGAGTCTTTGATTAGCCTTCCCCACAATATTTTCTATGACTTCCTTCTAATTTAAGTTCTTCGTAATTGTAATTCCTAGATGTTTAGTTGAATTTTCGACCTTTAGGTTTGACTGATTTATCGTGTAACCGAACTTTAAAGAATTCCTTACAGCTCTCACGGGGATGACCTTACATTTTTCTTTATTTAGGGTCAAGTGCCAATTTTCCCACCACGCAGATATCTTTTCTAACGTTTTGCAATATTTTTTGATCTTCTGATGAGTTTATTAGTCTAAAAACGATAGCGTCATCTGCAAACAACCTAAGACGGCTGCTCAATTGTCTACCAAATAGTTTATATAGGTAAGTAACAGCAAAGTGCCTACAACACTACCTTGGGAAACGCCAGAAATCACTTCTGTTTCACTCGATGACTTTCCGTCAGTGACTACGAACTGTGGCCTCTCTAAAAGGAAATCACATTATACCATACAAGCGGCTTGTAGTGAAACTGCGTGCTTATGGAATATCTCCTCGGTTATTTTGACTTTCCGTCAATTACTACGAACTGAGCCTTCCGGAAATCAAGAAATATTGACTCGATATTAAATCCCTTGACAATACCACTCAACACTTAATGCGAATAAAGAGCTAGTTGTGTTTCTCAGGAACGACGTTTTCTAAACACATGTTGACTGTGTGTCAATAGACCGTTTTCTTCGAGGTAATGCATAATGTTTGAACACAGTATATGTTCCAAAATCTTGCTGCATATCGACGTTAATGATATAGGCCTATAATTAAGTGGATTCCTGCTACTACCTTTCTTCAATATTGGTGTGACAAGTGCAACTTTCCAGTCTTTGGGTACGGATCTTTCATCGAGCAAACGGATTTATGTGATTGTTAAGTACGTAGCTAAAGCATCAGCATACTCTGAAAGGAACCTAATTGGTATACAGTCTGGACCAGAAGACTTTCTTTTATTAAGTGATTTAAGTTGCTTCACTACCTCGAGGATATTTACTTCTACGTTACTCATGTTGGCAGCTGTTCTCGATTCGAATTCTATAATATTTACTTCGTTTTCTTTTGTGAAGGCATTTCGGAAGGCTGAGTTCAGTATCTCTGCTTTGGCAGCGCGGTCTTCGATAGTATCTCTATTGCTATCGTGCAGAAAATGCATTGATTTTTTCTTGAAGCTAACATACTTCACATATGACCAGAATCTCTTTGGATGTTCTGCCAGGTTATGAGACAAAGTTTCGTTGTGGAAACCGTTATATGCATCTCGTTTTGAAGACCGCGCTCAATTTCGAGCTTCTGTAAAAGATCGCCAATCTGGGGGATTTTGCGTCTGTTTAAATTTGGCATGTTTGTTTCGTTGTTTCTGATATAGTGTTCAGACGCGTTTTGTGTACCAAGGTAGATCTGCTCTATCGTTTGTTAATTTATTTGGTATAAATCTCGCAATTGCTGCCTATATTATGAATTCAAGCTCCATCTGGTCTACACTTACATTGTTAATGTGAATGGAGTGAAGACTGTCTCTCAGGAAGGCGTCGTGTGAAATTTTATCTGCTTTTTTTGAATAGGTATATTTTTATTTTATTTTTGGATGATTTGCGGGTTACAATATTCAGTCTCGCTACGAAAACCCAGTGTTCACTAATAGCTGTATCTGTTTTGATGCTCGTTATTAGCTCAGGATTATTTGTTAATAAGAGGTCAAGTGTGTTTTCACAACCGTTTACTATTCGCGTGGGCTCATGAACGAACTGCTTGAAATAATTTTCAGACAATGCGTTTAGCACAATTTCTGATGATGTTTAATGCGTACCTCCGGAGTTAAACCTATGTTTTCGCAAACGTATCGAGGGTAAATTCAAGTCACCGCCAACTATAATTGTATGACTCAGGTACGTGTTTGAAATCAAACTCAAGTTTACTTTGATCCTTTCAGCAACTGTACCATCTGAATTGGGAGGTCGGCAAAAGGATCCAACTATTATTTTACTCCGGTTGCCAACAATGACCTCTGCCCATACAAACTCACAGGAACCATCCACTACAATTTCGCGTCAAACTAAAATACTTCTGACAGGAACAATCATGCCCGCCGCCAACCGTGTTTAGCCTACCCTTTCGGAACACCGTTAGGTTCTTCGAAAAAATTTCGGCTGAGCTTATCTCAGGCTCTAGCCAGCTTTCAGTGCCTATAACAATTTGAGCATCAGTTCTTTCTATTAGCGCTTGCAGCTCTGGCACTTTCCCAAAACAGATACAACAATTTACAACTGTTATACCGATGGTTCCTTTATCTACGTTCTTCCCGTGTTATGCCTGCACGCTTTGTGAATGAAGCTTTTCTCGTGTTTTCCCGAGACTCCCTAACATAAAAGAAAGCCACCCAGTCCACGCCGCACATCCCCTGTTCCCCGTGTAGCCGCCTCTTGTGTACAGTGAACACATGACCTATTCAGCGGAGCCCCCAAACACCCTTTGGAGCAAGTTGAGAAATCTGCAGCCTCCACGGTCGCAGAACTGAACGAGGTGTGGCTAGAAAAAAACCGGACTAGTACTGGTGAAACAATAAAACGAATGCAATAAGGCTGAAAGTAGCGTGGCCTGTCACGTGACTCTCGCTCCGCATACTGCTCGAGTTTCATCTGCCTCCTGCACTCAGTCTGCCCGTGGCGTGTGTTTTAAGTAGTTGCCGTTTTGTCTGTGCGTCGGAAAATGTTGAGTGTACAGAAAGAACAGCGTGTTAACATCAAATTTTGTTTCAAACTAGGAAAATCTGCAAGTGAAACGTTTGTAATGTTACAACAAATGTACGGCGATGATTGTTTATCGCGAACACAAGTGTTTGAGTGGTTTAAACGATTTAAAGATGGCCGCGAAGACACCAGTGATGACACTCGCACTGGCAGACCATTGTCAGCAAAAACTGATGCAAACATTGAAAAAATCGGTAAACTTGTTCGACACTTTCCTTGTCAACTCCTGTTAACTCAGACACTGCTCTGATTGTTAAACGGCGATCTTGTCGAACAAGTTTACCGATTTTTTCAATGTTTGCATCAGTTTTTGCTGACAATGGTCTGCCAGTGCGAGTGTCAACACTGGTGTCTTCGCGGCCATCTTTAAATCGTTTAAACCACTCAAACTCTTGTGTTCGCGATAAACAATCATCGCCGTACATTTGTTGTAACATTACAAACGTTTCACTTGCAGATTTTCCTAGTTTGAAACAAAATTTGATGTTAACACGCTGTTCCTTCTGTACACTCAACATTTTCCGACGCACAGACAAAACGTCAACTACTTAAAACACACGCCACGGGCAGACTGAGTGCAGGAGGCAGATGAAACTCGAGCAGTATGCGGAGCGAGAGTCACGTGACAGGCCACGCGACTTTCAGCCTTATTGCATTCGTTTTATTGGTTCACCAGTACTAGTCCGGTTTTTTTCTAGCCACACCTCGTATGAACCTCTGATTCAGACCCTCCTCTCGGCACTGCACCAGAGATCCACAACCGGTCCTATCCGGGGAAGGGGGGGGGGGGGGGGGGCTTCCACATCTGGAATGACTCCACCCGGTATGCACACAGAGTGCGCATTGGTTTTCTTTCCCTTCTTGGCAGCGATGTCCCCAGGGGGCCCCAGAACGCAAATGGCTCTGAGCACTATGGGACTCAACTGCTGAGGTTATTAGTCCCCTAGAACTTAGAACTAGTTAAACCTAACTAACCTAAGGACATCACACACATCCATGCCCGAGGCAGGATTCGAACCTGCGACCGTAGCGGTCTCGCGGATCCAGACTGCAGCGCCAGAACCGCGCGGCCACTTCGGCCGGCATGCCCCAGAACGCGCCTAGCTTTGGCTCCCAGCTAGATGCATATTTGTAGTCATTTTCTATGGGACCAAACTCATGAGGGTATCGGTCCCTAGGCTTACGCGATACTTAGTATAACTTAAACTAACTTACGCTAAGGCAACACACACACACACACACACACACACACACATGCCCGAGGGAGGACACGAACCTCCGACGGGGCTGCCCCGCGAACCATGGCAAGACGCCAAAAATCGCGCGGCTACCCACGCGGCTCCAGATACCTTTTGTGGATACGTGCAGGTCTTTTGTACGGCGAGTTACTGCTTTGTTTCGGCTCAACCATTTCTTTGTTTTCCTGATGTTAGCATAAAGACAATTTCTCGTCACTAATAACGATACACATTTGGAATGGCAGGTGTTACAAGCCAACTGATGACGAGCAAGCATAGATTAGGTTTAGAACATGCTGTAACCATACACCCGAATTCGAACCTTCCCCAATTGATGAAAATTTTGCACAATCGGGGACGATCAGAGTTCATCACATCTGCCAGTTCTCGAGTGCACTGACATGGATCATTGTGCATTAATGGTTTTAAACGATCTTCATCAATTCCCGAAGGTCTTCCTGAATGTGGAGAGTCACTAATATCGAAACGATCCTTCTTAAACCTAGTAAACCATTTTATTGCCGTTCTGTGTGCACTAGGTTTATCATTAACATTGCAATTGTTTCTGGCTGCCTCCGTTGCTTTCATCCCTCTATTGAACTCCAACTGAAGAACATATCTCCTCGCAGAGTGATGCGCGGTCTGAGGTGGCATGTCACGGATTGTGCGGCCCCTCCCGCAGGAGGTTCGAGTCCTCCCTTGGGCATGGGTGTGTGTTGTTCTTAACATGAGTTACTCTAAGCTGGTTTAAGTAATGTGTAATTCTAGGGACAGGTGACCTCACTAGTATGGTCGCTTAGGAATTTATACACATTTGAACATTTGAAGAACACGTCAGATTTGTCCACTTAGCGCTCTATTTCCTAGCACCCGCAGCTCCAGTTACCATCACCAAATGACAAAACCGCAGTATGTAAACTCAGATAGCAACAGTGAACTACAGACAAAAATGGCAATCGTTAAATAAACCCAAAGCAACCGGAATACCTAAACGGAAACAAAAACGATATGAACTGGTGCACCAATCTAATACTTTGACGGACGGCATTAGGTTGGCGGCTTGTAGTGATTTAATGACATATAGTTGGTAGGTTACTGTTACCTAACGATTTCTCTGAAGAATTAACCGCTCACAGTAAACCAGATACAGATGGTTTAGATCAAAGGGCATCGGTTCGATGCTACTGGCGGGTTCGAAAGCAGTATTTTGGCTATGGATCTTCCAGAGCTGCAAGCTGAGTGAGTGTAGCAACACAGTTTCCAAACCTAAACACAGAACTCCTGATAAAACTTCACACTTTGTTAATGTTTTTCAGTGCACAGGCTAGGGTGACGAAACCTCACAGGGACCCGATGAGTCCGACGGGAAACAGAGGAATAATTAGGCCATAGATTTTAACGCACCGTGAGTTTTTCTGCGTACTGTTATGTAATCTGCTGCGGCGGCAGTGACTTCCATGGCACACGAATCCGTCAGAGGCACATACTTCACGAAGGCGGTCACTCGACCACGTCTAATCTCTAATACTGTCCGTCTGCAGGGAAGCTATTGTTCCACCATGAAAACCATTAACTTTCCTTCATCGTTTGGCTTCAGACACTCTGTTGTATTGACATATAGGCTAGGAGAGTATTCTTACTAGAAAGAGCAGATAAGCAGTTGTAGGTATCCCACTTAGTAAAAGAATCGACATCATTTACTTCCGATACGATGGACGTGGAAGAATTATGGGCAAATTTTAAACACATTGTAAATCACGCATTGGACAAGCATGTACCGAAAAAGTGGGTTACGGACGGAAAACACCCACCGTGGTTTAACAGCGCAATTCGGAGAATGCTCAGGAAGCAAAAGCAGTTGCAATCGCGGTACAAGAAAGATTGGGAGAATGAGGATATTCTGGTCTTACGTAGAATGGGTAAGCGGGTCGAAGGCTTCCATCCAGTCACTCATTGTTCAGTCTGGCCTGGCTACGAGAGACAGCGAAACGAAAGCTGAAATTTTAAATTTAGTATTTAAGAAATCTTTCACGCAGGAGGATCGTACAAACGTATCGCCGTTTGAGTCTCGTACAGATTCCCGTATGGAGAACATAGTGATAGACATTCCTGGGGTTGTGAAGTAGCTGAATGGGTTGAAAATAAATAAATCGCCAGGTCCTGATGGGATTCCAATTCGGTTTTAGAGAGAGTAATCTACAGCATAGGCTCCTTACTTAGCTTGCATTTATCGTGAATCTCTTGCCCAACCTAAAGTCCCGAGCCACTTGAAAAAAGCGCAGGTGAGCGCCTGTATATAAGAAGGGTAGAAGGATGGATCCTCAGAATTACAGGCCAATATCCTGAACATCGGTTTGTTGCAGGATTCTCGACCATATTCTCAGTTCGAATATAATGAATTTCCTTGAGACAGAGAAGTTGTTGTCCATGCATCAGCACGGCTTTAGAAAGCATCGCTCTTGCGAAACGCAACTCGCCCTTTTTTCACATGATATCTTGCGAACCATGAATGAAGGGTATCAGACGGATGCCATATTCCTTGACTTCCCGAAAGCGTTTGACTCGGTGCCCACTGCAGACTCCTAACTAAGGTACGAGCATATGGGATAGGTTCCCAAGTATGTGCGTGGCTCGAAGACTTCTTAAGTAATAGAACCCAGTACGTTGTCCTCGATGGTGAGTGTTCATCAGAGGTGAGGGTATCATCTGGAGTGCCCCAGGGAAGTTGTTTTCTATCTGCAGAAATGATCTTTTGGATAGGGTGGATAGCAATGTGCGGCTCTTTGCTGATGATGCTGTGGTGTACGGGAAGGTGTCGTCGTTGAGTGACTGTAGGAGGATACAAGATGACTTGGACATCATTTGTGATTGATGTAAAGAATGGCAGCTAACTCTAGATATAGATAAATGTAAATTAATGCAGATGTATAGGAAAAAGTATCCTGTAATGTTTGAATACTCAATTAGTAGTGTAGCGCTTGACACAGTTACGTCGATGAAATATTTGGGCGTAACACTGCAGAGCGATATGAAGTGATACAAGCATGTAATGGCAGTTGTGGGGAAGGCGGATAGTCGTCTTCGGTTCATTGGTAGAATTTTGGGAAGATGTGGTTCATCCGTAAAGGACACCGCTTATAAATGACTAATACGAACTATTCTTGAGTACTGCTCAAGCGTCTGGGATCCCTATCAGGTCGGACTGAGGGAGGACATACGAGGGCTATTCCGAAAGTAAGGTCCGATAGGTCGCGAAATGGAAACCACGGTAAAAATCAAAAATGTTTTATTTGCAACAGTTAGATACACCTTGCAGCTACTTATCTCCATAGTCGCCGACCCGACTTAGACGTGTATCGTAGCGTTGTACCAACTTTCCCATACCCTCGCTATAGAAGGCAGCCGCCAGTGCTCTCCGCCAATTCCCTACGCTGGCCTACGGCTCGTTGTCTTGTGCCGAAATGTTGTCTTCATAACCAGCGGTTCATGTGACCAGAGCTGAAACTCAGAGGGAGACAATTACGGGCTGTATTGTGGGTACTCTCACATTTCCATTTGAAAACGATGCAGGAGCATCTTCATTGCCCCTGCAGAATGCGGCTGAGAATTGTCTTGAAGACGAAACAGCACGACAGTTATGTAATGTTAGCTGCATAGCTTCAGGGGAAATTTCTCACCAGGCCCCCGTACTTGGCGGCAGACACTATTTTCTAGACATTTTTACGCACTCACTGCGAGCTCAGAAATGAGAAGAGCGACGTGATGCTAACTGGGGTTATACTAAAGACACTACCCAACACATCTGTGCAAAGCTTTATCGGATTTTCATAGTCGTTTCCATTTCGTGACCGATCGGACCTTACTTTCGGAATAGCCCTCGTAGAAGCAATTCAGAGGCGGGCTGCTAGATTTGTTACTGGTAGGTTTGATCATCACGCGAGTGTTACGGAAATGCTTCAGGAACTCGGGTGGGAGTCTCTAGAGGGAAAGAGGCGTTGTGTTCGTGATTCGCTACTGAGGAAAATTAGAGAACCAGCATTTGAGGCTGAGTGCAGTACAATTTAACTGCCGCCAACTTACATTTCGCGGAAAGACCACAAAGATAAGATAAGAGAGATTAGTGCTCGTACAGAGGCATATAGGCAGTCATTTTTCCCTCGTTCTCTTTGGGAGTGGAGCAGGGAGAGAAGATGCTGGTTATGGTACGAGGTACCCTCCGCTACGCACCGTATAGTGGATTGCGGAGTATGTATGTAGATGTAGATGTAGACAACTCTCAGGTTTCCGAACGCTAATTGGTGCCGTAAGAACGCTGCTGCCACAGGTACAACAGAAGTATTTGTCGATGTTACGTTTGCTAGTCAGCACGAAGGCAGACTGACAAACCACTCTGAGACTCACGAAGTCGGTCTCCTGTGACGTGTTGGAACTTAACGGTTTGCTCCCCTTTCTTGTCCCAAGAAGCGGCTATTTAACAGACATAACGTCATTTGACCGTCCCACAGACTCTCGTATGGCGTTTCTGGCGGTGGCCCCTTAATTGCCTTGCATTTATCTCGAGGTTCCAAGCTACTGGAAGAACGTGAAGGTGACGGCTGTATACAAGGTGGTAAGAGATGGTCCGTGAAACTTGAAAGCTTCTGGCAGGGTTCTGAGAAGCATTTGTTAAAAAAATAGATACGTTGCTCCTTTTCCGAGTTAATCAGCAGTGAAGTTCGCCTGTCATACCACTGCTTGCTCAAATTCAATTGCCCGCCAGAGACTGTGTCACCAAACGTGTTCTTCGTTTGATTTCCTAAAACCGAACAAGAGAGCGATACAAAAATTAGACATGGAACTACAGTAATGATCAAAAAAGTATGCAACTGTTAACGAAGGTCCGAGCATAGATTCGAGGATATATGAGTGGCTCGAATACTTCGCAAGTAATAGAACCCAGTACGTTGTCCTGGACGGCGAGTGTTCATTCGACAAAAGGGTATCGTCAGGAATGCCCCAGGGGAGCAAGGAAGGACCATTCACGTTCTCCGTATACATAAACGATCGGACAGACAAGGGGAGCAGCAATCTGCGGCTGTTTGCAGCTAACGCTGTAGTGTACTGAGAGATGTTGTCAATTTGATATGATGAATAACTGTTCTGAATGGAGAGGAAGAAAGACAATCCCATAATGATGTGCTGCTCGATACGGCCACGTCGATTAATTGTCTGGGCGTATCGTTACAAAGGTATATGAAATCGAGTGAGCACATAATGTAGATTTGATGGGAGAATTCTAGGAGAGAGGACAGCTTACTGAAGAGTTGCCCGAGTGTTTAGGTTCCCCACCAGATAGACTGAAAAAAATCGAAGCACAGCAGAGTTGTGCAGCTAGATTTCTTACCGTTAGATTGGTTAAACAAGCGGGAATTACAGAGGTGCTTTGTGAACGCAAATTGGAAACTTTGGAGGAAATAAGACGTTCCTTTCGCGAATAGTATTGACAAAATTTAGAGGGGCTGACTACACGCCTATTCCATGGCCGAAAACGTATAGGGGATGGGCAAAAATATAGGAAAAACCGCAAGAAATACAAGCTTCAACATAAATGCAGAAGCTAGCGAAGTATGAAGTGTCCTTTTCAACTCCTGGAAATGGAAAAAAGAACACATTGACACCGGTGTGTCAGACCCACCATACTTGCTCCGGACACTGCGAGAGGGCTGTACAAGCAATGATCACACGCACGGCACAGCGGACACACCAGGAACCGCGGTGTTGGCCGTCGAATGGCGCTAGCTGCGCAGCATTTGTGCACCGCCGCCGTCAGTGTCAGCCAGTTTGCCGTGGCATACGGAGCTCCATCGCAGTCTTTAACACTGGTAGCATGCCGCGACAGCGTGGACGTGAACCGTATGTGCAGTTGACGGACTTTGAGCGAGGGCGTATAGTGGGCATGCGGGAGGCCGGGTGGACGTACCGCCGAATTGCTCAACACGTGGGGCGTGAGGTCTCCACAGTACATTGATGTTGTCGCCAGTGGTCGGCGGAAGGTGCACGTGCCCGTCGACCTGGGACCGGACTGCAGCGACGCACGGATGCACGCCAAGACCGTAGGATCCTACGCAGTGCCGTAGGGGACCGCACCGCCACTTCCCAGCAAATTAGGGACACTGTTGCTCCTGGGGCATCGGCGAGGACCATTCGCAACCGTCTCCATGAAGCTGGGCTACGGTCCCGCACACCGTTAGGCCGTCTTCCGCTCACGCCCCAACATCGTGCAGCCCGCCTCCAGTGGTGTCGCGACAGGCGTGAATGGAGGGACGAATGGAGACGTGTCGTCTTCAGCGATGAGAGTCGCTTCTGCCTTGGTGCCAATGATGGTCGTATGCGTGTTTGGCGCCGTGCAGGTCAGCGCCACAATCAGGACTGCATACGACCGAGGCACACAGGGCCAACACCCGGCATCATGGTGTGGGGAGCGATCTCCTACACTGGCCGTACACCACTGGTGATCGTCGAGGGGACACTGAATAGTGCACGGTACATCCAAACCGTCATCGAACCCATCGTTCTACCATTCCTAGACCGGCAAGGGAACTTGCTGTTCCAACAGGACAATGCACGTCCGCATGTATCCCGTGCCACCCAACGTGCTCTAGAAGGTGTAAGTCAACTACCCTGGCCAGCAAGATCTCCGGATCTGTCCCCCATTGAGCATGTTTGGGACTGGATGAAGCGTCGTCTCACGCGGTCTGCACGTCCAGCACGAACGCTGGTCCAACTGAGGCGCCAGGTGGAAATGGCATGGCAAGCCGTTCCACAGGACTACATCCAGCATCTCTACGATCGTCTCCATGGGAGAATAGCAGCCTGCATTGCTGCGAAAGGTGGATATACACTGTACTAGTGCCGACATTGTGCATGCTCTGTTGCCTGTGTCTATGTGCCTGTGGTTCTGTCAGTGTGATCATGTGATGTATCTGACCCCAGGAATGTGTCAATAAAGTTTCCCCTTCCTGGGACAATGAATTCACGGTGTTCTTATTTCAATTTCCAGGAGTGTATTTCAGTTTATTGGCATCTATATGGTGTAATGTCAGTTATGACGATACGATCAAGAGGACAACAAGACACAGCAGCCAGTCGCCGTCAGAACAATGGTGAATGCATTATATCGGAGGTACGTGAATTCGAACGGGCAAATCGTTGTTTCTCGTACGGTGGGTGCTTCCGTAACCAAGTAGTAGAAGTATTTGTTGTCTCAAGAGAGGTTCTGTCGACGATCTGTAACGTATACTGCGGAAGCATAAATGATTCATGTGCTAGCTCAGAAACAGGACGAAATTGTGGGCTGAAAGATCGTAACAGACAGTCATTGAAGAGGACTGAAAGAAAAAGAGAGGACATTAGCTGCAAAGGCGCTGCAGTACCGAATGTCGAACCGTGTCAGCAGCACCAAAAAATCTGCAAAGGAGCTGGAATACCAAAACCACACATTACTGTCGCAAATACATTTGACATAAATACGCGCTTCTGAAGCCATTAAACCTATAATACAGAGCAAAGGAAGAGAGTCATTTGGTTTGTTGATCCTTTTCACACCGTTTCCATCTTATGGCCGAGTTTACGTCTGCCGTAAGCCGTCCCAAGCGTACGATGCTGACTGCTTCCTGCCACGAGTGAAACGTGGCTAGGGTTCAGTGATGTTTTGGGTCACCATATCGTGGTATTCCACGAGCCGCATGCTTACTCTGCGACATAGGATTATGTGACAAATTTGACTTATCAAAATGTTTGTTCTCCAGAGGTGATGCTACGTTCCAAGACGACACGGTCCTGTTCCCTCAACTCACACCGTCCAGGACTGGTTTTGTGCACACGAGGATCGCTTGTTGCATCTCCCCTTGACACTACGGTCACAAGACCTCAATATTATTGTACCTTCATGGTCTGCTTTGGAGAGAATGGTGCGCGATCTCTATCCACGTTTATGTGGAAGACCCACACCGCCTTACTAGGCAAGGCCCTAGTGGAGGTGGTTTGCCATTTCCTTCCTCCGACCGTAATTGGGATGAATGATGATGATGAAGACGACACAACAACTTCCAGTCATCTCGACGCAGAAAAAATTCCTGACCCCGCTGGGAATCGAACCCGGGACCCCGTGCCCGGGAAGCGAAAACGCTCCCGCGAGACCACGAGCAGCAGTCTAGGCATGGTAATTTTTTATGTTTACGATGTATCCATTGTTTGTACTCCCCCTTGTATGTTTCGCGTAAGACCACGAAGAAACGAGAAGCTATGGCTCCTACGGGAGTCTATAGATAGCCGTTTTTCCTTCGCTTCATTTGCGAGTGGGACAAGAAATGGCGAGTAGTTGTACAAGTTACCGTCCTCATTGCAAAAAAAAAAAAAAAATAAAATAAAATAAAATAAAATAAAATAAAATAAAATAAAAATAAAATAAAATAAAAAAAATAAAATAAAATAAAAAAAATAAAATAAAATAAACGGTTCAAATGGCTTTGAGCACTATGCGACTTAACAGCTGAGGTCATCAGTCCCCTAGAACTTAGAACTACTTAAACCTAACTAACCTAAGGACATCACACACATCCATGTCCGAGGCAGGATTCAAAAATGGTTCAAATGGCTCTGAGCACTATGGGACTCAACTGCTGAGGTCATTAGTCCCCTAGAACTTAGAACTAGTTAAACCTAACTAACCTAAGGACATCACAAACATCCATGCCCGAGGCAGGATTCGAACCTGCGACCGCAGCGGTCATGCGGTTCCAGACTGTAGTGCCTAGAACCTCTCGGCCACTCCGTCCGGCTCCTCATTGCACCGTAAGGTGGTTTCCGGTACGTGTATGCACATGTTGGTGAAATTCGTCACGACACGCGACCAAGAACCATTTCGTTCCTCTGTCATTTTTCTCTCTCTCGTCAGTGATAGTTTTAAGAACTACACATAACGTTGCCCCAGCTTGCACTCTAATCTCATGCTTACAAATCAAAATATTCGTATCACTGCAAAACATCAGACGGCTTCTGATACAAAGATCATCATTTATTCTGTAGTATATCAGACGATGTGGCTGCTGGATGTTACAGCTCTGGCTTTATTAAAACCAGCCTTATTTTACCGTTTTCGCGGATACATGCATGAGGAATGTTTTTCCGCGTGCAGCGGTACGAGGTAGACAGCTTAAGAGAAAGCGTGCCGTCATTTTCGATTCAGTGACTTTTCCAACGAAGAACATATCGTGGACTCCCTTAGCACGTTGGCAACGAGACATGGTGCTTCTTCCGCGTCGTGAACCCTCAAGTCTATTTCAAACGGAACATCAGCGCCCCAGCATCACTTCGCGCCCGACACTTCGGAGAAGCGACATGTAATTATATGCCAATTAGGGACGAACGCGCTGCGTAGTCAGATGACTGAACGCCGCGAAGCATGTAACCTGACGCAATGCTGTCACACGTGACGTAGGCGGCAGAACAGGTAATACGCGGAAAAGCGAATCGCGTACCCGGCAGTAGAGGGAACTGAGGTGGTCGCGTCACGCGGTACAGACATCCCTAGTTAAAGTGGTGAGCGCTGCTACCAGGCAGCGAAAACCCGCTGTCAATAATAGATTTATTGGCAATGAGGAGAACGCAGACGGCCAGTGTGGCCGAGCGGTTCTAGGCGCTTCAGTCTGGAACCGAGCGACCGCTACAGTCGCAGGTTCGAATCCTGCCTCGGGCATGGATGTGTGTGATGTCCTTAGGTTAGTTAGGTTTAAGTATTTCAAAGTTCTAGGGGACTGATGACCTCAGATGCTAGGTCCCGTAGTGCTCACAGGCGTTTTTTAGGAGAACACAGCGAGAGTGGAGACGGAAATGGTGATGAACTTTGAAGCTCAGCAAATCACCGGTGTGCAAATTATGGCAGGAGAGGCACGGTGCTGAAATTAGTGGCACAGAGGGTATATACCCCAAAGAGGAAGCAGCAGCTATGTGCACACGACAAATATGGTTTGACGATTTTGATGATTGTGTTCATTTCTGCGATATTATGAACACTAAGTGCCAACTCCGCAAGTACATCTCTGCTCATGCTGTACAAAAATGGAAGCGAACAAAGAAATATTTGATAACAGTAGGTCGCAGGGCAGGGATAGGGATCAGCGAGCAGTCTAAAATTATCACCCAAACACCGTTCATCCTAGTGGGTTTTCATTTAAAATATGTCGATGAGATGAATTTACTTGTTCTGTTTCATTAAAATAGCTGCAACCTGCTACACAGGAAGATAGTGTAAAGTGTAAAGATGCATACTAACACACTGAGCTCATGGGTTCGATCCTACCATAAAATTATTATTATTATTTTCATATTTTCTTTTCTCCTTGTTCTACTTACACTTTGGATGACAGATGAGAACCGCTTTTGTAGCGTTGGTTACAAAGTATGTGACTGAGATATACAACTGATTTTATGTTCAGCTTGCAGCACACACGTGATTGTGTTACAATTTATAACTATTAGAGCGACATTTGTCATTGAAACGTGCATAATATAAATTGTTTCAGCCACCAATTTTGTCTGAGGAACACCCTGCCATGGCAGTATTTAATTTTCAATAACTTTAAGGGAAACGAAGTCATTAATATTCTGCCATACTGGTTTATCGTATTGTTCTGCCAAAGAGCAGAAAAGGGGGAAATTATATTTTTCTTAAATTCTCACTAGTGTAGCCACAGGTGCTGTCAGGCAAAGTTGGTGATGTAGTTATGCAGAAGAAAGAAATCATGACTGCATACGAGCACACATTGATACATTGGCCCCAATCACCAACCACAATTTACACATTTAACAAATTGTCAACCGAAGGAGAGGGACAGAGATGTGTTTATTTGCTCTTGTGAAGTGCTGGAACGAGCATTACCTCAGATGCAATAACACATTTCAGAGACTTGATATAGCAGTTAAGAGTCTGTAACAAATTGTTAAGTGAATGCAGCAGAATGAGGACCGTTGACGACTGGTAAGAACCAGGCCAATTTCAGTCATAAAGAACACACCTCACATCGCCAGTCTCCATAAATTCACCACGTCTCCACCTCTGAACTCAGTTGGTCATCGGTATTGATGGCATTCATAGTGATACCACATGAGTTGTTAATTATTGTTACGGTGTAGTGATATCTGTTTGTTAGATGTTTCTGCACTTCTCATGAATGTGCTGTTTGCCCTTCCTCAGATGGCAACATCCAAGTAACCATGACCTCCACTCATCGGATATCAAATTCCTCTCCACCTACCATGTAACTGATCAGGTGACTGACGGTCTTCCCAAACCATTATATCTCAGATAGCTTGCCAAGCTAACACTGATAGGTGAGAGGGCCACAATGTGGCTCTGCTCTTGATCATTGCTATAGGCACCTGCAGATGCAAGGGTCCACCAGTATTAATTCCAGGCTCCTCCAAACACATAGCTTCCCACATCACAGTACGTCACGATGGGTAATTGCAAGTCATCTTCATCTTCCTGGGCAGGACACACTGTGGACACACACTCATGTTATGGCTTTACCTGCCAGATGGGCAGGCAAATCTACAAGATTTGAGCCATACTGCTGGAGCAGCAGCTTTGGCGACCACCCAAGTCAAACTGGCAATCACCAGCACAAGGTGTGAGTTGAGAATGACGAGAACCACTGAACTCTAAACTTCAACCAATAAACATAGCCACACGGTCTGAGGTGCCTTGTCACAGCCCACGCACCTCCCCCCGTCACAGGTTCGAGTCCTCCCTCAGGCATGTGTGTGTGTGTGTGTGTGTGTGTGTGTGTGTGTGTGTGTGTGCTCCGTCCTTAGCTTAAGTTAGCTAACTAGATTCAGTAGTGCATAAGCTTAGGACCGATGACCTCAGCAGATTGGTCCCATAAGACCTTACCACAAATTTCCAAATCTCCAATAAGCATAAGGACACTAACCATGCCTTATTTGTCTCAAATGATGTTCTACAGCCGGCCGGGGTGAGTCGTTGGACGAGACGTCTGTCTTCATCGCAGCAAGCTCGCACAAACCTATCAGATCTCGCGTGTGCTCGCCGGCTGTACACGGTTGCGACTCCTGGGATGTTGGAAAGTAGGGACACTCTCATCCGAGGTTATCGACAGGTGACGATCAAATACGTCGCTGGATTCCTGTCTTGGTAGTGCTACATACATTACTTATGGTAATGCTCCGTTCCTCTCCGCCTAACAGCCGATCATAAAGAGCAGTGAAGAACCAATTGTATGGAATTGATTGCACGTTAGGACGCTGATAGTGACAATATTTGTTGAATATCTTCACAGGTGGTGAATCGTGGGTTCATCACTTCGAAACGGAAACAAAACAGTAGTCCAGCGAGTGGCACCAAACGACGGCTCCTCGAAAGAAGAAGTTCAAAGCCACATCCTCACCTGGTAACGTTACCGAGACGGTTTTCTGGAATATTTTATGTGTCATTCTATTTGATGTCCTCCCTCATGATGCAACGATAAGTAATGACGGGTATTGTGCCTCCATCAAGAAATAGAAGAAGTGACTTGAGCCTGTTTCTCGGCTAAAAAAAATACATTAAATAAAATAAAACAATCGAACTTCTCCTTCTCCGAGACAACTCGAGGTCTCATACAAGACCGCGCAGCCGAGAGGAACTCGCCAGACTTCATGGGACTGTTAGTCCTCATCCACCATACAATCTGATTCTCGCACCTTTCCACTTGCATTTGAGGGATCGAGAGATGCACTCTACGGGAAGCAGGTCGTGAATGATAGTGAGGTTATTAATGAAGCAAGATCTTGGGTCCGAGATCGACCAGTAGATTGGTATCATGGAGGCATACAGGCCCTCCAGTACCGTGGCGTGACGCCGTCACACTGAAGGGACATCCCGTTGAAAAATAGTGTTTTGTAGCCAGAATAATGGAGAATAATATGGTGTACTGTAAACCTGAACAAAGCCAAACTTCTTTCAGAAAAAAAATGTCTTGCATTACTTATTGCAAGTCCCTCCTACATTACAGTGCTTCATCTATTAGGAATTCGGGGTCTTTATTAACTCTGAAGGAACTGACAAACTTTAAATTGCATCAAACCGTTCTATATGAAAACTGGAAGTAATAACCCTCTCACCAAACTAACATTAATATACCATGGCCAGCGGGTCTAGGAATATTTAGCAATTTACGCAAAATTTTATTTCAAACTTCGTTTTCCATTGAGTCTCTCATGTAACATCCTAGTGATAATTTACCAGCGACCACGTGCTAAGCTTGCCTGCCTGTCAGCACTAAAGCAGTTCGTTGCACTAAAAGGCTCTGCTGATTCAACTGGCGTACCCACACAACCTCGTTAGTCGACGGGAGGCGTGAGGTCACGTGTGTGGCTGCTGATGGTTCCTGAAAGGAAGAGTGACCTGGCATCGCCCTCTTGATTTCCAGCAGACACTCTCCCATGATCTAACCTACACCCTTGCTCATCAGGACCAGGCAGCAACCACACGAACGTGAACCGTCACTCTTCCGTTTCCTGCTCCTTTCATTTCTTTGATCAGACTTCCAGACCGGCAGTTGAACTCGCCTCCGCCTCCGGGGCGAGTCGTTAACAGTTATTCAGTCATTGAGAATACATCTTAAGGCCTTCTTAATTAACCTTTTTATTTAGTGGTCTCCATTTCAACACTCTAACCGCTCTGCGTCCCGTACAGTTACACTATTACGTCCTTTCATGCTGAGGCTCATACCACATTTCAGGGCTGTTTTTCGTCCACTGCTGGGTGGCTGGGCCTGTCGCAGCTTCACTACAGTCCTGTTTCTGTCAAATTTCAGGGTCCCTGTAGGCCTAAATGTTGACCGTCACCGTTTCAGCATATGCAAAAACCCACAGAACTTCACACAAGCAGACTGAAAGTTATCTATTTTAAGCGTACACTGCCTCAGACACACAAAACATTAAAATTATAATAGCCTACTTGCTTTAACAAAGGTTCTTTATCTACGGTAGTAGCCTGTTTCAATGTAAGTTGAGTATAAATATCGCTTTCGTACCCTGTTTGTCTAGTGTATAGTCACTCACTTTGCTGTTTAGCATGTCTCCGATTTTCTGTCCTTTTGTGTAGTCTGCGAGATGAATATACCGGAATCCTTGATGCCCGAAAACCTAGAACATCAGAGCGTCAGTGACTGTCCAGTCACATTGTTCGTGATCTGAGTCGGCTTGAGTACCTAATGGCGCCAGCACATTTGTGTAAAGTTGCGTGGGCTCTTCGTGCGAGCGGATTAGGCATTTGGTTCCGACTATTAGAGGATTGCAGACATTTTTTGCAGAGGTAGACTTGGGACCTGAGTTTTGTCGGGAATAGGCAGAATCCATTCACTTTTCCAGAAAACGGCCTACTAATGATTCCTCTTTGTTTTGAATTATTTAAAGGTTTTATTCATATTATCACATTCATGAAGGAATGCTGGACGCATATATTTGGGATCAATATTAGAGGCATATCCTCCCAGATATGTATTGTACTAGAGATAAAGTTACCTTCAGGTGATATAATGCCTTTACGTAAATCAATATTCTTAAAATGATTATACTGATCCCTTCAATGTTTGAGTTAATTACTGAATATTATATACACTGAAGAGCCAAAGAAACTGGTACACATGTCTAATATCGTGTAGGGCTCCCGCGAGGACGCAGATGTGCCGCAACACAGCGTTGCACAGAGTCCAATAATGTCTGGAGTAGTGCTGGAGGGAATTGACACCATGAATCGTGCAGGGCTGTCCCTAAACATCTAAGAGTACGAGGGGTGAACACCTCTTCTGAACAGGACGTGGCAGTGCATCCCAGATATGCTCAATAATGTTCAAGTCCGGGGATGGTGGTCGACAGAGGAAGCTTTTAAACTTATAAGAGTGTTCCTGGAAGCACTCTGTAGCAATTCTGGAAGAGTGGGATGTCGCATTGTCCTGCTAGGATTGCGCAAGTCCGTCGGAATGCACAATGGACCGGACTGGACGCTTGTGATCCGACAGGATGCTTGCATATTTGTCACCTAACAAAGTCGTATCTAAACGTATCAAGGGTCCCATATCACTCCAACTGCACACGCTACACACCATGACAGAGCCGCCACCAGCTTGAACAGCCCCGTGCTGACATGCAGAGTCTATGCATTCATGACGCTGTCTCCATACCCGTAAACGTCCATCTGCTCGATACAACCTGAAACGAGACTCGTCCGACCAGGCAACATGTTTCCAGTCATCAACAGTCCAATGTCGGTGTTGACAGGCCCAAATGAGGCGTAAAGCTTTGGGCTGTGCATTCATCAGGGCTACATGAGCGGACCCTCGGCTCCGAAAACTCATATGGATGATGACTCGTTGAATGTTTCGCAGGCTGATATTTGTCGATGGCCGAGCATTGAAATTTGCAGCAACTTGATAGAAGGGTTGCATTTCTGTTACGTTGAGCGAATCTTTTCAGTCGTCGTTAGTCCCGTTCTTGCAGGGTCATTTTGGGGTCACAGCGATGTCGGAGATATTATGTTTTATCGATTTCTTGATATTCACGGTACACTGGTGAAATGTTGGTACGGGAAAATCCCCACTTCACCACCACCTCGCAGAGGCTGCGTCTTACCGCTCATGGGTCGACCATAACACCACACGCAAACTCACTTCAATCTTGATAACCTGCCATTGTAGCAGCAGTAACCGATCTAACAACTATGATACGCACTTGTCGTCTTATATAGGCGTTGCCACCCACGGCAAGAGGCTGATATGTAGCACCTAAGTGTACAAATAATTTGGCTTCTTGTGGCACTTCTTTCATAAGCTTTTGAGAAAAGCCGTCCGGTGTGGCCGAGCGGTTCTAGGCGCCTAAGTCTGGAACCGCGCGACCGCTACGGTCGCAGGTTCGAATCTTGCCTCGGGCATGGATGAATGTGATATCCTGAGGTTAGTTACGTTTAAGTAGTTCTAAAGGACTGATGACCTCAGATGCTAAGTCCCATAGTGCTCAGAGCGTATTTTGAGAAAATCCCTCCATTTGCTGCTATTCTCATTTATCTCACCTTGCTCTGTCACGATGGAAATGAAGAAAAGGAATAAAAGCTCGTTAGAGGCAGGTGAAACGAAGTTCACGATGAATAAAATTGGGGTCATACAACTAGTTAGGCATAAAAATGAACAGTGAAACACCTACTAGTATAGGAGCCTCTGCACTGCAGAACAGAAAGAATAACAACGGAATTGTAAAGACACACGAGAAGGAAGGAGAAAGCATACCGAATATGATGTTCCGAGGCAGATTGCCAGAAACTGAAACAGAGCCACAGCACTTTTCTACAATGTATGAAAAATATTCATTCCATTTCGGTTTTGATATAAGATTACCATAATTAAGTATTGTGATATCACCTAGTGGTCAGTTAGTAGAACATGTTTGTTCATTTCGCTGCTTTGCAGTTTGACTCTTGAGTTTTCTGGGTCAGACTTCTTAAATGACTTTTTCCATTTTATCACAAAACCCTACCAAAGTTAGCTGCTTAACTTGAGACAAAGTTGTTACCTATTGTGCACGTAAACATAGATACGAAATAGATTCTTATGCAGAAAAAAATTATTATGTGGGAGCTTCTATTATTCACGAAGGTTTTTAGCAAAACGTTGTTCAGAGTTCGGAATAGTATCTCCTTACATGAAGTATATTTCGCAAAGACAAAATATAAGAATTTGTAAAGGTCTACCCCAATGTCAGTAGCAGCTAACTTTTGTCTTGTACTGAAATTCTGTTGTCAGTATTCTGTCCATAAGAGCTCAAACTATGTACAACACTACCATACAGCCACGGAAGATCGTAGGACCCCCACACACTTTCAGAACCTTCGTTAGAGACTTTCGTTACCTAAACATAGAAAGAAATTCTGTGCTTTGCTTTTGCAATGTCTGTTTTGTTCAGCTAGCTAGCAAGACGGCCAACAAATGGCAGAAGACTGACAAGTTTTTACTATTGGAGCCGACAACTTCCTGATAGTTACACTTGTTACGACGCGCAGCTCCTATGGAAATTCTATAGCTTCTTCGCCTTTCACACAATATATAGTGCTGCCCTTCGAATAAAGCTGAGTTCGCAGCCAACGTAGGAGACGCTACGACCCCACGGGCGGTGAAGACATTGACGGCACAGCGCAGCCTCCCTTCAGCCCTTTATCCGTCCCTTTCCCTCTCCCTCGCCCTTGCCGTTACGTAGGGCCACCCTGCTAGAATATTGCCGGGGCGCAGCGCCGTCGGTTCTGAGGTTATGCATAGCATTAGCCCCGTTCTGCTGGGAAGCTGTCGCTTGTGGGGCAGAGGGTGGGTGCGTAGGGATGGGAGCAGACGAGCGGGGGTGGGTCAGGGGCCGCACGGTGTAGACGCCGACACAGCAGCTTAAGAAACGTGTTAGCTGCACCCCGACGACGTGCTACGCCTCCCAACGTGAGGCGAACAGTTTATGGCGCACAGTTTACGTTCCAGGAAGGAAGAAAGCTGCACTTTATGGCTGTAAACGACCTCAGAACAACAGCTCACTCCCAGCGGAAACTACAAATGGGACAGGTCAGACAGCTTAAAGAAACGAGAATCTTCGTATTTTCATACTGCTTATTCTGTGAGATTGCGGGAATACAAATGCAGCCAATAAAATGCCTGTGCCGTTATTTTGGGTGAGAACAATGTAACCATTCGATCCAGAAAAAGCTGGTGGCACAGGCCTCGTGCCCGCCTTATGCAGTAAATACGTCGAAAGAGAAATTGCATCAGATCAATAGAAATTTCACTCTGGTGCCATCCATGGAAACGAAGAAATCACCATGGACATGGAAAAAGTCGGGATGGTCCATACTTTGGACTTCTTGTCCTTTTTTTCGGGCCTTCAGTCTTCGACGTCTTTTGATTTGACCCGTCATGAATTCATCCCGTCTACCACCCAATCTCTAACATCTGTAGCAAACGTCCTCGACTATCTGTTGGATATACTCCAGTGTCTACATTTACCTACAGTGTTTACTCTCTACAGCTCCCCCTAGTATGATCGAAGTTATTTCTTGATGTCGTAGCACGTCTTCTGTCATCCTGTTTCTTCTTCATGTCAGTTTACTCCTTATGTTTATCTCCTCACCGATTCTGCAGAAAACCTTCTCGTTTTTATGGTTGTGTACCATAATCGGTAAAAACGGAATCCTTATAGCATCATGTTGTTTTCCGTCCGTCTGTTTGCCTGTCCGACTGCCATTTTCTTCATGAACGAATAGAAGTGTCAAGTTGACATTTGTCGCGTACTGAAGTCTACTGATCCTTGTTGATGTAAAAAATTGAAGCTTCTAAACGAATTTAGCCAAAATATACTGCCTATTACGTCACATATTTTGACACTCGAAAAGTCACTCGTCAAAATAGAGAAGGTATTTCTCGTTGACCTGTACTCTTGAAATTTGGCCATAAGCAAGGTTTAACAGCAAATATAAAGAAAAAATACGGAAAGTATTAATTTGTAATGATATCACACTAAAAAGTATTTCTTTTCTCTTTTCTGTCCGACTGTGGATTAGTCTGTCCGATTGTCTGTTAAGACGTCTTTTCTCTGGAATCAAGTTGAAATTCATATCACATACCAAGATCTGTGATCACTTGATGGTGTCAAACAGTTAAGCTTCCAAATCAACGTAATCAAAAGCTACGACCATTTACGTCACATATTTTGATGCTCGGAAATTCTCTCATTTCAACCTACGGGGTATTTCCCTATGACCTACAATTATGAAATTTGGCTGGAAGCAGGGACTATTGTGCAAACAGAGGAAGAAAAATCCAAAATTTTTTGTTTGTAATAGCGTCACATAAAAAATAATTATTTTATCTTTTGTTATCCAACTTCAAATTTAAAATTAAAAATTATCGAAAGTCTTGGAATTATCAGGATCGATATCTTACCAGTATCGATAGTAACTGTCAAAAAATCGTCGAGACCCTCGATTCCTAGAGTGGATGCACGGTCTATATATTTATTTAAGTTTGCAAGTAACCCTCAGAACGCGAGACCTCCTCGCATCTGGCTGTTGTTCGACAAGATCGCCGTTTAACAATCAGAGCAGTGTCTGAGTTAACAGGAGTTGACAAGGAAAGTGTGGAGAAAAAAGTCATGGATCCTTCACCAAGACAATGCCCCAGCTCACAGTGCGTTGTCAGTGAAGACGTTTTTGGCAAAACACAACATTCCCATCTTAGATCATCCAGCCTACTCACCTGATTTGGCCCCCTGTGACGTTTTTCTTTTCCCTAAAGTCAAGTCAGCTTTGAAAGGAACTAGATTTGAGACTGTTGAAGCAGTAAAAGAAAAAGCGACGGAAGTAATGTATGGACTTACCGAAAATGATCTGCAGCATTGCTATGAACAGTGGAAAATTCGTATGGAGCGGTGTAGAGACCGAGGAGGAGAGTACATTGAAGGAGATAACATGAAATTGTAAATAATTGTAAATAAATGTTTTTTCCAGCATCAGTCCGGTTTTTTTCTAGCCGCACCTCGTATGTTCGAGTGCAACTGACAGCTACTCATTTTGGCCCCTTTCCCCAAATTAAATCATCTGTCCTGTCCTGCGGGTATAGCAGCGGATCTCGGATAGATACTCCATTTCCACTCATCTCAGGGCCATATCAATTCCGCCGTAATTTTCACACCATGTACATAGGCGAGTTTAGCATTTTTCCAGCACGTTGCTCACCTTTCGTGTATGCTCAGACACTTCTTTCTACTTCTTATCGGTAGTATGCTTAATGACGTCAACAGCAGACAACTAGCCGGCCGTTGTGACCGAGCGGTTCTAGGCACTACAGTCTGGTACCGCGCGACCACTACGGTCGCAGGTTCGAATCCTGCCTCGGGCATGGACGTGTGTGATGTCCTTAAGTTAGTTAGGTTTAAGTAGTTCTAAGTTCTAGGGGACTGATGACCTTCGAAGTTAAGTCCCATAGTGCTCAGGGCCATTTTGAGCAGACAACTGCGACTAGGAGAGAAAGAATTTTCCGCGACCACCTTCCATGCTTGTTCTCAGACGTAACGACGCGCACTTCTCTGAAGTGGAACCTCGTTGTACCAAATCATGTGGCCAAATCAGTTAGCGTCACTACCGGGTCTACGCAATGACGAATAACATCTGTAAGCGTAATAGCGGTCGTCATCCATGAGGAAAAGTCATTTCCTCAGTACTCGTGTCCAAAGAGTACGTAAACTGCGTGAAGAAGAACACCTCAAGAAAAGGTTTGAAGATAATGGCTAGCCGCCAAGAAATCATGCAAGCCTCAGCAGTTTAAACCGAAAGTGATTTTCTTGGGACAAGGGGCTGACGAGCAAAGCTTCAAATCCAAGGCGTTCCTATCGCTTCTACGGAATCCTTCTTCTAATCCTCTCTAACCTTAACAAAGAATCAAAGATATTTACTTCCGTCAGATTTGTGGATGTCCTAATGCAACGTAAATCAGGTGAAACTAGGAGACACTGTTAGTGAGGACGTCCATACGTCGCACAAGCAACACAAATACTTTCAAGAACGTTACGTGAAACATTGACGGTATACCAGTCTGCTGCAGTCTTACAGATGAGCTGTGGGCGAGCAATGTAATGTGAGACAATCCGCTCCTTGTAGTATTAAATGCTCAAGAGTCTAATGTCTACATCGTCCTTCTCGTTCTCCGTGATTAAGGAAGTCACAGAAATCCGTAGAACGAACGGTTCCCTGAATCGAGATGGTGGTTTTAGATTGAGTAAAATGCAAAATGCAGTGCTTGAAATAGCTCATCAAGACAATGGTAAAATTCATCCATTGTAAACACCTAATGTTCGTAAAACAGTGTATAACATGTGACAGATTGTCCTTTATACTCGTACAAGGCGTGCCAGTTACTACAAATCTTTGTAGGCCAAGTGACATTTTTAGAAACTCTGACGTTATAGTCACTGTCGCGTTTAAGGTTGTAGTCGCACATTCTCAACTCTACTGTCTCCGAATACGAAGACATGTCGCAAAACGTATTTGTTCCACCAAACATTATTTTGTCATTATTTGCGGAACTGTTATCAGCAGTTATCGATTTGTCTAAACCACAAATTATAAATATATCATTAGTGTTGCGTGAAATGCTAGCATACTGTATGGATTAGTTGCTGGAGTACGCTTCGATTTGTATGGACGTAGGACATGAAACTTTGGTTCTTGACGTTTCGCCTAGGTCTGCGTTTTGACATCCTCACAGGCCTTCCCGATTCCGCTGAGTCTTGCCGACCCATGGGTTGGACGTTGGTGAGTGACATGTGTATCGTGTGAAGGAGGCGTTATAGTAAAAGTTTACATGTGGCAGGCAGAGGTGATCGTTGTCAAAGAAATCACTTATCTTTAAATTTTGTAAGTCACTGTCCATATGTCACTAAGTTTAATGAATTTTTCTTTTCTTTCAATCTTCATATTATTGCTTCGACGGTGGAACCAATAGCCCATTGAAGGTTCCCAACGCAACTGTGAATGAAACGCCATGAATAAGAAAGTTCCATACAACACGACTTTGTAACAACGAAGGTTAACTGCAAACTAGGACATCCGGTCTTGCAATACTTCATTATACTGACTGACTGACCAATATAAATGCTTTGCATTTCCAAGTGATTTAGGAAGTACAGAGAACATGTAGCCAAGTGTGACCTTCACCGGGCGCTGAATGTTGTTTTCCTCTCAGACGGTCAGAAAACAGGTCTCACGCTTTGCTTGTCCAGAACTCTTAACTCTTCTCCTACCTGGAGCCCCACGAAACGTAGAACATTGTTGTGTTGTTTAACATCTTTGTGTTTGAATTTCGTAGGCAGTCAGTTGTTCCTCAAGAAGGATATGGAACTTAAGCAAGTAACTAGAATTTTCATTCCAATTCGACGCGGCACGAACACTAAGGAGAAAATTTTAATAAAGCTAAACTGCTTATTTTTCCTTCATCTGTCATTCCATCTTCGTATAGGCTTTCAGCTGCAAGACTGTAGCTGCTCAGCTTTCACATTCTTTATAGTTTTGAAACCTAGTTCAGAACAAGCAATGAAGAAATAAAAAAATCTTTGGTGCAGATGATAATGATCACAACGAAGCTACTGTACATTGCGCGGACGGTCGACGGTCCACTTAATTGCATCCTTGGAACAATTAGTTCTTATATAGAAGTCTTGATATATTGTCAGATTCTATGAAGCACCTGTTTCCCTTTAGTCGACAATTTATACATTTCTACTTGCTTACAAGCAAAGTACAGACATTTTCAGAAAGAAATTTGTGTACATTCTTGTTCGTCCACCGTAATTAATAACAATGATAATAATAATAATTCGATACAGTCGATACGAATGAATGCGATCATTGGAATCTGATTTGAAAGAATCAAGCAAATGGTAATGAATTCTCTTGTACTCTGGCGTCACTCATTATTATCTCACACAGATGGCACGATTGTGCGCTATGTCATTCGTTTGAGTAGCTTATGGTATCGATTTTGTTCCATAAGATAGGCTGTATAAGTTGCAGGAGCAAAGCTGAATAAATATTAAGTGTGGGCATGCGCAACTGGAACGCTCTGTTCATTTAATCAAGCTTTTTGTACAACCATTTATCGTATGCATCACACATTTTATTGCTTATTTATGGATCGTTCATCGTGTTACATGTTTCTGTAATAAGAGCTTACCCATTCAGCTGAGCACATAACACAGCAGGAACCCGGGTGGGGGAGGGGGGGATAATGTTATCCTGCTGCATACCTGTTTCAATACTACCGCTTTCTCGCGAAATACGCGTCACGATGGGCGCTTTCAAGCCGAAGCGTTCCGGGAAACCATTCTTCGCACCGTAAGTATCTGCAAACATGCCAGCAGTACTTTTTTCTCCTAACGAGAATATAGCTACCAGGAAGAGAACATTATCGCTTGAGCTTGCACTAACGCATAGAAAACGTATACTCAAGTTTAAAGACTATCCTTTAATTTTCATTCACAGATTCAGCGTTTACACACACATAACATTCTATGAGACAGATGTGAACCGATCGCAGTGAAATGCTTCAAACAGCGAGAAGCTATTTTAGATCCATGTATGTACTCGGCAAACCGTCGTGTGGCGTGTGGCGGACGGTACGTAGTGTCGCAGTCTCATTTCTTCGGTTCTACTCCATTCGTGTATAATACGCGAGAAGAAATACTGTGGGTACTCCTCCCTAAGGACCAGAATGTGTCAAATTTTTGCGTAGTCGTGGTCATTACGATAGACTCATTACGATAGATTCATGTTGCGGAAAGTAGATTCTTTCCTGACTCGTTTTTGAATTTCTACTTGTCACTTCGAGTCCCGTCAACGAAGGGAAATTAGGGGAAAGAAGTTCATGTAGTCTATAATTTTTGTGCAGTAGTATGGGGGAGTGTCATGAACAACATACAAAAAAATTATGATTGGTGGGCTCATTGTGGTTCCCAAATTGTGCAGGGACCGGAAACCAGAAAATTACCAAATAAGCAAAATGCGACTGGTTGCTACTTATTTGGTAATAATAATACAAAAAATTACACCCCTTCCCCCCTGCCCCCCCTGTGGAGTGTGAGTGTTGGGTGGTGGTCACTATACCCTGTTCTCGAATCCATCGAAAACTGCGGCATCTAGCGAAAATGTTTTCCAATACAAAATTAATCTGAATTAAATTTCCTACAAGGAAAATCCTATTCATTTTTTCTCTAGAACTAGTAGGTTCCGCGTTGCAGGGGATGGAAAAATCACACATTATTAAAAATAGTGTTTCAATGGTACAAAATTGGTGTTTAATGCCCACTGAGAGCAGAAACAACAGGAAACACATCAATTATTATGAAATAAAATCTTATATTGACTGCGCACATCAGCAATTATATCATCATCGTCACCACAATGCAGGTCAAGTAACGGTACAGTATTCTTATATGTACCATGGCACATGCTACAAACCTTGGAACATGTAATGCCAGTTTCTCGGATCGTTTTTGAAATGATTTAAAGCTGATGTCGAACAAGAGTCTACATTAATTTTTAGCACAGTAATACCTTCTATGCCGCTCAAAATGTTGATAACATACCCTTTTCTTCTTCTGAGTTACGGGCGATTTCCAGAATCAAAACGAGCAGGTAAGTGCCCTCGAAAACCTCTGCTTTAAGCATTTCCATTTAACATCTTGTCCTGTGAATTTGCACAATAAACTAAACATACCACTTCCTTCAGCCCAGACCCTGCCACTGTGTGACCAATGCACCCCATATAGGATAGGCGTATGTGAAATCCTCCTAATCGCATGGAAATAGTCCAAGGCAGGATTTCTCCAGCCTTTAGGCACAACGGTTGGTCGAATGTAACAAAACACATTAATACACGTTGGTGCTGCTATCGTCAGCGGCCTACTGTGAAGCTATGTACACTGTATTGAGTCACTTGGTGGTTAATTAGAGAAACGTAGAAAATTTCTTCCACCATTACTTGTGCTACTAACAAACTTCATAAATCCCTTTCATTCAGTAACTACTGGCATTTTCTGAGTGGTCTGTACGGCATAGTCGCTTACCTCACACCCATTGCGTTCTTGCTAAGGAGGGTTTAATATGTAAGACGAAATTGGACTAAACATTTTCAACGTCAGTAATCTACCGAAATGCATTGTTTGTCTGATGTTCAAATACCTGAAGTTCGATAACACCCAGGAAGCGTACTTGTGTGGCAGTGGGAGTCAGTTTAAGCTTCTGAATCCCTTCTGATGGTGGGAGAAGTGAGACAGGTGATGTAATTGATGCCCCCATGCTGTGAAGTGTATTCCAGCCATCCACAATGCAAACGTTTGAATCGACGTACTCGAATATAAAATGTATTATCGTAGAAGGATCGAAATCTGTAAAACTTTCGCCACCCTTATCGGGTTTTTTTCTTTTATTCATCAATAAATTCGTCATCAACAGCTTCTGCACGAACCGGCAATGAATTTTAAAATCAAATTTCGCTTTGGCTGAAAGCAAACATGTGACTCTAATTGACGTAGAAGGCTGTTCCTCTGAAACACCCTCTCTTAGAAATCTTTTAATTGATTTAATTCTGGTGTGCTCTTTTCTGCAAGATGCATGAACAATGGCGCGTTTGTTGTTCCTTAAACTATCAGCTTTCCAATATTTTCTCAAGTAATGGGCGTTTACTGATCCACATAATCCGTTCTCATCAACATTGCATAGATCACTCACAATACTAGGCTCACACATTAATTACTTCTCAGTCGTTGTTTACGGGGACATTATATATATATATATATATATATATATATATATATATATATATATATACACAACGACTGAGAAGTATTTAATCAGTGAGATTAACTGGAGTCCATTGAAATATAAGCGCATGAAGTTAATTTGTCTACTCGCATAAGAGAACTGGACCGGAAATGCTGGGGAAGGTATAGTCGATTATTCTGCGTATAAGCTGAAGAGCGAGCAGTTCTGCCGTTGGTGTAATTGACTATTCCCGGAAGTGAGCCACAACAGTAGTTCACAATGACACAGAATTTCCCTACTAGCAGTGCAAGGCATTGTGTGAAGATTGAGCACTCTTCGTATGTGTACTTTTATTATCATCTTATATCTGCATTCCACTTAGTGTTAATGCATTTTTGTGGAAAATAAACATTTTCCAGGTGCGTCTACGCACAGCGTCATCAGTGATTTATAAGGTGTGCTGCGGAAGGATCGATATGGTGGTATGATCGTGAAACTGCTTGCAGCTGTTGTTCCCCCCCCCCCCCCCCCCCTACCACCACTGACCCCAGCCCCGCGGAGAGAGTGGGGACTCACTGTCTCGCTCTCCGTTTTGCAGACGCACAAATGAGGTAAGTGACCTCATTCTGGCGACCTGCCTTCCCTCACACTTCTACCCTCTAACCCCGCTCTCTCCCATTGTCAACAGTCACGTCACCAAAACACAATTTATTCCCAAGTACGACTCTATTGTACTTAAAACAGTACACTCATTTTACTTTAGGTCTTCACCCACAATAAACATTAACCATTTTAAATAATTAGCGATTTTTCCATCCCCTGCAATGGAATATCTATTGGGTATAGAGAAAAAATGAGTAGGATCTGATAATGGTCGCCCAATCGTTGATATTCCTATATTCGCACTGTATCACTCTAATATACGAAGCTTGTTAGCACATGATGTAGAGAATTTGTTTGGCGCCATTAAATTGTATTGTAGTAGTTGCTGCTGCTGCTGGTTGGTTCACTGCCGTATCTTGATGTTAATGTTGGCTCTATATGTATTCGTCTATGGGTAAAAAGATGATGTACCGTGTTGTTGATGTGCTTGTTGATAAATAATGAACGACAGCATAAGTGACCTTCAACTATTTATTGGCATGGTAGCCTTCTTAACTCCTCTGACCGCCCAAAGACGTTGTAACAGTACAGAGTAACACTTCTATTACAACATCTTTGCATTGTTTTTCCACATAAGACAATAACATACAAAGTTTACAAAAGTTCTATCAAGACTGAGCTGACGAGGCTTCTTGCTGCTTCTATTACTAACCTCGTCAAAGAACTACTAAGAAGAGATGTTGTTTATAAGTGAGGCATCCATCTGTTATCGTAATTTTTGCAAAAAAGTTATTAATTTACATCGAGTGACGTAATTTAAGAGGTCATTAAAATGACAGACAGATTTGTCAACTTTTCTGAACAATTCTTTGTTGTAAAAAGGCCGTTTTTCAAAGGTACGTCTATTGACTTCTCTCATTCGCATACATAAGTAAATAACGTGAATTATTAAAAAATTACAGTGGTTCTCGTTTAAAATAGATGTATTTACGTGAATAGTAATTGAAAACAGTCCTAGTGAATAAATAGGTATCACTGGGTAATTTTTATTTGAGGAGATCCAAATTATGTAAGTTGAACAATATTATTCGTATTTCATATTAATTATTTCAGTTGAATATAGTGTTTTTAATAATCACATCTGCTGTATCAGTGTTCAAGTCATAACTTTTGTGTGGGTCAGTTATTAATTATATTTTAATGGGCTGACAGTTTATGTACACATTCTATGCAATCATTGCTAACATACAAAATTACTTTTCTATTATCATAATTGCTAATTAAAATGGTTGAATTAGGAGGGTATCTCATACTTCGTTATAATAAAGTCTTTAATAGGTTCCGTTACAACCTTCCACGTAGGAAATTTAATGTAGTTTAATTTTTAGCTAGAAAACATTCTCGCTTGAAGTCTCAGTTTTCGAGTTAGTCAAGATAAACCTAAAAATATGGCCTTTTAAAAAGTCCCCCCACCCCACCGACTCCAGTACTCACACCACACAGGTGGGAATTTTCGGTATGTTGTTCACTGTTGTTCATGACACTCTTCCCTATCAATGTACAAAAATTTGCGACTACACGAATTTGTTTCCCCATTAACCATTTTTTGGTCTATTCAGTGAGCTATTATCTAACAGTTCTCAAGGAATAGAAAAGAAAATGGATTTGTAAAGTGTCACATGAAACTAAGAATGGCAGTGACTACATTTTATCAATTAGTTAACAAAATGTTGTGGATGTGATGTTCCGAACACACGTTAGAACTTTATAATGTTGTAGTAGTTAGACCCATAACCATGAACAAGAGCCATATTAAACCTACATTTACCACCAAAATTTAAATAGAGAACACAGTTATCTAACGGGAAGAAGAGAGTTCAATATGTTGCTCTTGATAATCGAAGATGCATCGTAACTCCAAACATTAAAAAAGTCCGTTAAGCTGGTGTCTTGAATAATATGTACTTCACAATCAAGGATTACTTAGCTAACAAAGACGAGGGATGAGTAAAAAAAATTCATAAATTAGTAATTAAAACTTCTATCACTCTACAAGATTCATTCTCAAGTACCGCCCATCGTGGACGCAGTATCAAAGTCTATGGGAAAATATTTGCAAACCGTGAAGGGAAGGTATTCTAACAGCGAACGGTATTAAACGCTTATTTCAACACAACAGTCCCAAATTACCTCCAAACAAAATTAATCTCCTTATAGGTATAGCGTTCACCCTTACATTTTGGACAGGGAGTACTACACGTCAATTTCCTTAGCGAGTATAACCTGTCTTTTTTTATGTTGCTTCGCATGCGCTATGCATCTGACGCATATGTGCTGTGAGCAACTAACAGCACATATATTTTACAACACTGGGCACTGTAATCTGCGAGTGTTGTCTGCCGATCAACGAAGCCTACGTTATACCAGTCGGCAGTGGTTCGTGGCAAGATCAACATACCTGCAGAATATATACAACGGTTCATTTAACGACACAGTACTTGAAGTACGTGAGACTTTGCGCTGACAAGATTTTTTCCATGGTCCTTCAGAGCAACACTGAACTGTTACACAGTACATCCCAGTATTACCTACATGGAACTCTTGTTAAAAACACATTTCTGTTCCAGTGCCTTTTTACAATAGAGGTAAGTTCACGTCATTTTATAGAGTTGTATGTTTCTTATTTGTTATGACGACTAACGTTAGTATTGTGCAGTATGGCAATTGAACGTATACGTATATCGATTTCAATTTTATACGTGTTACTTTTTCAGATAGACATAAAGAAGCCTACGTTGTATGTAATATGATATATCTAATAACAAAAAAGCATTACTAAGGTCCTTACCTATATTTCGAAAATTTTAGGCATAAGACATCGTTGAGTGAATCGCCATAAAAATTTTAGAAAATGAATGTGAAGACACTTAACCCATCACTTCGCAAAATATTTCATTTGATATGGATTCAGTTATTTTTCTCATGGTTCCTTTGAAGCCCACTTGTTGGTTTATCAGCACAGTTTGTAAATATCTCAAGGTAGTAAAGATCCCACAACTTTTTTTTTTTTTAGCCTCGCTTTGTTGTATTACTGTCCCTAAGTTTCCGTATTTCTGCTCTTGATATCATCATTTGTTCTTATATAGACGTATTTTGAAGTATAGCTTGTTTAGATGGTACTTCGGGAAGCGTTACGCTGAAGGCAGATACATTACTTTCATAAATGAATAATACCTAGGGAAAAATCCATTATTACTGATACGTATTTTGTACTCCCACATTCTGTCTTGTATCGCTTAATTTGGTAAGCAGTTGTTATATGCACTCGTAGGGCAAAAGAAAATGTCAAAAAAAGATATAGTTCGCGCATTTCGTAGGCTAAAACAGCACATAGATACCGTACAATATTTTTGTAAATTTTTTCGCCAGAGACGAGCTGCAACACAGGATAAAAACATATACGGGATAAAAAATATATACGGGAAATACTGCCTTCAGTTAATCTGCAAATTTGTTTTCGTGTTAGCGTCTGTGTTCGTAAACTCTAATAATGAAACAAATAAAATCTTATTTATATTTGCTGGAATGGCTAAAGCATTTTTCATATTGCTCCACATCACCACATTGTGTTCTCGGCCAACTTCTTTCCTTTCCTACCTCCAAGTCCTGATAATATGTGGTCATGTGTTTGTCATAGCACTTCGGTTTCTTTGTGCTGCTGGAACAACGATGCTTGTTTATCGTCTAGTTGATTTACACAGTACACCTTCCTGCATAATAAACTGTGGTTTTTTACTATACACTTGGGATATAGTGATTTATCCGCTGCCTTTGCCATTTCCAAATCTACTAAATTTATTTGTGATACTTGCTACACTGAAACTTTCCCGCAAGTGTATCCAAAATCGTGTGCTTGATACCAGATTTGTGAACTACTTCACACTGAAATGTAAATGTAAATGTCGTGTGACTAGGCCTCCGTCGGGTGGACCATTCGCAGGGTGCAAGTCTTTCGATCTGACGCCACTTCGGTGGCGTGCGCGTCGTTGAGGATGAAATGATGACGATTAGGACAACACAACACCCAGTCGCTGAGTGGAGAAAATCTCCGACCCAGCCGGGAATCGAACCCGGGCCCTTAGGATTGACACACTGTCGCGCTGACCACTCAGCTACTGGGGGCGGACTTCCTCGGGATGATTACTATACTTGCTGACCAAAGACTATCCCAGTGCACTATTATGTCTCCTTTACGCTTTTGACCAATGAACTTTTCTATTAATGGCTGAAGATGTTTGACTAACCTATATTGCTTGTACTATACTGCTGCGCGACAACCCATTGGCATACGATACTGTGTTACAGATGTGGCTGTTAAAGGACCTTCAGAGTTAAATAAATCTCTGTACTGAACTAACAATGGCTCCATGACTCATCATTACCTTAAAGTGACTAACCTCGTTACATAATGAAGATGTGCAGATGGTTTGCATCATATTATACTCTGTGTCTGACCCATCGACAACTTCTTCACTGGGTACCTGTAGTGTAGCTACTACCAATCCTTTTGGCGACTTACTTCACTCATTTCGAAATTATCGAAATTATCAAGACCTATTGGCATCATAACTAGGTCATTTATTTCGATAGCACGTGCTATATGTCTTCGTATAAAATAATACTGTTCATCCAATACGTCATTATTCGGTGGGGTTTTATTGAAAATAATTCTTTCTGTGGAGCATCGACATCTATCATAACCCAAATTAACTTTCTGTACTTGTTGCTACTCTGTCATACGAAACCTGTGTACTTTGTGAAACAGCAACATTTTCAATAATTATCCCATCGAAAACTAGTCTCCACTGAGTTCTACTGTTTGTTGTCAAAAGTCTATTTAAGCATGTTGCCTAACCAGCTACTTAGTACTCGAGTACTGCCGAAAATCATTGCATGGCAACATTTCCATTTGCTCCTGAAACTATGTGTTTCCTATCCTGAACCTGAGCTTTGGGGCCTCCACTGAATCTTTTTTGTCATCCCCTATTGCATTAAATCTGTCAAGCAACTCTACGTATCTTTGTACGTTTTTACAGCACTACGGATTAATGGGAACGCTTCCTGACGGCTGGAACATTTCCGTTGGTGTTTAAGTGTTTCGTTTTCGCATTGTTCTTGCGCTGTTCTCTAAATTCATAACTGAGAGCCTGATGCCCCCTGAAAGCTCAGTACGCACCCTAGTTTTACTGTCCACTTCTTGTAAATGTGCAGTAACGTCAAGTGGTGCGACTAAATTCCCAGGGTTTTCCATTCACATCCGGAATGTATAAAACATTGTCGGTATTCTTGCCGCGTCAGTTCTAGATAAAATCTCGATCTTTCGACGATTACCTCCATCGTCATCGTAAGGAGCAGACTGTCTCCACTGCTACCATAGCAGCAGTGATAAAATCTCGAGCTTTCGACGATTACCTCCATCGTCATCGTCAGGAGCTGACTTGTCTCCACTGCTGCTATGGTAGCAGTGGAGACGGCTGGAACATTTCCGTTGGTGTTTAAGCAGCAGTGGAGACAAGTCAGCTCCTGACGATGACGATGGAGGTAATCGTCGAAAGCTCGAGATTTTATCTAGAACTGACGCGGCAAGAATACCGACAATGTTTTATACATAAGTGCCGCCGCGAAAAACTTCGTTCCCACATCCGGAATGAAAAATCTGTGTGGATTCATCCGAGAAATACGTCCAACGATTTTCCGCTTCTTTGTGCAAGAGTCCGTCCGCACCTGGTTTGTGTGTCAGCTCATAAGTCTGTCCAACGATTTTGTGAAATCTGTCAGAAAATGATTCCACTGTTTTATTCGGCTTCGGCGTTAAAGTATTGGATAACTCCCTGAAAATCTGTGTACTGTTCTGTTTTCTATACCGGTGCCGCATATCTCCACTAATACACTGAATGGGGGTACCTTATTAAGCACTTCATAATAAGAGATACAGGTTTTTGTCACACTCATCATACACAATATGGCTGTCTACAAAAATGTTTCACATGACCAGCTACTTAGTACACCGTATACATACACAGTATTGTCCTCTGTTGTTTCCACGGAGGAGGGAAATTTAGGGTTGGATCCTGAAGGATCAGCGGATAAACGGGAAAGATTTACAACAGTTTTGGCTTGATTCAACCATGATTGTTGCTGCTGTTCTGTCATTAAAAGTTCTAGCTGCTGACTTATCTGTTCATTAAGTGTTTTCTGTTGGTCATTATCCTCAAGCAATTTGGAAACTTGGTTAGTAAGAGGGCCTACCGCCTCGTTAGCACTAGCTGTCGTTGTCTGTGTCATTTATGTGCAGTTGACCTCTCTCTCGTTTTCAACAGTCACACTAGTGTTACTCCCGATAATAACTCAACAACCATAGTTGCAAAACCAAGACAATTCCTACACCTAATCATCAATCAACGACAATATGAATAATCGTCTGCTGTGTGACAGTATTTCCTACACGTAATACATGTTTCTGGTACAAGTATATAACATGGTGCACTACGTCCCGTAAAATTACAGGTTTTAGAAAGTGTCGGAACAAGATACTCTTACGAAACTCTGACAGTATTCTCGGTCTATACAAGGCCACTTCAGAGTCTTGAAATCCTAACCTGGAAATAGAAAAGATTTTAGTTCTTTTTCTTTTTGGGAACAAATAACAATGTCTCTCTTTGCCCCACCCTCTGTGACTGCTGCTGAAGTTAGTTTGCCGGATCGTTGTCCCCCAGTTCTTATGAACTGGAGCATTTCTCACCATCTATTTGGAGTTGTCGCCACTGCCGAAGTGGAAACGCCTAATGTTTTGTCAGAATGCAGACCGACGACATGCGTGGCGTCGTTATACATAATAAAACAATAATCAAGATTATTCAGATTATTACTCAGAACGCATGTCGTTGCCATGTTCACTGCGACGGCTGGTGTCTACGTGATCCGGAGAGGAATCTGCCGAATCCAGCAGCAGACTCACGGCTGCCGAGGGCGCTGCGTGATCTCGGAGTGAAAGTCGATGACACCTCGGTGTGGCTGTTGGCCGCCCGCTGGCAAGATAGGCCCACCCCGTCGGTAGCCCTGCTTGGAAATTGCGGGCACGACGCGTGTGTTCGATTCACATGTCATTCCGGGGAGTACTCAGTCCCTTCCAGATCACTGCTCATGTTGTCCCTTCAGATAGACCGCGATGTCACATGCCTTGACATCATGCTGAATTTGCTTTGCGAATTTACTACGGTGTCTTCACTACTTAGTCAAACTCCTGTTAGGCTCTTACAGAAAGTTACGAGAGTAACCAAAGCAGTTCGGCCTGCGCTCTTTTAATAATTTTCTGCTGATTACCCTCGCAGTCGCACACAGGAGATTTGAGACAGCCTCTTCCTGAGCGAGTAACGTTATTAAAATGTTTGCCCTTCCCGGCTGGCGGCGGTTGAAACTTACACACTACTTAATTATGGCGGCTGTCCGAACTCATAAAATTTTATTCTCCCCTTTTCCTACTAATTTGTTGCAGAATACCTCTAACAAAATTGTTGAAGACTATCTAGTTTTCTTTGTAGGTGGGTGAGTTGATATTAGCAGATAACAATCGTTCATTTCTTGTTCAACTTCATTTAATAAATGAAGAAAAAAATTTGTCAAGAACTATTATTTGCCAGAAAATCATAAACCGAATCTGAAGGAAAAATCTTTATTTGATGTACTAGAACACTATTTTAAAGGGAAAGGTATCACTCTCCAGAATACTGTGTCAGATGCATCAGATGGTGCTCCAGCAATGGTAGGACGATACTGTGGGCTACAATCACATTTAAAAAAGGAGGTAGCAATTTAGTTTGTTATTCAAAAACAACCTTTGACAGAACAAAACCTTATCGATCACCTTAATAGCTCTTTACATTACGTAATTAGTAATACACCAGAAGCAGTACATTCAGCGACAGATTTTTTTAAAAGTTTTGTGATGGAAACGAAGATTTCATTCGTCTGCTCCCTCTCACAGCGGTTTTTTGGCTGACAAAGGATAGCTGCCTAAAAAAAATTGTAGTCTCTTTGGTTAAACCGATTTTTTTCTTTCAAACAAAGATCATTCGTTAGATAATTTACTGAAGTTTAAAAGTGATACAGCTTATCTGACCGATTTATACAGCAAATTTAATGAAATGAATCTACAGCTACAAGGAGACGAGGCAACTATATTTGGTTTTGTGCCAAAACTCATCCTGTATAGCTATAATTCGAGGCGAAAACAGTTTCATCACTACCCAAATCTTCCTTCCGTAGAAACAAATGATTACGTTTTAGTATTTTGTCAACGCTTGGGACACACTTAAAAATATTTTACAAACAGATTTCAGGGTCCCCTTCAGATAACTATTCCATGTTGGTTACTGGAATCTTTCTGTGACTCACAGACAACAGAATTATCCTCGCTGTGAGATCTAATTGAATTTTCAACAAATGAAGAGTTAAAATTAAAATTCGAAGATGGATGTGAAGAATTCTAGCTTCAAAGGCAAGTTCCTATAGTGCATCCAGCTTTATGGGAAAAGATATTTCATTGCTTTCGTATCTTCGTATTTAGGGGAAAGATGCTTTAGCGTGTTTAGGAAGTTACTTACCAAGAACAGAAAGAGACTGCCGATGGCAGAGCGCTGTGGTTTTAGATTGCTGATGATTAACATGACACCAAATATTGTGAAATTGGTATCACTACACAAAATTCAGACCTCTCACTAAAAATATTGTGTAATTCTTAGTATATATATTTGTTACTCCACCGTTGAGAATGACACCAATACTGTTAATACATTTCAGAAAAGTAATTTTAAAAATATATCCTTTCTTCAATGTTCATTAAGAATTAAACATTAACTGTAAAATGAAAATTGTGAACCAACTGGAATTTAAACACGGATGGCTCCAAATTAGTTTTCCGTGGCCTCTCTGCGTACCTTTCCTGTTGTTGTTGTTGTTGTGGTCTTCAGTCCTGAGACTGGTTTGATGCAGCTCTCCATGCTACTCTATCCTGTTCAAGCTTCTTCATCTCCCAGTACCTACTGCAACCTACATCCTTCTGAATCTGCTTAGATTATGCATCTCTTGGTCTCCCCCTACGATTTTTACCCTCCACACTGCCCTCCAATACTAAATTGGTGATCCCTTGATGCCTCAAAACATGTCCTACCAACCGATCCCTTCTTCTGGTCAAGTTGTGCCACAAACTCCTCTTCTCCCCAATCCTATTCAGTACCTCCTCATTAGTTATGTGATCTACCCATCTAATCTTCAGCATTCTTCTGTAGCACCACATTTCGAAAGCTTCTATTCTCTTCTTGTCCAAACTATTTATCGTCCATGTTTCACTTCCATACATGGCTACACTCCATACAAATACTTTCAGAAAAGACTTCCTGACACTTAAATCTATACTCGATGTTAACAAATTTCTCTTCTTCAGAAACGATTTCCTTGCCATTGCCAGTCTAGATTTTATATCCTCTCTACTTCCACCATCATCAGTTATTTTGCTCCCCAAATAGCAAAACTCCTTTACTACTTTAAGTGTCTCATTTCCTAATCTAATACCCTCAACATCACCCGACTTAATTCGACTACATTCCATTATCTTCGTTTTGCTTTTGTTGATGTTCATCTTATTTCCTCCCTTCAAGACACCATCCATTCCGTTCAACTGCTCTTCCAAGTTCTTTGCTGTCTCTGACAGAATTACAATGTCATCGGCGAACCTCAAAGTTTTTATTTCTTCTCCATGGATTTTAATACCTACTCCGAATTTTTCTTTTGTTTCCTTTACTGCTTGCTCAATATACAGATTGAATAACATCGGGGAGAGGCTACAACCCTGTCTTACTCCCTTCCCAACCACTGCTTCCCTTTCATGTCCCTCGACTCTTATAACTGCCATCTGGTTTCTGTACAAATTGTAAATAGCCTTTCGCTCCCTGTATTTTACCCCTGCCACCTTTAGAATTTGAAAGAGAGTATTCCAGTCAACATTGTCAAAAGCTTTCTCTAAGTCTACAAATGCTAGAAACGTAGGTTTGCCTTTCCTTAATCTTTCTTCTAAGATAAGTCGTAAGGTCAGTATTGCCTCACGTGTTCCAGTATTTCTACGGAATCCAAACTGATCTTCCCCGAGGTCGGCTTCTACTAGTTTTTCCATTCGTCTGTAAAGAATTCGTGTTAGTATTTTGCAACTGTGGCTTATTAAACTGATTGTTCGGTAATTCTCACATCTGTCAACACCTGCTTTCTTTGGGATTGGAATTATTATATTCTTCTTGAAGTCTGAGGGTACTTCGCCTGTTTCATACATCTTGCTCACCAGATGGTAGAGTTTTGTCAGGACTGGCTCTCCCAAGGCCGTCAGTAGTTCCAATGGAATGTTGTCTACTCCGGGGGCCTTGTTTCGACTCAGGTCTTTCAGTGCTCTGTCAAACTCTTCACGCAGTATCGTATCTCCCATTTCATCTTCATCTACATCCTCTTCCATTTCCATAATATTGTCCTCAAGTACATCGCCCTTGTATAGACCCTCTATATACTCCTTCCACCTTTCTGCCTTCCCTTCTTTGCTTAGAACTGGGTTTCCATCTGAGCTCTTGATGTTCATACAAGTGGTTCTCTTATCTCCAAAGGTCTCTTTAATTTTCCTGTAGGCAGTATCTATCTTACCCCTAGTGAGATAAGCCTCTACATCCTTACATTTGTCCTCTAGCCATCCCTGCTTAGCCATTTTGCACTTCCTGTCGATCTCATTTTTGAGACGTTTGTATTCCTTTTTGCCTGCTTCATTTACTGCATTTTTATATTTTCTCCTTTCATCAATTAAATTCAATATTTCTTCTGTTACCCAAGGATTTCTACTAGCCCTCGTCTTTTTACCTACTTGATCCTCTGCTGCCTTCACTACTTCATCCCTCAAAGCTACCCATTCTTCTTCTACTGTATTTCTTTCCCCCATTCCTGTCAATTGTTCCCTTATGCTCTCCCTGAAACTCTGGTTCTTTCAGTTTATCCAGGTCCCATCTCCTTAAATTCCCACCTTTTTGCAGTTTCTTCAGTTTTAATCTACAGGTCATAACCAATAGATTGTGGTCAGAGTCCACATCTGCCCCTGGAAATGTCTTACAATTTAAAACCTGGTTCCTAAATCTCTGTCTTACCATTATATAATCTATCTGATACCTTTTAGTATCTCCAGGGTTCTTCCATGTATACAACCTTCTATCATGATTCTTAAACCAAGTGTTAGCTATGATTAAGTTGTGCTCTGTGCAAAATTCTACCAGGCGGCTTCCTCTTTCATTTCTTAGCCCCAATCCATATTCACCTACTACGTTTCCTACTCTCCCTTTTCCTACACTCGAATTCCAGTCACCCATGACTATTAAATTTTCGTCTCCCTTCCGTATCTGAATAATTTCTTTTATTTCATCATACATTTCTTCAATTTCTTCGTCATCTGCAGAGCTAGTTGGCATATAAACTTGTACTACTGTAGTAGGTGTGGGCTTCGTTTCTATCTTGGCCACAATAATGCGTTCACTAAGCTGTTTGTAGTAGCTTACCCGCGTTCCTATTTTCCTATTCATTATTAAACCTACTCCTGCATTACCCCTATTTGACATTGTGTTTATAACCCTGTAGTCACCTAACCAGAAGTCTTGTTCCTCCTGCCACCGAACTTCACTAATTCCCACTATATCTAACTTTAACCTATCCATTTCCCTTTTCAAATTTTCTAACCTACCTGCCCGATTAAGGGACCTGACATTCCACGCTCCGATCCGTAGAACGCCAGTTTTCTTTCTCCTGATAACGACATCCTCTTGAGTAGTCCCCGCCCGGAGATCCGAATGGGGGACTATTTTACCTCCGGAATATTTTACCCAAGAGGACGCCATCATCATTTAATCATACAGTAAAGCTGCATGCCCTCGGGAAAAATTACGGCCGTAGTTTCCCCTTGCTTTCAGCCGTTCGCAGTACCAGCACAGCAAGGCCGTTTTGGTTATTGTTACAAGGCCAGATCAGTCAATCATCCAGACTGTTGCCCTTGCAACTACTGAAAAGGCTGCTGCCCCTCTTCAGGAACCACACGTTTGTCTGGCCTCTCAACAGATACCCCTCCGTTGTGGTTGTACCTACGGTACGGCTATCTGTATCGCTGAGGCACGCAAACCTCCCCACCAACGGCAAGGTCCATGGTTCATGGGGGGGGGTACCTTTCCTAACTTGTGTAAAACGGGATTCTTGGATTAAGACTGTAGCCATCGAATTGTTATTCGAGAAACGTGGTATGATCAAAGTTAGCTGAAAATTATTGTGTAATTTATTTATAGATGGGGATTGTTTCTGATATTTTTCCTCTGAAGAAAGATGTGAGGACGTTAAGTAACTTTTTATTCGAAAAGGGGGCAGAGGGTCGGAAAAGGTTGAGAAACTTTGTTCTAAAGTGCACCCTCAAAACAAAGTGCAGGTTAGTCTAAAATTTTATGCCCAACATCTGTGATACGTAATAAACTAATCTCCTTCCATTTTCCTCAAAATGTTGAAATGTGTGTGAATTGCTAAGAGACCAAACTGCTGAAGTCATCGATCCCTAGACTTACACACTACTTAAACTAACTTACGCTAAGGACAAAACACACACACGCACACACACACACACACACACACACACACACACACACACACACACACACACATGCCCGAGGGAGGACTCGAACCTTCGGCGGGAGGGGTCGCCCGAATCGTGACATGGCGCCTCTAACCGCGCGGCCTCTCCACGCAGCCATTTTTCTCAACTCAGAATGTCTCTCATACGTTGAGTGAAGCTGAGTCAGTGATTTAGACAGACAGATGGGAAACGCGTGGAACAAAACAGTATTCTCCTCAGGGTTGAAAAGTCAACACCGAAATAGGGAGGGAGAGAGAGAGAGAGAGAGAGAGAGAGCGAGAGAAGTATGTAAAGGCGGCGTCTGACATGCGACATAATGCGAGGTGCCCCACAATGGCGAGCGCCTCGAAGCAGTTGTGCCCACAGCGCCGTATTCGTCTAGGAACACGGAATTTTTGCTGCTCAGTAACCCCACCAAATGGAAAGCAGATCGGAGCTCAATTTGTGCAGATGCTTTTGTATTGCTATCGTGTGTCGGGATGTTAAGAAAGAAGGAGAATAGGAGAAAATGGTAGATGGTGTCACTTAACCAAAGCGGAGAAACGAAAGTGTTAATTCATAAAAATTAATTTTCTGTTCATAAGCTGCGTTTCATTTATTTTTTATGTGTATTTGAGAATGCTCTTGAAATTTATTGCAGTAGTAGTAGTTATTGTTGTTGTTGTTGTTGTAAACATGGTCATAGAAGTTTACTAACAGATCAGCAGACAGCTTACAGTGGAGATCTGCAAAAGTTTCTGCAGAATGTGTAACGAGTATTTTATCTACCTTTCTTCTAAAGTGTAATTAATGATCTGTAAGAGAAATACGTAGTGGAAGGAAGGAAGGAATCAAGGCTGGAGTTTAAAGTCCCGGCGACAGCGCGGTCATTACGGACGGAGCACAAGCTCGGATTACGAAATAATGGGGAAGGAAATCGGCTAGTCCTTTTCAAGGGGACCATCTCGGCATTTGCCTACAACGATTTAGAGAAATCTCGCAAACTCTAAATCCGGATGGCACAAGCTCGGATTACGAAATAATGGGGAAGGAAATCGGTTAGCCCTTTTCAAGGGGACCATCTCGGCATTTGCCTAGAACGATTTAGAGAAATCTCGCAAACTCTAAATCCGGATGGCACAAGCTCGGATTACGAAATAATGGGGAAGGAAATCGGTTAGCCCTTTTCAAGGGGACCATCTCGGCATTTGCCTAGAACGATTTAGAGAAATCTCGGAAACTCTAAATCTGGATGGCCGGACCGGGATTTGAACCGTCGTTCTCCCGAACGAGAGTGCAGTGTGCTAACCAGTACGGCCCCCTCGCTCGGAAATTACAGAGTGAAAAGTATGTGTGCAAACCTGTTGTTCAAATGGTTCAAATGGCTCTGAGCACTATGGGACTCAACTGCTGAGGTCATAAGTCCCCTAGAACTTAGAACTACTTAAACCTAACTAACCAAAGGACAGCACACACATCCAGGCCCGAGGCAGGATTCGAACCTGCGACCGTAGCGGTCGCGCGGTTCCAGACTGTAGCGCCTAGAACCGCTCGGCCACTCCAGCCGGCAAACCTGTTGTACAAGCCAGGTATGAGACTGAGCGAGACTGATCTTCGGCAAATAAAAATCCATAGTAATCCTCAACAGCCGCATGATTTACGTGGTCCGAGAAAGTTCGTAGAATGTTCGTAGAAAATATGGACGCTCTGTGTAAGAGTTCACTGATCATGTAAATTCTTATTTTTTCTTTATTTTAATTTTTAGATTACGCCATCGCATGGAGCGACGAAGACAGCGCTTCTTTCGTCGCTCTCTCCCTGAGTGCCAAAGAATAGGTATCACCCCACGCCACTCTCTGTTCACTGGCTTGCTTAGTGCGTATTGTGGCGTTGTGCAAACAAGAGTAAAAAATGAGTCGCTGAAGTCATAAAAGTGGATGATAATTTGAAAAGCCAAACTGATTATGCCTACCAGTGAAATAAAATACTGTCCGGTGCAACCAAGTAATGATAAATTTAGTGACACAAACTGTTGCATAAATAAGCCGGCCGGTGTGGCCGAGCGGTTCTAGGCACTACAGTCTGGAACCGCGCAACCGCTACGGTCGCAGATTCGAATTCTGCCTCGGGCATGGATGTGTGTGATGTCCTTAGGTTACTTATGTTTAAGTAGTTCTAAGTTCTAGGGGACTGATGACCTCTGATGTTAAGTCCCGTACTGCTCAGAGCCATTTGTTGCGTAAATACACTGATTATATTCTCGCAATACTGAACAGAATGGCGGGGCGTCTCCGGACACGTCTTCGGCCTAGAATTTCATTGGCTGGAATGGAATTTTTCTCACTGATGAGTCCCACTTTGAATCGAGCCCTCATGACCAGCGAAAATGTGTCCGGAGATACACAGGACAGCAGTGGGATCAACCTGTCTATCGCCTGCAGTGCGGACCGACAACCGGGAGTGATGGTCAGAGGGACCATTGCCATTCCTCGCAGGACCTGTTTGGCTGTCATCCGCGGCACGCTTGCTGTTATCTGTGCTTGCTAAACCCTATCTTGGTCAGAAAGGCCGACGTATCTCTTCTCAGTGGAGAGCGTTTGAGGCAGTATGAGAAGAATCCTACAACCAGCTCGTGATTTTCACGATCTAAGGCCCAATTGGACAGAATACGATACGATATCTCTAACGAGCACATCAAACAACTCTATCAATCATGACGAGCCGGATAATTGCTTGCGTAAGGGCAAGAGGTGGACCACCGCATTATTAACTTGCTAAATTTGTGAAGGTCTTTCTCTTGAGAAAATCAAATTTGTCTGACGTAATCATTTTTTTGTCTGTACATGTACATCACGTCTACAGACTTGTGCTCCATTCGGGTAATTTCTTCGTGGTGCGCCGTATTTTATTTTGTCTTATTGTGTATGTTACGATATACCGACAATGTCCTGTCTCGCAAACACCACAGCCGCGTCTGATAATTGATACGATATAGTTATTATAACTGTTTCTCCCTTTCAGGTTAACAAATTTTATCCCTGGGCTCGATTGGAATTTCACGTCGGAGTCTACGTTGTAACCATAAGTTTACCCGACATACGTTTTGAAATAAAGAATGAATTGAACCGCACGTCGTTAATTTCTTGTGCCCCTGTAGGTTCATCTCATTTGGAGAACAATAAGATAAAGAAAGGTCTTTTCTCTTCTATGACCCATTTCAGAAAACGCTGTAAAATTCAGCGACTGATTCTCTCCGCAGCCCAGACTAACGGCGGTTCTGATTAATAATGTAGGTGAATCATTGCCTTCTGTACTAGCACTTACACTTCAAAGTAATAGTTTGCCATATTAATACTGAATATGATATGTTCCCAAATAACTGGACTGCGCACTCTCTCTTAACATATAGTTTGATGCTTCTTCCTATCCCTAATACACTAAGGTACTCGTTAATAAACTTCGACAAATTATTATCGAACCCAAGATACTCTTCACACTCCTCCAAATTAATAATCTCTTCCCTTACATGTGATCAGTTCATTAAAATTTCATAATAATAATTGAAATTATTTTCGTCCCTGGTAAATAGGTTTGCAGTATCCAAGTTGTATGGGTTAAATATCGTGTTTTGCAACTGTAATGAAAGTCTTATTACTATCAAATTCATTTCACTTTATTCTAAAGCATATTCAATGGTCATGTTCCATCTAACGTCCGGACATACTAGTTTAGGTTTTCCGTGATTTCCCTAAATCGCTTCAGGCAAATTCCGGGATGGTTCGTTTGAGAGGGCACGGTCGACTTCCTTCTCCATCCTTCCCTAATCCGATGGTACCGAAGACCCCGCTGTTTGGTGTCTTCCCCATGATCAACCCAACAATTCAACACCTCTGGAAAAAAGAGGCCACCGCGCGGGATTAGCCGAGCGATCTACGGCGCTGCAGTCTACATCTACATTTACATCCATACTCCACAATCCACCCGACGGTGTGTGGCGGAGGGTGCAGTCATGGACTGTAGGGCTGGTCCCGACGGAGGTTCGAGTCCTTCCTCGGACATGATGTGTGTGTCTGTCTTTAGGATAATTTAGGTTAAGTAGTGTGTAAACATAGGGACTGATGACCTTAGCAGTTAAGTCCCATAAGATTTCACACACATTAGAAAATTTGAAAAAAGAGGCCGAATAACCAAGAAGACAACAATTAAGTAATATCTTTCAATGAACTTTCACTATTCTCCATAAAATATTTTAGCTCGATTTGTTCACAATAATGATTTACAGAGGGTGCCAGAGTAATAAAATATTTTAACTCGTACGACAAAAGTGAACGTCACTCAGAACTGGCCGAGAAGTGTCAGCCTACATGTTAAAAGCATACTTTCCATTCACTATTCATCCAATCATAGTCGCCGCGGGGCATGTATAGTTGCAAGCGTCCTGGTGAAATACAAAGGCATCCACCACCTGGATAATAAATAAAGCGGTATCATAAACTCGCGCCGTGTGTAGTACAGGCGTCAGCGTCCGTCACACCGCGACATAATGTAAGAAGTATAAACAAGTAAAACACTTTGCAGTTTATAGTAAATAAAGACGTCATTGTAATAATCCCATTATATTAATTACACGCATTGTCATACATCGTGTACGCGGCGAAGTTCTATACGGCACTGCGCAATTTACCTATCACTACAAGATACGATAGACACTATGTTTTCTCACGTTTCCCTTCTTGATACCACTGTCAGTGTGCTGCGTCATTAAAGGTACGATTACACTGGAACGTGAGATTTCATTCATAATTCTCGTCCGAAACGTCATACATTATTCAGTTGCTAACATGAGACTTTGCCCTTTTCTCACTGTGACGTACTGATGAAGAACAAAAAGCGCTGTTCCAAGCTTCCATTAACGGTCAGGTCTGTTTATTGCTGACGGAAAATATGGAAATTTTTCTCTGGTGATCGTTAATAAATTATGGTTAGCTTCTAATAATGCTTATTAAATAAAGTGATATTAATGGTGTTTTTTTCTGATGAACTCTTTTAAGCTCCAAAACAAAATATAAATCTTTTAAAACGGAACAATATAAAATTAACCGTAATGCAAAGCTACTAAAATACAGTGAGGTAGAAACAATATTTCTAATTTTTTTTTCAAGATAAAAATGTAGAAATACAGGCAAAAATGAAAGGAAGAAGGAAAAACGATTCAGAGAAACCATGTGTCCTCTACCACACTTCTGTACCGTGGATACATATTTCATACTCCTATATAAGATTACGTTTGTGCAGACAGAATACTTTGGTCGACAAGCTGGGTTGCTCCACACAGGCGTACGTTTCATACCTGGCCCTGAAGGCGGTTTTAAATCTTCTATCTTTTGACATGATGATAATGAGGATGACGATGAAGATGATGATGAGAGTAGCCGAAACTATGTCAGAAATAGAGAATTATATTAAGCAATCTAGGCGGTTTTATTCATTAAAAAATTCCTTTTCTCACCCTTTTGGTTTATCCTACAATGATTCAAGTTACTCCCTGATATCTTAACATATGATTTCTTAACATATGCGCCGTCATCCTGCTATGAACAGTAAGGTTAGACTACTTGGTTTTGTTCTGTTGAAGGTCTTATCCACTTCCCCTTGCTCCTACCTTTTAACTCACCCATTCAGTTGTAGGGGGATCTACAATTCAACGTGAATTACGAGCGAAGGTACAATTTGGTTGTTTCCTCATTAAATAATCAGGTGCACAGGTAAAGGAACGGTAAGTAACATAAAAAATTCGGACAGTCTGATACTGCACACCAGAACTTTAAACAGAACGTTCGGAAATTCCCGTTACAAACTTCTTGGACTTGTAGAGCAACTGAGTATGTAATATTTTGGATAGGGACGCATGTCCGGAAAAGTACCGTTTTAGTTCTACGAAGATTTCAGTTCACATCTTTAATTCATCCACTTCTGCTTCAGCATTGGATTAATCGTGACGTTGTACAATTATTAATCGTTGGAAAAGGAAAGATAACGAAACATCAGTTTATCACTTAAGTATATTTGTTTGTTTTAACACTTAAACATTACGCCTCTACATTATTCCAAAACAAAAAAGAACGCAGCACACTGTACGTACAGAACAGTGCTGCTCCATTACAACAGCGGCTCGATATGGTGACCACCAACGTTGTTACAGATATTGTACCTACGAAGCATGTTCTGGTACACACTCTCCATCCCGCCTGGTGCCTCTTGTGTCTAGTGTAGCGCCCAGAACTCGCGTCAGCAGATATTCCCTCTGTTTCTAGAGGAGTCTCGTAAATTAAACTATGCATACAATCCCAAATATAGTAGTCCATAGCAGTTAAAACCGGCAATCGCGTTTGCGTCACCCGGACCTATCCATCGTTCACTATATTGTCTGTTTAGATGTCTCCGAACCGTGACAAGTGAAGTGGTGCACCATCATGCTGAAACCACATTTCCTGACGGACATTCAGTGGCGTAGCTTCCAAGAACGGGCCCAATACGTTTTGTAGGAAGATTAAATAAGCAGCGCCAGTTTGCTTGAGTGGCAACAAACGTGGATGCGTTCCATATCTGAACTGAAACCGTCACAGTAGAGAAATCATGTACTCACTCCCCTCTACGAGTCCTAAAGTCTGTAACGGGATTTTCCGATCGACCTGTATTTCTAAACAAGCTACTGATCTAGTGTACCACAAATTCGTTGATAAAGTGTAAACAATTATTTCCTGACTTGTCTTTGTATGTGTGAACGTTTAGTTGAGTCGTTGTTTTCCATGGCTAGATTTTGATGGTTGCCCTACACTAATGAAGGGTCCCCTCCGTTGTTCTGTTACACGGTCCAAGGACCGCGATTAATGGGTGACCGAAACCAGCTTTGGGTGTGACGTTGGTAGTGAGGAAATGCGAACCCCATGTGACGTCACACACCACAAGTGTCCATCCAGGTGATCGGTGGTTGGCTAAAGCGTCCGCTGCTGGACGGAGGCCGTTGACCAGTAGTAAGCCGGATTACACGGCAGGGCAGGGACAGGGGGTGGCTTCTGTCGGCTCCGCGCGTTCGATCCGCCGGAAACTCTCAGACCGACCGGTGGAGACGGTCACAGAGGCAGTGGCACGAATTTGGTTCTCCACTGTGCCCATCTGACCTCACATGAAAACATCGCAGCTTTCTAAACAGGAACCCAACTAATTAGAACAAAGTGGGACAGAGAAATAGTAAATTAACTGAAACTAAACAATGTACTAAAAATAATGATATAATAAAATAATAATTAATAATGGTAATGACAATCCGCAGCATCAGAAAAAATAACTTCCATGTGACTGCCCCCCCTCCCCCCTGGATTCATTACTTACAGGAACGATGCCGACAATAACGTGGATCTCTTTTCACTTAGTAATCTACAAGATCTATTCAAAAAGGTCAGAGTAATAGCTAGACTCATAGGCGACTGGTTGCTAAGGAAGGTTCAGGAAGGGACGTTCATTGTTCCGAGCAGATCATGAATCTTATAAGTGTTGTCCTTTACTTCAGTCGTAGGAGTAAGTAATTCGTAAAGACTTTATTAGATTTCGAAGAGTCGTATGATTCGATTGGTCCGAAAACACTTCTCAGAATACTGAAAGAAGTTCGCTTGTATTATAATGATGACACCATTATCTGACAGACTCTTACTGACGTCATCTACAAAGTTAAGTTAATGGTAAAGATTTCACGTTCTTTTGAAATCTCATCAATATTTAACAGTATACTGTGCATCCACGACTGGTGAAAACGATTGATTGACAAAGGTGCTGAGAATGGAGTCACGCTTGGGTCGAAAAATATAATTTGATAACTGACTACCATGCCTTTGCCAACGACTTCACACTTTTTTATTATTCACTAGACACTGTTGCAGAACAAATCAGTGAACAGACACAGTCAGAACAAATCAGTGAAATGACACAATCAGCAAAAGCAAACCTCGCAAACCTCCCCATCTCTTTCGAGAAAACTGAATTTATTACGAATATCAGGTCTCCAACCACATTGCTAAATTAGAGAAATGGAAAATCAAACGAATACTAAATTTAAAAATCTAGGAGAAACTATAGAGCCTAACACCTCTAATGAAGAAACCTTCACATCACGGATCAGGAATAAGGAAACCGAGTATCAACTAATAAGAAGCGTCCGCATTCAATTTGCAGTCACCTTTATAAATACATCGTAGAAAGAGAAAATGGTCTACGTTACTCTGACCAGCACATTCACCCTCGTTAACACTTACTGTTTAGAGGTAATTCAACGGTACTGAAATCTACATTAAGATATTCGCTGCCACTCTGCGCTTGTATACGATGGCTGTTCAATAAAGGATGATCATAATTCTTTTTTTGACAACACACCTTTAGTCATCATCATAATTTTGATGGTCCTTCCCAAAGCAGTCTCCCATGAATGCGATGCACATCTCCTAAAGTTTCATGCTGAAAACCATTTTTTCACAGGTCCTTCAAATTCGCATCCGCAGCCTTCACCACTGCTTCTGATGATTGATAATACCTCCCAAGAAGGTGTTTCTTCATGTTAGGGAATATAAAAAAGTCACATGGGGCTAAAGACAGACTATATGGAGGGTGAGCGATGCACTTCACGTTGAGTTTTGCAAGATACTCAGCAACAACATTGGCAATATGCGGCTGCGCATTAACGTGGTGCAGCATCCAGCCTGCTTCATGAAAGTGTGATCTTTTGCGCCTGATATGGACATGCAATGTTTTCAGGATATCCCTGTATTATTGTCCAGTTACCGATGTGTGTGCAGGTACAACATGCTGATAAATCATTCCAAGAATATCAAAGAATGAGAAGACCATAACTTTCTCAGCAGAAGTAACCACTTTTGCTTTTTTGGGGGTTGGTGATGAAGGAAATTTCCACACTGAGCTTTGCTGTTTGCCCTCAGGATCAAAATGATGTAGCAAAGTTTCATCAGCAGTGATTACATTAGTAAGAAACTCCAAATCTTCCTCTAACATCAACTTTAACTGGATACAGACCTGCATGCGAATGTCCTATTGTTCGGGAATCAACAGTCTTTGATCTCATCGCGCACAAACATGTGTCATGTGTAATGTTTCTGTCTCCAACGTGTGGGTGGCACCCAATGAAATATTCTGCATTTCAGAAAGTGGTCTTAAGGGGACCACACCCTGCCTATCTAACCCATGTTAATTTAGGCAAGTATTTGACCCATTTCTGAAAAAAACTATTTGATACAGGACCTTAACATCTTTACTGTATGTTAAATGATGCTAGTAGAGTCAACTGTCCTAAAATCTACTTTATCCATTCTATAGTTTTTAAGAAATACATTTTTAAATTTCTCAACAAAAAGTATTAAGTATTTTCTGCAGAAAATATTTTTTTGTGAACATCCTAATCGGGGAATATTAATGAATATAGTACCAGAGGTGGCTTTTTATGAAAATTTCATTCCTTTATCTATGATAGTTTCTGATGTAATGGGGCATATGTACTGAAAATTTTAGTTTGCGGGAAATTGACTTTAAGGAAAAAACGTTTGAAATTTGTTACTTGCAGTTAATTAAAACTGTCCTACGGCATATTATGGCCCTTCTTTGGCTTCTAGCACGTCTTCCAGCTTCTTTTTCACTTCCTCGATGCTTGTCTTGCTTTCTTGGAAATATTAGATGCAGACCTGTCTGCATCGGCTATCCTCATTTTATCGCAATGTTGCAGCCCAGAGATCATATTTTCACCAGGATTAATTCCCAGCTTTTTCAGTACCCAACAATTTCCAATATTACCACAATTGAATGTAATAACAGTATCATGAACTCCTAGTTTCATTGTATGCATGCCTACAAATACAGTTTTAGGAAGGCGGTTCCAAATTGCGCTGTTGAAACATTCATTTGGATTCTGTGTCTGCCCATGCAGACATTTCCTTAGAAGGCTAGGATGAACCAAGTCTCTGAAAATAGGTTTAATTGCTGTAATACCAGCAGCAGGAAGAGAATGCTGGTGAGAATAAGATTCTCCAGTTGCCTGAACCCTATTGTATTTGCACCACGAATTTTCTCCTGATGTACACAATCCATGACACGGCTTTTCATGGAAGAATATGGCCCAAACATCTCACTTCATTGCCTCCACATTTTCCTTATTTTTGCTAATTGCCTGCCGGCCGAAGTGGCCGTGCGGTTAAAGGCGCTGCAGTCTGGAACCGCAAGACCGCTACGGTCGCAGGTTCGAATCCTGCCTCGGGCATGGATGTTTGTGATGTCCTTAGGTTAGTTAGGTTTAACTAGTTCTAAGTTCTAGGGGACTAATGACCTCAGAAGTTGAGTCCCATAGTGCTCAGAGCCATTTGAACCATTTGAACTTAATTGCCTGACCTTAGTATACCTGCAAGTTTTCTACAACAACTACTCGCAATCACACTTGAACTAAACTAACCGCGTGTTTGAAAGCGTGTTGTTTACAAACCGCAGAAACAAAAGAATACCGGCCGTTGCATTCCAATTATAGCTAACACTCTCGGGAGTAAAAAAAAAAAAAATCCCTAACGTGCAGTGTAGGAGATGTAAAGATCTAAAATACCGGGTTATTTAAAAGTCAGTATAAATTTGAAAACTTAATAAACCACGGAATAATGTAGATAGAGAGGTAAAAATAGACACACATGCTTGGAATGATATGGGGTTTTATTAGAACCAAAACAGGAAAACACCCCAAGTTGCTAGACGCGTGAAAGATCTCCGGCGCGCGTCGTTTGGTGTCGATCGTGTGCTCAGCCGCTACTTTCGTCATGCTTGGCCTCCCTCGTCCCCAGACCTCAGTCCGTGCGATTATTGAATTTGGGGTTACCTGAAGTCGTAAGTGTATCGCGATCGACCGACATCTCGAGGGATGCTGAAAGACAACATCCGACGCTAGTGCCTCACCATAACTCCGGACATGCTTTACAGTGCTGTTCACATTATTCCTCGACTACAGCTATTGATTAGGAACGATGGTGGACATATTGAGCATTTCCTGTAAAGAACATCATCATTGCTTTGTCTTACTTTGTTGTGCTAATTATTGATATTCTGATCAGATGAAACGCCATCTGTCGGACATTTTTTGAACGTTTGTATTTTTTGGTTCTAATAAAACCCGATGTCATTCCAAGCATGTGTGCCAATTTGTACCTCTCTATCTACATTATTCCGTGAGTTATTCAGTTTTCAAATTTATACAGACTTTTTGATCACCCGATTTATGCAGAAAAGTGGGTGACAAAGAAGTGGGCGTGACCCATAAACACACGTGGTAGGAAAATGCACTTTAAATGGTCGAAAAAAAATTTTTCACCAAAATCCTTTCTAGAGTACTTAAATAAAACCTTAATCTATCTAAATATGATAAAAATTGAAAATCGATTTTTTCGACCTGAACCACGGTCCCCTTAAGGTAATTCGTCGATCTCAGTGACAGCACCAGTGCTGATGTTTTCTTCCGTATGAGCAGTAACTGGAGCCCTGGGGCCACCTTCCTTTGAAATTGTCTTCCCTCTTTAAACATCTTAAATCACCTTTTAGCTGTTTTTTACAGAAGAACGGACTCTCCATAGGCCTCCTGTAACATTGTATAGGCCTCAGCTGAAGACGTGTTGAGACGAAAGCAGAATTTGAAAGCCGCATATTGTTCCTCGCGTGTTACCTCCATTGCAGCAGTAGGCGATAATCAACATGTCTGACCTTGCCTGTCTCTCACAGACGGGCACCAGGAGTCCCAACAATTAAACTACTATGGCGTGTTTGTTGCACATTAAGCTAACAGAATATCATAAGATTAAATTTTAGCGTAGGAAATTATGACCATAACAATTATAATAATTCTTTATTGAACAGACCTTGTATATTCATGATATCTCGTCAACTGTTGTTGGTGACTAAAACTTTCCTGAATAGAACACCACCGCTAGTAAACAACGTAACAGTGGACATACACAGGCAGCCACGTATCAACATGTCTATTCAGGCCATCTGGTGTCCTAATTACGTATCTGGCCACGGTAGAGAGCTGGCCGCGTCTTCCTCCGCCTCTCGCCTTCCCATCTCAGCCGGCTGCAGCCCTCTTCATTAAGGGCCGCGTCCGGGGCTGCTGGCGGCCGGCCCTTTGAAGGGCCTCTGACCGGCCCTACTGGAGCCCAAAGTGTTGGCCAGCAGCGCGGGCCGTCGCTAATGCAGCGTGAACGCAGCGCAGAGCAGCCGCTATCTGCCGCTTGCCGCCTCCGGTGGGGGCGAGTCACTCCAAGCGGGTTATCGCCGCCCCATGACCAGCACACACTCACACTCCCAGCACCCTGCTAACATTCCTGTCTTCCTAGTCCAAGTGAAAGAAACTATCAAGTGGTAATAAGTCGCACACAAATCTAAAGCGGTGCTAGACGTAAGACACACTTTTATAATATTTCGTGGAGGATTCAAGAGATCGAAAAGAGCTTTCAAACAAATGAAACTGAAACGTTTCTTACTGTCTAGAAGCTTCTGTAGAGTCGGGTGAAGAACTAATCGCGACTTGAATCTTTGCAATTTTAGCTCCATGCGGTGCCCGAGACAAATTACACGGTGTATTGCTCCTTGGATTTCCTCGGACACGTTTACTTACAGACTCAGATTATTTTTATAAACTGCTGCATATGTGGTATCATGCTAAATAAGAGTCACCATCGTCGATTAGACCCTCGAGTCCAGACTGTCACTTCTTCTATGACTCTAACCAACGCCCTGCAGCAGTCCAACTGTTTTCAAAAGGCCTTCAGATCTTATCATAGAATTGGTAAACAAGCACCTCCAACAGTGACTACACAGTCTCAAAACCGGTTTATCGTATCTACTCCTCAAGCAACATTGAATAACCGTCTAACTCTTAAATGACACATGAATTCAAACAAAACACCAACGTTTCTACTGGAACAAGTGGAATGTATTGCCTTCCATAATATCTCGACTAGTGCGCCATGCTGTTATTAAACACGTCATGATATCAGGCCTCTGTCCACCTGCCAAACATTCGCTCATTAAATGTTTCCCTTTCTTATAAAAGCCCACTTCATACACGCAACATTTTTAAAATAGAATTTTTTTCCCTGTAGGACGCACGACTCGGATTCTAGCCTCGTCAGGGTTGCCGCCTGGTTCCCGACTTCGCGAGCTACCAATACAGCTCCACTAAATTAACGTGCAGACGTTTCAGTCAATGAGCCTCCAGGTCAGAAAGCAGATACTTCAAGCCATTATTTCCTGTTATCTTTCGTAGTACTTGACACAAGGTGCTGCTTGCCCCCAACCCACTCAGATATAGCAGCCATCTTGTGAAAACCATGTGTCTGTGAAAACAGTATAGTCGGTCCAGACCACAACTCATGTACTAGCTCTAAGGGAAGACCCGAATACCTATTTTCTCGAGGCTGAAGAAAAGCCACCTTCCCCAGGAATCAGAGATGGCGGTAGAATAGCGACAGGCACTATGAGACGGGCGTGGCCCGGATATTATACACTGAGGTGAGAAAATCATGGGACAGCGATATGCACATACACACGAGGCTGTTGTATCACGTACACAAGGTGTGAAATAGTAGTGCATTGGCGGATACATGTGGAAATGTTTCCGATGTGATTATGGCCGCCGGCCGGAGTGGCCGTGAGGTTCTAGGCGCTACAGTCTGGAACCTAGCGACCGCTCCGGTCGCAGGTTCGAATCCTGCCTCGGGCATGGATGTGTGTGATGTCCTTAGGTTGGTTATGTCTAATTAGTTCTAACTTCTAGTTGACTGATGGCCTCAGAAGTTAAGTCGCATAGTGGTCAGAGCCATTTGGACCATTTGATTCTGGCCGCACGACGGGAATTAACAGACTTTGAACGCGGAATGTCAGTTGGAGTTTGGCGCACGGAACATTTCATTTCGGGAGTCGTCAGGGTATTCAGTATTGCGAGATATAAAGTGTCAAGAGTGTGCGGGAACACCGAATTTCAGGCTTTACCGCTCACCACGGACAACGCGGGGGCCGACGGCCTTCACTTAATGACCGAGAGCAGCGGCGTTTGCATGAGTTGTCAGCGATAACAGATAAGCAACACTACGCGAGATAACCGCAACAATCAATGTGGGACGTATGACGAACAAATCCGTTTGGACAGTGCGGCAGAGTATGGCGTTAATGGGTTATGGCAGCAGCCGACCAACGCGAGTGCCTGTGCTAATAACACGACATCGCCTGCTGCGCCTCTCCTGTGTTGGTGATCATAACGGTTGCATCCTAGACGACTGGAAAACCGTGGCCTGGTCAGATGAGTCGCGATTTCCATTGGTAAGAGCTCATAGTAGGCTACGAATGTGGCGCAGACCCCACGAAGCATTAGACGCAAGTTGTCAACAAGGCACTGTGCAAGCTTGTGGTGGCTCTATAATGGTGCGGCTGTGTTTACATGGAAAGGACTTGGTCTTCTGGATGCTCGGCTACTTGGAGACCATTCTCAGCTATTCATGGACGTCATATTCATCAACAACGATGGAAATTATTATGGATGACAATGAGCCATGTCACCGCACCACAACAGTTCGCTGTTGGTTTGAAGAATATTCCGGACATTTCGAGGGAATGGTCAGGCAATCCAGATCGCCTGACAAGAATCCTATGGAACATTCACGGGACATAACAGAGATGTCAGTTCGTGCACAAAATCCTGCACGGGCAGCACTATTCTGGACGGCTATGGGGAAAAGCCGGCCGTTGTTTCCGAGCGGTTCTAGGCGCTTCAGTCTGGAACCGGACGACTGCTACGGTGGTCCGGAAATTATACACTGAGGTGAGAAAATCATGGGACAGGGATATGCACATACACACGAGGCTGTTGTATCACGTACACAAGGTGTGAAATAGTAGTGCATTGGCGGAGTTGATACTTGTACTCAGGCGATACATGTGGAAATGTTTCCGATGTGATTATGGCCGCCGGCCGGAGTGGCCGTGAGGTTCCAGGCGCTACAGACTGGAACCTAGCGACCGCTCTGGTCGCAGGTTCGAAACCTGCCTCGGGCATGGATGTGTGTGCTGTCCTTAGGTTAGTTAGGTTTAAACAGTTCTAAGTTCTAGGGGACTGATGTTAGGTTCTATAGTGCTCAGAGCCATTTGAGCTATGGAGAAAGCATGGCTCAGTATTTCTGCAGCGGACCTCCAACCACTTCTTGAGTCTATGCTACATCGAGTTGCAGCACCAAGCCGTGCAAAAGGAGGTCCAACACGGTGTTAGGAGGTGTCCCAGGATTTGTGTACTTCAGTGTACTAAGCACAACTGTTGCAAGATTAATGCTCCACTCTTCTATCATCTGGTATGTTAATGAAAATACAGTTTTTTTCTTTAGTGGAATTCTGTGCTTCGTCTAAAGCCATACGGAAACCCTTGTTCAAAAATGTTCAAATGTGTGTGAAATCTTATGGGAATTAACTGCTAAGGTCATCAGTTCCTAAGCTTACACACTACTTAACCTAAATTATCTTAAGGACAAACACACACACCCATGCCCAAGGAGGACTCGAACCTCCACCGAGATCAGCCGCACAGACCATGACTGCAGCGCCTAAGACCGCTCGGCTAATCCCGCGAGCCGAAACCCTTGTCAAAGATGTGACAGGTCTAACGATAGAGTACAATGCTGCTGCTAGGGCAAGTATTTCTCTGTGTATCGCTTAACATACATTTCGTAATATGGGGTTCCACAGCTGATGAATGGTAAATGCTCCTATGTTGACCCTACGACATCGTCAGTTGCGAATGCAGAGAGAACGGTTCACAGACGGACAGCTAGTGGGGGGAGCGGGGAGAATGTAGCTGCTCCACCACTCACCAGAACTGCACCTGTTTGTCCTTAATCTCAAAAGGTGATAAAACTCTTTGCAACAAGAGTTTCCGACTTTGCTGTCTCGCAAAGCTGTGGCTGGTATGTAATAAAGAAAACTTTTTAGTTCATTGTATTGTAGAGAGTCGGGAGTGCTCACTCCGTCCCCCACTATCACGAAACTCCTTGATTAGGCTACCGAACTGGATTATCCAGATTAGACACATATATCAGTGGAAAACGGTAGTTCGATAACATTAATCACGTTCATTTGTACAGAAATTTGATACTCATGTCAAGATACGCCAGCATCCGGGTGAACGTCGTGACGTCTCTAAACACACATCTCACCGAAATCGTTCCATTTGTATAAATTGACTAATTTTCCAGATTATAACTGTTATAAAGTTTCAAACAAAAGGATACACTCCAAAGGCGACAAAAAAGGCGAAATGCAACTATTCTCCTTTGTTAGTGACTTTGTTGTAAATGCTGACTATTTTTCTCTTTAAATGAAATTGTGTTCATTGACTTCAATATAATGAATAAAAATTAGATTCAGACCAAAAAGTAATTGTTGGTTAACGGAGTGTTTCGTGATAAACGACGGTGTATGTAGTTAATGTTCATACAAATAAATTTAGTAAAAAGTTAATAGTGTTTCGAATCAAGAAACAGATTTGACTATTTTATAATAAAATAACTAACGACCAAGGGCTTACGAAGCTCGATCGTTGCATCACCAAGCAAGTCGCTCCCAACTTCCTTCAAATGACCAGAACTGCATTACATACTCAAAACAGGAGAACTGAGAGATTCGTCGTTTTACGAAATAAAAATTAGTTTGAAATCTAATGATCCAGTATCGACTGCCAGCAGGGTACATTGAGTACACGTAACATACTTATCGTAAATATGCCAAAACAAGAAGAATGAAACTGTCTCGTGTAATATTTTTTACAGACAGAACCATTACAATTACTCGTATATAAGACCAAGGATTGGTATAATCTTCCGCTTCTAACTTCTGGCACTTCTGGGACTAAGTAAATACTATTTAGAACGGAAACTCATGCCCGGAAGCGTACTGTGGCCGTGCTAAATGATTTGAAAAATATTGATGACGCCACCAAATCAAAGAAATTGCTCGTGGGTTCGTTAACGAGTTCGCTTCAACGTCATGCAGTACGGCCTCTTCCAATTCCGATGTGCGACACATCCTTGGAGCATCAGAGTCACGCCTGCTGACGGTGAACGTACCTTTCCTCGAAGTCTTGCGTAATCGTGGCGAAAAGAATATGCGATGGAGTCGGACGTTAATGAAGGCGACGAGCAGCTCTTCCAACACGGTGAGCTTTCCCATTCAGAAAATCGTGTCGCTGTATTCCCAAACTCAGCGGTGTTGCTGTAGCACTCACCGAAACTTTCGTGAGGCTCGAACTAGGTTAAAGAGGTAGGATAGACGTCAAATGACATCAGCCGATCAGATGTAACTGCTCCCCACCATGGGTATTCCGTTACGTACATACCCAGCAAACATGTTTTCAAATGGTACGTTTCCGGACATGGGTTCCTGTTCAAATTACATACTCCCTCCTCTTCCTACATCTACATCTACATCTACATGACTACTCTGCAATTCACATTTAAGTGCTTGGCAGAGGGTTCGTCGAACCACAATCATACTATCTCTCTACCATTCCGCTCCCGAACAGCAAGCGGGAAAAACGAACACCTAAACCTTTCTGTTCGAGCTCTGATTTCTCTTATTTTATTTTGATGATCATTCCTACCTATGTAGGTTGGGCTCAACAAAATATTTTCGCATTCGGAAGAGAAAGTTGGTGACTGAAATTTCGTAAATAGATGTCGCCGCGACGAAAAACGTCTTTGCTCCCCTACTACGTGATAATACAAAACGAGCTGCCCTTTCTTGCACCCTTTCGATCTCCTCCGTCAATCCCACCTGGTAAGGATCCCACACCGCGCAGCAATATTCTAACAGAGGACGAACGAGTGTAGTGTAAGCTGTCTCTTTAGTGGACTTGTTGCATCTTCTAAGTGTCCTGCCAATGAAACGCAACCTTTGGCTCGCCTTCCCCACAATCTTATCTATGTGGTCTTTCCAATTGAAGTTGTTCGTAATTTTAACACCCAGGTACTTAGTTGAATTGACAGCCTCTTTACAAGACTTAAAAGTTTGTAAGTGGAATTTCCGAACATACGGCATAAGTAAAACCAAAAGAAATAGTTTCTCTGTTAGTTCAATGTAACTGGTATGAAGTCATAAGCATTTGAAATGAAATAATAAATTTTTATTTGATAGTCGGTAAGCAGGAATATTATTTGACATTATTGTCATGTCCTTTCAAGACTATTCAATTAAGTACAAAGGTTCACCCTTGCATCTTTATCAAGAGATACGTTATAGCGCCATGGAGAGGGCTGGTGGGAACATTCGGCTGTTATTCTACAGTACCTGTGGTAGTAGTTGAAGGCACCATGGCAGATATGAAATACGCGAACATTCTTGCTGTGTACCGGTATTCCTCTTGCTTAATGTCGTCCCTGATGGCGATGGTAACTTCCAACAGGGTAACTACCCCTTTGTCCACCCCGATAGCTGAATGGTCAGAGTGACGGACTGCCGTCCTAAGGGGCCCGGGTTTGATTCCCGTCTGGGTCGGGGACTTTCTCCGATCAGGGACTGGGTGTTGTGTTGTCTTCATCATCATTTCATCCCCATCCGGCGCGCAGGTCGTGCAATGTGGCGTCGAATGTAGTAAGATCTGCACCAAGCGGCCGGACTGGCCGGACCTGCCGGACCACCCGTAAGGAGGCTCCCGGCCAATGACGCCAAACGCTCACTTCAATTTACTTCCCCTGTCACCGGAACTGCTTGATCTGTAGGGTAGACAACTTGCGCCATATACCTTCAAAAAGCTACGAAGGACTTGTCTAACCCACGCCACATAGAATAACAGCTGTATTGTGTTCCAAAGATGAGCTAGCACACTATTAAACAGGGTTTAACGATGTTTTGGTTCGTCAGTCCTCAAGCTCCCTTAGGGAAAAACTATGACCGTCTTTTCAATTTCAACATGTTTCAGTCTCATTTCACTCACGTGGTGTCATTCCCGGTTTCGAATTATTACCTGCCCATCACTAAATGATCTCCAAAGCTGGGTCCCAGCCCTCTATCAGACTCGAAAAGGGCAAGTGAAATTCTCGCTACAGAACAAATCTTCGAAAGTACAAGATAAGCGGTTACAATGCTCGTCCATTCCCCTGAAATCTTGCCTGTAATACAACTAATCGCTGAGATTGGTCACTGTGCACGAGTATAATATCGTCAGAGTGAGGACAACGAACTTAGCTCTGCACCACGTTATATTTACTATTAGTGGGTCCTATAAACGTGAAAAAGTTATGTGAAAATGTAAAGGATCTTCTAATCTAAGTCAAGACTGAGATTAAATAATATTTGTTTCCTTAAATGACTCATAAGTGACAATAAAAACTGACAGGGAAAGAAGCTCTCCGAAATCAAATTGAAAAAAGCGTCTAATTCTGTTTAGACGTAGCAAAAATTGTAGAAGACTTTATGGAGAAAGCGCGATAACATCTGCTGATTTCGGCAGCTTGTGAAATCTAAATTAATGGTACTACGAGGTTAGTACAAATGATAAACGAATTAATCGGCACGACTTGCGTGGCATTATACGCAAGTAAGGAACTTCTTAGAATATGAATGGCAGTATCTCGATTGTGACAAAATTTCCTCAAAATCAGCAAGCAATGTGCCCATCAGGACCAAATGGCGGCCTGGAGACCAGTAACCCTCAAGGACCTTCATAGCACGCGGCGATCGAATGACCATGAAACAGAGACTCCCTCCATGACATTCTGCTTTTTTTTTATATATATATATATATATATATATATATATATATATATATATACACTCCTGGAAATTGAAATAAGAACACCGTGAATTCATTGTCCCAGGAAGGGGAAACTTTATTGACACATTCCTGGGGTCAGATACATCACATGATCACACTGACAGAACCACAGGCACATAGACACAGGCAACAGAGCATGCACAATGTCGGCACTAGTACAGTGTATATCCACCTTTCGCAGCAATGCAGGCTGCTATTCTCCCATGGAGACGATCGTAGAGATGCTGGATGTAGTCCTGTGGAACGGCTTGCCATGCCATTTCCACCTGGCGCCACAGGTGGACCAGCGTTCGTGCTGGACGTGCAGACCGCGTGAGACGACGCTTCATCCAGTCCCAAACATGCTCAATGGGGGACAGATCCGGAGATCTTGCTGGCCAGGGTAGTTGACTTACACCTTCTAGAGCACGTTGGGTGGCACGGGATACATGCGGACGTGCATTGTCCTGTTGGAACAGCAAGTTCCCTTGCCGGTCTAGGAATGGTAGAACGATGGGTTCGATGACGGTTTGGATGTACTGTGCACTATTCAGTGTCCCCTCGACGATCACCAGTGGTGTACGGCCAGTGTAGGAGATCGCTCCCCACACCATGATGCCGGGTGTTGGCCCTGTGTGCCTCGGTCGTATGCAGTCCTGATTGTGGCGCTCACCTGCACGGCGCCAAACACGGATACGACCATCATTGGCACCAAGGCAGAAGCGACTCTCATCGCTGAAGACGACACGTCTCCATTCGTCCCTCCATTCACGCCTGTCGCGACACCACTGGAGGCGGGCTGCACGATGTTGGGGCGTGAGCGGAAGACGGCCTAACGGTGTGCGGGACCGTAGCCCAGCTTCATGGAGGCGGTTGCGAATGGTCCTCGCCGATACCCCAGGAGCAACAGTGTCCCTAATTTGCTGGGAAGTGGCGGTGCGGTCCCCTACGGCACTGCGTAGGACCCTACGGTCTTGGCGTGCATCCGTGCGTCGCTGCGGTCCGGTCCCAGGTCGACGGGCACGTGCACCTTCCGCAGACCACTGGCGACAACATCGATGTACTGTGGAGACCTCACGCCCCACGTGTTGAGCAATTCGGCGGTACGTCCACCCGGCCTCCCGCATGCCCACTATACGCCCTCGCTCAAAGTCCGTCAACTGCACATACGGTTCACGTCCACGCTGTCGCGGCATGCTACCAGTGTTAAAGACTGCGATGGAGCTCCGTATGCCACGGCAAACTGGCTGACACTGACGGCGGCGGTGTACAAATGCTGCGCAGCTAGCGCCATTCGACGGCCAACACCGCGGTTCCTGGTGTGTCCGCTGTGCCGTGCGTGTGATCATTACTTGTACAGCCCTCTCGCAGTGTCCGGAGCAAGTATGGTGGGTCTGACACACCGGTGTCAATGTGTTCTTTTTTCCATTTCCAGGAGTATTTATATATATATATATATATATATATATATATATATATATATATTGATCTGCCATAGTCTCACTTCTGTGTAAACTGCCCAACTCTCAGGGTACCTTCCTCGTTCTTAATGAGATTCACTTATCACCTCCTACCAAAATAAGCGGATCTATAGACCAAACCGGGAGAACAATTTTCCACTGAGAGAAACTCAAGTGTGCCCTATACACTCTGAGTAAATGTAGCCACGAAATGGTGGCGAAAACGAATGATTGTGCTATTGTTGTGATGGGATGGAAACTGATTAGTCCAGCTGATGCTAGTCTCCAACCGAGCGAGGTGGCGCAGTGGTTAGCACACTGGACTCGCATTCGGGAGGACGACGGTTCAATCCCGCGTCCGGCCATCCTGATTTAGGTTTTCCGTGATTTCCCTAAATCGCTCCAGACAAATGCCGGGATGGTTCCTTTCAAAGGGCACGGCCGACTTCCTTCCCCATCCGCCCCTAATCCGATGAGACCGATGACCTCGCGGTCTGGTCTCCTCCCCCAAAAACCAACCAACCTAGTCTCCAACCAATGGTATGGGATGATCCAGAGTATTGCAGTCATTCTATTAATTTTCCCTACATGAGAGGCTCAGATTGAAAAGTTCACAATACGGCGATCCTCCTTTGTGGTTGACAGATGTGGTCGACTAGAACCTTGAGTCGACGAGTATGGTTATCCTCACGATCACATGCAGTCCGACATCGGCTTCGAATACCCCACAAATGCTCCTAGTACTCCTACCAAGGAAAATTTCCTAACAGTAACGGAAATAGAACCCACGCTCTTCGCTTAACAGTAAGACGGGCTAATCATTCGCCCTCGTGGTCGTGCGGTAGCGTTCTCGCTTCCCGCGCCCGGGTTCCCAGGTTCGATTAACGGGTGGGTCAGGGATTTTCTCTGCCTCTTGATGACTGGGTGTTGTGTGATGTCCTTAGGTTAGTTAGGTTTAAGTAGTTCTAAGTTCTAGCGGACTGATGACCATAGATGTTAAGTCCCATAGTCCTCAGAGCCATTTGAACCATTTAAACCAATCATTCACCAGCCGAGGTCCTCTAGGTTTCAATAATATTCTTACTTCGTTTATGTACGCTTGGGTGCCACATCTTCATCATCAAAGTTTCAGCTACTACGTAATCACCTTGACCTCACTCTGAAGGTCCTTACGAAACAACTCAAGTCATGACAAAAAAGACGTGATTTCGGAATTTACATTGGCGAAATAACAACGCTAAGTCTTCCAGAAAGAATAAAGATTTAATCAAAATACAAAGATCTACTACTTTTTAACGAAGTGTTGGAAGTGTCTCGGAGGCTTTCTTCCGTCATCAAGCGACACCTACATACATACTCCAGACATGGTGCACGGTACTTCGTCTCAGTCACATCGATTTCCTTTCCAGTTCCATTCGAGTGTTGAGAAAGGAATTACGCCATGCTCGTGATCCCTAAGTGAGATATAGCCGCAACATAATTGTCGGAAAGTCTCCTTTGAGTATAGGCTCCTGAAGTTGAAACAACAGTGTTTCGCATGAACCATCTTTCACGAATTCCCATAAATGTTCTTCGAGTATCTGTGACACACGTTCGTATGGGCTGTTACGTTCCTAGCAGTATGTCGCTGTATTCGTTCGATGTTTTACTCTGCCAACTTTATAAAGACTTCAAACACAGCAGCAATATTCTAAATCGGTAGTGCTAGCACATTGTACGTGACTTCTTTGCAGATGCATCGCATTTCTCCAGAATCCTGCAACAATCGAAGTTCCTCGGATATTTATTTCATTCCGTATACTATTGGTCCTAAACACTTACACGATGTGACGTGGTCGAGATCTACATCACTCATCTTCAAAAACTGTCTGGCTATTTATATTTGTTACAAGTGTTATCTTACATATATCTACATTTGAAACGAGCAGCTATTCTTTACACCAAGCGGAAATTTCTTCAGAATCCTTCTACCGTCCCTAGCGACCATTCAACGAAGATAGTTCCATGTACAAAACAGTAGAGTTAGTAAAAAGTGGCATGGAGCTGGTGATCTTAGCTGACAAATCGTCTTCGTATGCTGAAAATGTTAGAGGTCTTATAGATCTTCCCTGGAACATAGCCGATGTTATTCCTCGAGCCCTTCGCATGTTTTCCAAGATATACCATGTGATCGAATCTTCGTTTGGAGTCGACGCTGTTGTGAAGTGTGGAATGCTTTACGGAAACCAGGCAAGCAGTTACTGTGTTTATCAGAACTACCATCGATGATTCAATGAAGTCCCCCAAAACGTTTAATATATAAATAACGTTTAGTTTGGTAATTAACTGTAGCACGTTTTTATCAATACTTGAGTCAGACAATCACGAGGACAGTCTACCAAACAAACTTTTTTATCTTTGTGCACTCAATCTTCTGACTAGTCTGATTCGGCTCGCCAAGTATTCCTCTATTCCTCTCCTGTGCCAACCTCTTCACCTCAGAATAGCACTTACGCCGAATGCCTTCACTTATTTGTGGGCTGTACTCCAACTTGTGTCTTCCTCTAGAGTTTTATTCTCTACAGCTCGTTACACTACCATGACAGCTGTCCGTTGACGCCGTAACACATCCCTTATCATCCTATCCCTTCTTCTGATCAGAGTTTCTCGAAATGTTTCTCTCTTCATCGATTCTTTTAAGTCCTAGTTTTCAATATTCTTCTATAGCACCACATCTCTAACGCTTCGATTCTCTTCTGTTCGGGTTTCCCCACAATCCGTGATTCACTCCCATTCAGTGCTGTGCTCTAACAGGCGTTCTCAGAATTTTTTTTCTTGAAATTAAGGATAATAGTAGTAGAATTTTTTGGCCGGGTGTAACCTCTGTCGCGGCCCTCGCCTGCTTTTCAGGTCCTCCTTGCTTCTTCCGTTATATATTATTTTGCTTCCAGGGTAACGTAATCCTTCACTCTGACTACTTTGTGACTCCCCGTTTTGATGTTAAGTATATCTTTAACGTCATTTTTTCTACTACTCCTTAGTTTCATCTTTCTTCGGTTTACTCACAATCCATAGTGTGTACATGAAATTGTGGAAATACAGGGTGTCTCTCCTGTGAGTCGTCGAGCGCATTTTCTCTAGCGTTTCGGTAGATATTTGCAATTTTTGTTTTGAATTGTGTAGCTGGAGTTAGCCCAACAAAGAAAACTCATTACGCTTTTCATGCGATGACTAGCGTCGAGGGAAAGCGTTGATTTGAATACCGTTACAAAGAAAATGATTTTTAAAGCGGAATTTTACGTGCCCATTCTTTAGAGCGGTCCTAGATTAGTCTTTTGCGATATTTGCTTCATGGATACGTATTAACAAGCACAGTAAAACTCGAAGAATAACCAGTACTCCCACATGCACAGCACTGTCCTTGCCTGCGCTGACTGCCACCCCCAGGCATACAGCGTTACTTGACTCGCTGCTGGATTATTATTTATTGTTCGTGTTTTATTCTCCCCGTTAATACTTATCTGTAAAACGAATATCGGGCTAGACTAATGTAGGGGCGCTTTACAGAACGGGCACGTAATACTTCCCATTTAAAAATAATTTTCATCGCAGTGGGAGACAAACCGACGCTTGAGAGAAGCGTTCAATAACGTTGAAAATAAAACTTTGTCAACCGATCTGAGTAAAAACCCAAAGAGGTTTCGGTCGTCTGTAAAATCAGTAAGAGTGTCAAAATCATGTTCATTTACTCAGTGACCATATTGACACCGAAACGGAAGATTACAGAGATAAGGCCGAAATACTGAATTCGGTCCTCCGAAATTGTTTCACCGCGAAAGATCGTAATGCGGTCCCTATTATCAGTCGTCGAAATGGCAGATATTGAGATGACCGATCATGGAATAGAAAAACAACTACAATCGCTTACTAATGGAAATGCGTGAGGACCAGATGTGATACCTATAAGATTCTACAACGATTATGCGATAGACCTTGCTCCCCTTCTAGAAGTAATTTATTGCAGATCGCTTGAGCAACGAAGCGTACCTAGTGACTGGAAGAAAGCGCAAGATTTCCTGTTCTTAAGAAGAGTCGTAGGACCGATGCACACAATTATAGACTCATATTTTTGACGTCAATCTGCTGTAGAATTATGGAACATGTTTTATGCTCAAGAGTTATGAGGTTCTTGGGAAGGAGAATCTCGGCTATAAAAATCAATATGGATTCCACGAACATTGATACTGCGAGAAATCTCGCTCTATTCGTCCATGAGATCCACAGCACTGTAGACAATGGCACTCAGGTTACTGCCATGTTCCTTGACTTCAGGAAGGCATTATACACCGTCCCGCATTGGCGTGTAGTGGAAAAAAAGAGCCTATCGAGTATCGGACCAGATTTGCGACTGGATTCAAGACTTCCTTGAAGACGGAAATCAACACGTCGCTCTTAACGGAACAAAACTGCCACTCGCAAAGTTAGTTCCAGAGTACCCTAAGGAAGTCTGATAGGACCATTATTGTGTACAATGTATATAAATGACGTAGTATAAATCGTCGGATGCTATCCAAGGCTGTCAGCAAATGATGCTGTTGTCCATAACAAAGTAGCAACGCCAGAAGATAGTAACGATTTGCAGAATAATCTCCACAGAATTGATGAGTGAGGCAGGCTCTGGCAGTTGACCCTGAACGTAATTAAAAGAAATATACTGCGCAAAAGTAGGAAAAGAAATCCAGTACCCTACAGTTACACTACTGATGACAAACCGCTGGAAACATTATCTGCTGTAAAATATCTAGGAGTAACACTCCAGAGCGACCTCAAGTGGACTGACCACATAAAGCAAATAGTGGAAAAAGCAAATGCCAGACTCAGATTCATAGGAATAATGTTAAGGAAATGTAACGACGGAAGTGACCCATAAGGTGCTTTTGCGACCGATTCTTGAGTACTGTTCATCTATCTGGGATCCCTACCAGCCAGGACTGATAGAAGAGATAAGATCCAACTAGGAGCGGCACGTTTCGCCACGGGATCGTTTTGTCGACACTGGAGCGTTACGGAGATGCTCAACAAACGCTACTGGCAGGCGTTAGAAGAGAGGTGTTATGATTCACCGAGAGATTTACTACTGAAATTTTGAGAGAGCATTGACAATATATTACCTCTTCCACAATATGTCTGATGTAAACACCACGAGGAGAAAGCAGAGCCAATCCAGAGGCTTACCGACAATCATTCTTTCCACATGCTATTTGTGAGTGAAACAGGGTTGGAGGGATCAGTTAGTGGTACAAAAAGTACCCTCCACCACACACCATTAGGTGGCTTGCGGAGTATAATGTAGACGTAGATGTAGATGTGCTTTCTGTTGGAAATGTCTGTTGCATGAAAGCCGCGAGAAGCGGTAACTGTTCGGGCTAACTCCAGCTACAAAATGCAAAAACGAAATAGCAAATATCTAAAGAAACACCACAGAAAATGCGACTAACGACGCTGAGACACCCGGAAAATAGATCGTTTCACGAGCACTGGATCACGCGGAAGAAGTGAAGGCTTCAAAGCGCAGCACTGCGTTCCTTCGAAGTAGGGACGTGCCTCGCAGTAGACGGCGCACTGGTGACCTGATGGCTGCGTTTCCAGTTTTATAGGCCACCGGGGCTGAAGACGTCGAGTGTCGATTGTTTCGCCTCGGCACGGCGCGTGTCCCGCGAACAGCTCGCGTTCCTCCACTACACGGAGGAAACAGCTCCTTGGCGCAGACGTCGCCGCCGGGAATTTATCGCTCCAGTGGGAGGTTGGCGGTTGGGGGAGATGGGGAGGACATTCTCGCGAGTTAGCGCGCCGTGCGAGCCGCGCCGTGCGTCTTCCGCGACAGGAATTCGCGCCAGCAAGGACCTCCCCTGCGTCTTCCGTCACGTCCTGGGGGCGACGTTTCGCCACAGGATTATGACACGCCTTTCCAGGCAGGCAGTGCGGCCTCAGCTTGTATCGATCTCGAAGCCGACGCGCCGTAAAATAACACGGCGGTGCCGGAGTCCCGCGGCCTCTGATTCCGTTCAACCGGCCGAGAAATTGCTTTTGCCGGCAGACCGGCCAGGCCAGCGCTGTGCAGCGCCGGCGCCACCGGCGTGCGCTGCTGCGCCGCTGTGGCCGCGACCTCCATTGTTTGCAGTCCGGCGGACGAGGCGCGGCCTAACTGCGGCACAGTGCGTGTGAAAGGGTCGCCGGAAGCGGTGCGTCTCCCCGCTTCATTCTGCCACAGCCTGCGCTGTCGGTCGTCAGCTCCACAGTGCTGTACTCTCAGGACCGCCGGCGCGCTGCAACTCACTTCGGCAACGACATCTACTGCAGCGCTTTACAAACAACTGGTTTCAGTTACACTTGTCTAACAGAATACAAATGTTGTTTTTTAATAATTCAGTGTTAGAAACTCTGGGTTACTGCAGAAAAATCACACTAGGAGCCCCACGCGGTTGAGTTTTGGCTCCTCTTCAATTCCTTATTTATATGAATCAAGTTCCACTTAACATTCATCAAGCAGAATTGGTAGTTTTGGTTGCGGAACTCGGCTGTTCAGTACACAATGTCAAATAAAACAACTTTCAGCCAGCTAATTTTCTAACTTGTTTTAATGGGCTTCAATTTTCGGCAATTAATTTGTAATAGTCGCTGTATCATGCAGAAATCTACAGATACCCGTCTTTGAAAGCTGGCCCCTATGTTGACCGGAACCGAGGTTGGAATCTTCATACACGTCGGTCAGGGGACCTGAAGACGGCATAATCAATCGCTACCTCAATAAAATTAGTTTAGAAATGAAACGCTGGAAAAGTGTTCGATTTGATATTCTGTAGTGTTACAATCATTTACATTAAGCAGAAGCCAAGAAAGGATGTTTTCAACAATTATTAACTGGATCTGTGAAAATAAACTGCCGCTTAGCATTGGGAAAACCACTATATTAAGTTCTTTACAACAAAATCATACCAACAATTGATGTAGGACATGAACTGAAGTCAGAAAAACGGGCAAAATGTAAAAATTTTTCTGTGTACGTATTAATGTAACGAACCACCGGCCATGCTTGTGCCCCTCAACACAGATGAGGGCCATACTGTACAAGCAACCATAGCGGAGTAGTGTGTGTGCAGAGGCCAGACTCGATTGTTGTTCCAAAGACTGGCAGCACATTTCCTATTAGTTGCAGGTGGAACAGTTTCTATGATTGACTCATCTGGCCTTGATGCACTTCGGGTCATGGTACTGCAAACGGACAAAAGCTAGGAGAGATTATACCCGTTACTTCTTGAAATGGCATCTAGCTCTGCTGTGTGATATAGTGGTGATGTCTTGGTTAAAATTTTCTGGGCGTAAGATTGTCATCCACTGAGACCTTCGGATGAAGGCTACTTAGGAGGATGTCGTCATCAGGAAAAAGGTAACTAGCATGCCACATGTCGGAGCATAGAAAGATACGTCCCTCAGTAGTGTAGATAAGTTAGGGAATTTAAAAAGGAATTTGGAGAGGTTAATGTTAGATAAAGTAGAAATATGTGAGGTGTGGTGGCAAGAAGAACAGGACTACCTGTCAGCTGAGTTTGGGAGTATGAATTTGTAATGAATAAGAAAACCGGAATATGAGTGAGCTACCATGAGCAGTACAGTGAAAGTATTATCATAAGCAAGACTGAAGTGAAGCTAACATACACCACTGCGCTCCGGTTTATATGTCAACTTGCTTCGCAAATGACGAAGAAATTGGAAGACTGCCTCCTGAAATAGGGGAGGCATTATTCAGATACTAAAGGGAGGCGAGAATTTAACTATGATGGGGGACTCATATGTGATGTTAGAACAAGAAAGAAAAGGAAAAAGTTTGCATATTTTGCAAAAAAATACACTTCTTGTTTTGTTATATGCATAGTCAACTTCTAAGTTTATGTTATAGGTACCTTTGTTTCCAATTATGGAACTTAGAGACATTCTGACTGTCCTGTGGCTTAAAAAAGAAATCCTGTTTGAGGTAAAGATTCATTATCAAGCGGCTGAGTGTGGTGTCTCCGTGCTGCGCACATGGCCCCCATGGTGCGTTGAGCTGCCACCGCAAGTCACTGTGGCCAGTGTGGACAAAGTTGTAGGTGTTGTACGTGGTTCTTCTGCCTTACTCACCAGGATGCTGCAAGACATTAAGTTCTTAGAGTCTAGTAGCCCTTCTTGAGACCAAATCCATTTGGTTCAATTGCAGATTAATCGAATGTGTAACCAATCCCAGGACTTAAAGTCAGCAAATAAAGATCTGAAAAAATTCCAGAAATTTATCAATTACAAAATAAGGTCATGCAGCTGCAGGATGTACTTAATGTATTAAAGCGGCAAGGCATGTCACTTGATATTAATTGCGAACCTTTCCTGAGTGGTGTTGTAAGCTCAGGGTGTGATGACATGTTGTTCAATGGTGGTGGTATAGAGATGTCTAAACAATTTAATGAATTATCAAACACTATTCCGTCCACGATTCGGCATGTTGGTAGTTCATATATTGAAACAGGCACAGAAATAGATGGATTTTGTGTAACTTTATTTGATCATAATGTTTCTCGTAATTTCTCGTTGCTACACTTCTAATTTCTCATTATCTTATTCTTCAAGTAATACCGGTATATTCACTAATTCAAGTTAGTGTGACTAGTGGGCTTAGCTTTTGGATAATGGTGGCATATTGAAAGATTTACCCGAAAATATTGTTAAGAATTTATCCTCAATAGTATTCTTTCCTTGTACAGGCTTGGGTGAGTATCTTGTTCAGTGTTTCGAAAAAATTAGAACAACTACCTCATAACTCAGTGCTGTGCTTTAAGGTCACGGAAGCAGAAGCGGTCAATAACATTGTGGAGGGAATGCGATTCAAAGATTATTCCCCTAAATTGTTTAGTGATATACCTGGTACCATCGCTGATCTCGAGAAAATTGTTACAAGTATAGAAAACATTCACTTCAGTTACGTAAACCGTGGAAACACTCACCAAATTCATAAGTCTGCTTGCAAAACTCGTTTTGTTCATAAACAGGGGTAAATATGGTTCCTCCATTCAACTCGTGACGACACACCCATAAAAAAGATTTTTGTGGTTATTAGGGTCCCCCGTATCAAATATGGTAACAGATAACATATCTAAAGGATAACTGAAAGAAAGAACTTAATCTTAAAATAATAACAAATCTATTCTCAACATTTCAGCACTCAACCGTGTTGCAGTTACACTCTCCCATTTTGTGTGAATTATACTCAGTAAAGGGATGACAGCTGGAATAATTTTTCGGCTAATGTTTTTTTCTGTACTTCGACCTCTTAGGGTCTTAACAATATCACCCCCCCCCTTTTGTGTCTTTAAGAGTTCAGGAAATTCCGTTTTCAGAATGACGCATGTCATTTTACCACCATTCCATATTATCTGGAGCCTTTCTGCGCAGAACGAGTTAACAGGAACCTTAGGTTGGATTAGATTAGATTAAATCGACATTGATTATTTTTCAGGCTCTCCCTCACACTGAAGTCCATAGCTTGGGTGAACTTAGGCTTTAATTCAGCTGTTCATAAGTGACATAAGGCAACTCCTATTCTTCTTATGTCAATTATTCTGTATAAAACCTATGGCCTTTTAATCATCTCCTTTCTCAACAGATCAATACTGAGGTCCCCAGCGACAGACCTGATAACTTTCATTCAATGCTACACTATATTTAAAAGTGACACAGATCTATGATATTGGTTTTCAACGTAGTGACCACGTCCCTGTATATAAGGGTCCGAACGTTATACCAGTCGTTCAGTTCTTCGACGGTAGATATCCGCTGACATTCGAGAACAGCTGTATGAACAGTTTCACAACTGAGAAATCTCTTTCCGCCAAAGATGTTCTTTCAGCTTACCAAAAAGGTCTCAATTGCATAGTGCAACATCTGAACTGTATGGCGTATCAGCATGAGCCACGTCTGTGTTGCCGTGAACAAACTGTTGCACTATTCATCTACGGCTGGATGCGACATTACATTTGGTCCATACAGCTCCAGAATATCACGGTGAAATTGTGTGTAATTTAGACGTTTTACCCACAGGTATCGTAATGTCCTGCGTACTTTAGCTTTGGACTACACATCATATTGTTGTACCCCTTCACCCGCACATTGTGAACAATCTCTTACTGGTACCGCAGCAGAACTACGTCTGATCGACATCCAGAACGTCTACTCTCCACCCACAGTGTGACGCTATTGTTGCTTGATGGTATTAATATGGGACGACACGTGTAACTTACAAGCAGAAATCAGCACTTATTTATCGATCATGTGCATTTCGCAGATACAGTGTACATTATTAATAACATGACATAGTATGACTTGAAATTGAAACGCCGACGTCGATATTTGTAGATCATCTGCAACGAGGTAAACTAATGCCATCGACAGCTTCCAGTTTCAAGAGAACACGAACGGCACAGCCTGCTGTTGGTTCGTCAAGCACCACCTAATACAGTGCAAGACATGTTTCACAGCAACGTGTTTGTGTATAGTGACCACAATACTAATGGAAGGTAATGATATAGTAGTAGTTTGCAAGAAAACCGCAATCCCAGGCTGCTCTTTGAATGAACGATGCATGCCGCAGCCGCCGGAGGAGTTTGTACTATCAGCAAACGCATTGCAACAACTATGAAGTGCTTCTTTTTATTCCCCTGATGCTTTGGAAGAGCCGTTACGGTTTGGGCACGACCCTCTCTCTCTCTCTCTATCTCTATCTCTCTCGCTCTCTCTCTCACTTCGACCAACCCCTACCCGCCAAATCCTCGAAAGGAGCCAAATTTTTTGTGAACAGAAATGAGTGTTTGGCGTCATTGGCCGGGAGGCCCCTGGTGGGGTTGATCCGACCGCCTTGATGCAGGTCTTATTACATTCGACACTACATTGGGCGAACTGAGCGCCGGATGAAGATGAAATGATGATGAAGACAGCCAAACACCCAGTCCTTTAGCGGGAAAATCCCCGACCCAGCCGGGAATCGAACCCGGGCCCGTAGAACCGCAATCCGTCACGTTGACCACTCAGCTATCGGGGCAGACTTTATGCACAGAGAAACCATGGGAAGGGACTACGGCGCGAATATGAAGAAGGTAGCGATGAAGTGGGCATTTTCACGTACGACCATTTCATTACTGTACCGTTGATATCTCGAAACCGGTAAAGCATCAAATCTCCGACATCTCTGTGGCCGGAAAAGGATACTGAACAAAACCGTTCAAGTGCAACCCTTCCGTAGATTGCTACAGATTTCAATCCTGAACCATCAACAGGTGTTAGCTTGCGAGTAATTCAACGAAACATCATCGTCTTGGGCTTTCGGAACCGAAGGCCCACTCATTTATCCTTGATGACCGGAGGACACAAAGCTATACGCCTCGCCGGTGCCCGTCAACACCGACACTGGACTGTTGATGACTGCAAACATATTGGCTGATCAGACGAGTTTCACTTCAAATTGTATCGAGAGGATCGACGTGTACGGGCAAGGAGACAATCTCATGTAACCATGGACCATGCGTGTCAGTAGGGGACTGTTAAAGCAGGTGGAGACTCTGTAACGGTCTGGGGAATGGGCAGTAGGAGTGATATGGGACCTCTGATACATCTAGATACTACTCTGACAGGTGACTCGTACATAAGCATCCTGTCTCATCACCTGCACCCATTCATGTCCACTGTGCATTCCAACCTACATGGCCAATTCCGGCAGGACAATGAGAAACCTCACACGTCCAGAATTGCTACAGAGTGGCTCGAGGAACATTCTTCTTAATTTAAACACTGCCGCTGGCCGCCAAATTCCCCGACATGAACATTATTGAGCATATCTGGAATGGCTTCCAACGTGCTGTTCAGAAGAGATCCCCATCCCCTCGTATTCTACGGGTTTATGGACAGCCCTGCAGGATTCAAGATGTCAGTTGCCTCCAGCACTACTTCAGATATCAGTCAAGAGCATGCCACGTCGTGTTGTGGCACTTCTGCGTGCTCGCTGTGGCCTCGCACGGTATTAGACCGGTGTACCAGTTTCTTTGGTCTTCGGTGTATGATCGGGAAATTAGATTCGCTGCGCTGAAATAAACATTAAGAACCACAGAACTTACTTCTTTGTTTTGTGGATTGTAAAGCTTAGTGGTGGCCCTCTTATTCAATACATAATTTATTTTTATTATATTCCAGTGTTCAAAATAGTTCAAATGGCTCTGAGCACTATGGGACTTAACTTCTGAGGTCATCAGTCCCCTAGAACTTAGAACTACTTAAACCTAACTAACCTAAAGACATCACACACACCCATGCCCGAGCCAGGATTCGAACCTGCGGCCGTAGCGGTCGCGCGGTTCCAGACTGTAGCGCCTAGAACCGCTCGGCCACTCCGGCCGGCATTCCAGTGTTACCAGGTGACTTACGAGAGGGCTTTCTTTAGTTTAGCTGTCAGAACGAGCTGTGGAACAATGTTGAAAATCAGTGGAGATGCTAATGCAACAAAGGAGATCATGGTGCGCAGGACAATACATAGCCAGCCAGTGAGAAGATTTATGCAACCGCATACTGTTACGCTTTCTTGGGGCACACCCTGCTGTGGTAGAAATCTCCTGCCAACCAAATCCGCTAATATGTGAAACGCGAAGAAGGTGATGCTGCTTTGTGTGCCTTTCAAGTACCTGACTTCACATGTACAGACAAACACAAAAAACTATTATTAAGCAATGAAATGGAGAAGAAAGAGTGAGCTAGTATCCAGTGTCAGGTGTCACATTTGATCGATCATAAATTAAAAGTATGCTACAAAATAATTGCAAGGGAGGCACTACAGGATTGAGGAAAGCGAAAGACGAAAATACTATCGTTGAGGAGCGACAGTGGAACATGACAGCGTGCTACCTAACCTGCAGCCGTAGCACCACGCCATGTTGTGCAGAGGCGACCGCTGGTTGTCTTCCGATCGCAAAAATCATGTGGATCCCGAAAAGTAAACGTCATACTCGATTCTCAGAGCATCCCATTATTCTTATAAGTGTGTATGTTCTTTTAGCTTCACTTTCGATGGGACCTATGGATTCACTGTTTGGTCCCTTCCTCAACCAAGCAACCAACTTGCCTTACGCCAACATGTCGCCTACCACGAGGTTCTTGGTGATGGATGGATTGACTAAGCAGGCGCTACGTTTTTAATGATCCGGAACAATCACAAAAGCGAGGCCTAGTGACCCTGCAGGGTCCCATTTAAAAACACTGTCACATCGAGAAATCACCAGACTGTCAGTGGAGGCACTGTTTTCTATTGCCAACATAGACAGTTGTTCCTACAAAAGGTATGTCCATCTTACAGTCGACTTCTGAGAGAAATCTCCAGATCTACATCTAGCTCTACAATGTGAGTCAGAAGGAAAGGTACGAGATTTGAGTGATGGTTGAAGAAAAAACGTCATATGAACATATATCCTGTTTCCGAGAAAGCTACTGAAACAACGGGAAACAGAAGAAATGGACGTGATAGTAAATGAAACAATGTGAGCTAGCCTTTTGTTTAATTTTGTACATTTTGTCACAAAATATGTTCAGAAAGTCCACTGTCAATTTCAATCCATTTTGCAGCTCTTCTAGACCGCTGTTGCGTTGCTCATCTGATCTCATTCATACGGCCCTATACTTCAGCACACACATGTAAAATACGAGCGAAAAGTTCCTTCTTTGTGTTCAGTCTGCACTTGTAGACTTCCCTCTTAACCCAATCCCACAAAGAGTAACAAAATGGACTAAGATCTGGTGACCTCGTTGGTCAAGAAATGACTCGACGGCAACTGATCCACCATTCGGGATATGTTTCAGGGAAGTACTAGTCACGGGTGCTACGGAATGTGCACGAGCTCCGTTGTGCTGAAAGAATATACAACGTCGTGTTGCCAATGAAATATCCTCCGTGTCTTTTGGTAAAACATTTAAAGGGAAATTAAGACATCGTACTCCATTAAGACGGTGATCTAAAGCAACTGGACCGATGAATTGGTCAATAACACCGTATTAACATTGCCAGTAAATACAACACTATGTAGCCTAGTGCCAGTTTGGATATATTCGCTATGTGATTGCTGGTACAGAAGGACATGTGACCGACGACCGTGATTTTCAAACAGCTCTATGTCGGAAAGTGTTAAGAAAAGGGCCAGCGTTCATTTGAAGTTGTGTGTCCAGAATCAGTAATATCGTCACCCCTCAAAGCGTGTAACCTTTCCTCCTAACTCGCCCTGTACGCTCTTTTATCCACCACACGGTATGTGGCGGAGGGTACTTTATGTATCATTGTCGCTTACCTCTTCTTCTGTTCCGTCGCGAATGGGAGAAGAACAACTGCTGTTCTGACAACTTGTGAGCTCGAATCTTTCCATCGGCCTCTTCGCGAGGTATTGATAGGAGGAAGCAGTACATTGTTTGTCCCTTCTAGGAACGTACGCTCTCAAATTTTTAGCACATTGCTATGTAGAATGCCTTCCTTGTAGTTTCCTACTCCAATCGGCTGAAGATCCCCGCGACGCTTTCGTGATAAATGTAAAGGGAAGTGGTGGGTCCACATGCTGCCAAGGTTGTTTCGACACCGCTGCAGATATCTGTGTGAGATGCTCTTAAAAATCCTCGATTTCCATAATTTTGTAGCCGTGAAGACAGACATTCGTGGCTGTAGATTTGGTTCGGACGAATATGTGCACATCTGGCTCTAACCCTAGTTCCGCAGGCAACAACAAACATTTTTTCAGGGAGCCGTGGTTCGTCTCTCTCACAGTGGGATAAATTTATTTATAGTTACGGTGATTACTTTTGAAATAATGAAAAGTTTACTTACTTTTTCTGATGCTCCCTATCTCTGTCGGTAAAAGCGGGGCTCTTATTGGATCACTTTGTTGTCCGTCTTTCTGTCAGTCTGATCATTAAGAATTCGTTTCATCAGGACCGGGTAATGTATCAAGTTAAAATTTATGTCACGTACTGAGATCTACGGTCCCTTTGTCTTGTAAGAAATTGGAGCTTCTAAGTCAACGCAGTCATAAAATACGGCCATTGATGTCACATAGGCAACGGCCTTGCCGCAGTGGATACAGAGGTTCCCGTGAGATCACCGAAGTTAAGCGCTGTCGGGCGTGGTGGGCTCTTGGATGGGTGACCATCCAGCCGCCATGCGCTGTTGCCATTTTTCGGGGTGCACTCAGCCTCGTGATGCCAATTGAGGAGCTACTCGACCGAATAGTAGCGGCTCCGGTCAAAGAAAACCATCATAACGACCGGGAGAGCGGTGTGCTGACCACACGCCCCTCCTATCCGCATCTTCAACTGAGGATGATACAGCGGTCGGATGGTCCCGATGGGCCACTTGTGGCTTGAGGACGGAGTGCTATTTATGTCACATACTTTCATACATGCAAACTAGCTCATCAAAACCTAGAGAGTACTTCCCACTGGCCTAGAATACTGCAATTTGGTACAAACCAAGGTTTCAAGGTAAAAGTAAAGGAAAAAAATCCGAAAATTGTGAACTTCTAACTATATCAAGGAACAAAATTTTTGCCGCTTTTTAAGTGACTGCCTGCCCGTCCGACTGGTAAGACGCCTTTTTCTCAGGAATGAGAAGAGGCTTCACGTTGAAATTTAAGTCGTATACTTGGGTCTACGATTCCTTGGTTGTGTTAAAGTTAAGCTTCTAAGTCAGTGCAGTCAGAATATTGGGCCATTTAAATCATACTATTCGAAATTTGCAAACTCACTTATTACAACGTGTAAGATACTTGCCGTTGACCTAGAATCATGAAATTTGGCAAGAGGCAAGGTTTCACAGTACAAGTACAGGGAAAAAATCAGAAAAAAATGTTAATTTGTGATTACATCACATGAAAAAATATTGCTTTTATCAATGTGGATAATAACCAAAAATTGTCGAGATTCTCGATCCTCAGCGTGCGTGAACTGTATATATATAATTAAGTTTATAGGAGGCGCGAAACTTACTCGCACCTCGCCATTGTTTTATCTATTTCATTGCCAGTTGATTGCCCCTGTAAATGGGTACGCGTCCTGCGGTGAGCAATATTGAGGTCTTAGTCGTACAGGGTTTTGCGGATTGCGGACTGATCGAGGTGGCGCAGTGATTAGGACACAGGATTTGTATTCGGGAGAACGACGGTTCAAACCCACGTCCGGCCATCCTGATTTAGGTATTTTGTGATTTCTCTAAATCGCTTAAGGAAAATGGCGGGATCGTTCCCTTGAAAAGGCATTGCCGACTTTCTTCCCCATCCTTCTATAATCAGATGGGACCAATTACTTCACTGTCTGGTCCCTACCCCCACATCAACCAACAGGGTCTTGTAAGCTACATTCCTTGTGGGTGGAGTGCATTTTCCGAGGATTATTGCAACGAATTTCGGTTTGGCATCTGCCTTACCTGTGATTAGTTTTATATGGCCAAACCACTTTAAACCTCTCAATACATATCCTCCGAAATATTTTGTGGATGTGACGACTTCCAGTGATGATTCTGCTATCTTCCAGTCATACAATAATGGGTCTCTTTATGCTTATGCTCAATTCGTTACATCTGGTTACGTTGAAGAACAATTCCAAATTCTTGGACGAGGTGTCGATCCTCGGCAGGTCTTCCTGCATTTCGCTACTTTCGCTACCTACATGACGCCCGTTGAGGAGCTGAAACGGATGTTATGTATTTGCTTTTTTGTTTGCTTACATTCGGCCACCGCCATACCGACATCCACCTCATTTGACATAAACCACTCCGTCTTCAGGCCACAAGTGGTCCATCGGGACCATCCGACCGCCGTGTTATCCTCAGTTGAGGATGCAGATAGGAGGGGCGTGTGGTCAGCACACTGCTCTCCCGGTCGTTGCGATAGTTTTCTTTGACCAGAGCCGCTAATATTCGGTCGAGTAGCTCCTCAGTTTACATCAAGAGGCTGAGTGCAACCAGAAAAATGGCAACAGCACATGGCGGCCCGGATGGTCACCCATCCAAGGGCCGGCCACGCCCGACAGGGCTTAACTTCGGTGATCTGACGGGAACCGGTGTATCCACTGCGGTAAGGCCATTGCCCCCATTCAACATAGGCCTATTATATGTAATGGCTGTTCTATTTCTCACTTAATTAATTGCTAATTACAAAAAATGGGAGAATGAATAAATTATTCAAACATGACATACTAGAAACTACAAATAACGTAACCATGCCATAAAATAAAATATATAAATATGTAGCATCATACAAAATATATATACCTTATGTGCAGAGTATATCTAGATAGTTAGACCACACATATTTAAGTGGTTGAAAATACCATTTAATACAAACTAGTTCACTCATTTGAGCTGACAGCAGCAATTCTGCCGATGTTGGAAGCAGAACTTTTGCATTAACCAATTTTCGGATAAACGAAAGTAGATCGCCCACTGTTCCCTCTTCATTACGTTAATTTAGCAGTTGAGATTCCTTTAATTCTATTTATTCGGAACAGGTCAGTTGGAAATTTATTATGAATTAAGTGCGTGCGTATAATCGTTACCATGAATCGTCTGATTTTTTTCCAAAAGGTTGATCACGGAGATAATGCTATTTTAGGGTGCACCTGCTCATAATGCACTCCTTTTGATATTCTTGGTCCAACCCCGTTGCGTCAGAATGTCGTTTCTCGCTTTTAGATTGATTGCGTTCAATATTTCTCAGTAAAGCTCGTTTAGGATTTCGTGTAAGTTCACCACTCTCTTCGCTAATCCGTCTCCTAGAATCTACATTAAATGTTTTACTATCGTTGTTCTATTATTTATAGAGACTTTTTTAATAATGTCTATAATTACAGGTAACAATCTTTTGCTTCATTTTGGTTTTCATGACACGCTAAGAGCTCACACACGAGCGACATCGTAGTGATATCGCTTCGTCCGTCACACACAAGTGATTTAATTCACCAGTATAATGAACGCTCCAATGTCGCGAACTTCTGCTGTCGAAAATAATGCTATGTTTAGCAGCAGTGGCAGTCTATGTCCGATTGTCAACTAATACTTTCCATACAATAAATTTTAAAAAAGGTGAGTAGAATTTATTAAACTAGTTTCAAAATCTTTTCTAGGGAACTGTGGCTGTTTTACAGAATACATTACATTGTTCAATGATTCCAGGTATTCGTACATCTTTTCAGTCTGTATTTCGCGATTATATCTTAAAATCCTAAATTCCTTTTCCATCTACTTGTATTAGTCCTGAAATTTAGCTGCAAATGTTTACACAGTAGTTTTGCAGTCTTCATGTGTCTATATAGATGTTTTTAGTGGCAGCGCTGTTAGTTTCTACTACTCTTCTTGTAAATTTTATGAAAGCGAGTTACCGTGTATGAAATTCCAATGAACCTAACCTTAATTGTAAGACTGATATACTGTAATTATTAGCATTTAAACGTTAATTTAACGTTACCTCGTTCTGGTTAGAAGTTAAAAAAATTAATACTGGTTCTAGTTGTTTCATAAATACAATATGATGTGACTATCACTAAAACTTCCCATGAATTCCTACTTCTACGCACAAGCTTCAAAGGGCTAATCATTGAAAAATCTAAGGGAATCAGTGCTTTTACATTCGTATTCATATGTAATGTAATTGGAATGCACGACTTCAGTTTAACTTCTCAGATTACTCAGTGCTCCATGAATAACCATAAATTCCCGTTTAAGTTTTACACTGCACCCGAACATAGTGTGTGAGGCTGATCCCGGCGGAGGTTCGAGTCCTCCTTCAGGCATTGGTGTGTGTGTTTGTCCCTAGGATAATTTAGGTTAAGTAGTGTGTAAGCTTAGGGAGTGATGACCTTAGCAGTTAAGTCCCATAAGATTTCACACACATTTGAACATTTTTTTTAACATAGTGAACCGAAACAAAACTGCACGAGCGTGGTTATTACTTAGACAAACGAAACGCAGCCCGGTAGTAGTATTGACACTTGCGGACGACTGGTCTCGTGCTGTTCATCAGAGCGCATGGGAGTCCCGAGTCACCAGTGATCGATCGCTATGATCTGCGATTTTCTCACACCAGTGCGATCAACGGACACATGGTGCGACCTGACAACAGATTGAATCCATCCGTCACTAATGTGGGTGTGGGATTTGCAAATTGATTAACAGCACATTTGATGTCTGCGTGTTATACTGTTTCTCTAATTGCCATAACTGTAGTATAGATGTTACGTTCTTATTGCTTCAACGTCGCCTCGTGTTAAGCAGTGTGCCTACAACCGTTCTTTGCCTAACACGAACGAAATGAACTAGACTAGCGCGATAGTATCTTCGGCGTGCTATAATGAGGGTGTGAGTGTTTTGTAAAGTTGTTAGCAACCGCGACCGCGCGTAACTCGGCAGTGAACGTGACGCGGCGACCACCACGCCTGCGGAAGCCTCGGGCACAGTTAGCGGGTCGGAAACCCAGGGCCCTGCAGCGTAGGCAACCCGCAGCGCGCGAGCGGTCTGTGGCGAAGGGACGAGCGGTGTCGCAGACCGCAGTGCGCGGCCGAGGGTGCTTGGCACGGCGCCCGCTGCGGCAGTACACGCGCCGCTGTGCGTCTGCATTATTCAGCGGGACACGGCCTCCAGCACAAGGGAGGGGGGGAGGGCGATCACTGCCGTGCTCTCTGCTCCGGTAAGGCCCCCCTGGGGGAGTATGCGCCGACAGCCAGGTGGAGCAGTCGTGGTCTAATAAAGAGCATCTCTGCGAGCCGCTGAGGGATGTCAACATTCAGCCTGGCTTTAGACTCTAAGAAAAGTGAAAAGTGCGAGTCTGACACAAGAGGTGACACAGAGGCTGCTTCGTAAAAAAAGCTGCCCGATTTATCACGACGTAACATAAATTGCCTTGATCATATATTCGACTTTGGCCTCGAAAATATTTTTCTCGGACAGACGTGATTTTTGTGTTTCTCGCTCTTGAAGCCGTCATTACATTGTTATAAGTCATAGCGTCCGACGTACTGTAGCATGCCACCGATGTGATTAGATAGTATTAAACGATGAGGCTGGCTGTATGGGTGACATCCAAAAGCCATTAATTTTGTTACAGATAAAGCGCAGGTCGGTACCTGTGAACAAGGAACGTAACACATGTGGTTTGCACACGTCACTACAGTTTGGCGTGGGCCTCCATTCAGCCAATGTGGCAACTGCAGAGCGATCCTACGCTTTGATTGGCTGCTGAGGTGCTGCATGCGCGCCAAAACGTATAACTTTGTTACTTAGTATTTCTTAAATAAAACTTTAAATAAGAATTTATGTATGTATTAAGTGTCTCTCATCAATATAGTCATTTATTTATTTATTTATCGTATGGCTTTACCAGTGCAAGTGCGGTATTGACATCGTAAATTTACATAACGAAACATATAAATACAATATACATATACACACATACATAGTAATATAAACAGAACAAACACCTGTCATTATTAAATCTGAGCAAAGTTGAAATATAATCACACCTACAATTCGTCAAAAGTTATGTACAAATGTTACAGCCATTTAATGGCAGCAGGGCTGGCGTCCACGAAGTCTCTCCAGTCACCACAGAATCTTCGCAGTGGGCAATCTTGCACTAGATGTTGTAATGTGTGTTCATCAGTTTCACAGTCACACAGTGGGTTATCATTGGCGCCCCATTTGTACAGCATGGATTTAGTTCTCGCGTGTCCAGTTCTCACACAGTTAAGCTGGCACTAGATTTTGCGAGGAAGCTGCATTCCTGGGAGTTGTTGGCTGGGGTCCTCTATATAATATAGTCATTATGAAGTACTGGTAAAAATATTCCGACTGAAACATTTAAAAGTAAGGGAATCACGTGATGCCTTGTCGTGTTGTTATGAATGATTCCCTACTGGAACGATCCCCACTAGCAGTGAATAAAGTCTTACCATCTGCGAGTAATGTTCAGTTATATTTCAGATTTTGTTGGCAGTCTACAGAAATGTATTTCGTGCTGTAAATCTACTGCGAATACAGACCGACTACGTACTAGGATGGCTTTGATGTGTTGTTCATTGGTGTATCGAAAGCATGTTTATAAGATGTTTGGATTACTTTACGATCGCCTATACATGCAAGCACACCACGTTATAATGACTGTACTTAGGTAATTTTAACCAATATTAACTTCGTCAAGAAAATTACTGGCATTACGTCTGAAGTCTCGTCCACGCCATTTAATTGACTGACGGAAAATAAAAATACAGTACCCTCGAGGACAAGATCCATCTTTTGACAAGTAATGTGACAGGTAGGTCATCACTGTAGGACCACAAGAAATACACACGTCATAGTAAAGGGTGCCCAAACATTCACATCATTACACAGTGTACCCTACTGTGGACACAACGCAGGCGTGTATTCTCGAATGCAAACGATCATAAACGAGCCGAATGGAATCCTTCGATAGACTATCCCAAAAAGTTTATGGCAATTCGACAAAAATTTTTGCCAGCTCTTGAGAACGAGTAAGTTCTCGCTTCACCAAGCATCATGCATGGTCACTTGGCCACGAATATGGTGATCTTGTTGGCATCGTCAATTTTTTTAGACTACGAAGGGCACGTAGCGTCGCAGCAGCCGCATTGGAACGTGCACAGTCTTGTTGATGACGCATTTCACCTTCCTGTCGAAGTAAGAGCAGTAGGTCAAGGATAACAACCTCTGCAATGTACACTACTGGCCATTAAAATTGCTAAACCATGAAAAAATGCAGATGATAAACGGGTATTCATTGGACAAATATATTATACTAGAACTGACATGTGATTACATTTTCTCGCAATTTGGGTGCATAGATAGTAAGAAATCAGTACCCAGAACAACCACCTCCGGCCTTAATAACGTTCTTGATACGCCTGGGCATTGAGTCAAACAGAACGTGGATGGCGTGTACACGTACAGCTGCCCATGCAGCTTCAACACGATACCACAGTTCATCAAGAGTAGTGACTGGCGTATTGTGACGAGCCAGTTGCTCGGCCACCATACACCAGACTTTTCAGTTCGTGACAGATCTGGAGAATTTGCTGGCCAGGGCAGCAGTCGAACATTTTCTGTATCCAGAAAGGCCTGTACAGGACCTGGAACATGAGGTCGTGCATTATCCTGCTGAACTGTAGGTTTTCGCAGGGATCGAATGAAGGGTAGAGCCAAGGGTCGTAACACGTCTGAAATGTCCACTGGTCAAAGTGCCGTCAATGCGAACAAGAGGTGACCGAGACGTGTAACCAATGGCAAACCCATACCATCACGCCCGGTGATACGCCAGTATGGCGATGACGAATACACGCTTCCTATGTGCGTTCACCGCGATGTCGCCAAATACGGATGCGACCATCATTATGCTGTAAACAGAACCTGGATTCATCCGAAAAAATGACGTTTTCACATTCGTGCAGCTAGGTTCGCCGTTGAGTACACCATCGCAGGCGCTCCTGTCTGTGATGCAGCGTCAAGGATAACCGCAGCCATGGTCTCCGTGCTGATAGTCCATGCTGCTGCAAACGTCGTCGAACTGTTCGTGCAGATGGTTGTTGTCTTGAAAACGTCCCCATCTGTTGACTCAGGGATCGAGACGTGGCTGCACGATCCGTTACAGCGATGCGGATGAGATGCATGTCATCTCGCCTGCTAGTGATACGAGGCCGTTGGGATCCAGCACGGAGTTCCGTATTACCCTACTGAACCCACCAATTCCATATTCTTCTAACAGTCATTGGATCTCGACCAACGCGAACAGCAATGTCGCGATACGATAAACCGTAATCGCGATAGGCTACAATCCGACATTTACCAAAGTCGGAAACGTGATGGTACGCATTTCTCCTCCTTACACGAGGCATCACAACGTTTCAACAGGCAACGCCGGTCAACTGCTGTTTGTGTATGAGAAATCGGTTGGAAACTTTGCTCATGTGAGCACGTTGTAGGTGTCGCCACCGGCGCGAACCTTGTGTGAATGGTCTGAAAAGCTAATCATTTTCATATCACAGCATCGTCTTCCTGTGGGTTAAATTTCGCTTGTTTAGCACATCATCGTCGTGGTGTAGCAATTTTAATGGCCAGTGGTGTAGTTGCCAGTGGCTACTTTATCCTGCAGAACCACCGGATGTGACGGCGAACTACAACTGAAGAGCCGCCACATCATGAAGCCTGGGGCTGGACCTGCGTGTCACGGACGGATGCAATCTGGAATAGGCCGCTCAGCAGCTATACACTGTACACTTATTCTTCCCTCTGTTGTTTACCGACAGAACCTACTAACATCGCTGAAGACAACAGAACACCATTTCACTGTCGAGTCGACTCTTTCACCACACCAGAGTAGATCTGTTTGGCAGTGTCGTGGTTTCAGTGGTAGCCTGGGCAGAGCCACCCATGAACTTAGTCCTGCAGCAAGCAGGCGTTTTCCAATGTTTCTCAGTCACATAGCAGGTGCAACGTGTAGCCAGATTCCTTCCCTGGATCATAGACGGTAAGCCATGGCTGCCGCCCATTTTGGCGTTCATATGTACTAAGAAAACATCGAGAACCTGGTCTACGTGTGCAGACCCGTTCCGCAGACTACTGCCGAAAGCAGAGACACAGCAGTGATACATTGCGTCTAATATGGGCAGCGGTCCGTTATTATGTTCACCCTGCTTCCCGCAGGCCCACAATGCGACGCCGTTCAGTGGGCTGAGTTGTTTGGTAGGAGTACATACTCGTCTGCGAGGCATTGTTGTATCCTAGAATGACAAGCATTGTTCATTTCTGAACTCAGCACAGTTCGTACCTGCTGAGTTGAAAGTGAAGGCTCACAAACAGGCTTCCTGAGCGTCATCTGATCGCCGCTGACCATGACAAATGAATCACTAACACTGTAACACCTCAATATCCACATATTATAAACTGATATCACTGGACGTAGTTTATGGTGGTGTTGCACTATTCTGCAGCATTGTAGTTGCCCTGATCGTAAATATCCTAGTCACACATGAGATCTCAACTTCATTCAGTCTACGTGATGAAGATTCGTCTTCTCTACGCCGGAATAACTACTTGAAGACAACAGGTCAGTAAAGTTTACCGAACTTTGCGATCTCTTCCAGTGCGTTAAGATCCAACTACGACACCCAAGTCGACTATAGTTTCAGTAAAACTGAGATGAATACCATGGACTCAGGTTTTCAGGGGAAGACTATACTTAAAATAATGAAAACACTCCTATCTGATAAAAAGCGATGGATAATTAGGGAGTCTAACTGGTAGCTTCGTTCTGTATCCTCCTCTACTGCTAGCAGTTTGACAGTCGTATTGAATTTGCTACTAAGCCCCCATGACCAAATCCTGACACTTTAATCATATTTACAACTAGTAAATGAATAGTGTTCTATTCACAATTAACTACTTGCACTCTCTTCCAAGGCACCACTTTCAAATATACACGAGTATCTACCCTAACATTTTGGAATATCCTAAATTTTTTTCGGTTGAACACTGATTTCTCTTACTTTCTGATGCCCCTTTCTCATTTTGTAAGTGGGAGATGGAGAACATTATACATTAGTAGGAAAAGCTTGTAGAGTAAAATTTAGTGAAAATGTTTGTTCGTAAAGGAAACACTTTTCCATTTCTGACTGACCTCTCATCTCGCTTACTTCTGTGACACGCTGTGAAGTACTTCGTGATTGCACAACACGAGCAGCACTTCTTCAGACTTTCCTGATTCCTTCCGACAATCCTGCACAATAGGCTTCACGAATCAAAGCAGTATTGTAGAAGAGGCCGGACAAATGTAGTGTAGGCAGTTTATTCAGTGGATTTCTAGAACACGCTAATTCGTTTGCCAATAATATTCGGATCTCAGTCGCTACAATATTTTGTACAGGACTGTCCCTATTTAAATCACTAAATACCCCTAAATTAGTGATACTATTGATGTAACAAAAATTCCACGCATTTCTCCTACTATTAACAATTTTTGTTCAAGGTCAACTGCCATATCTCGCACCACTTATACAATTTCAGTGAATCAGTTTTTTTAAAAGCTTAGATCTTTTTAAATCTTGTGTTGCTTCACCGAAAGATAAATGACAGTATCATGTACAAACAATTTTATATCGATACAGAAGAACAATGGGCCAGTCGCACCTCCTAGGGAAACGCTAAAAATCGGTTTCATTATATAATTTCCTGTCAGTGACCGGGTAACGTGAGATTTATGAAAGGAAATGAATAATCCAATAACATATCTCAATCACAGAACGCTTCGGACACACTTATCCAGACGGATAAATTTAGAGAACTTGTAATCGAGGAATGCGCCACAACGGTGGAGATCTTGAGAATAGATAAAAGAGATTGGGACGCCTACGGATGTATGTAGACCGCACAGAGCCTTACAGCGTATATTCACTGATCAGTAAAACATTTTGACCACATGCCTAATAGCTCATTAGTCCCCACTCAGAACGTAATGCAGAAGGATCGTGCCATGGGTTCAATACGTCCATGGCAGCTTCCGGAAGTAGCCGCCACCAGATGCCGACGCACAGGTATATCAACTCCAGTAAATTGCAGGAAAGTGGTTTTTGTGTGTGGAACTGACGCCCGATAAGTCCCAGATTTTTTCTATTGGTTCCAGATCAGGTTAATATGCTGACCAGGAAAAGTTCGCTATCGTGCTTCTCAAGCCACTGTAACAGCATTGTGGCCTTATAATACGAGCTACTATCGTTCTGGAAGATGCCGTTGTCGTCACGGAAGGCATCATTGATGAAAGGATGCAGGTGGTCTGCCATAATGCTAGGGTAGTCTACAGCGATTATTCAAAAATGGTTCAAATTGCTCTGAGCACTATGGGACTCAACATCTCAGGTCATAAGTCCCCTAGAACTTAGAACTACTTAAACCTAACTAACCTAAAGACATCACACACACCCATGCCCGAGGCAGGATTCGAACCTGCGACCGTAGCAGTCCCGCGGTTCCGGACTGCAGCGCCAGAACCGCTAGACCACCGCGGCCGGCACAGCGATTATTACCACAGGTCCCATGGAAGAGCAGGTGAATGTTTCTCACAGCATAATACATTGCAAAAAAGAACAACATCACAATGGGCGTCTTTGAGCAATAACTGAGAATTGTGTGTGTTACCAAATTATACATTTATCTTTAACAAATTGAACACACAATAAAACATCATTACATCCTCGATAGTTCACATAAAAAGAACTGAAATGTCAGGTGGCGAAAACAAAGTAGAAACACTCATCCCCTCATCATAGGTACTTCTCATATGACTTCGAGACTTCAATAAGGTGGCAGAGTCCGTATAAGTTAACGGATGTCACTCTGTGGTATCCGTTCCAGTTACTTATGACATCCCACCAGACTTCTTGGAGAGTCTGTGGATAACAGGACGACCACGAACATGTCTTCCAAACATGCCCCACAAACGCACAATGGGATGTAAGTAGGGACTCACAGTCGGCCATTCCACTACTTCTAGGTCCAGGCTTCCCACGACAACCCTGCTGACGCCCGCCGCATGGGCTCCGGCATTAGAAGGAGTTCAGGGCCACCACCGTATGCAGCAGCCACCGGATGGTCCAACAGGGTCTGTTCGATGTACTGACTGGCGGTAAGGCGACCATGGACAACGGCTAGATCCGTTTGGCTGTCAATACTTAAGCATCCACTACATCACAGAATTTTGGATATCTGTCGATTTCCTGGACAACATTTGTCAGATACCGATCACCACTGGTCCCACCACACGAACACGGCCTTCACCTTGCGTCACAGTACGTCGTATATTTGTACTCGTCTGTGAATGACACATTTTGCCAGTGACGAAGCTTCCCGTTGACATAGGAGCGGCAGAAGAAGTCCACCTGCAGGATGCTGTGTCAGGCGGAGAACTCGAAGAGCACTATGGGACTTACCATCTGTGGTCATCAATCCCCTAGAACTTGGAACTACTTAAACCTAACTAACCTAAGGAATCACACACATCCATGCCCGAGGCAGGATTCGAACCTGCGACCGTAGCAGTCGCGCGGTTCCGCCTCGAACAGGACGTCTGGGACACAATGTCCGTTCTCGTAACTTGACCATTCCAGTCTGATTGGCACAGCGGCACTAGTGGCTCTCCTGAGATCGTCTTGCTGTGTTCTGGCGACATCCGTAAAACACCGCAACGCAGAAATGGCAAAATATCGGTCTTCACGTGGTGGTGTATTGCTTAGAACCTGCAATCTGGTACCCATTCCAAGAAAATTAGTTTTCTAGCTTGACCACTTAACATTTTGGGACTCTGTAGTCAGTTATGAGCAGAGGTGCTGGTGATGGTGAAGTCCAGCCTAGTGGCGTTGGACCTGAAAGATGTGAACTTGATCTTTCGGCAATGGGGTCACATCCAAGAAGTGGAGCATCCTTTGGTCGACCCTAAATCTCGATTCCCAATAACACTTGAAGATCTGTGGGATTCACGTAAGTGAACCTAAGTCTTGGACAAGACTGGGTCAAAAACTATGAAAACGTAATGATTTCCGGACATGAAAAAAAAAGAAAAGACAGTCATAGGCACAATTCACATTTTATCCGACTTTGGTATTTACGTTACAATGACCTACGGATATTTTTTGCCACCATATCTGATGTCGAACTGACTGTCGATTGGCTACGCATTGTTTTCGTTTGCTATTATTATCTTCGTATGCTATTGTGTTGGTTTCTATCTCTGTCTTTCTCTCTCTCTCTCTCTCTCTCTCTCTCTCTCCGCCGTTTCTTTTCTTTTTTTTTAAAGTCAGAAGGCTAAAGCTGTTTACGTTACACGGTGGTGTGAAGCATTTGACAAGGGAGTGCGGCCTTCATTTCACCGCGATCATCTTTTCAAACCCAAATCCCCGAACGCGCAGTCTCTATCCTTTGCCCCACCACCCTGCCCCTATCACTGCCCCGCTAGCACTCACAAGCTCTTCCACGCAGACTGTGTCAATATTACTCACCAAATGCGTCACCCACTCACCAGAAGAAGCGATCTCCACTGTTCATCGTATTTCCCGCACGCTAGGAGAGATGAAAACATTTCACACCAGATAACGCGGCCGTTACAGAATGTCAGTCAGGCACAGGGCTTGTTTGAAGTCAATCCGTCGCATTTAATTGAGCTATCAATGAAACCGGGAAAAATTATAAAACACTCCTGGCGGTTTTTATTCCACATGCTCACTTTCAGTTAACGAGCGATATAAATGAGCTCACTCAGTGCGGAAGTTCGCTTGATTTCACCATTTTTTTTTTCTCTTAACAGCTTACTGGAAATATATTTACAGGTAACAGGCACTGATCTTTTGAACAGCGTAAATCGCAACATATTCTGGCCGACAGTCTGTGCCTTTTTCTTCACATGGAGCCCTACAGCCAAGAATTTAATACAGAGCAAAACAATACACCATCTGCACCATTTATAAAGGATTTGAGCAACGTACGATTGTAATGGGTATCAAGCAATATTTATGACTCAGTTGAGAATTTCTTACTATAAAGGACGCAATATGGTATCTTGGATGGTGAGTAAAAGACAGAAGTTGAAAGAAGTTAACGTGTGCCCCAGGGAAATATGTTGCAACCTTTCTTTAAGTTACTTGTCAGACAAGTAACCTCAGACTTTTCGAAGATGATCCTAGCACTGCAATTGTAAAGATAGCATTGACGCTTCTGAGGACATTTCAGCAATGAAGGGGTTTTCAAATTGATTAGTAACTGTAACTCGTGTAAGATGCACAGTGATGCTATGACATCGCAGTAACTGATAGTCGACTTTACAATGTAAATATTCAGCTTGCTTACGCAATGCGATGTATTGAAAGGGGAAGGAGAGCTGCGCAGATATTTGTGCGGTGTTGGTGTTGCCTCCACCTCCACTGATGTTTGACAGATACAAGAAATTAATACATCATGCTTTATGTGGTGTAAGTGAACATTCAATGAAAAGAGCAGCAGGAGAAGCAGTAGCCTTGTCTGATAATACAGACATTGTAGCAGAATTTGATGTATCTTGGCAGAAGAGAGGTCATACTTCTCTGAATGGGGTTGTAACTGGCACATTTATTGAAACTGGTAAGACAGTAGATTATGAATGTCTAGCGAAGCACTGCCAGGGTTGTCAAGTAAATTTATTGGCACCCATGTTTGTGTAAAGAGCTTTGATGGACCAAGTGGAAACATGGAAGCTAAAGGAGTTCTAAACATTTTTAGAAGATCAGAGGTCAATCGTGGTGTGAGGTATGTAGGCTACCTTGGGGATGGAGACTGTAAAGGACACACTACTGTTGGTAATGACAGACCATATGGCGACACTCTGACGAAAAGCTTGAATATGTTGGGCATGTACATAATGATTGGTAGCTCGGCTGAGAAAATTATGTAAAGACTTCAGTGAAAAAAGAAACTGTCACACGTAAAACATATAGGTGGTCCAGGTCGTCTTACAAAAAGTGAAATTGGTTTGTTGACTCAATATTATGGACTATAAATAAGGAGAAATGTAGGAGATTTGGAGAACATGGTTTCACGGAGTGTCAACATATGATTTGTGTCCAAAAGGGGAAGATTCGTGGTGCAAGTACTTGTTGAGCAATGCTACAGGCATACGATATACCCACAAGCATTCCTTGCCACTTGCTGTAATGGAGGTCTCTCTCAGAATGCAAATGAAAGCTTAAACAACTATATATGGGAGAGAATACCCAAAACTGTATTTTTTGGGCTGACAGTGCTGAAGATTGGTGTCATGGATGCAATAATAACATTCAATGAAGGTGCAATTTCAGGGATCAATGTTATGAAGAAACTGAACATCCATATGGGAAGGAATTGAGCTTCAGCTCTAAGTGCTATTGATAAGCGGCGGGTAACCGAAGTAGGGACAGCTGGAGAGGCTGCTACCTAGGAGTCAATAATAAAGAAAAAGAATGAAGAGAAAGAGTATGGAGGAAAAGGCAAGAGGACGACAAGAGGAGTATGTAGCTGGAATGTTCTAAACGAGCATAATGGTAGGTTAATAAATCTGTAAATCTTCTTTTGCGATTTACCGACAACTTGAATTTTCATAATTCAGATACACTTGTCTCCTAAATGACTGAATTTAAATTCACGAAAATTGGTAGAGATATTTAGAATGACCTCCTCTATTTCCCCTGCCCACTATTTCCTGAAAAATGTATAACATGATGATGATGTCGGTGATATTTGAGCTAATTTTTTAAATATTTTCGTTGTACTAAAATAAATTACTTGTCTTTTTCACAGATCAGAATCAGGGAAGGAAATTGGTGAAATAAAACACTTATGTCAATGTTGTCTGTACTCTGACTCTTTTTCTAAGCTGTGCAGTCAGTGGTTCCAAAGAAAATGGTACAGCAGTGAAACAGTGTTCCGTTTTTTACACTATTATAAATTTTGTTGTCAATACCAAAATATAACAAATACCTCAATGATGTTTTGGGAAATGCTTTGACTAATGCTCCTAAATGTGTGTAAGAATTTTCAGCTATCTCTTATTAATACGTATATCAGTTGCACTATGAGTATGAAGATAATGCTAAAAATGCCGCCCGTTCAATGGCCTGTCATCGTAACTAATAGAGATATCTGGTGTAACAATTTACATGAATATTAAATGATCACATTTATAAGTAAGGCAGGTGGCAGACTTCAGTTCATTGGTCGGAAACTGGGAATGTGCAGTCGTTAAAGCAGGTACTGTATATAAATCACTTTTGTGTCCCGCGTCACTATTCTGCTCACGTTTGTTGAAGTAAGAGAATATACTGAACTTATACAGAGAAGTGCAACACAAATGGTTATAGATTGTTTTACTCACGGGAGAGTCTAACGAAGATATTAATTTGGTAGGTTCTTGAAGACAGATGTAAAGTATCCAAATACAAGAACCAGTATTAAACGAAGAACCAAGAGATGTTCTTCACATCTCTAGGTATCTCTATCTTAGGATAGCGAAGACCAAATCAGATTAACTACAGCACGCACAGGATCATTCAAGCAGTTATTCTTCCCGTGCCCCATACACCATCAGAATGCAAAGATATCCTAACCTGTTAAATATGCGCTGACATGAACTTCGTGGCTGTTTTACAGACGTGAACGTAAATCTGTTTTATTCACTGCATTACATAAACTGCCAGTTTCGACCTACCAGGTCGTTTTTTCAGTGCGATAGTCCCTTGAGGCCGAAATCAGCCAGATGTTTATATGCTGTGGATAAAACTCAGCACCTCTGCAACGCAGTGAACGGTTTTTACATCTCTTTAAAACAATGGTTAAAAGTTCCTGTAAATTTTAATTTTTACGTGCAGATTCCTATGTGGGCAAGGAGAATGACACACTGATAAATAAATGAACAAAGGAACATAATAAGAAAATTATTCCAGTTTTCGAGCTGAGATGTCTTTACGACTAATTCTAGCAATGCATAGTTCAAAACTGGCACTTTACCCAGCCAACAAAAGGTTGAGCTGGTTGAGCTCTAGACTGGTCATATATACCGTGTGTTCCTCATACGGATCGTTAACCGCACTTTCTCTGATATTTCGGCAGATATTTGCAATTTCGTTCCTGCAATGCTTAGCTGCAGTCAGGCCAAATAAATCCTGCTCGTCAGTTCTTTCAGCGTCGACGTAAAACATTTTTTTTTCCTCGTTAGAAGCAAAATTATTTTTAAAATGAAAATTTACATGCCTTTTCGATACAGCGGTCTCATATTATGTAATGAAAGCTTTCACGAACGAATGACATAGCGCTGGTAAACCTTTCGGGATGTGAGGTCGTGCTCCAAGAAACTCTTCTGTTCTTGATGTTTCGTCCAGGACTGCGCTGGACATCCTCAGAGGCGCTCCTCCGCAGAGTCTTGCCAACCGACCGGTCGGACGTCCGAGAGCGACAAATACTGTAGGAAAGGCGCGTGGTCAAAGTAACACATGGTGAGCAGAGACAATCCTTATCAGAGATAAAACTTAACTATCGATTGTCGTCTTGTCAAGGATAAAACTCTCTAGTGAGTCTGCAGAGCTACTGACCTAATGTCGCTAACTTTCAGTGCCTCCTTTTTGCTATTAAAATTATCATCATGCTTGTAAATCTCAATGGCTTCTCTACATAGACTGGGATGATAATTTGACGTTGTAGATAAAATTTCTGTTTCAGAAAACTCCACCTCGTGGTTTCCTGAGTGAAGAGCAAGCTCTGCTACAGCTGATTTCTATTTTTTTTTCTAGTCGGCAAAGACTTTTGTGCTCTTTTAGCCGTGTATTTACGCTCTTCTTGGTAGTTCCAATATAAACTTTACCGCACGTACTCGGAATTTTGTATACACCACATATCGACGGAGGAAGGCGTTTATCCCTCACAGATCGGAGAATTTGACTAATTTTCTATCTTGGTCTAAGGACTGGTTTCATGTCATGCTTCTGTAAAATCTTACCTATCCGATTCATTACTTTTTGAATAAAAGGCACAGGAACTGCATTTTTCTATCTTTGTGGTTCATCCTTGTGCTTTGTTTTTATGTTCCTTGGTCGCAAAATTCTCTTTACCTATTTCCTTGAGTAGCAATTTTTCTCCAAAGCCTACTTAAGATGTGTTATTTCAGCGTCCAGGTGCTGTGATGTGCATATCCGTTCGGCTTTATCGAGAAGGGTGGAAATGATATTTATGTTGATCTCTATTGCAATTTTCTCTATAAGTCTGGTGCACTTGTTAGGTTGGTTACTGATGACACAACGGCTGGTTATCAAGATTTAAGTGAGTTTGAACGTAGTGTTAAAGTCGGCGCACGAGCGATGGGACACAGCATCTCGGGGGTAGCGACGATGTGGGGATTTTCCCTTAGTTCCATTTCACGAGTGTACTGTGAATATCAGGATTCCGGTAAAACATCAAATCTCCAACATCGCTGCGGTAGGAAAAAGATCCTGCAAGGACGAGGCCAACGGCGAGTGAAGAGAATCGTCAACAATTGTCAGCGTGCGAACCATTCAACGAAATATCGATATGGGCTTTCGGAGAGGAAAGTTCTCTCATGTACCCTCGATAACTGCACGACACAAAGCTTTACTCCTCGCCTGGGCCCGTCAATAACGACAATGGGCATGTTGCCTGGTCGGACGAGCCTAACTTGAAATTGTATCGAGCGGATGGACGTGTACGGGTATGGAGACAACCTCATGAATCCATGGAACCTGCATTTCAGCAAGGAGACTGTTCAATCTGGTGGAGGCTATGTAATGGTGTGGGGCGTGTGCAGTTGGAGTGATATGGGACCCTTCGTACGTATAGATACGGCTCTGACAGGTGACACGTACGTAGGCAATTTGTCTGATTATCTATATCTTCATGCCCATTGTGCATTCCGACGGACTTGGTCAATTCTAGCAGGACAAACACCCAACACGTCCTGGATTGTTACAGAGTGGCTTCAGGAACACTCTTCTGCTAGCCGCAAAACTTCCCAGCCATGAACGCTACTGAGCATATCTGGGATGCATTGCAACGTGCTGTTCAGAAGAGTGCTCCACCCTCTCGTTCTCTTATACGGATTTATGGCCAGCTCTGGAGGGTTCATGGTTTCAGTTGATTGCAACACTCCTTCAGTCATTAGTTGGGTCCATTCCACGTCATGATGTGGCACTTCCGCGTGCACGCGGAGTCCCTGCCTGATGTTACGCAGATATACCAGTTTCTTTGGCCACTGAATAACGATAACGTCCTCACAGTGAGAACAAGCAGCTTAGGTGTGCACGAGAATAGATTTATTGTTCGTGGGTCGGCTGCTCATCGTAAAGTTTTAGGACCATGTAAAGGATCTCGAAATCTAGGTCACGACCTATTGAGAAAGCTTAATAGTATATGTTCATTTGGGCACTTTCCGAAATCAAAGTCAGCAATACAAGCCACAAATTATATCCAAATTAAGCAACACAGGTTGCGTGGCAATTGACAAGGTGCTCAGAACATGGCTAGTGCTAAGTATCTGAATCACATTCCCCACATTTCCTGAAAATCATGCGCCCTACAGCACCAAAGGGCAATTGGAAGTGTGTGATCCTCACGACCGTTGGCTATTAAATTACGTCGAGACTCGGACTTCCGTCCTCAACTTAATTCCAAAATACTTGTTGCCTGATTGAAACACGAGAATATCGCATATTTCATTAAACAATGGAGGAACGTTGCAGAAACTTCCCACTCTTTGCATGCAAAACACACCCTAAAAATAAGAGGAGTCTGGTACTGTACTGGATATGAATCGGCTTCTTCACGCCAATCACGATGTCACAATGAATCAATTCGATTGGGTACACCAGATTTTGTCGTGAAAGCAATGGAACTTACCACGCTGGTTGGATGGCGTCCTGGTATCTCGACCTTTGGAGATCGAACAGAATAGGCAAAATTTCGCGCTGAATTTTCCCCTGGCGATGGCAGGAAGCCTTCGGCTCTGTGCTAGGACAGCTGCCTGTTCTGCCAACAAAGACGTGATGTGTATCGTATCTTTACTTCCATCAAAACTGCCAAGCTGTAACGGCACCTTCACAATTCCTAATGAGATTTCCTTCCGCAACTCTCTAATTCCAAAATACTTTGTGCCTGTGTGAAACACGAGAATATCGCATATTTCATGAAACTGCCTCTGGCCGACAAAGAGGACCCAGAGCCACATCATTCTTTCGATGTGGCTTGCCTATCTTCCTAGTGAGAAAGATTTGAAGTTTCCCACCTATGAAACTTGCCCAGTACATTCTAAATAAAATTAACGGGGAAACGGTGATAAAAATGAATCACTGTCGAGTAGTGGTAATATGTGTTAGCATTGTCACAACTGTATACACGGGGTTATTCACAAGTACCTCCAAGGTTTCACAAGGCGACTGAGTGAAATTTACAAGACATACTGAAAATAGACACGTATCAGCAACAGAACATCTATCGAAGCTTTTAACGCACATTACACGTACCCAGTATGAGAAATGTTTGTGATCTTTCAAACATTAGTGGTTAAATGTAGTTTTTTGATGTCACTGACAAATATTTCCAGCCAATTTGTGATATCTTTCATCGGGAAGCCATTCTGGAGGAGAGAGATAATTCAGCGCAACAATAAAAAGCAGAGAATTTATGCGCACGCTCTGAAACCTCTGCCCTCAATTCCAACTGTGCGACAGTGCGTACCACCGATCGAGATTTGGACAGATGCTGTGTCAATTCTAGTGCGTCGCTACTCTTTATGTCTTACAGTTTTCGTGCAAGAGTTAAAATATATTTATGGAGTGTCCCGGGGTCAATGGGCTTAGTATTCATGGATATGACAGGAATGATCATTCCAAGCCAAAATTCTGTTCCATAAAATCATACCTTAAGTGCTGTGGACACTTCTACATTTCCGACACAGTGAAACAAACCTATTCAGCTGCAAGCTCTTTGTTCCCCCTATTTAGAGTGTTGGTAGTATCAACAAAAAGCAAGAAAGAGATGTTCAGCTTCAACGGGCTATGAAGTGCCTACCTTAGAACTACGACCACTTGTTCACATTCGCTAATGTTTAACATCACTTCTACTGTTCAAGTGCTCATATATCTACATGGGTACTCTGCAAATCACACTTAAGTGTTTGTCAGAGTGTTCATCGAACCACCTTCACCGTAATTCTCTATTATTCCAATCTCAATCAGCGAGGGGAAAAAACAGCTTTGATTTCCCTTATTTCATTATGGTGATCGTTTCTACCTCTGTAGGTCGGTGCCAACGAAACATTTTCGCATTCGGAGAAGGAAGCTGGTGATTTAAATTTCGTGAAAAGATTCCACCGCGACGAAGAACGCCTTTCTTTTAATGATGTCCACTTCAAGTCCTGTATCATGTCAACACTCGCTCCCCTATTTCACGATAATGCAAAACGTGCTGCTCTTGCTTGAACCTTCATGTACTCCGTTAATCCCATGTGGTAAGGATGCCAGACCGCTCAGCAGCACTCCAAAAGAGGTCAGACAAGCGTAGTGTAACCACTCTCTTTAGTAGATCTGTTACATTTTATCAGTGTTCTTCCAATAAAACGCAGTCTTTGGTTTGCCTCCCCAACAAAATTTTATAGGTGTTCTTTATACTTTAATTTGTTCGTAATTGCAATACCTAGGTACCTAGGTATCTGCTTGAATTTACGGCCTTTAGATTCGACTGATTTATCGTGTAACCAAAGATTAACGGATTCCTTCTAGCACTCATGCGGATGACCTCACGCTTTTCAGCATTTAAGGTCAAATGTCAATTTTTGCACCATAAAGGTACCTTTCCTAAATCGTTTTGCAATTTTCTTTCATCTTCTGATTACTTCACTATGCGATGAACGACAGCATCATCTGCAGATAACATAAGACGGCTGTTCAGATTGTCTCCTGTTTTATATTTATTTACTTAAATTTTTTTGAGTCGTCAACCTCCCCACTAGTTTGATGCTGCCCGCCACAAATTCATCTCCTGTGCCAACCTACTCATTTCAGACATTGGAGACAACCTCATGAATCCATGGTCCCTACATGTCAGCAGAGGACTGTTCAGGCTGGTGGAGGCTCTGTAATGGTGTGGGGTGTGTGCAGTTGGAGTGATAGGGGGATCCTGATACGACTCTGACAGGTGAAACGTACCTAAACATCCTGTCTGACCATATGCATCTTCACGTCCATTGTGCATTCCGACTGACTTGGGCAGTTCCAGCAAGACAATTCGACACTCCACATGTCCATAATTGCTACAGAGTGGCTCCGGGAACACCCTTCTGAGTTTAAACACTTCTACTGGCAACCAAACTTTCCAGTGATGAATATTACTGATCATATCTGAGATGCCTTCCAACGTGCTGTGCAGAAGACATCTCCACCCGCTCGCACTCTTACGGATTTAAGGACAGCCATGCTGGATTCATGGTGTCAGTTGTATCCAGCACTATTTCAGACATCAATGGAGTCCATGCCACGTCATTTTGCGGCACTTCTGCCTGCTTGCGGGGACCCTACCAGATATTTGGCAGGTGCACCAGTTCCTTAGACTCTCCCCTACTCGCTATTAGGCAAATACCAGTTTCTTTGGGTCTTCAGTGTGTAACCTTCTCGCACTGAAATTCGCGGTAAGTTTCGAGCTTGTGTAAGAATTGACAGTCTTCGAGACAGTGTTCGTTTTAATTTGACATGCTTTCTTCTTTGTTTCTGCAAAAGTGTTCTGACCCGTTTTGTGTACCAAGGTGGATTAGCTCTGCCGTTTGTTAATTTATTTGGTATAAATCTTTTAATTGCTTTTGGTACTATTTCTTTGAATTCAAACCACATCTGTTCGACTCTTATATTATTAATTTGGAAGGAATTAGGATTTTGTGTCAGGAAGGAGTCAAAAGAATTTTTATCTGTATCTTTGAATACGTATCTTTTTCGATTAGTTTCCGAGGATTACATTATTCAATCTGGCTACGACAACCCAGTGTTCATTAATCTCTGCATCCATTTTGGTACTCGTCATTAGCTCAGGATTAGGTTTTGCTAAGAGGTCAAGTGTGTTTTCACAACCGTTTACTATTCGCGTGGGGTCATGAACAAACTGCTAGAAATAATTTTCAGAGAATGGGTTTAGCTGAATTTCTGATGATGTTTTATGAGTACCTCCTGATCTAATCAAGTATTTTCGCCGACATGTCGAGGGTAAATTAAAGTCACCGCTCACTACAATTGTATGAGTCAGGTATGTGTTTAAAATTAAATTAAGTTTTCTTTGAACCTTTCAGTAATTGTATAATTTGATCTGGGAAGTCTGTAAAAGGGTTCAATTATTATTTTATTCCGGTTGTGAAGAATGACTTCTGACCATGCTAACTCACACTAACTATTTACTTCAATTTCGCTACAAGATAAACTATTTCTAACACTCTACTGCCAATTGTGTTTAGCCTTTCGGAACACAGGTTTCTCGCAAAAACTTCTGCTGAATTTAACCAGCTTTCAGTGCCTATAACGACTGAGCATCGGTGCTTTCTATTAACGCTTGGAGCTCTGGTATTTTTCCAACACCGCTACGACACTTTGTAACTGTTATACCGATGGTTCCTGTATCTACGCTCTTCCTGTGTTCGACCTGCACCCTTTGAGATTGAAGCCCTTTTTCTCTTTCCTCGAGAAACTCTAACCAAAAAACTCACCAGTCCACGTCACACAGCCCCTGCTACCTGTGTAGCCAACTTTCGCGTGTAGTGGACTCCAAATCTTTTCGGCGGGATCCGAAACCCTAGGAACCCTACGGCCCAAGTCGACGAATCTGCATCCATCACGGTCGCAGAATCGTCTGAGCCTCTTATTTTGACCCTCCACTCGGCTCTGTACCTGAGGTCCGCAATCAGCCCTGTCAACTATGCTGCAAATGCTGAGCTCTACTTTCTTCTCGCTAGCAAGACTCGTAGCCTTCAACATTCTGTCAGCAGCTCCAAATCAGAGAAAATCTCTACTGATGCAAAGCGTGGTCTAGGGGTAGCGTCTTTGATTCATAGTCAAAACGTCTTCGGTCCCGGGTTCGATCCGCGCCACTGCCTAAATTTTGATAAATAATCAGAATGGCGGCCGAAGACTTCCGGCATAAGAAGTCAGCCTCATTCTGCCAACTGCCTTGTCAAAGAGGGCGGAGGAGCGGATAGAGGTTCAGGGCACTCTCTTGTCCTAGGAGTGGGAAATTGCCCCTAAAGGCGGAAGAATCAGCAATCATCAACGACATGAGGATGCAGAAGGCAATGGAAACCACTGCATTAAAGACACGTAACGTGTATCCACAGGACATGTGACCTGTAATTGAAGAAGTATCATGATGATCTCTCCATTGGCAAAAGATTCCGGAATAGTCCCCCATTCGGATCTCCGGGAGGGGACTGCCAAGGGGGAGGTTACCATGAGAAAAAGATTGAATAATCAACGAAAGGATAACGTTCTACGAGTCGGGGCGTGGAATGTCAGAAGCTTGAACGTGGTAGGGAAACTAGAAAATCTGAAAAGGGAAATGCAAAGGCTCAATCTAGATATTGTAGGGGTCAGTGAAGTGAAGTGGAAGGAAGACAAGGATTTCTGGTCAGATGAGTATCGGGTAATATCAACAGCAGCAGAAAATGGTATAACAGGTGTAGGATTCGTTATGAATAGGAAGGTAGGGCACAGGGTGTGTTACTGTGAACAGTTTAGTGACCGGGTTGTTCTAATCAGAATCGACAGCAGACCAACACCGACAACGATAGTTCAGGCATACATGACGACGTCGCAAGCTGAAGATGAACAGACAGAGAAAGTGTATGAGTGTGGTGTCACCGTCAGACACCACACTTGCTAGGTGGTAGCTTAAATCGGCCGCGGTCCTCTAGTACATGTCGGACCCGCGTGTCGCCACTGTGTTATCGCAGACCGAGCGCCACCACATGGCAGGTCTCGAGAGACTGACTAGAACTCGGCCCCAGTAGTACGGACGACCTAGCAAGGCGCAGTTATCCATATCTGGAGAGAGTCTCACTTGTGTTCACCATAGAGATGTACAAGAAGAAATTAAAGATAAGTATATGAGAAGCTCCGTTCTTTCTTTATAGCTTTTACCACATATCCTGTTTCAGATTTAACGCAAGACGGCGTGAGTTGACGCGTGCCCTATCGGCTACTTCATTGTGGACTGGCTGCTCTTGTCAGTCCACAACAATGAGGATATTGAAAGGGGGACGAAAATTTAATAGTCATGGGCGACTGGAATGCAGTTGTAGGGGAAGGAGTAGAAGAAAAGGTTACAGGAGAATATGGGCTTGGGACGAGGAATCAAAGAGGAGAAAGACTAATTGAGTTCTGTAACAAGTTTCAGCTAGTAATAGCGAATACCCTGTTCAAGAATCACAAGAGGAGGAGGTAGACTTGGAAAAGGCCAGGAGTTACGGGAAGATTTCAATTAGATTACATCATGGTCAGACAGAGATTCCGAAATCAGATACTGGATTGTAAGGCGTACCCAGGAGCAGATATAGACTCAGATCACAATATAGTAGTGATGAAGAGTAGGCTGAAGTTCAAGACATTAGTCAGGAAGAATCAATACGCAAAGAAGAGGGATACGGAAGTACCAAGGAATGACGAGATACGTTTGAAGTTCTCTAACGCTATAGATACAGCAATAAGGAATAGCGCAGTAAGCAGTACAGTTGAAGAGGAATGGACATCTCTAAAAAGGGCCATCACAGAAGTTGGGAAGGAAAACATAGGTACAAAGAAGGTAGCTGCGAAGAAACCATGGGTAACAGAAGAAATACTTCAGTTGATTGATGAAAGGAGGAAGTACAAACATGTTCCGGGAAAATCAGGAATACAGAAATACAATTCGCTGAGGAATGAAATAAATAGGAAGTGCAAGGAAGCTAAGACGAAATGGCTGCAGGAAAAATGTGAAGACATCGAAAACGGTATGATTGTCGGTAGGACAGACTCAGCATACACGAAAGTCATAACAACCTTTGGTGACATTAAAACCAACGGTGGTAACATTAAGAGTGCAACGGGAATTGCACTGTTAAATGCAGAGGAGACAGCAGGTAGGTGGAAAGAATACATTGAAATCCTCTATGAGGGTGAAGATTTGTCTGATGTGATAGAAGACGAAACAGGAGTCGATTTAGAAGAGATAGGGGATCCAGTATTAGAATCGAAATTTAAAAGAGCTTTGGAGGACTTACAGTCAAATAAGGCAGAAGGGATAGATAACATTCCATCAGAATTTCTAAAATCATTGGGGGAAGTGGCAACAAAACGACTATTCACGTTGGTGTGTAGAATATATTAGTCTGGCGACATACCATCTGACTTTCGGAAAAGCATCATCCACACAATTCCGAAAAAGGCAAGAGCTGACAATTGCGAAAATTATCGCACAATCAGCTTAACAGCTCATGCATCGAAGCTGCTTACAAGAATAATATACAGAAGAATGGAAAAGAAAATTGAGAATGCGCTAGGCGACGATCAGTTTGGCTTTAGGAAAAGTAAAGGGACGAGAGAGGCAATTCTGACGTTACGGCTTGTTATGGAAGCAAGGCTAAAGAAAAATCAAGACACTTCCATAGGATTTGTCGACGAGGAAAAAGCGTTCGACAATATAAAATAGTGCAAGCTGTTCGAGATTCTGAAAAAAGTAGGGGTAAGCTATAGGGAGAGACGGGTCATATACAATATGTACAACAACCAAGAGGGAATAATAAGAGTGGACGATTAAGAACGAAGTGCTCGTATTAAGAAGGGTGTAAGACAAGGCTGTAGCCTTTCGCCCCTACTCTTCAATCTGTACATCGGGGAAGCAATGATGGAAATAAAAGAATGGTTCACGAGTGGAATTAAAATACAAGGTGAAAGGATATCAATGATACGATTTGCTGATGACATTGCTATCCTGAGTTAAAGTGAAGAAGAATTAAATGATCTGCTGAACGGAATGAACAGTCTAATGCGTACACAGTATGGTTTGAGAGTAAATCGGAGAAAGACGAAGGTAATGAGAAGTAGTAGAAATGAGAACAGCGAGAAACTTAACATCAGGATTGATGGTCACGAAGTCAATGAAGTTAAGGAATTCTGCTACCTAGGCAGTAAAATAACCAATGACGGACGGAGCAAGGAGGACATCAAAAGCAGACTCGCTATGGCAAAAAAGGCATTTCTGGCCAAGAGAAGTGTACTAATATCAAATACTGGCCTTAATTTGAGGAAGAAATTTCTGAGGATGTACGTCTGGAGTACAGCATTGTATGGTAGCGAAACATGGACTGTGGGAAAACCAGATGAGAAGAGAAGCATTTGAGATGTGATGCTATAGACGAATGTTGAAAATTAGGTGGACTGATAAGGTAAGGAATGAGGAGGTTCTACGCAGAATCGGAGAGGAAAGGAATATGTGGAAAACACTGATAAGGAGAAGGGACAGGATGATAGGACATCTGCTAAGACATGAGGGAATGACTTCCATGGTACTAGAGGGAGCTGTAGAGGGCAAAAACTGTAGAGGAAGACAGAGATTGGAATACGTCAAGCAAATAATTGAGGACGTAGGTTGCAAGTGTTACTCTGAGATGAAGAGGTTAGCACAGGAAAGGAATTCGTGGCGGGCCGCATCATACCAGTCAGTAGACTGATGACAAAAAAAAAAAAATTAAAAAAAAGCGACACATATCATTGGCACCGATGTGAGCCGCCACCTGCAGTTGGCTGCATCCTGTGCTTTTCATGGCATCCAGAAGGACCCTCTTGACGTCTGGAATGACTCCACGTGATGCGCACACGCAGTACCCTTTGGTTTTCCTCCCCTCCTTGGCAGCCACAGCTCTAAGGGGGCCCATAACAAGCCTTACGGTGGAAATCCCAGCTTCCAGTAATTCCATTATGTGTGGTTGCGAGAGCCGGCCGAAGTGGCCGTGCGGTTAAAGGCGCTGCAGTCTGGAACCGCAAGACCGCTACGGTCGCAGGTTCGAATCCTGCCTCGGGCATGGATGTTTGTGATGTCCTTAGGTTAGTTAGGTTTAACTAGTTCTAAGTTCTAGCGGACTAATGACCTCAGCAGTTGAGTCCCATAGTGCTCAGAGCCATTTGAACCATTTTTTTTGTGGTTGCGAGGATCTTGCAGGCTGAGAGATTTCCTCTGAAACAGGACAGGCGACATCTATATCAGGCTGAGAGAACCTGTCAGCCACAGACAGTACCTGGAACCTGTTTGTTAGACTAACCAGGGAGGCCATACATGCAGTCCCATGGTAAATCGTTCGCTATCTCTAATGCCCCGAGGCGACTTCCCACTAGACCATGGCTGAGGAGTCAACCTCATAGAGAGCTGGCCTCTGGTACGGATCGATCGAGAGACAAATGTGCCGGACACCGCTGGATCCTCACGGCTGGCTCACAACAGTGATGCCCTTCCACTGCAGCTTCAAGCTGTGTAACCGAGGTCATCACAGCCTGAGGCTGAGAGCGAAGTGTCACCAACTCGGCTCGTATCTGCACACAGTGATCACAGTCCCTACCCAAACTAAAGCGAGTGGAAATGTGCACTACATAGACAAACAAGGACAATCGACACACGCTACGGGACTCCACTGCAAACACAGAGGAAAACGCAAGAATTGTGTCCTATAAATTAGATTAATACGCAGAGATTCCAAAACTGAGCTACCGAAGCACTCAGGTGAGACTGAATAGTTTGTTCCTGGTTAGGAGCTCGTAATATGTCACAGAACTGGTTTACTTTCCAACACAAATGAAACGCGAAAACTGTGTCTATTAAATATTAAATTTACATACAGTAACTCAAGAAACTAAAACACCTAAGCACACAGATGAAACTGTACAATTCGCTTTTGGTTAGGAATTCGTGCCGGTTGGAGTGGCCGAGCGGTTCTAGGCGCTACAGTCTGGAACCGCGCTACCGCTACGGTCGCAGGTTCGAATCCTGCCTCGGGCATGGATGTGTATGATGTCCTTAGGTTAGTTAGGTTTAAGTAGTTCTAAGTTCTAGGGGACTGATGACCACAGCAGTTAAGTCCCATAGTGCTCAGAGCCATTTGAACAATTTTTAGGAATTCGTAAAAGCAACAAAATCGCTTACTTCACACTTGCTGCTTGTGAGTCGACCGGCTGCTGCTGTCTGACAGCTTACATAGCTCTTAAGGTATGCACTTTAGAGCCCCCATTTACTAAACCTTTTGCTTCCAAAGGACGGTCCTGTCATCTCCATTAATATTGGCAATTCCTCGTGGTACACCCCTTTATGTGATGAGGCGTACAAGTTTTCCACCTCAGATTTGCTCTTGGCACGTTAAAGACATTTGAAGACAAAACTGGAAGCACTGTAATGATATAAAATAGATTGCTACTCCACCATCCAATCTGTAATTCCTAAAAAATGACTGATTCACGACCCAAAATATTGTCAAACCACAATCATAAAAGTCATTAGATTCAAACGCATCACTTCCTCAACTCATGGGTTCAGAATAGGTGTTTTTTGCTTGAAATATGCTTCGCAGGTATTAAATTCTAAGGCCTCCACGAGAGCAGGTATATATTCTCAGATTACAGTTTAGTAATGATGAAACGTATACTGAAGTTTGAAAGAATCATACGGAACAATCAATGTGGAATGAAGTGTGATACTAAGATACCGAGGAGTGGTCAGCTGTGTTTGAAATTCTGTAAGAATGTAGATATTGCGACAATGAATACCATAATAGCCTATTTAGTTGAAGAGAAAAGTACGTCTTAAAAAGGGCAGTTATAGAAGCTGGACAGAAAAGTATGGTTACAAGAAAGTAAGTGAGAAGAAACTTTCTGTAACAGTAGAAATACTTCAGTTGATGGCCGGAAGGAAGGAGTACAAAAATGTTCGGGAAAAGACAAGAATGCAGCAACACAGGTTACTTAGGAATGAAGTAAACACGAAGTGTAGGGAAGAACAACGCGAAAAAAGTGGACGTAGGAAAGACTGATTAAGCACACAGCAAAATAAAACAAACTTCGATGTTAAAAGCAAGGGCGGTAACACGAGCGATAAGAATCCTAATATTAAAACCTGACGGGAGAGAGGATAGGTGGCAAAACTACATTGAAGGCCTCTATAAGAAGGAAGAATTGTCTGATGACGTGATAGAAGAAGAAACTATAGTCGATGTGGAAGAGATGGGGGCTCTAATATCAGACTCAGAATTTAAAAGAGCTTTCAGAGACTTGAGACAGAATGGATAGATAACATTCCATTGCTATTCGTAAAATCATCTGGCTGAAACGGCAATCGAATGACTATATAAATTGATAATTATGTAGAATCCACGAGACTGACGGCTTACAGTAATGGCCTCAACATCATCCAAGCAATTAAGAAGATAGCAAGAGCCTGTGCTTCCTTATGGACAAGAAGTGTGTACAGAATGGTTGAAAAATTTTGGGACTTAGTTAGATGACGATCTTTTGGACTTAGGAAAGGTACAGCCAACCCGAAAGGCAGCTCCGAAGTTGACTTTGATAGCATGACTTTAAAGAAGCTCAAGACCTGTCATCAGCATCTGTCATCCTAGAAGAAGCGTTCGACAACGTAAAGTGGTTACAAAATGTTCGAAATTCTCAGAAATATTGGCGTGAAGTGCAGGGAACAATTGGAATAGAGGGCAAAGAATGAAATGGTATCAGAAAGGCTTTAAGGCATGGATATAGTCTTTCTCCCCCATTGTTCAACCTCTACATCGAAGTAATAATGACGGAATGAGGGAAATAGAAGAAGGGTTCAATAGTGGGGTTAAAATTAAGGATGAAAACTTACTGATGATAACATTCGCTGATGACATTGCTGTCCTCATGAAACACACAATGTAGGACATGATGTAAAAATATCTGAGGATGGTCATTACGGACTGAAACCGGTCATCGTCTAAAGAATTGATATTGTGATCAGAGACTGGAATAAAAAAACATTTGACAGTATTGGATCCCTGTTTGTGTACGCGATTATGTCGCAGTTGGTGAAAATGAATATTCTATTGAGCACAGTATATGGACTGAGAGTTAACTGAAGAAAGATTGAAGTAACGAGGGGCAGCAGAAATGTGATTAGTGATAAACTTAGCATTAAAACTGGGATTCAGAATGTAGGTAAAGGTAAGGAATTATGTTTGATACCTTCGAAGCAAAACGACATAAGTAGGAATGAGCAAGTGGACATAAAATTCTGATTTTTACAGGCACTGACGGAATTCCTGATGAACAGAATCCTACTGGTATCAATCATCGATCTCAGTTTGAGGAAGAAATTTCAGGAGATGTACAATTGGAGCAGAGCGCTGTATAGAAGAGAGTCGTGGACTTTGATAAAACCGAAAAAGAAGAGAATCGGAGCATTGCAGATGTTTCGTTACACGCGGTCCAGTCACATTGGCGTGATCCCCGGTCAAAAGAATGAATAACCTCATTTTGCAGCGGAGACGTGCAGGAAGAGGGTCAGTGATGTTCTGTATTATATCGACATGGATGTGGAGCCATGCAGACCCCAGTGCCTTGTCCAGCTGCGCTAGGTTCAACAGTTGAAAATCCATGGTGCAGTTGGTGGCTAGGCCGGTGTGGAAAAGTCGTCCAGGGACTCTCAGAAACTCGCACGTACACTGCGGACTGTGTGACACTTTCCAGTGTACTGCTGGTAGATGTGATCGTGCAAAGAAAAAAATAACAGCATTTAGCGTTGGATATGATCCAGGATAGATGCATACTTGTGATGATCCATTGTACCTTCCAGAATGTCGAGATCAGCCAGGGAATATCCTCTGGCCTGGAGCCTTCGGGTGACTGTTGCAGGATTTGTGGTTTCAGACGTTTCACACTGTACACGCCAGCGACCTGCTCTCCAATACAGCGGAGAACGTGATTCAGCTGAAAACACCACCTGTCGTTATGGACTTTCAGATGCAGTACTGGCGTGCAAATTCCAGCCTTCGTCGCCGATATGCACGGTTGCCTGAGCCGGGCACCTGCTGCAGGGGCTTATACGCAGCAGACTATTGGTAGTCAATTGGTTCATCTGGACGGTTAGTTGCTCAACAGCTGCACATCTATTCGCCTGTACACATGTTCGCAGCCGTCGTTCAGTACTGTCATCTATGGCCCGTATGCCACACTGTTGCCTCGGCACCAGTTTTGAGCAGCGCCATTTTGCCATGCACGTTAGAATCTAACCACTGCGGCTTGCGAACAGTTTACAAACTTAGATGCTTCTGAAATGCTTCCACCCTTGGCCTGAAAGTCCACAATCACGTCCTTTTTGACGTCAGGTAAATCGCTCATTTTCCGCATTGCGACAACGACCGCATTGTTTTTCGCGCTCCCCCGACATGCTTTTTATACCCTCCACTGCTAGTGCTGCCACTTGCCGTCTCCGAGTGGTTATCGCACGTTGACGTAGTACATAAAAATTGTTCACGTTAATGTGACTGGACCGCGTAGTCGGATGTCGACAATAAGGCCACTGATAAGGTAAGGCACAAGGAATTGCTCTGCAAATTCATCAATGAGAGAAATATGTAGTGAACATTGACAAGAAGAAGGGACGGGATGTACGGACATGTGTTAAGACATTATGTAGTAGTAACGTCAATTGTACTCGAGTGAACTGTAGAGGGCAAAAACTATAAGAGAAGACAGAGAATGAAATATACCCAACAAATAATTTAGGACCTGTGTTATATGTTATGTACGAAGATCAGCTGCACATGGTACTAAATACCATGGGGTACTAAATACCAAATGTCAAACAAAGAAAGAAAAGGGAAAAAAGAAGAGTGACAAATGACTCCTGGCACATCCATTTCTTAAAAGTGGAAAAAAAATCACCCTTGTTGGAACTGGTGCCGCGCGGGATTAGCCGAGCGGTCTTAGGCGCTGCAGTCATGGACTGCGCGGCTGGTCCCAGCGGAGGTTCGAGTCCTCCCTCGGGCATGGGTGTGTGTGTTTGTCCTTAGGATAATTAAGGTTGTGTGTAAGCTTAGGGACTGATGACCTTAGCAGTTAAGTCCCATAAGATTCCACATACATTTGAACATTTTCACTTCACAAAAACACAGAAGGCTTAAGTGAATACAGATTAAATGTGAAACTTTTCTGAATGTCTGTTACGTGTAGCAGGATCAGAATTTTATCTGCAGCTTATATATAGAAAACGCATTTTATGAGAAGTTGAAGCTATATTTCCTAACTGTAGATCACTTTCCATGTATTCGTTAGGTCCTAGGCGAAGAACTTATAATCGTGCTTTCCCGTATTGGTCTCTTCTATCTCCAGTTTTTCTTCTACTTTACAGTGATATTATTTTGTAATTGTCGAGTGTACATCAATTTACTATGATTAAACAGAAATGTCTCCCTTAAAGAAATCTAAGAAAGGCATTTCGATCTAACCGATTCGTCTTAAAATCCAAATACACGCCAGTGCAGTCGTAGTTTAATAAGGAAGAAAGTTGATAAGTATTATCACCAATGAAACGGTTAATCCAAGTGAATTAATAAAGTATAAAGACTAGATGGCACCTACTCCAAGATTCAATGTAAGCGTTACCTGCTGCAGCAGCCGCTCAGCTTATCCCTGCGGTATGATCAGATCCACTGGAACCGTACTCACCTGGAAAAATAAGAGACTAATTTAAAATTGGAAAATGGAAGAAAACATGTATCACATCATGTGTGGAACCAAACTAAAATCAACAATGTACGAGTGAGGTGGTAATCGAATTTGTTAGATATCCTTCTGTTTTCTACTTAAGCGATAAGGCTAGTGACTACGTAGTGGTTTCCTACTTTCGTAAAGCACAACATTAAAAAGGACCTGTGATGTGACACAATAACACTAAAACAACCGTATGTAGACCACCATTCAACTAAGAACTAACCTCCGTTCGAACAGGCCTTGGGAGGCCCAACGCTACCGACCGGCCGCTGTGTCATCCTCAGCCACAGACGCCACTGGATGCGGATATGGCGGGGCATGTGGTCAGCACACCGCTCTCTCTGCCGTATGTCAGTTAACGAGACCGGAGCCGCTACTTCTCAATCAAGTAGCTGCTCAGTTTGCCTCACAAGGGCTGAATTCACCGCGCTTGCCAAAAGAGCTCGGCACACCGGATGGTCACTCATCCAAGTGCTAGCTCAGCCCGACAACGCTGAACTTCGGTGATATGACGGGAAACGGTGTTACCAGTGCGGCACGACCGTTGGCACCATTCAACAATATGGCATAAAAATCATAAATTGTCTTTTACTAGCCGTCCATCACTCTACTATGTATCTTTTTAAATACGTGTATAAAGTCCAACGCAGCGGTCTGTGTATTTGGGCAACATCAGTTATTTTGATACGATTTTCGATAATAAGATACACTGATTAACGAGAAAGATTTATTTATACACTTTATAAATATTTTGTGCAAATTGGCTGAACTATGATGAATCAAAGTCCCCATCTCTGTTAGAATGACGCCATTGCCACCCAGCGGTGAATGATAGAAATCTTTGGAATTGCGGAAGCTTGCAACTGCCTGACGCTGCAGATGGACAGCCGGACACCTGCCTCCCGTGCGCGCTATGCCCCTGCCACTGCCGGCATATTTCCCTTCTCGGAACACAGCTCGCAAACAGGCTGTAGAACACTGCCGTCGAAACATGTCGTTCCATTCGCCACATGCATCTGCAACTTTCTCAGTCTTCATAATTCACCTGTTCACTCCTCGTCGCCTTGTGTCCCTCCTAAACAATAAGCGCATACATTGGGCGCATATAACGTGAAAACAACGTTCTGCAACTGAATATTAATGCCATAATCTGGTAGTAATCGTAATTGTATATAAAGCGGTTGGCCATGGTTACTTAGTACTAAAACAGTGAAGTAGTCTGCCTTTAAAAGTAGCAGTCACCTCTCATGATTCTGAAATTCTCCAGAAACGAAACGAGGTTCAGATTCTGTGTTAAATTGTTTGTCCGCTTTTCCCAGATGGATAGATGGGATAAGTTAGTGCCACACGAGTTGACACATGGCGTCGAATTGAAAGACTTGTACCAAGATATTGAGCAACACGAAATTATAATCACAATCTCTACATATTTTCTTCTTCCCTACGAATTATAATTTAAATTCCGCTGCCGCATTTTTCTGGTAATATGTGAAGGCCGATCTAAGGAACTGCTCTAGGAATTCCGATACGATGCTTACTTACAGACAGACTGATTCACGAAGATGATTTGAAATACATTTGTAATGTGTTGTCACCTTGCCAACAGTAAACACAGGATTTAAAATAAAATAAAATAAAATAAAATTTAAAAAACAGCAATTTGTTCTCTAATCTTCATTGATAAACGAGATATAAGCTTCAAGTATTTTTAATGGAACTGTTTTATTAATGATGACATAAATTCAGTAGTAAAGCTCTTCTGTATGTCTAACAGAAAATAACGGGGAGAGAATACATTCCACGCAATAACTTTTATGCAATTGTGGCCGTTGAATGGCTTGCCATACGGAGGGCTAAGGCGCAGTCTCATGCTTATCCGTTATACTTTGCAAGTGTTTAAACGAGTTTCGTACGAAAGAAAATATTATTTCCCTAGAGTCTTATTCAGCCGGTAATAACATAATTTCTTTTCACTTCCAATAATGTACAACAAACGCTAAGGCATCAACTAGAATATCCAATATTCGTGTAGGATGAGACTATTAGAATTTTCATGATAAATGCATTAATTTTAAAAAATTGTATCGTTTTTTCCGTTTGTTTTACATTTGATGTGTAATTGGTAAAAAATCATACGTTATAATAAAACATGAACTGGACGAAACCAGTTGTGTGAACAAAAACCTATGAAGGTATTACTATGTGCCGCCACATTCCTGTCCGTGAATTTGTTAAACAACAAATTCAAAGTGCAAACCGTTTGGATCTCAACACTTCCCTATAAGCTGCATAATTTATTAACTGACTGCTGCTAGTATACAATAACGGCAAAAAAGAAAAAAACGCAATACCGGGAAGGATTTTTGCGACATTAACTTATTGTATTTAACTGCCAATACCTGGCATGCAACTTTCAAGCACACCGTCTAATCTGTAAGGGAATACACAGAATGGATGAGCGAGTACAGATCGTAGACGTATGGTTGATGGCATGTAAGTTTGGGTGTGGCTGTGAGTCGTGCACGGATAGCCTAAAGGTAAGGCGACCGCTCTAAGTAAGCGGGAAATCCGGTTTCGAGTGCCGGTTCGGCACAAATTTTCATTTTCCACATTCCATTCTACAGCTGATGGTATTCGTTATTCGCAATTGACAATTAATGTAATGTGTTAACGAAATCTGGTAGACGTGTTTCTACACGGGGAAGATGGTAGCTATCCAAATTCTTAATTTTATCCATTGTTTTTCAGTGTTTCGTCCGCGACTGTTTTACTTTCGTAAAATGAAGAACAAACCGCCTTCAGTCACAAATGCGTTTATTTACTGCACTATGCATTTCGAACCCTGGAGGCTCATCTTCAGGTGCTTTTTAGTGATTTACATAAGGTTTTTTAGTTGTTTGCCTGTTGATATTACATTTTTGTGTTACAACATGATATATTGTACATATAAGTTTAACAGCGTTAATAATATGAAACTAACTTACAGTTTAACATTGTATGATGTCTGCTTCTGTTGTGCAGCTGGTATACACAACACACATCTTTAATTTTGCAGTACATAGTGGGATATATACATAGTCACACATTTTTTCGCACATTGTAGTAGCGGAACGTAAACATGCCAAAGATTCTAGTTCATAACGATGTTCTACTTCTAAATATATTCGATTTTCTTGTTTCAAAGAAGATAATATGTTATAGTATTACTAATACACAGGTATTATTAAAATAATTATTTGGCACCATGCTGTAGGTTGTCAGCTGTTTGTACTATTATGGATTTGATTCCTCAGGAAAAAATAAACTTTTAAAAGGTATAGAAAAAATTGTGGCTGTTAAACTCTGTTTGTTCATTCAACAAGTTTTCGGAATATTTTTCTTTGTGTAGCATTATTTCTAACTGTTCTAGTAGATTAAGTTTTTTACTGTTGGGTTCTGTGTGAAGTACAGTTAGGCTGTTGTGGATGTCGTCAAGTCTGTGTTTATTAATATACATATGGTCAGCTATTGTAGATTTTTCAAAACGTTTTAGTCGAAAGGCGTCGGTGTGTTCTTTAAACCGTGTGTGGAAGGTTCTTCCAGTTTTTCTATGTAAAATGCAGGGAAATTGTTACATTGTAATTTATATATTCCACTGTGCTGTGTTATTGGCTTGTTTGTGTTCACTGTGTGAGGTAAATGGTATCCAAGTTTGCTGTTTGTGGAGAAAGATATTTTTTTTTTAATAAGTTAGCTATTTTTTGTGATACTGTGCCTAAGTATGGAATGCTTGTGGAGATTTGTTTTGTGTCGTTAGTTTTCTTTTCAGTGTTTTTGTGAGTGATGTTGGTCTGAATTTTTCTAGATAGTTTATCAATTGATTTTACAGAATAACCATTATTTAATGCAATTGATTTGATAGTATCTATTTCTTGTGTTAGTGTTTTGGGTTTTAAAGGTAATGTATGTGCCCCATTCAACATTGATCTAAATGCATCATACTTATGTGTGTTCAGGTGGTATGAAGATTCATGTATTGTGATACCAGTGTAGATTGGTTTTCGGTAAATGTACAAGTTATGTTCTTGTTGTTGATTCACAGTTGTGAATTACCTTTAAAACCCAAAGCACTAACACAAGAAATAGTTGTGTATACCAGCTGCACAACAGAAGCAGACATCATACAATGTTAAACTGTAAGTTAGTTTCATATTATTAACGCTGTTAAACTTATATCTACAATATACCATGTTGTAACACAAAAATGTAATATCAACAGGTAAACAACTAAAAAACTTGATGTAAGTCACTAAAAACCACCTGAAGATGAGCCTCCAAGGCTCGAAATGCATAGTGCAGTAAATAAACGCAACTTGTGACTGAAGGCGGTTTGTTCTTCATTTTACGTATTCAAATTCTGCACCAGCCGCATTACAGTGGGACTGGCATTGCCACTATGAAGATGAAAGTCAGGTTTGCTTTAAACACACATTGTAACGGTGTTTTGATTTAGTTACCTTTGAGATTGAACGTGGTGAGCTGATGCACTCAAGAATTCCTTTAAGGCGACAAAGACGTCATTATCAACACCTGACTGAGTATGAATGTGGTCGTTTAATAGGGCTGCGAGAAGTTTGATGTTCTTTCTGCGAGACCGTAGAAAGACTTGGAAGGAATGTCGCCAGGCCCGACGAGAGGGCGGGCTTGGGGGGCGGGGGCAGGGCCAAGCCTAATGGGGCGAGGGGGCAAAACTTGTGAAGGGTTCAGAAACCCCAGGGTGCTAAGTTGATAAATATCAGACTGCTGTTGTAAAATAAATTTAGAATCATATTATTAATAAAAGAACATTACCACAGCACCAAGACAACAAATGTAGCTTTTCCTCTTCACCTCAGTTTTACGAGTCGTACAGGCCAATTACGTACAATTTTATTTCGCTTTAATCTCGAATGCACAATATTTTCCTCACGCATCACGAACTAAAATCACCTTGTGATAGAGCAGAAAATACGATGTCTTCAAACGTTACTTGAAATCTTACCAGAGCATTTCTCCAACAGATGTGCATGGCGACAGCTGTGAAACTCTGTTATAATTTAATTACTTTTGAATACATCTTGGGAGAAGACAGTGATCAATGTTCTTACTAATAGTTACTATTAAAATCAGTCTTGATCACAAATTTATTTATTCTGGTAACCGGTTTCGACCACCCCTGTGGTCATCTTCAGGCCAAAGTACTCTATGAGCAGGAGTCTCCTTCTGACGGTAAATCACTGAGAACCGATCAAGACTGATTTTAATAGTACCTGTTATAATTTGGTGCTTACATAAGAACTCTCACGTTATTTCATGTGACGTTATTTCCTACTCAAAGATGCTTCAGAGGTTCTGCTGAGAAAACTGCAGATCCAAATAATGGAAATTTCCTCGGAATGTTAGAGGTGTGGCGTCTTTATGATCGAGTTCTTACAAAACACAATAGAAAGGTACGAGACCGACAAGCAGCTGGGAAATACTTATAAGTGCATTATCCATCAAGTGGTACTCATAATGAATGTATTTGTAGATGTGCCCATCATGTCAGAGGTGCCATCTTGGAACCGAGAGAAAATGAGAGGCAGTATTGAATTATTGTTGATGAAACTCCTGATTAAAATCATATTCAACAAACAACATTCATCTTCCTCTATGTTTACTTCGAGAATAAACTTGATAAATATGAAACAAATGAACGGTTTTTGGATTTCGTTGGTTGTAATTGAAAAGTTGCTATATACACATAATTCGATCAGCAGTTGCGAAATAATCACTTACTAGCAGTGAATGCCACGGACAAGTTTACGTTAAAGGATGTAACAGTAGAGAGTATTATAAAAGATCTCAGACACATTTTCTTTGGTGAAAGCCTGTTGCAAAATTTTCTTTGTATGCTTATCATAACCTTATGTGGAGTACATGCAGCTGAGAGTCGCTATGGAGCAGATGTTTTTATGCATCTTCGATTCGCAGCCATGAAAAAATTTATAGAAGCGTCCATTCCCACAAATGGTATTTTTCTTACCTAAAAATAATTGTTTTTAGGATTTTTATCAGAAATCGGCCATGAACAAATTCTGCTTTTAAAAGCTACCTAAGGTTTGTTCTAATCCAAACCTAATGCAAAAAACCATCCGATTTCCTCACTCTGCCTGGGCTGGAGAAAGTATGTAGTGTTTAAATTTTACCATGCACTAAATGATAGGCATAGTATGCCAGTTCTTCTCCTGTGTTTACAAATGCTCGCTAAGATGAGGACTGTCCAAAACACTTGAAGCCCACTTATCTCTGTGATCAATAGAACCCGAGATATAACACAGTGAAAAGCCGCATTTTCGTGCGCAACTTTTTAGAACATATGGCTGTCAGAAAATAGGTTTAATGTTTACTATAAAATAATATTTATTCTGTATTTCATCCCAATAAGTAGTTTTTATGCATCTCCGCTATTCCACAAACTACGTTATGTATAATCACGTCAAACCTTCTTTAATATAACACTGAAATTTCGTTGCTGTATTTGGAGATGGAGCCCAATCACAGATCATGCTCCGGGCCCAGTTCTGGCTCTCAGAAGCCCTGTATGTAGCAACTGTACATGATTGCTAGCAGCCAAGGTCACACGAGAATGTACGGTTGGAAGAAGACTAGGCTCTAGACGAGCACATGGCACTACCTTGAGGGAAGAGCATGGTGTTCGGTAAATGGCTCTGGCACACTGTACTGCATGTGCAGCAGCGGTTTGAACAGCAGTTGCCATCACAGTGACTCAACAAACTGTTACAAATCGCTTTCTTCAAAGACATCTCCGAGACAGACGCGCTGTAACGTGGATTTCACTGAACCCAAACTACCGCCATTAGCGATGTCAAGCGAGAGCTGACTGGTCCAGTGGTGCATGTTTCTCTGACGTACAATACCGTGATATCTGAATGTGGCCACATCAGTAAACAATACTGTGTGCGCAAATTATGTATTATAGAAGAACCCCCTGCAAATCGCTGGCACGTAGCTCTTGATGTAGAGATACAAGCAAAGAGCGATATTTATGTCTACAAAGAATACGCCAAACGCTTCTTTGCCTTACACCCACCTCTCCTTGCATTTTAAAAGAACTGCTAAGTAGATTTACTGCAGCATTCACAAGAACCGCTACTTTTGCTGCTTGGTTGTTAGTAGTTTTCCTTTGTTCACGTGTCCGTGAGGGAAAGCAGTCAGTCTCGCGTAATCTTTTGACGATTTTAAGAAATGAGGGAAGAGGAGGACATCTTGTACCAAGGAGGCTTTCTGCATACAGTTCTGCTGCTCCTGATGCATTACGGTGACATTCACTGCAAATTGCATTTCCACCACTCTTAATTAGTAAATGGCGCTATATTTCTGAAAATTATTTATGTGTTACTACAATTCAATAATGTGGATGTTTCACAAGCAATACACTATAAATGGTTTGCAGCATCCATCATGACAAACCTGATCGACTGAAACAGCTGGCCGCTGTGGCCGAGCGGTTCTAGGCGCTTCAGTAAGGAACCGTGCTGCTGCTACGGTCGCAGGTTCGAGTCCTTCCTTTGGACATGGATGTGTGTGATGTCCTCAGCTTAGTTAGGTATAAGTAGTTCTATGTTTAGAGGAGGGATGAGCTCAAATGTTAAGTCCCACAGTGCTTAGAGCCATTTGATTTTTTGACTGAAACAGTGCTTCATCCTCCGATGATGACGATTTTCCTGTCTCTATGACATATGTTTCCGTCGAGGGTGCGTAAACAAAAAAATCTTCTGGATGGCACGCCATTCAAAAGCTCCAAGAACTGCACAAAACTCCCTCAACTTAATGTGTTTTTACTCCGTGATTTCACGTTACGTCTACGAAGCACTCACGTCACTGAGTATATCTTGTCTAGATCAACTGTTCTGGTGGCAAAAACAGCATGGGTTCATTTAAGAAAACGGAGTAGCCTGTATACGATTTGTAAATGAAGCAGCGAGAATGCACAGATGTTTGTTTCATGCGGATCTGATCACCACCCGTTTAGATCAGAACAGATTGCAAATGTCTCCAACAGGTCAAAAGGAATGTAATAGATAATAAAGCTAACCTCAACAAGAAATTGAAATTTTATGTGCTTTACTTCTTCTATCCCGTGCAAGGATATCTGAATGTGCAGTTGTATTATTGCGTGTGTGTGTGTGTGTGTGTGTGTGTATGTGTGTGTGTACGTTTTAGAGAGGGAGAGCGCGCGCGGGCGAGAGAGAGAGAGAGAGAGAGAGAGAGAGAGAGAGAGAGAGAGAGAGAAGGAGAGAGAGAGATGATGTGATGTAGTTTTCTTTCCAGTAGATCCATAGCGAGGAGATCCTGAAGGATGTAGAACATGTCATTAAAGAAGAATATACACTACATAATTACAAAGAAGGGAAAAACTTATATGCCTTCCACATGCCGCGTGAACTAGCCCCTTTCAACATGGCACAGTTAAAAACCTCACAGTTTCATTTAAAATGTGACAAGAAACTAGTCACAAAACATGTATATGAACTTAGGCAATACATTGAGGTGTATATGAAACTCTTAGGCTGCTGTATCCACGAATCAACAAAGACAAGGGTTAGTTTATAACTCTTCCTTACAATGGTCGCATTATTCCCCTGAAAAAGTAGTGAAGTCACATTTTACGTAATACTAACATTGCCTACTATTATTACTAACATACACACAGTCGATTCTACTAAGAAACTCATGATAAGAGTAGGACTTGGGCACCGATGAATGCTGTATGCTCCTCCTGAACTGAATTTCGATAGTATTTAAACTTTATATGGCTGCTGCCAAATAAACGAGAACGTGTTTTCCTGATTGAAGTGTCGAAACATGTAATTACACCTTTTACGCAACGACACAAACCCAGGGCAATAGGCTGTAGGGTGGTAGGAATGGACCAAAGTAACACATCAGGCAATCACCATCGACAGTTGCACCTAAAATTTTATTTGGTACCTTTAAACAAGAGAACTTGACAAATAAAACCATCATATGTTTAAAACTACCACACATCTTCAAAATTTACCATTCAGGTGAAAATAAATTAGTTCAATTTTAAACACTCATAAAAACGCGGCACTTATGGCCTATTACACGTTTACTGAAATGAGTTAAATTTTATAACTAATGTACTCTTTCATTACGACAGTGATTGTTATTACCAAAATAAATCAGTAAATTTAGCATGTAACGTGTAAAATTTCATGTGAGCAAACAAGTTCGTGAAATTCAACAATTACATCAGAAGGCGGAAGCCCGCCCGTTCAGCTATTTTGAATACAGGCTCGACATGGGCACCCAGAGGGGAGCAGCAACGGTCAAGAATTGGCACTGAGAAAATCCCAGAACTGGTGGGTACCTACAACAGACTGACATCTGCCTTAAAAAACTAGAAAAACACAATAACTCATTACAACACATCAGTAAAATTAATACATGAAATTAATTACAATATCGATCTACTATCACTGAAGGAATTCTGGTACCACCATCAGTACAATCCGTTTCAGGCCATTAAACACACAATAACAACTGGCCCCTCAATAACTGGTAGGAATTCAGGAAACTACTGATTCCAGAATTATAGACGTGCCTTTGAGACACGCTATTAGTTCAAACAGAAACTTAACCGTTATGTTATTACAATTCAGAGATAAATATATCCAGGGAAATATTATCCTAGCCATCTTAACTCGTGGTGTGATACAAATACAATAACCAGGCGGTACTTAAACATGGACCAGCAAACTATTTTCAATGGTGGTCAAACCTTGACAGTAGGAATCTACTGCGGAATGTCTCAGCACTCCAGGCCCTCGTAAGTGTTAATGATCACACCACATACAGCTTAAAACATTACCTACTAAACCAATTAAAATCAACACATTGTACGCCAGACTCCGTAGGAGTGGCGACGGCCGCCCAAGAAAATACAGTCAACCGCACGGAGCCCAGTAGTGGATTCCGACCACAATTTACAGGACAAGCAAGGCCCTTACCCTCTTGCTTGTTCGACGAATACAGCCACCGCAGATCCTGATGCCAGGACACATGAAGCAGTCGGAAAACCAACACCAACGGCTTCCCAGGAACGTCATTTTTCCACGCTGGCGATATTTGCTACGGCCCCGTCACCCGGCTAAACAGCCCCTTCTGGACATACCCTGCTTGCTGGCTGACACCGGACCTCAGCTGTCCGCCACAATTCCCAAAGCGCCGTTGCTGCTCGGCCTCCCAAAGCAAACTCGCTTCCTCTTCCTCAGCTTTACCTCTCGCTCCCGATCGGCCCGGTAGGTGGCACCAGCGCGAGCTCTGCGCACACCGCCGGAAAGATGACCCATAGCGGTGGTGGGAATATCGCTGATAGAGCAACACGGTTCAGTGATTAATGTACACTTTTCTGCTCCGAGGTAGGTGATTTTCAGTCTTTGTAAGGATTTTTTTTAATTTTTAGTGCTAATTTGCTCGTCCGAAAAAGAGATACATTACTTATGTCAAATTTAACTAAGAAAGAAATATATCGTCAAACAGTCGTTAGTATCCCCAGTTCCTTGAACAGGCCTCTTCAGGATGCTCCTGAGTTCACACCACAAATACACTGTATTAAATAAATATTCCATATTTTTAGATGTGGTAGTATAGACCAAAACAAGACAAAAATTTCCATTAAACAGCGGCTATAGAGTGCATACCCTAGGAGATATTGTGAAACGCACCTCTACTGCAAATTGTTTTCTAATACGAACGACCTACAGAATACAGCTAACAAATGAGGACAGATGCGTCTGTTATTGTCCATGGGTACAGCATGCATTAGACATCTGTTAGCGTTATTATCGTAAATCGTGTTCACAGTTCTAGGTAACTGCGGCACGTGCATTAGCTCCAATGCAACCAGGTTGTGTTTCGATAAGTTTATGAGCTTTTACACTTACCACCGTAAAGGAATCCGATTATTCCACACGGTAAATTGTGGAACTGATCTTCTGTTAGGGTCTGGCAAACGGAACCAGTCGTCGAGCCTGTGTCCTCTATGCTGAAAAATATCCAGTACGTAGCGTAAGTGTAAACATAAAACTAAAATTTCAAGTGTTCTCACAAACTTATAATAACTCAATCCGGCTCCGTTAGAACTAATATATGTTTTGCAGTTACCCAGAACTGGGAATACTGAATGGTATATCCATGGACAATAACACAGGAATATGTTCTCATTTTTGTTTACTACAGTCTGCAGGTCATTCGTAATAGCAGATATCTTGCAACATAGGGCAAATGTTTCACAGTATTGAAGATTAAGTAGTACATAGGTCCTAAGACGTTTATTTTAGATCTCATGTTTACTGGACATTTCTTCCTTGTTTTGGATCATACTTCCCACCTTTCAAAATATGGATTACATCATGTGTTGTGTTTTACACGTTGATGGACTCCAAACCTTTCCTTTGACTTGATGAGTTACCCCAAAAAATAGTTCCGTGTGGCATTAAAGAATGAATGTAAATGACATACATTAGGTTTTTTACTTTTACGTCATGTACGTCATCTACGTCAGGTAATATCCGCATTGTAAATAGTGATTTGTTTAGGCCCTTCAGCAGTTCTGTGCTAAGCGTTGCCCTGTTTACTATCGAGTTGTAATGACAGAGATTTAACATTGGCAACCCTTTCGATTTCTCTTTCTTAATATTTTAGGACTATATTGGACAGGTGGCGGGGAGGGAGATAGTGTCAACATACTAAACTATACGTATCTGTAGATATGTAAAGAAAATATGTAAGAAAAATACGTAAGAAAATCATTAATCTTGTCATATTTTCCATAAAGAAGGCGTACAGGGTGGTTACAATGAAACTGATGGTGTTCCAGTGCTGCGCTGTGTGCTGTATACATCGCAGAACTCTGCAGCATCGTACGTGTGTTCACTAATCGGCGCATTCAAGGAATGTGCTGAAAATAATGGTTCCACTTTGTGTCAGCAGGAGGAAATATGGCACTGTAAGCAAACAGAATGCGATGTGAGTATAGGAAGGGGGACGAACGACCAACTCATTGGTAACGGTGGTTCTAGCACATTTGCTAGTAAATGTTCACCCCACTCAGCGAGATTTTGCATCTGTAATACGGCATGGTCGACCGTTTGTCGTAGCATATTCGGTTGTATCTGAGCGATATATTGTCGTATCCTATCCTTTAGTTGAGTCGGAATAACTCCCTGTGGACAGGATTCCCTACAACTGTGAGTCACACGAATTTACTTCGTGGGGTCTGGAAGCCCCACATCTTGAATTTCCTTAGAGACGATGTGATCGTTACCGAAGGTTTCTCGAAGGAAATCTTTCATCTGGATAGCGATATAAGTTGTCGCTTCATCTTGCATGAAAATAGTGGTATGGACAGAGTTGCGTTCTTGCACAGCTGCAATCACGTGTGGCACAAGTAGGTCCTTGTAACCTGTAGACGTCACTGTAGACCTAACGGACATGCGAGGTGTCATCTCCTCTAAGAAAAACGAAGCGAGAATGAAGGAGCTTGTGAAACGACACCACATAGTAATATAAACTGACTACAGTGGACGTTCGTGTTCAACCTGTGGTGTGTGCGTTCACGGTACGGTTCAGAGTAAAATGGGCCTCGTCTATGGAAGAGTGTTCCCTGGTCACATGTCACCCATTTCCATGCGTGCCGAAAAACGAAGAGCAAAGTCACGGCGTTGCAACCTACCACGAGGCTTCACTTGGTGTACATTCTGGATCTTGTAGGGATACCAGAGAAAAACGCGCCGCAAACTCTTTTGAATTTTTGACCAGGTGAAAGACAATTACCGTGAGACAGCTCAAACATTGGCTGCAGACTATGAGGCACATTCGTCTACAGCTACATCGACCTCACCAACTACTGCTATGGGAATGGAGGACCTCTCTCCCCCTCCTGCATTATTTAATTTTCCGTCTTTCTTTAGCCCATTTATTGACGTGGGGCTTATTCGCAAATGTTTCTAACGTCGATATTTCCGCAATGTAGCGTTGCTCTTTCTATCACTCTCATAAGACAACTTTACTAGCAGTGCATGGTCTTTCTTCTTAATAGCCATTGCGTTTAGTACGGAATACTTCAACTTTCTTGACCCTTTACACCAACAGGACCTTCACAAAAGAAATCTACATGCATCACCAAGCGACAAACTACATACCGACGCAAAAACAGGAAACATTTCGCATTCTGACTGCTTGTAGCATCCTACTTCCGCCTAGTACAACTATTTATTTTCGTCATTCTGCACTAGCGCAACTATTAATGAACATAGCTGCAATGTTTCAGGGCTCTACGATGTATACAAACCGCACAACAGCACTTGGAAAACCGTCACTTTAATTACAACCATCCGGTTCTACACTGACGAAAAAACAAATCACAACACCAAGAAGTAGTTGTGGGACGCAAACAAAGGATGGTAGGCGTGCTTCTAAATCTGAAAGATGATGTCTATTCAAATTTCGCACCAGACGCATAACAGCGGCGTTTGTCGCGCAACTATGAGCATGGAAATTGGTTTGCTGTAAATACACTCTATAACGGTTGTGAGCGTTAGTTATCTTGGAGATAGGATGTGGTGGGTTAATGTTAGTCAAGAATGCCTTTAAGGGGGTAGGACGTCAAACGGGCCGACTTGGAGCAGGAGAGGCATACAGGACATTTTAATTTCCAGTGTCTCTACTTTTACAAATAAATTCAGAAAACATTGTCAGCATCACCAGGAAGGATTCAGGATTGACACTCATTGCAGTGGAAGTTCGAAAATATAACAAAATAATTATCTTTACGTGTGAAATTTCATCACTTTTTCAGTTACTAATGGCTGCATTTGTTGCTATAGGTACAATTTTCTTCATGAGTTAGAGAGATTCTTCGATGAATTTTGCACAGCATACTTACCATACTTACAGGTGTATGAAACTCTAGAATTTATTTAATTTATCAAAAAACGAATGATCTGTTGTATTTTAAACTTCATGTTTAGAAAAAAAAAAAACAAATTTTGTGGTTAATTACCTCAATTACTACCACAGTTTTTTAATAGATTTGGAAAATTCTAGAGTTTCATACACCTTTACGTATGGTTTGTATGCTGTGAAAAATTCATCGAACCATCGCTCTTACTTATGAAGAAAAGTGTACCTTTAGCAACAAATGCTGCCATTAGTAAGTGAAAAAAAATGATGAAATTTCACATTTTAAAAAAATTACTTCCTTATGTTTTCGAACTTCCACTGCTATGAGTGTGAATTCTGCATCCTCCCTGGTCATGCTGACAACTTTTTATGAATTTATTTGTAAAAGCATAGACAGTGGAAATTAAAATGTCCTGATATGCCTCTCCTGCTCAAAGTCGGCCCGTTTGACGTCCTACCCCCCTTAAGGCGACAAAGATGCCATTATCAACAACTCACTGAGTTTGAACAATGTGGTGTAATAGAGCTACGAGAAGCTTCTGCAGCACTGCAGAAAGAATTGGTAGGAATGTAGCCGCTGTACAGGACTCATGGCAACGGTGCTTACGAGAACGTATGGTCGCAAGAACACTGGGCTCAGGATGGCCACGTGGCACTATCAAAAGGGAATACCATCATGTTCACCGTATGGCTCTGGCACACTGTACTGTATATGCCACAGTAGGAGCAGCAGTTGGCCCCCCAGTGACATAAACTTTTACAAACCGGTTACTTCAAGGCAGCTGCAAGCCAGACGCTCTGTATCGTGCATTCCATTGACCCTAAACCAGCGCCATTTACGACTTCAGTAGTGTTAGGCGAGAGCTCATTAGAGGGCAGTGTGTAGGTCTGATATGTTTTTCGAAAGCTTGTTCTGCCTCGGTGCCACAGAAATCCGTGTATTGGTTATAAGGAGGCCAGTTCAGGGCTTGCAACCCTCCTGTCTGCCTCCTAGGCACGCTAGACATATACCTGGAGTTATGGTCTGCGGTACTATTTTGTATGACAGCAGGAGCACTCTCGTGGATATTATGCGCACCCAGCCTGCAAAACTGTACGTACTGTGCTGCCATTCATGAATAGCATACCAGGGCGTGTTTTCCCAGAGGACAGCGCTCGCTTACATACCGCTGTTGTAACACAGCATGCTACACAGTGTCGACATGTTGCTTTGGCCTGCCCCATCACCAGATCTGTCTCCAATTGAGCACGTACATCGGACGACAAATCCAGTATTATCTACAAATAGCGTTAACATCCTTAACTGACTTACCAGGTCCGACAGTCATGGAACATTCTGGCGGTTACACCGTTTATTAATGTACCAGCATTTGAAATTAACAATGGCTAATCTCGTGTTTGCATTAACCTGTGATCATGCAATGTTCCCCGTCTATATAATTTACCTAAACAAATGTATTGCTGAAATGATATTACTCTACACTAATTATTTTTTTTTTACTATTGTGATTTTTTCCGGCAGTGTATAGTAATACTCAGTGGTTCTATATCTTGCGATAAGTAGCAATTATCATCCATGGAGCACGCAGAGTAACAAATCCCATTAAATGTTAATGCAGGCTTTCTCGGCGAATTTCATATATGAAGTCTTCACGGGTTGTCAGCCGAGTAGCGCCGTAGTCTCGTAGCAACGTTTCAATGGAATGCGTCTCCTTCATCTTCAGGCGAAGTCACTGACTTCGCCCGAAGATGATGGAGACGTATTCCATTGAAACGTTGCTACGAGACAACGAGGCTACTCGGCTGACAACCCGTGAAGACTTCAGAAACTCCCATTAAGTCCGATAGATGTATACACTTCATGTGTTCCTACAGAAGACTTTCCTTCACTTTAAATCCATGACCTGCTCAGTAATTTGAAACTGATTTTCTTTGCACTCCCGTCTTTCCGTCAGTTCAGTCTCATAACACTGCTTGTCTCTTTTTCTGTTCTTCGGCCTTTTCCTGATTCGGCGAGTCTTTTGCCTGCCGGCTGGGAGCAAATGCGTCCGGGACAGGAGGCCGGCTGTGTGGCTGGCAGCGCCTTTAAAATGCGCAGCGCGCCGCCGCCCACCGCCTTGAAAATTCCCGCCGCAGTTTCCCTGCGGCGCGTCGCGACGCCTGCCTCCGCCTGGAGAAATATTGCCTCCGACTGCACGGCGACGGCTGCGAAACTCGCGACTGAATCAGCCCGTGCCTGCGCCTCCGACACGGCCGCTTTTATTTATGGCAGTTTCGCGACCATAAATACCGAACCACTTACACTGATTGAGGCCAGAATTTTTACAGCAACACAAATTCACAACAAGACACCCAAACATCCGGTGACAAGCGTAGTGCCTTTCCTTCCAGCAGCCATGCCCTCATTCCCATCGGACCGATAGTTTCTCACCCATGGAATGAAATAGTAGCTAAGAATTTGCTTACAGTATACCAGAAATTTTATACGTCCCTGGAAAAGGGTTGGGAATTAGGTTTCCACTTTTACTTGGGCGTGATTTCCTTATATCTTGTCTTAAAGGTTTGCTTAGTGTAACCTCCCCACACGAAATAATTAAATAAATTTAAATATGAATAATGAATGTGATTCTATTTAGTGTAACCTCTCTACAGAAATTCATTCACATTTAACCTCCACACAAAATTTATTTCCCATTTAATGTACCCACGAAACAGAAAAATTCCTAAACCTCGTAATAATAAAAAAAATGGCCCTGTAAGATTATTCTGAATAAAAAAAGCAAAAAATTCTTACCTCAATAAAAACGGTGAATATATCTGCTCTTACCTAAAATTTTTCCGGCACAGCTTTGTGCAATGCTGGCCTATACATTTGTGATTTATGAAAGGAAGCAACTGATTTTTCTTTTGCAACAATCGGAATAATCATGGATTGGAGAAATTAGTAAATTCTTTACATTCTTTATATCACAAAGAATATTATTAGGACATTTTTTTAAAAGATTTGCATGGGAATTCACATACATTACTAGATATGCGCGAGGCTGCTTTTTACCTTATACAATAATACTCAGGCTCAGGCATCGCTGCACCGCAACCGGCCCAGCCAACACGATACACCAGACCAGAGCAGACAGCAGACAAGCGCAGACTAGCGACAAGCAACAACTTACTGCTACAGCTACACAGTTCGTACTCAGTCAACACTGCTCTCTGGTCAGCGATTCTCTTATACCTTGCACATCGCAGGCAGCGCATACCTCTTACATTAGACATACGGAGTATCGGATTCGCTGATGCATATTCAGAAATTTAGCTACAACAACTGAAACATCCCCTTAAAAATAATTTATAAATGACAGTGCTGGAAAACCTCTACGTTATTTGATTTTCAAACAGCTGAGCAAAACTGAATATACTCAGACATTTGTGTCTTTACTTATTCTGATCAACACTAAACTGAGATCAAATATTTTTAGCGCAACGCAATCTGACTTTCAATAATCCCTACAAAAGAATGGCCCTGACTAACAATAATCTATGCCTTTCATGAATCACTTACCTCACAAAAATCTTCGTTACTCGAACTACTGCAATAAGGCAAGCGCCAATACTGCCAGTTAAATAAAGGATTCTAACTACTGAAGGCACTAACTACTGATTGGCATAGTTAGCAAATGAAAGATTTTGACGGAGAGCAAACAATGTATTTGCCTTAATAGTGTTCCAATATATATATATATATATATATATATATATATATATATATATATAAATCTTGCAAATTTCTTTTTTCTGACGGGCACACGTCCAGATCGTCCGCTCTCAAAACTATGCCATCTCTCTCCTAACATCCACCACTCCTGGCGGCTCACCTCCAACTCCGCAACGCTACGCGTTGTTCACATCCACCTGCCCAACACTACAATAACGAATATTCCAACCATGCCAACCAGCTACAGACTGCACAAAGCACAGTCAGTGATTTTCATACCGAGCGCTACGTGGCGTTACCAACATGAAAACCTAAACAGCCTACTTACAGAACGACTTAACATGAGAAAAGGTGACTTTAAGGACTAGTGAAGGTCGTGAGAGTCAGAGTAGCGTTGATGAGGCTAGAATGACAGAGGAACGTTACTCTAGAAAATATACGTTCATGTTGATTTGGTCTCTACCATGGAGAATATTAAAACTGCATGGGTGACAAGTTTCAGTTTTTTCACAAATCGCTGGACTTTAACAGCACCACTTATACCCTCTTTTCGATGTAGAGGCGATGGTTAAAAAGTCATCAAAAGTTTTTATGTAAGTCTGGAATGAAGAGACTGAAATACTCGTAAGTGAAACCAATATATAAAATTACGAAAAAGATAACGTAGACAATTACAGGCCAATTCTTTTGATGCCACTGCTCGAACGTTTTTAAGAAATCAGTTTACAATACAGGGTATAAGAAAAGGTATGGCCAAACTTTAAGGAAACATTGCTGACACAGAGAGGAATAAAACGTGTTAGATTGACATTCGCCCGAAAACGCTTTTTTTACATGTCTAAGTTCATTTTATATTTCTCTTCATAATCACATTTTCACAGTCAGCACGCATAGGCTGTCAAGAATCGCATTAGTCCAGTCACGCCATCAACAAGGGTTTAATGTCAACGTTTCGGCCGGTGTTGTTGTAGCGTCATGTTATTCCACCACCGTTCCACGGAGAAACTTACACTGTTTTCTTAGGGAACAGTATACCTTTTCTGCTGTGGTGTCTGTTCATCTCCGAAAGAACAGACACCACATGTTCTTTTCACTGATTCGCCTCGATGGGCAACGAATCCGCCTTCTTCAGTGCGGATGCTGAAGTATGCGCCACCTAATCCACCTTCTTCAAGGCGGATGCTCATTTACGTGTGACCTCCTGCAGGGATCTGAAAGCAGCGAGCATGGATGACAGGGACAGTGACTGCTGGGGCTCGGTGGGATTGTGGGTTACCCGAAGGGCGTAAGGACATGGTTCGTGCAGGTGCCAACAACACTGTGTTGGGTGGCGCAGTGATTGAGACAGTTGCCTAGGAAGTAGGAGAACCCGGGTTCAAATCCCAGTCCATCACACATTCTCGCACGTCGCCTCTGATTCTGCTTATATTCCACAGTCCCGATGCAGCTGACAATAATATTCCCTTTCCCTTCTCACGCCTCTGCCTCTCCGCCACCTCTTTCAATTTACATGTCATGTTTAGTGACGGGTGCAACAAGGGCTTGTTCTGCGTCTATTGCTTTTCCTGATTTATTTGATTAACCTGCCACAGGCCGTGGTCGAAGTAGAAAGAGTTTTATACTTCAACCACGGCTTATCAGCCCGGAAGTTTTAAGTGAAGAGAATACTGGCCCTGAAAGCTTACATTGTATGATCAAATTTTTTTTCTCTTTGCAAATGAAATAAATGCTTTTGTGAAAGACGTGAAATGTTGGCCAAATCAGCGCGCGGCTTTAAGATAACAAATGGATGCTTCACTGCAAAAAAAATAAAAAATAAAAAAGTGCATACGATTTTTGACACAAAATTCTTGTAAAGCGAAATTTTACTCTCCCGGGGTGGTGAAACAGACAGTGACATGGATTATTTTAAAGTATTATAACGGAGTGGAATTGGGAATCGTTAGTACGACGTCCAGGATCTTATGCAGAACACAGCGCTACAATCTTGACTTTAAAACTAATATTAGCTGTCTCTGTCGCTAATGGACGGAGGCTTTTTAACTTGGCCCATTTTTACTCTATTATCTCAAACTGTGTTTTAATTTTGTACAACTCATCAAAAAAATTCTTATCCGTAAGGATTTTGGGCAGGCAGATCTGCGCTTTCAGTTTATGAGCTTCGTGTAGGCCATTGTTAAGAAGTCTAGGAATTCAAACTCTGTGGTTCTCACATACAGGGTGTCTAATAAAGTGTCACGTATTCGTGCAGGAGGGAGTACTGGTCAAAGATAGAAGAAGAGTTCTCGTAATGATATCTCGTGAAACCAAAAACGTTTGATACATTCACAAATCTTTCCCCTCATTCCCATCTGTCTCTTACATAGAAGTAGACATTGTAATCAATGCTGCATGTCGTTACCATGCATTATGATGCAGTCTTCGGTCCAGTAATGGAGCAAGACAGTTTTGGCTCACTTCTGATATCAAATTGGTATAAAATTAATTATGCATATTAATTAACTGATCAGTTAGATACACCCATCCCCAGACGACATCATGGGTTTTCCCAGCTGGTATGTCGGTCCCCCTCAGGGAACTGTGAGCACATTCCATTATGGGAGAAAATGGCGGGAAATTCAAATTTGCTGGCGGTAATACCAAGTTTTGTGTGTTTATCTTGAGATTTGTAACCAACTGACCTATTTCACAACGCAACCACCAGAGGGCACTGATTTTATTACAATGATCACCCCGCCCTTTGTAGTTTTCCTGAAAAGATCTCACGAACAAGAGCTAGGCCAGCGCGTTGCTTGATGCAATTGGCGGCAGGAGAATATTCTGATCACGAAACCACAAAAAAACGACACAGCGCACTGCAATCTTACTCTACCACTGTGAAGTTTATCCAACCTCCGCAAGCAACGATACACTCGTCCCCGTAGAGGTAAACAATGTGAGACCACAGTTTCTCCAGCCGTATGCAGTATTCGAATCGCATTGTTTAGATGGCTCTGAGCACTATGGGACTTAACATCTGAGGTCATCAGTCCCCTAGACTTAGAACTAGTTAAACCTAACTAACCTAAGGACAGCACACACATCCATGCCCGAGGCAGGATTCGAACCTGCGACCGTAGCAGCAGCGCGGATCCGGACTGAAGCGCCTAGAACCGCTCGGCCACAACGGCCGGCTAATCGCATTGTGTTGTGTTTTGTAGTGCGTGTAATACAGGGCCAAGAAGCTATGTATGTTTGTATGCGAAAAGGACAACAAGCTGTTCGAAAGAACAGTAAACTGTTGCATCTTCTAAGTGTTGTGCCATTGAATCACAGTCTTTGGTTTGCTCTACCCACAACATTAAAATGTGATCGTTCCTGTTCAGGTTATTTGTAACTGTAATCCCAAAGTATTTAGTTGAATTTACAGCCTTCAGAGTTGTGTGAATAACCGCGTAATCAAAATTCATCGGATTTATATTACTACTCATGTGAATAGCTTCTCACTCTACTTCATTGAGAGTCAATTGCCACTTTTCGCTCTATACAGATATTTTATCTAAATCACTCTGCAATTCGTTTTGGTCATCTGATGACTTTACAAGACGGTAAATGACAACATCATCGTCAAACAATCTAAGACTGCTACTAACATTGTCTCCTATATCGTTGATATAGATAAGGAACAATAGAGGGCCTATAACATTTCCTTAGGGCCTATAACATTTCCTTTGGGAACACCGGTATTACATCTGTTTTACTCGATGATTTTCCGTAGCCTGTCGCGATTGCGGTTTATCGTATCGCGACATTACTGCTCGCGTTGGTCGATATCCAATGACTTTTAGCAGAATATGGAACCGGTGGGTTCAGGCGGGAAATACGGAACGCCTTGCTGGATCCCAACGGCCTCGTATCACTAGCAGCCGGAAACCCATGGCTGCGGTTATCCTCGACGCTGCATCACAGGCAGAAACGCCTGCGATGGTATACTCAACGACGAACCTGGGTTCTGCTTACAGCATCATGATGGTCGCATCCGTGTTTGGCGACATCGCGGTGAACGCACATTGGAAGCGTGTATTCGTCACCGCCATAGTGGCTTATCACCCGGCGGGATGGTATGGGGTGCCATTGGTTACACGTCTCTGTCACCTCTTGTTCGCATTGACGCCAATTTAAACAGTAGACGTTACATTTAAGATGTGTTACGACCCGTGGCTCTACCCTTCATTCGATCCCTGCGAAACCCTACATTTCAGCAGGATAATGCACGACCGCATATTGCAGGTCCTGTACGGGCCTTCCTGGATACAGAAAATGTTCGACTGCTGCCCTGGCCAGCACATTCTCCAGATCTCTCACCAACTGAAAACGTCTGGTCAATGGTGGCCCAGCAACTGGCTCGTCACAATACGCCAGTCACTACTGTTGATGAAGTGTGGTATCGTGTTGAAGCTGCATGGGCAGCTGTACCTTTACGCGCCATCCAAGCTGTGTTTGACTCAATACCCAGACGTATCAAGGCCGTTATTACGGCCAGAGGTGGTTGTTCTGGGTACTGCTTTCTCAGGATCTATGCACCCAAGTTGCGTGAAAATGTAGTCACATGTCAGTTCTAGTATAATATATTTGTCCAATGAATACCCGTTTATCATCTGCATTTCTTCTTGATGTAGCAATTTTAATGGCCAGTAGAGTAAATATGGAGCTATTGTATCAGCATACTCTGAGAGGAGCCTGACTGGTATACAATCTGGAGCGGGAGCCTTGCTTTTATTAAGTTATTTAAGCTGCTTTGAGACACCGAGGACATCTATGCTACTCGTCTTGGCAGTTGTTCTTGATTGGAATTCAGGAATACTTACTTCGTCTTCTTTGGTGAATGGGTTTCGGAAAACCGTGTTTAATAACTCTGCTTGATTGACCACTGCAGTAGACATCTGACTGGCATACACCGGAGTAGGGACAACAGACAATGGCCTTGACGAGACCCAGCTTCTGAGCGTTACTGCCGCTAACGCCAGAGTTGCAGCTGTGGCCGCTAACGCGGGACACACACCAGCCACCGAAGCCACGCCCCCACGAGACGCTGTCAAGCGTCACAAGTGCGTGTTGAGCCACGCCGTGAGCAGCGCGACTACCGACGGTTGAATGAGTCGCACTAAAGCACTTCCACCATAATCCGACTGACAGTTCTCTTTGTGTCTTAGCACCATTACTTTCAATCCGGACGACGACCCTGAGACTCTTATTTTATACTGAAGCCCCAAAGAAACTGCTATAGCTATGTGTAATCAAATACAGAGATATGTAAACAGGCAGAATACGGCGATGCGATCGGTAATGCATATGTAAGACGACAAGTGTCTGAAACAGTTATTAGATCGGTTACTGCTGATCGCTGGTTATCAAGATTTAACTGAATTTGAACGTGGTGTTATAGCCGGCGCACGATCGATGAGCAATTCCATCTCCGAGGTAGCGATTAAGGGGGGATTTTCCCGTACGACCATTTCACGAATGAAACGCGAGTGTCAGAAATCGCCGGCCCTCGTGGCCGAGAGGTTCTAGGCGCTACAGTCTTGAACCGTGCGACCGCTACGGTCGCAGGTTCGAATCCTGCCTCGGGCATGGATGTGTGTGATGTCCTTAGGTTAGTTAGGTTTAAGTAGTTCAAAGTTCTAGGGCACTGATGACCTCAGAAGTTAAGTCCCATAGTGCTCAGAGCCATTTGAACCATTTTTCTTTTGTCAGGAATCTGGTAAAACATCAAATTCCGACATTTCTGCGGCCGGAAAAAGAACCTGTAAGTACGGGGCCAAAGACGAATGAAGAGAATCATTCAACTGATAGAAGTGAAATTCTTGCTCAAATTGGTGCAGATTTCAATGCTGGGACATCAAGAAGTGACATTGTGCGAACCATTCAACGAAACGTCATCGGTATGGGCTTTTGGAGCCGAAGGCCCTCTTGTGTACCCTTGATGACTGCACGACACAGAGCTTTGCGCCTCGCCTGGGCCTGTCAACACAGACATTGGACTTTTGATGACTGGAAACATATTTCCTGGTCGGGCGAGCGTCATTTCAAATTATATCGAGCACAAATTGTATGGACGCAACCTCAAGAATCCATGGCCCATGCATATCAGTAGGCTACTGTTGAAGCTGGTAAAGGCTCTGTAGTGGAACGGGGCGTGAGTAGTTCGAGTGATATGGGACGCCTAATACCTCTAGGTACGACTCTGTCAGGTGAAACGTGCCCAAGCATACAGTCTGATCACCTCGATCCATTCATGTCCATTGCGCATTTCAACGGACTTAAGCAATTCCAGCAGGACAATGCGACACCCCACATGTCCATAATTGCTACAGAGTGGCTTCAGGAACACTCGTTTGAGTTTAAACACTTCCACTGGCCACCAAACTCCCCAGACCCGAACATTAGGGAGCATATGTGTGATGCCTTGCAACGTGCTGTTCAGAAGAGGTCTCCACCCCCTCGTACTGTTACGAATTTATGGGGAGCCCTGCAGGATTCATGGTGTAGTACTTCAGACTTTAGTCGAGTCCATGCCACGTCGTGTTGCGGCACTTCTGGGTGTTCGCAGGGGCATTACACGATGTTATGCAAGTTTACCAATTCCTTTGGCGCTTCAGTGTATTAATAATGGACACAGTTATATCTCATTGGTGCTAGTGGTCTGTGAAGTATTTAACACTTCTTTTTGTTACAGTAAATTCTCGTCACAGTGAAGTTACAGTGCAGCACCTTGTGCTCGCAATATCTTCATTTACTAAGCAAATTTCATATTCAAGAGCAAATAAAATTAGAATACTATAATTGATAAATGGCAAAATAACACAAAAACCCAAAAACCACTACAGCTTCATAATAAATAACTATAATAAGATAAATTATCTTCTTAAGCCGTTCAGTTTAAAAAATACATTATCACTCAAATTAAAGCAACGGATGGATTTACACAGAAGTATCAAGAAGTAGACGAAGTTAAGGAATTCTGCTACCTGAACAGGAAAATAACCAATGACGGACGGGGCAAAGAGGGCATCAAAAGCAGACGAACACTGGCAAAAACGGCATTCCAGGCCAAGGGAAGTGTACTAATATCAAACATACGCCTTAATGTGAGGAAAACATTTCTGAAAATATAGGCTGGAGCACAATATTGTATGCTAGTGAAACATGGATTGTGGGGAAGCCAGAACACAAGATAATTGAAGCATTTGAGAAGTGGTGCTGTAGACAAATGTTGAAAATTAGGTAGACTGATAAGGTCGGAGAGGAAAGATTAAGCGGAAAACGCTGACAGGGAGAAGGGACAAGCTGATAGGACATCTGTTAAGACATCAGCGAACAACTTCCATGGTACTAGAGGGAGCTGTAGACAGTGATTGGAATATATCCGGCAAATAATTGAGGACGTAGGTTGCAAGTGCTACACTGGGATCGGAGAGGTTGGCACAAGTAAGAAAGCCGTGGCGGGTAGGATCAGATTAGTCAGATGGCTGACGACTCAAAAAAAAAAAAAAAAAAACTGCCTGAAACAACTTCATCAATAAAAAAACTTGTCGCGACAGGATTGTCATTCCGCTGTTTTGATTTGGGTTTCAAGCATAAATTCAGCTGTTGGCCGCCGACTGTCTTTCGGAAGTATATGGCAGACGGTCTATGCAACTAAAAATGTTTGATTTTAATTTTCTACACATTTTGAAGCTATGAACGTGACTGTATTCAATACAATTTTTTCGTCTTTTATTAAATTACACGATGCATTTTGAACCTATGAGTAAATCTTCAGGTGCTAAAGTATAATACATTTGCTCACTGATGTGAAATGCGTTTTTGTGTTATGAGAAAGATGTCAGGTTTCGTATTTCGTTTTTTTGTTCCTGAAGTTTTTCAATTTTTTTCCACAATGTCTCAAATATTTCCGCACTCGATTCACGAACTACTAAACCTAATAGTTAACTTTCTTATAAGAGGAAAGTGTATTTTACCTCACTCGAGAGCAAACGTAAACTACTTACTGGACGATTTGCACGTGAAGATGGATGAAAAGAGTCTAATATCACACAACACGAAAAAATTTGTGACTGAATTCGTGTTTATTCAAGCCGTCGGTATATCAAAAATTTGCGTCAGCCGTTGGTAACATTTCCGAATTATCTTCCACTATTCCACAGTGAAGTTTAGACAGAGAGCTAATGCGTACATGTTCTGGCAGGAGAAACGATTTACAAGTTCGCGTGGCACGAAACATTTCGCACATTAAACGGGGCAACCGATACCTCGCGACAGTGGTGAAGTTATTGGACAGCACGAGTCGGACTAACGATTTAGTTTAATCCGGTCGGACCGTGTCCGATGAACGAGTCAGCAGCGGGCAGGTGCGCCGCGGATCGACCTCTGCCACTGGCGATTCAGAATTTCAAATTGCAATTATGTCGGCAGCGGGTGCGTTCTGTGCGGTTTTGTGCGCAACAGTGCATTGTGCGGCGCGCTTCCAGGATGTCACATTAAAGCAAACACAAGTCGAGGGGCGGGCGCGGCGTGGATCATGTTAATTAGGGGGCTAATGCGAGCCGCCCTGCGACCATTAGCGGCCACAATAAATCGGAGGCGGTGCACAATGCATCAAGCTGACCCGCGGACCCGCCAGCGCCGCGCGTCGCTCTGCACGTCCGTCCTGCCGCCGCTCTCTCGCACAGTGGCAGCCGCCGCGCTGCGCTGCGCACATAATGGCTGCCGCACGCGTCCACTTGCCGAGCTGAGGGCGCGGCCAGCGTTCGTCCGCATCTACATCAGACTCATCTGAATCCCCAACGTCGATCTGAGTGGGATATAGCAACAGATAATGAGCTGGGATATTGCGAATCACACAAAAGAAACGATTTATTGACAACAGCCAGCACGGATTGAGAGAATACCGTTCCTGTGAGACATAAGTAAATATTTATCCGCACGACGTAATGAGTGCTATGGAAAGGGAACATCAGATTCATTGCATAGTTTTAGATTTCCAGAAAGTTTATGACACCGTTCCTATCAAGCAATTTCTGATTAATCTGCTTGCCTATGAACTACCGTCTCAGGTGTGTGACAGCCTGAACATCTTAACAATAGATCGAAATCCATCGAGTAAAATAGGTGGCAGTGTTTTAGGTCTCATGTTGTTCTCGATATATACAGGGTGGTCCATTGATAGTGACCGGGCCAAATATCTCACGAAATAAGCATCAAACCAAAAAACTACGAAGAACGAAACTCGTCTAGCTTGAAGGGGGAAACAAGATGGTGCTATGGTTGGCCCGCTAGATGGCGCTGTCACAGGTTAAACGGATATCTACTGCGTTTTTTTTAAATATGAACCCCCACTTTTATTACATATTCGTGTAGTACGTAAAGAAATATGAATGTTTTAGTTCGAGCACTTTTTTCGCTTCGTGACAGATGCCGCTGTAACAGTCACAAACGGTTCAGTCCGTGGAATCACATAACATTCCGCCAGTGCGGACGGTATTCGCTTCGTGATACACTACCCATGTTAAAATGGACCATTTACCAATTATGGAAAAGTTCGATATCGACTTTATGTATGGCTATTTTGATCAAAATGCCCAACGGGCGTGTGCTATGTATGCTGCTCGGTATCCTGGACGACATCATACAAGAGTCCGGACCGTTCGCCGGATGGTTATGTTATTTAAGGAAACAGGAAGTGTTCTGACACGTGTGAAACGTCAACCACGACCTGCAACAAATGATGATGCCCGAGTAGGTGTTTTAACTGCTGTCGCGGCTAATCCGCACATGAGTAGCGGACAAATTGCGCGAGAATCGGGAATCTCAAAAACGTCGGTGTTGAGAATGCCACATCAACATCGATTGCACACGTACCATATTTCTATGCACCAGGAATTGCATGGATAGGACTTTGAACGTCGTGTATAGTTCTGCCACTGGGCACAAGAGAAATTACGGGACGATGCCAGATTTTTTGCACGCATTCTATTTAGCGATGAAGCGTCATTCACCAACAGCGGTAACGTAAACCGGCATAATATGCACTATTGGGCAACGGAAAATCCACGATGGCAGCGACTAGTGGAACATCAGCGACCTTGGCGGGTAATGTATGGTGTGGCATTATGGGAGGAAGGATAATTGGCTCCCATTTTATCGATGGCAATCTGAATGGTGCAATATATGCTGATTTTCTACATAATGTTCTACTGATATTACTACAAGATGTTTCACTGTATGACAGAATGATCATGTACATCCAACATGATGGATGTCCGGCACATAGATCGCATGCAGTTGAAGCCGTATTGAATAGCATATTTCATGACAGGTGGATTGGTCGTCGAAGAACCATACCATGGCCAGCACGTTCACCGGATCTGACTTAACTGGATTTCTGTCTGTGGGGAAAGTTGAAGGGTATTTGCTATCCTGATCCACCGACAACGTCTGACAACATGCGTCAGCGCATTGTCAATGCATGTGCGAACACCAAGGAAGGCGAACTACACGATGTTGAAAGGAATGTCGTTACACGTATTGCCAAATTCATTGAGGTTGACGGACATCATTTTGTGCATTTATTGCATTAATGTGGTATTTACAGGCAATCACGCTGTAACAGCATGCGTTCTCAGAAATGTTAAGTTCACAAAGGAACATGTATCACCTTGGAAGAACCGAAATAAACTGTTCAAACGTACCTATGTTCTGTATTTTAATTTAAAAAACCCACCTGATACCAACTGTTCGTCTAAAACTATGAGCCATAAGTTTGTGACCATTACAGCGCCATCTACCACAAAGTGAAAAAAGTGGTCCAACTGAAACATTCATTTTTCTCCACGTACTACACGAATAAGTATTAAAAATGGGTGTTCCTATTTAAAAAACGCAGTTGATGTCCGTTTGACCTATGGCAGCACCATCTAGCGGGCCAACCATAGCGCCATCTGGTTTCCCCCTTCAAGCTCGACGAGTTCCGTTCTTTGTAGTTTTTTCGTTTGACGCTTATTTCTTGAGATATTTGGCCCAGTCACGATCAATGGAACACCCTGTACAAGCGATATAGGAGACAGTCTGAGCAGTCCTCTTAGGTTGTTTACAGGTGATGCTGTCATTTACCGTAATGTTAAGTCATCAGATGATAAGAATGGCTTGTAAACCGATTAGACAAGATATCTGTATGGTGCGAAAAGTGTCAATCGACTCTGAATAATGAAAAGTGTGAAGTCATCCACATGAGCACTACAAAGAATCCACCAAATTTTAGTAACAAAATAAATCACACCAATCTAGTAAACACTTAGGGATTACAATTACGAAGAACTTAAATTTGAACCATCACGTAGATAATGTTGTGGGGAAAGAAAACCAAAGACTGCGACATATTGGCAGAATACTTAAAAAGTGTAACAGGTCTACTGGAGACTGCTAACACTATGCTTGTTCATTCTCTTCTGGAGTACTGCTGTGCGATGTAGGATCCCCGTAAGATAGGATTGTCGGGAGACGTCGAAAAAATTCAAAGAAGGTCAACTCGTTTTGTTTTATCCAGACACCGGAGTGAGAGTGCTATGGATATGATACACGAATTGCGGTGGCTTCATTAAACGAGTACCTTCTTATGAAATTTAAATCATCAGTCTTCTCTTCAGAGTGTGAAAATATTTAGTTGACACCTTCCTACACAGGGAGAAATGATCACCGTAATAAAACAAGAGTGGTTCATAACTTCGAATCATAAATAAAAAGGCAATTGATGGAGTGGCGCCACACCACCTCTGCACCGAATATAAAGTTCGAAGCCGAACCCTCAACCAGTAAAGTCATGACGTCGGTCTTCTGAGATTCTGAGTGGATCACTCGATTGATGCTCTCTGTTACTGTCTGAAGATGGCCTTGTAAGCCGAAAACCGGTTTACCATAAAAGTAATATTGTAGAACAAAAGCAAACTGGTGCTTTTCATTTATTAAAACAAGAGAAATCAGAACTCTTACGGAAGGGTTAAGTTATTCGTTTTTCGCACCGGCTGTTCGAGAGTGGAACGGTAGAGAAGTAGCTTGAAGGTGGTTTGATGAACCCGTTGCCAGGCACTTAATTGTGAACTGCAGAATAATCATGTAGATCTAGATGTAGACGTAGATTACTCTGCAATTCACACTTAAGTTATCGCAAGTATCAATTCACCGCTTTGGTGTAAAAAAAGCAAGTGTTTTCAACGTGCCGCACTGATGGAGAGGAAGTCTAGACGAACAATTGTATAAGAAATACTTGACCTCAAGGAAGTCAGGCATGTATCTCAAAATGATTTGCAAAAGCCATCTAAGCTATTTAGATATTCTCTAGTTGTCTTCGTCAAATTATTAGTCCTAGAGAAAAGGTACTGTACAGGGGGAGTTTAATACGTACTGCAAATCTTTCTTTACCTCGAACAGTATCGGTTAAAAGAAGCAGAATTTACTGTGGGACTTCTTGGAATATTACTGTTTCAATCTTTACAGATACATACGTAGCTTTCAAAATATTGTCTGTAACCAAGGTGCTTTCCAAGGAGAGGGCCATTATTAAGTTTCTTTTTGCATTGTTTATTTTCATAGGCGCTTGCAGGATGTCTACGGAGAAATGGCAGTGAACGACAGTAAGGTCAGTCGCTGCGCGAGGAGTCTGTCATCATCGCAGCAAGGTAGCGAAAACCTGTCCGCTCTCCCAGGTGCCGGCAGGCCACCAACAGGCTATGAAACGAGGGGTTCATAACTTCGAACCGGAAATAAAAAGGCAACTCATGGAGTGGCGCCACACCACCTCTGCTCCGAATAAAAGGTTCAAAGCCGAACCCTCAACCAGTAAAGTCATGACGTCGGTCTTTTGAGATTCTAAGTGGATCATTCAATTGATGCTCTCAGTTACTGTGCACTAACCATCAACGCTGAAGTTCTATCCTCGGGAAATTGAAGAAATGACTTCAACGCATTCGTAGCCACAAAAATGTAAACGAACTGCCGCGCGGTATTCGCCGAGCGGTCTAGGGCGTTGCACTCATGGATTGTGAGGCTGGTCCCGGCAGAGATTCGAGTCCTCCCTCGGGCATGTGTGTGTGTGTGTGTGTGTTTGTCCTTAGGATGATTTAGGTTAAGTAGTGTGTAAGCTTAGGGACTGATGACCTTAGCAGTTAAGTCCCATAATATTTCACACAAATTTTTTTGTAAACGAACTTCTCCGTCTCCATGACAACGCAAGGACACAAGCTTTGGCACCCGAGAGGACCTTACCAAACTTCAGTGGAATTTTCTTCCTCGTCCACCCTATAGGCCGGATCTCGCACCTTCCGACTTGCATCTGTTTGGCCCAATGAAGGATGCACTCCGCTGGAAGAGGTTCGTGGATGATGGAGAGGTTATTGGTTATTGATGCTGTAAAGCTTTGGCTCCGATGTCGACCACTAGAGAGGTACCATGTGGTCACACAGGCCCTCGCAGTAGACCATCGCGTGAACGGAGATTAAGCTGAAAAAAATGTTTTTGTAACCAAAAGTGTAGGGAACAACATGGTGTGCCGGAATCCTGAATAAAATGAAACTTCTTTCAGAAACGAATGCGTTCCATTACTTACTGAAAGCCCCTGGTAATATATTTTAACTTCGCTAGAAGCAGAGATTTTCGAGTAATTCAATGAAAACATACGAAAGTCACCATTAAACTAACCCTGCTCTCCACGTCAATGACCTTCCGCCGGTAAGGATTCTTAGAATACTGTTCATCGCATTGCAATGATTCGTTAACATTACTCAGTTAAACTTTCCTGTGATTGTAATGAAAGGAAAAGAAAACTTTTGTAAGCTTTATGAAAACGTAATTACGTTTATAATTCGATCTGAACTTAATCCTTTGAAGAAAAGCGTTTTCTTAATAGGTAAGATGGCCATAGAGATAAGAAGATATAATTGTTAATTTTGTACTACTAAATTATATAAAACTGTGAGGCAAATTTACACAAATGTGAATTTTACGGGTTTTAAGTGAACGACTATGTCGATGGAGTAAGAGCCGAATCGATTGTCCAAAATATATCGGAAATTGGAGTATGGGAAATAAGTCGTGTAATCGCAAATCTTTGTACAGTGAAACTTCCTGGCAGACTAAAACTGTGTACCCGACCGAGACTCGAACTCGGGACCTTTGCCTTTCGCGGGCAAGTGCTCTACCATCTGAGCTACCAAAGCACGACTCACGTCCGGTCTCACAGCTTTACTTCTGCCAGTACAGTGCTAGGAGAATAGGAGGGAGTGCCATGAACAACACTCTAAAAAGCCTAACCGATGGATGGTGGTGGTGGGTGGGGGGGGGGGGTAGGGGGAGGTAGGATGGGGATGATTTTTAACGTCACTTTTATACGTTTTGTTTTACTAATTCGAGAACAGTGTGCTCTAGAGTAAATATATCCCAGAGCAAAATTAAGTCACATTCAGTTTCCTATTCATTTTCTCTTACGCGAAGTGAGGGAGGGAGTACGGAAAATCCCACGCGACGCAAATGTGCTGTTTGTAGACAAATATGCCGTAATTTCCCGATTCCATGAACCACACGTGTCCTGTATCAAATTGTTCGTCTCGGCTGTGTCTGCACCACTGCAGTACGTTGTTAATACCAACGGCTTGAAGCCTTTATACTTACGCTCTGGAATAGTGTGTAAAAAAGTTAACACTGTATACGTTGAAGACTGCTGACTCAGAGTGTTTCAGAACTTGCTTCATAAAGCATAACTCCAATCAGATGTAACTGTATTCGATCAGCTGTGGCCCTAACACGACATACTGGCCTTTTAAAGATATTCACCCGGTTTCACCATATAATATTTTCCGCATGAAAGCAGACAGATTCTTGGGGTGGTCTCCAACTTACGCATAGGACTCCAAACTTTTTATTTTAAAAAAACCATCCGATTTTACGACGCTATATATGTTACAGTTTTCTTTTTTTTTTTTTTTTTTTTTATTCAGGGTGACAGCTTTCATTTACCTGTTACAAATGTACAGTATGACCACCACTGGAATCACGACACACATCCAGATGACAGTCAAACTCGTTTCATGTTGTTGCAAGAGTGTCTGGAGATACTGTATCCTCTGCTGTCGTTGCAGTTACCCAAAGGTGTTGGGAAGCAGATGGACGACGTCTTTCGCAAATCCTCAACGGTACAATGTAACATCTGTACACACTTTATGATCTAGTAAGTGCTGTACCGTACTCGCGACGAAAGTCTCAGCTTATGGTTGTAAGTAATCTCGTCCGTTCAGAAAGGAAACGTCAAATGCTATGTTACTAGCATCACGACTTGATTCGCATTGGATTAACGAATGAACGAGAGAGGAAATTCGCTGGCCCCTACCGGCAGCCACATGAACCAGCGGCCTATAGTTGGCGCTAAGACGAGCATTTCGCCCAATGCGTAAGTTTACTTCAAGTCCTTATCTTCAGTTTTGTAGAAGAAAATAGCTTGCAGAATCAGATGAAATTTCTTGAAATATGATGTGCAGCTCTATTATTCCACTCTTGAATAGTGCATGGAAAAAACTAACACTAGGCTCGATGTTTGTGCCTGAGGAAAGAAAAGTTGACAGTAGAGAGAAGCGCCTCTCTAGAAAAGTGGCTCCCGATCCTTCTGAGACCATTTCCCCAGAGTGCAATCAGATATGAGCTGGTAAACACTCCCTCTCATCACAGTATCGTCAAAATAAGTGCTTAATGTAACTTAAGAAGTAAAATGATCTTTCTTTGAACAATTTTATTTTTAAAACAACGAACGCTAAATGATAGTTAGTTTTGGAAGGTGTCTTATAAACCACGAACTAATGAGTGAACGAGACAATTAGCATCGGTTACTTCTTACAACCTTTCCTTTACACAACGATGTCGCAATTCGTAGCGCATTTCGAGTGCTACCTACAAATCCTCCTCAGAAAAGAACGCTAACTATTCACATTGAGAGCGGAGACTTATTGCAATACATGCTTTATCTGCATCACTTCTCTCTTCAGTGACACGTGATTCACCCATACCCTGCACTTCCACTTAAAATCAACCAAGCTGAAATGTTTCCACTATACTTGCAGTTTGTAAATCTCTTCGCTACTGGATTATTTACTTCTAAACTGGCAGAGATTGGCAGCCTTCAGGCTGCCAATGCTTTGTGTATGATCACTAAATCTACATCTACATCTACATGGATATTCTGCAAATCACATTTAAGTGCCTGGCAGAGGGTTCATCGAACCACCTTCACAATTCTCCATTATTCCAATCTCGTATAGCGCGCGGGAAGAGTGAACACATATATTTTTCCGTACGAGCTCTGATTTCCATTATTTTATCGTGGTGATCGTTCCGCCCTATGTAGGTCGGTGTCAACAAAATATTTTCGCATTCGGAGGAGAATGTTAGTGACTGGAATTTCGTGGAGGGTTCCGTCGCAACGACAAACGCCTTTCTTTTAATGATTTCCAGCCCAAATCCTGTATCATTTCTGTGACACTCTCTCCCATATTTCGCGATAATACAAGAAGTGCTGCCTTTCTTTGATCTTTTTCGATGTACTCTGTCAGTCCTACCTGGTAAGGATCCCGCACCACGCAGCAGTATTCTAAAAGAGGACGGACAAGCGTAGTGTCGACAGTCTCCTTACTAGGTCTGTTACGTTTACTAACAAGGGAACCTCCCCATCGCACCCCCCTCAGATTTAGTTATAAGTTGGCACAGTGGATAGGCATTGAAAAACTGAACACAGATCAATCGCGAAAACAGGAAGAAGTTGTGTGGAACTATGAAAAAAATAAGCAAAATATACAAACTGAGTAGTCCATGTGTAAGGTAAGTAACATCAAGGACACTGTAGTCTCAGGAGCGTCGTGGTACCGTGGCTAGCGTGAGCAGCTGCGAAACGAGAGTTCCTCGATTCGAGTCTAACTCGACTGAAAAGGTTTTTTTTCGCAAAGTTATGATCTGTCCGTTCGTTCATTGATGTTTCTGTTCACTGTAATAAGTTTAGTGTCTGTGTTTTGCGACCGCACAGCAAAACCGTGCGATTAGTAGACGAAAGGACATGCCTCTCCAATAGGAATCGAAAACATTTGATCGCAATGTCATAGGTCAACCGATTCCTCCACAGGATAACACGTCTGATATATTCTATACGATACTGGTAACGGCATGTGCATCACATGACACGAATATGTTGTCGACCCACCTAACTTGTACACTTGGCGAATGGGTTTTACTTTGCCCGATTTAGGTTTTCTTGTGGATGTGATAATCACTCCCAAAAAAGTGATGAAAACATAAGAGTGTGTCACATAAACTGCAACAAATAAATGCAATAGTTTCACAGTCGCACAGTTTTCCATGTGCTCTGTCAAAACATATGTTTTTAACGTTTTCAAATATTTCCTTGTGTAGACCGTCAAATCCTGCATATGTCCAAGCAAATCTGAACATGTCCTGAAATTTTGGAGAGCGAAGTTGATTATGTGTGAGTGCCTGAACTTTGATAATTGTCTGAAAATAAAAAAATTAAACTTTTCACTCGAGGGAAGACTTGAACCAAGGACCGCTCACTCCGTAGCTGCTTTCGCTAACCACGGGACCACGGTGCTCCTCAGCTCACACCTGTCCTTGATGTTGCGTATGTTGCACATGGACTACTCAGCTTGTATATTTTGCTTATTTTTTTCATAGTTCCACACAACTTCTTCCTGTTTTCTCGATTGATCTGTGTTCAGTTTTTCAAGGCCTATCCACTGTGCCAACTTATAACTAAATCTGATGGGGGTGCGATGGGGAGGTTCCCTTGTAAGTGTCCTGCCAATAAAACGCAGCCTTTAGTTAGCCTTCCCCACAACATTTTCTATGTATTCCTTCCAATTTCAGTTGTTCGTAATTGTAATACCTAGGTATTTAGTTAAATTTATGGCTTTTAGCACTCATGCGGATGACCTCTCACTTTTCTTTATTTATGGTTAACTGCTACTTTTCGCACCATTCAGATATTTTTTTCTAATTCTTTTGCAGTTTATTCTGATCTTCTGATGAGTTTATTAGTCGATAAACGACAGCGACATCTGCAAACAACCGAAGACAACTGCTCAGATTGTCTCCTAAATCGTTTATTTAGATAAGGAACAGCAAAGGACCTATAACACTACCTTAAGGAACTCCTGAATCACTTCTGTTTTACTCGATGACTTTTCGTCAATTACTACGAACTGTGACCTCTCTGACAGGAAATCGCAAATCCAATCACTTAACTGAGACGATATTCCATAAGCACGCAATTTTACTACGTGTCGCTTGTGTGGTACAGTGTCAAAAGCCTTCCGGAAATCCAGGAATACGGAATCGATCTAAAATCCCTTGTCAATAGCTCTCAGCACTTCATGTGAATAAAGAGCTAGTTGTGTTTCACAGGAATGATGTTTCGTAAACCCATGCTGACTATGTGACAACAGACCGTTTTCTTCGAGGTAACTCATTATGTTCGAACACAATATATGTTCTAAAATAATGCTGCATATAGACGTTAACGATATGGGCCTGTAATTTAATGGATTACTCCTACTACCTTTCTTGAATATTGGCGTGACTTGGGCAACTTTCCAGTCTTTGGGTATGGATCTTTCGTCGAGCGAACGGTTGTATATGATTGTTAAGTATGTAGCTAATGCATCAGCATACTCCGAAAGGAGTCAAGGCATTTCGGAAGGCTGTGTTTAGTAAATCTGTTTTGCCAGCACTGTCTTCGATAGTATCTCCATTGTTATCGCACAGAGAAGGCATTAATTGTTTCTTGCCGCTAATATACTTCACATACGACCAGAATCTCTTTGAATTTTCTGCCAGGTTTCGAGAAAAAGTTCCGTTGTGGAAACTGTTATAGGCGTCTTGCATTGAAGTCCGCGCTAACTTTTGAGCTTCTGTAAAGGATCGCCAATCTTGGGGATTTGGCGTCTGTTTAAATTTGGCATGTTTGTTTCGTTGATTCTGTAACAGTATCCTAACCCGTTTAGAGTACCAGGGAGGATCAGCTCTGTCGTTTGTTAGTTTATTTGGTATATACCTCGCAATTACTGCCGGCCGCTGCGGCCGGGAGGTTCTAGGCTCTTCAGTTCGAAAACGGTCGTAGGTTCGAATCCCTCGGGCATGGATGTGTGTGATGCCCTTAGGTTAGTTAGGTTTAAGTAATTCTAAGTCTAGGAGACTGATGACCTCAGATGTTAAGTCCCATAGTGCTTAGAGCCTTTTTAACCACACATTCGTTTCAAAAATTGTAATCTACACAACACTGTGTCAAGTAGTTAGGCTAGCATTTGGAAAAAATATGTTATGGTTGGTAACTTCAGTAATCAATTGTTACAGTCTCATCAAATTGCGATAATATTAACTGTACGTTACTGAAATGTTGTACAACTTACGATTTTAGTAGTTATCGCTTCGCGGTATCTGCCAATCTGGACACATGAATGACACATGGCCTCGAGTATCTTAATGGCAAACGTTGCTATTAATAATGGCTGAATTATTTATTGCCTGACTCGAACGGCTTGCTGAAACTGGTCTGTTTTCATAAACATTACGAATGGTTAGTAATGGTGTGTTTGTTTTCTAGTAGTCGGTATATTTATTTATAGCTGAGAATTTATCTTAGTTGGCATTTTAGGCGAATTACCAAGCAGTCACAGTTAGAAGAATGTTAGTTTGTATAACACTGGCCATCTTCATTGCTAGTTTTGTCTTGTTCTTATGATATTTGAACAGTGTCGATGGAATTAAGCTGGGGTTTTGACACTAACATCCTGGGTGATTTGCTTAAAGAAGCTGATGAGGTGACAATGTGAGAAACAGTCGTAAAATTATTTACTCCCTTTCATTGCGCGTTTCGTAATTCGCTACTCGGTCACGTAAATATTTTTTTCCTTAAGTAAACGAGCGTGTTGTGAGTGACATTTATTCATTCAACTTCTCCCGTCGTCTCAAAATTTGGTGTTTTTAGTTTTCTATGTGTCACTGTTTGCTAGGCCGCAAGTGGGTCGCGCCTCAACACCTCCGAAACAAAACTTTCGTGTCGGGGCATGCGCGTGTATAGTGAGTTTCGGCATTAACGTCTCTTTATAAATAACCAATTAACCGCTGGTAGCACCGGGGGCGCAGCGAGTAGGATAAAAAGCACGACATGTGCACAGTAAGCCACTTCCTTGCTGATTCCCGCTATAACACGGCGCCAGCGTATCGCCACCTTAATGAGTCACCTGCTAACGACAAGCACAGGAATGCTCACTTAGCAGTCGGATAGCCTCTTTCGCACTTGTCTCAAAGTAATTACTAAAACGCAGGATACGAACGCTAAGGTAATTACGAGGGAACTCCAAAAACTAACCTAAACGTGCCGTCCTAAGCTTAGACCATTACGCACCACAGGAGTGATGCGTTGCCAAAAGAGAGTACACGTTCCGGGTTCACGCAGACACAGCTCTACTGTGGTACGGATAAGAGGTGCAACACGGTGTGGAAATGAAATGAGGTGGCAAATGGAAACGTACCCCAAAGTTCAAGCACGCGTCGCAGTACGGTTCTTGTGGCTGAAACAGCCAAATTGCACACAGGTTTATCCTGAAATTCTGGCGATGTACAGGCATATACCAAATGAAATGTCGCGTCCAGCCGCAGTGAAACGTGGCCAACATTTAGAGAAGGCCGCATACACGTAGCCGATGCTGACCGGCGGGGAAGGCTGTCGACTTAGACCACAGACGACAATGTGTAGGCAATTGAGAAACTGATTCGCAGTAATTGTGACAGCAGGTTTTCCGATGATGACGATATTCACGAAGCGGTTCTCGAATCGCTCCGTGGCCAAGGAGTGGATTTCTATCTTCGAGGAAATGAACGGATTGTTAAGCATCCTGAGTATTGTTCACAGAGACTTGGAGACTATGTTGATGAGTAATGTCATTTGTCTTAAGTGTGGTGCAGTGTTGAATAAAAGTTAGTTGGCCTGCCATAATACTGCGTATCTAACTTTTTGGAGCCACCTTTTATTAACATAAAGAGAAAATTACTATTTTCGTTTTATCATATTTTGTGATGCAAAGCTAATCAATGATTCAGAAAAAGTTTTGTGAGTTACGATTCTAACAATGCACAACTTTTCTTTGTGATAATGAAAACAAATGCGATGAATTTTGTATGTATTTCTACATCTGTTGCATCTAATTCTTTTATATGTTACTAATTGCATTTCTAACACTGGAAGGCGACCATTCTCAGATACGTGAAATGCCACCTGGCGTTTTTATTAATAAACATACACTTCAATTTTAATATGTAAGTTAATATCTGTATACTCTCCTGCACTCAATGCCCCTTTAAGGCTTTGGTACAAAAGTACTATGAGAAACATATGTTTCGCTAGTGTGAACCCATACGTGATGTTCCCATCATCAGTGTGTGACAGGTGGATGGAGAGACCATGCTAAAGTGCAATGGGGCAGTTGGAAGGTGATGAAGGTCACAGACGAATGGAAGGTAGAAATAGGCGGCAGAGCCAACAGAGAATGGCGTGAAGTCATGATAGGTAGTGAGTGCACAGGATTCACAAAAAAAAGTTTTCTGCATTGGCTGTTTTTATATCCATTTTATTTTTATGTAACGACTTTCAGCTGTGTTGCCATTTTCAAGAAACTAAAAAAGTAAGAAATGGTAAATAGGCAATAATTGGAAACGTCATATAATAAAATTGTTTACCACAGTACAGGGAATGTGGGAAAACATCATATTATGTGTCGTTTTCAACTTTTGTCTTATTACGATTTTCATCTGTACTTACGTAGCTTTTACTGTATTGTATGTTAGGTCATTGACGCACTACCAATGGAGCTATACGATTGTAACCCAGAATATGCGTGTTTCATTGGGTAGACGTAACTGCTCCTTCTGTTCTGCTTTTATTCCGTTTTTATTCTGCCGACTATAACTCCGTCTGTTCTCTTTTTATTGTGTTTTTAATCTGGTGACTATTCTAGTTATTCAGTAGCTGCCTTGTATTCAAATTACGTTTTTTTCATATGTGTAGGCAGTTGCCTGAAAATAACTACGCAGATAAAAAATCGTAGCATACAAAATGAAAGTAAAATCGATATAAAAGAAGCAAATACACGAAACTGATTTCTTTCCAGAAGTTTATAATTGCTGTGGACCTTATTAAAACTAAAATATAGGAAGAATTGACAAAAATTAACGAGTGTAAAAACCATGTCGAGGCTGCATGAAAGGTGTTAGTATCAAGAGTAGATAGTAGGCAAAGTTCATTTCAGCGTTTACCAATGTGTGACTTGATTGACAAATATGGCACTGTACATTAACAGTTGGTACCGAGAATGTAGGTGATTAATAATAAATTGTAATTCAAAAACGAATACAGTTATTGTTTTCGTATTTAAAGTAACCATCTTCCCGCGCCCACGAAGACAACGACAAATATTTACAGAAACGTCACCACGATGGAGCGATGTACTCAACCCGGGTTAACCACCATGCAACAGATTAAACAGATTCCATTACTGTGGTGCTCCACCAATCATCACTTCGGACTTCGAGAACAGATCAAGGCATACACACAGCTTGAGAAAAAAGGGCTTGCAGTATTGAAGAACAGATGTTTACTTCAAATTGTTAGAACAAAATGGGTGTGTTATTTTATGCAGATAGTTGTGAGCTAAGATCTGAATGGTTCTTTGACTAATATTGAAAATACACATGCACGTGTGATTAATATGGAACATACAAGCCGCGTGGGAATTAGCGGAGCGGTCTAAGGCGCTGCAGTCATAGATTATGCGGCTTGTCCCGGCGGAGGTTCGAGTCCTCCATCGGCATGGGTGTGTGTGTTCGTCCTTAGGATAATTTAGGTTAACTAGTGTGTAACCTTATGGACTGATTACCTTAGCAGTTCACACACCTTTGAACATTTTTTTTAACATACAAGCGCAACGGCCTGATAATGAATATATAGAAACACCTGACTGATATTTATATTGTATGTGACTAATATTGATTATTGTATCTAAGACAGACCACTTAAGTGCAAGAATAAATAAATAAATTAACCAAAACGTTAATCAATAAGCCCTACCGAAAATGTGTAGGTGATAAATATATTTTGACTCGCTACAGAGTTATTATACTGCTCTTTAATCAAAAGCGCACACAGGATAACGTTTCTGACAACGCAAACTATCTGTTCTACTATTCTGTACCTAGCCACATCTAAAACATCCTACCATCTTTGCGCAGATTGACTGTTGGCCAACTACTTGTAATCTTGTTTATAGCCATCTGCAAACCGAAACCTAAAATAGAAATAAAACTGAAGCAGTGTCTGCCTTGTAAGAAGTGATCGCACAATAGGCTAGTTTGGTCCTGAACATGTGCTTATTAACTATTTGCATATATATCTCCATGTCTTTTCCTATCATACCGATAAATGTGACTCGGGAAAAGGAAAAGACGAATATGAATGCACTTTTCTCACATAGCAGATTTAGACTAATTCGTTGAGGTAAGTTCACCCATGTGCATCACATCTTGCGTACACTGCGCCCCAGGGCAAAAATATGAGAGCAAATAAATCTCATTCGATAAATAAGCTCATGAAGTCTGAGCTCGTTTAAATTGTGTATTCAGAAACGGAATCAATAATAGAAGGAGTTACATAATATATAATATTCATGTAAATTTATGAAACGATTCTTCATATGATTAATTGCGTTCTACACACATTTGTTGCACAAAGATGTTAGGCCCTAATCAGGAAAGAACTCTTCGAGATTGACTCAGACGTTCCTATTTAGTATGACAGAGCTATCCTGTTTCGTAAAATAGCTCGAGTTCGCCAACCACTGTCTGATAAAAGAGACAACTTAGTTTAGCCATAGTTTCACTTCTAATCATTGCAGGTTTTTGGGAGAGAGAAATCAGTAAGTTGACGTATTTTGCGTATTTTCATTCAATATGTCGTATGGAATAATGTTCTGAGGTGACGCATCTTCAGGATAGGAAGTCATCATTGCTCGAAAACTTTCTGTAAGAATAATACGTAGTGCGTATACAAGATCATCTTACTGATATCTGCTTAAGGAGTTAGGCATTTGACTACTGCGTCACTTTATGTTTGTTCTCTCATGAAGTTTGTTGCAAATAATGTAGTGTGGTTTAAAAAGAACAGTGCTGTGCATTATTACGATACCAAAGGAAATTACTCTACATTACGGTTGTCTTTAGTACAAAAAGGAGTACATAATGATGCGACGAAAATTTTTGATGACTTACTCAGAGATATAAGATTTCTGACTGATAGAAAAGTTAAATTTGAAAAGAAACTGAAACAGGTTCTCCTTGACAACTCTTTGTATTCAGCACACGAATTTACATTTTGGTAACGCGTGTGAGTAGGAATTACTAACTCACATCTGTATTTCTTCCTACATAAAACTTCTGTATGATGAGCATGTAGCCATATTTAGAAATGAATGTTTAACGTGAATGTAAAATGAATCGCTTCACATCATTATGGTAATTCATACAAATTAAGCATGTAGCACGAAACTAACTACATAACAAATTCGATGGTCGCTATGATCATATATACGCGAAGCCTCCGACTTACAAACGTAAATTACCACATACTTCAGTGTAACAAATTTCTCATCATTTGTGATATGCACGGGTGAAAATCGTCCAAAGTCACAGAATTTTAATTCATACGAAAACATATGGCAATACACACAACTCGAAGTCTTGACACAGTAATTCCCAAAGCATTACACATACAAAAACGAACTATAATAAAAAGTAAAACGTTTACATGATGAATGAGCAAGATATTGTAATACGTCAGTGGTGTACTGAAGGCCATGTGAGCTTGAAAGAAGCACTATTAAAGGAAAGATCCTAGTCATTAACTCAGATAGGTTATCTAAGAGGAATCTGTAATGATAAATCCAATGCAAACCTCTCTCTCTCTCTGTCGTTCTCTCTCTTGCACATGCGCGCGCATGCGCAAGCTCACTATTACATTGCCGGCCGCGGTGGCAGAGCGGTTCTAGGCGCTGGAACCGTGCGACTCCTACGGTCGCAGATTCTAATCCTGCCTTGGGCATGTCCTTAGGTTAATTAGGTTTAATTAGTTCTAAGTTCTAGGGGACTGATGACCTCAGATGTTAAGTCCCATAGTGCTCAGAGCCATTTGAACAATTCAGTATGACATAGTAAACGTTACCCAGGTGCGCTGAACAATTTGAAACGGCGTCTTGTACAGTATAATAAAGGAATATTCTCTTTGTACTCGTGCCAGCCAGATAAACATGAGTTTTAGTTTTAAAATATGTATGCATACTAATATGTATTATAAAAATCATATTATATACAGTTTTTGAGTTAGCCTTAACTTTTCAGAACTTCACTGATTATTTTACTAACACATCTTCCTCAGTCAGATTGTAAAAAAGGAAAGTCGTTGTGCAAAGAATTTTTTTTTTTTTACATTAACAGATTTTGGGCTGTACTCATACAGTCAGACTGCACTCGTACAGCCAGACTTATTTTTTTAAACATTCAATTGCGTAACAGCGTGAGCCATTAAAGAACAGTTGTCCGTTACCCCTGCGTAATTTTCTAAGAAACAACTTACAAGAAATCACTTTTTTCTGTATTCTCATTTGTCCTTCTGTTTTGAAGGGTATAAGAGTTCATACACTTTTGTGTCTTCTCTTGGTAAAAGGGTCTTAATGTTTTTGAAAAAGTATTGCTGAAGCACATCAGATGCTGTATTAGATTAATAGTTTCTTGATATCTTCCGTTGCAGGTCGAAATAAATGTGATGAACACCTTTCTCAATCCCGCATTCACATGAGGAAGATGTGATCATGCTGAGGCGGTAGAGACGTCGCTGCCATCTCCATTAATTGAATCGGAGTCGTGCCTTTGTCACTATAAAATTTCTGCTGTATCTACTGTTTTGATACCAATGATGTGACGACAGGTTAGGTACCAATGCGGCATAATGTTTCCTGTTAGTTTCGTAAGATCGCTGGAGGTTTTCGTTCCATTGCGCTCTATCTCTAGCCCTTAGTGTTTGTAGGAGATTGACTGGTGACACTTTACCATATTTTTCTGGACGAATGCACGCAGCTTCTTGGCTAGAGTGTCACCTTGTCCAGTTCCTTTTATTGCACTGTGTGCCTCCATTCATACATGATGGTAGTCTTATTAAGGTAGCAAAGCACTTAGATTACCTCTGTAATGTGGTAGTAGATAAATGTTGGTGTTGAAGCACTTTAACAGCATCAGTGCTGAGCGTGAATCTGATAACATGAAGACTGTCTATCCTTGAGCCTGTTTTGTGCATATGACTCCCTCTAAAATTGCTGCATGTTTTGCAGTACGTATGGACGCTACTTCTGAGACTTGAATTTTCCTTCTCGATTAGCCTTGAATCTACGAATGCACTTCTTTTGCACAATTTTTTTCGTTATGATGACCTTGCTGCTAGGCTGTCTGCTAAAAGTTTCTCATTCAATGTACGTTGGATGATTGGGAGGTGCATCTTGATGTTCAGCTTCACTAAGGTGTTACCGTAGGGCCTGCTGAAGCAGCTTAAATTTGGTGTCAACGTATTCACGCAGATCAAAGCATCGGTCTAAAAATGTGCTAAGGGTAGTAGCTTCTTGTTACACGAATACCTGTCTGCATAGCATTTAACAGTGACTTCCATAATCTTTGTTAATAAACAGTTTCAGAAGTTCCAAAATGGAGATGATTCCTGCGAAGTTCTAGTGGCATGACATTAGCTTCCATCAGTAAAGCATTGGTTGAACACGATTTGAAGGCTGCAACAAAGAATTTAGTGGCCCTTATCTAGTTTTCCTAGGCTATTTTGTGTTGCTGAACCATAGCAGATGCTTCCGTAGTCCATATAAGACCTTACTGAAGCGCAGTTTACAGGATGGTCAGAAACAGTCTTCCAAGAGTGCCGCAGGGGAGGTTGTGCCGAGAAATATTTGTTAAGAAAAAATTGGAAATTTTAGCCGTTTCCAAATTATTTAGCACAGTAGACTGCCAGTCAGGTTGTCACATGCCAAATTCAAACAGCCTGGCAGAGACAGTCTCACCAAACTTGTTCTTCGTTTCGTTTCCGCAAACTGAACGAAAGTGGCTTTTGCTGACAATTTTCATTGGTAATGAGCATTTTAATATGCGGTCACTGACCGAACCACAGATGTCTAGCATTACCGCATTTTTACATGTGAAAGTGCTTGAATTTAGCGCAAAGACCCGATTGGCTAAATAATTGGGAAACGGGGCAACGTTTCTAATTTTTTTCTTATTTGTCACCACAACCTCCTCTGTAACACCCTTACACGCATTTCAGACTGTTTCTCACTACCCTGTATCATGTTCGTTTGGCCACGCTGGATTGTAGAAAGTGTAGAGTGAATGAGGAGATGGCCTTACTTGCAGTAAAATATGAACACACTCAGAGAGAATGACGCTGTCTGAAGCACCATGGAATTTAGGCACGGCGACTATGTTTGCTGCTTCTCCTGACGCGGCAGGTGAAGACGCATGCCGACATTGGTAGCGCCATCACTGAACCCAGAAGCTGCAATACCTTTTCTGTTCAGATGACTCCTGGTTCTGAGTACAAAATCATTATGGACTTAACCATGTGTGGAAGAGGAACGTTTCTATGGTTCATTAGTTATCATCACGCAGGCCACTCACGTGGAACGATGGTGTGGGTTGCCACTGGGCGAGCAATACATTCATCTCTGGTTCACATACCTGATAAATTGGACAACAGGTGCTATACTTTTGAGGTGTTACGACTTTTTGCTGCACCCTTTCTTCCCTGCTTGCGTGACGTTCCCGTTCAACAAGATACCACAAGACAGGTGACTGTGCTGTCCTCAGGTATCTCGTTTGAGAGAGTGATCGACTGTTGACATGACCAGCACATTCTCCAGATCTCTCGCATATTGCACACATTTAGTTGTAGGTTTTCGCTAGACCGGCAACACTTGCGATCCACTACGACTGACGAACTGTATTCTCCCATATCAGTTATACGTTTAGTAATGTATTGTTCCTATCAATCTGTACACACCTAGTAAGTGAAATTTCTTTGCTATATTGGCTGGTGTTGCAGGTGCGACCAGCAGTCTATTGCATAGGATTTCGACTAAAGTTCCTTCTTGTGGTGTCGTAGCCAGTCGATAGAACAGAGGTGGCAATCGTTCCATGTACTAGAGGTTCCACTGTTGTCTGACAGCGGCAGCGACAGCAACCGGTGTCGCCCAACCGCAGGGTACGCCAGGACCACGTCCCCTGAGCACTTTTGGCTCCAATTGTAGCCCAGTTCCTGCCGAGTTCTTCCTATTTGTCGAACAGCCCCACCTAGCAACATTCGAGGATCGTCACAGAGCAGACGAACTTTCTCTACGCAAGTAGTACCTCAGAAGTAGCGTCGATACTTTAGGCTTATTTTTGTGGATTGTTTTAAAGTGTTTAACTTATCCCGGCGTTGCCTAGGAGTAGCACAAAGTTTTCATCAAGGAATCGTGTACCACAGTTGAGTATAACACATACAGCGCAGAAATTCTCCTACTGGAACACAGAAAGTGCGAGTATGTTCCTGTTCATTTTAAATACTCTGACTGAAAAGTAAAGTGCAAGCTGCTTCGTTCTGTCTTCCTCAGCGTCTTTAAAAATAATTCCAACAATTATGGCATGCGAACATATTCATATTTCTTTTCACTCTCACAAGTTTCCCTAATTTTAACTCACTCACACTCACTAGTCCATCACTGTAAGTGGCTGATACCCATCCACTCCCATTTTCCCTTTCTCACTCAGTCATTTTGTCCAACTCATTGTCATTATCACTTTCTGTCTCTCTGTCACTGTCTCTTCTGTCACAACCAGTCCCTCTCGTCCTGTGCTACTACTACAGTCTCCTCTCAGGGTCATTGTCTACCTCTTGATCTCTCTTACTTATAATAATACCTCATTCCTTCCATCCTACTACTGCTGTTGCTTCTCAGTGTTACTATCTCTCTCTTCTTTATTGTCACTGTAATGTACTCTATCTCTCATTATCAGTCGCTCTCAAGCACTTCCACTTCCTTTTTATCCTCCTCCCTCCCCCCGTTATCCTGCACTGTCTGCTTTACTCTTTTCCTAGCACAGTAATCCACGTTCCACTGCCTCTGCCTCTCTCTCTCTCTTTCCCTCACATTGCCATTGTCTTATTTGCTCCTTCTATAACAACCACTGCCCACTATTTTTCAGTATTAATTGTTTTTTCGTCTCCTTACCACTGCTTAGGTATTCTCTCTCCCCATAAAAAAGCACGAATATGTTTGAACGTCAAAAATTTTAGTAAGATGCTGGGGAAATTGGAACTGGGCAGATGGTACCGCACTTTTTAGTCAGATTCTTTTTAAAAAACAGAAACAAATTTGCTTTTTTGGATTCCGAGAGGGGCATTTTTCCGTTGGTCTCTTCTTTCCAAATGCTGCAGGAGGGCACGGAACTCAAAGGAAACGAAATGAATTGGTCAGTAGAACTTAGTTTACTTACAAACAAACCAGTTGGCAGAACATCCATCACTGAGCATTATAGCAGAGGTTGAAAAAACCGCTTCAGTTGTAAATTACAGTTTCACACGTCTGGTTTCGGACTGTTATAAGCCCATCCTCAGGTGTCGTAGCTGTGCTGCGGTCCCCGAGCGCCGCGTGTACCAGGCGCGGTGTGCTGCCAGGTACACGCGGGCTCGGGGACCACAGCACTACTACGACACCTGGGGATGGGCTAGTAACAGTCCGAAACTGGTCATGTGAAAATAAAGTAATTTATAACTGAAGCTATATTTTCAACCTCTGTTAGTTTACTAAGTGAAACTGAAATGAATCAAAACTAATTTGACACCACAGATCGGATTTTGTTTGGTTGGTTGAGTTATTTCGGGGAGGGGGACTAAACAGCAAGGTCATTGGTCCCACCGGAATAGTGAAAGATGGGAAGGAAGTCGGCCGTGTCCTCTCAAGGGAGCCATCCCGACAATTGCCTGAAGCGATTTAGGGAAATCTTGGGAAACCTAACTCAGGGTAGCCGAACGCTTGTTTGAACCGTTATCCTCGCGAATGCGAGTTCAGTGTGCTAACAACTACGCCACCTCGCTCAGTAGACCGAATTATATTTAAAAAAAATAAATAAATAATTGATTGTGCTTCATTACTTGAACTTTAGCTTCCCAGATGATGACGGAGACACGTTACTGCATATCTGTCCGTACTACGTCGCTGTATAAACTAAGTTTTAGCCTCAAATAGGATTTTACGCGCATATTTTACGTGTACAAGTTGGGTAACGTTGAACTCCTGTATCTTGGAAACGGACAAAGATATGAAGAAAAAAAGTAAGAGATCGGGATCTGTGGACTGCATTGTCAAAACTATAGCCATTTTCTGTGCGTAGCTGTCTCGGAAACTGCACCTAAGCTTTGGTACCCCAAAAGCGAGTTTTTGGGGTAGTTATCGATTATGGATATAGATTTTTGAAAACGGAGAGATGACTATTCTACATAAATGCATAGAGAATATACCGTTACAGTTTGGGAAATTCACTGTAATGATTTATTATTTAGATTTCACCTCATATCGGACTTTACACGTCTGTATCTTGGAAACGAATAAATATATCAAGAAATTTTTAAGTGTGTTCGAGATCAGGACCTTAGGAACATATCGTAAAAATTTCAGTCATTTGATGTGCATTGCCGACTTGGAATCAAAATGGTTCAAATGGCTCTAAGCACTATGGGACTTAACATCTGAAGTCATCAGTCCCATAGACTTAGAACTACTTAAAGCTAACTAACCTAAGGACATCAAACACATCCATGCCCGAGGCAGGATTCGAACCTGCGAACGTAGCAGCCATGTGGCTCTAGACTGAAGCGCCTAGAACCGCGCAGCCACCGCGGCCGGCCGACTTGGAATACTCGGCTGCGTTTTGGTCCGCTGGTGACAGGGAAAACATAGAAAAAAAAACTTTTTCGACAGTTTTTCCGAGTAATCTCCCATGAACTAATAATGTCTCCATAGGTTCCATCAAGCCCATCATGTATCACTACAAATGCGGAAAGAACCAACCGATTTGCTCTGTCGACCTAAGCAGGAGGAAATGTGTAATATTCATACTTTGACTCTGTACTGTAGGACAGCGACACCAGAATGATTCTTCTGTTGGGTGTAAAAATAGTCCCCAGCCCTAGGGACTGTCCAAATCACTTGACCCTACCTTTTTATCAACAATAAATTCCAAGGTACGAGCATCATAAAAAACCTATTTTCATGCGACGTTTTGCAAGATACTGAGTTCTCTTACGTTGTGTTCTCTCATTGTTTTGATTTTTGCCTCAGAACCCACGCACCGTCATGACGGGAAAAGGTTAAGTTTGGCGACGAGATTTTGCTTGGTTATTTGATTTCTATTGCCAACTTAACTAATCCTGGATGCTTCTGCACACTTTCGTCTTCTGATACCGATCTTTTACAGATCTATTCTTCTCAATAGTTATTCATTTCGCAATCGACTTATCCTGTTACCTTTAATCATTCTTCTGTAGTACCACACGTAACAGACCAGCACTTGTGTTTACTGATACGCAGTTCGGGCTAAACTACGCCTATTGGGCCCTTGCTCGGACAGCTTGTCCCCGTGCAAGTTAACTAATCCTGGATGCATTTGCACACTTTCTTTTTCTAATACTAATCTTTTACAGATCTATTCTTCTCAATAGTTATTCATTTCGCAATTGACTTATTCAGTTGCCTTTAATCATTCTTCTGTCGTACCACACCTAACAAACCAGCACTTGTGTTTATTGATACGCAATTCGGGCTACACTACGCCTGTTGGGCCCTTGCTCGGACAGCTTGTTCCCGTGCATTTCGTCCTAGGGACAGCGGCCTCCCGTTTGGTGCAATCCTGCTTCCAGGGATCTTCGGCTACCTCGTCACTCGCCGCACGAGCGCCTGGCCCGTTTTTGCTGAGCCTCGGCTGACAGCTGCTGGCTACCCGGACGTGACTTAGCGGGCCGCCGGCGCAACTCACCGAACTTCAGCCTCAGCTAATCCGAAGGAAGTTTACTGGAGTTAGCTTGCCTGGCATTAACTTTCTACTCATCAGCTCGTGGCGGCAAGTACGACGGGCGTCGCTTAAGGGGTGAGCACATGAAAGCGCTCATCCTGAATTACTTTCACTTTGCAGCTGTTTACAAATTTATGAAGCTAAATTAAGAAGGGAGCAATTCTGCCACTCCATAAGTATCTCATAAAGAAGATAGCACGATTTTCCCTTTAGTCTTCGAAGCGAAAAAAAAAATTGAAGTCCGCCAAAGTCGAAAGTGTTGTCACATTTAAATACTAACCAACAGCTTTATTCTTCGTACATCCAATTCAAATTGGATGATGGTGTGACATCAGCTGGTATAATTTTTATTAAAAATGAAAATCATCCACCTGTACTTAAGAATTCGTATTTATTTGGCTACTAGTTTCGACGTTGCGTCAACACCATCTTCAGGCCCTATATAACACACCAGACATAAAACAAACAATGTGAGACATCAGTACTCTGTGAGCTATTGTAAAAAAAAATATATCATAAAAATATTATAAAGGATGAATTCATGAGAAGTAGTTGCATTTCGTTCAATTTCACTATGATGAAATTTGCCTTGACATTAGCAATATATATGGTAAAAACAAGTACAAATGAGGTTATATATATATGCGATTATTATAGCTATAGATCAATACCAGATGTTTGAATAAAAATGGGGGTATATATAAGTCTTAGAGATAATAATATAGGCATGAAACAGTACTAAAATTGTGTTAGAAAGGAATAATAATAACTAAACCCTTGTTTATGTGCACAGTTTAACTAACAGGAAGGATAATATGCACTGCCAATCAGACATATGTAAGGCATGATTCCATTCTTTACAAATAGTGAAAGCTCTGGAAGGTGGAGAGGAGTTACGTTTGGATAACACTGTATCGTCAGCACTATAAAGTCAACACCTTTTTACTTCTATTTGGAGCACTGTTATGTACTTGATCATTCTTTTACATATTCCGGCCTGTTAGAATTAGGCTATTTTAGGCCTGGGTTATGGCCTTAAATGAGGCACCAATATTGAAAGGGTACATTTTGGTGGCATGTTAGCTTATATTTCTCTTCTTGGAATGAGTAAATTAATGAATTGACTCATATGTATTTATGTTACACCATTTACTACCTTTGATTATATTAGCTGGGTTCCATACCATTCTTCCAGTTCCTCCTCACTTGTGTTCCCTATCGTTATGAATGATGTTGCTTCAGTAAACTATTTCACTTTGTTACTTTATAGTGATGACGATACAGTGTTATGCAAACGTAACTCCTCTCCACCTTCCACAGCTTTCACTATTTATAAACCATGGAAACATGCCTTATATATGACTGATTGGCAGTGCACATTTTCCTTCCTATTAGTTAAACTGTGCACACAAAGAAGGGTTTAGTTATTATTATTCGCTTTTAACACAATTTTAGTACTGTTTCATGCCTATATTATTATCTCTAAGAGTAACGGTTTGTCACCTGGACTTATATATACCACCATTTTTATTCAAATGTCTGGTATTGATCAATAGCTATAATAATCGTGTGTATATAATCTCATTTGTACTTGTTTTTACGATATATATTGCTAATGTCAAGGTAAATTTCATCTTAGAGAAAATGAACGAAATGCAACTACTTTTCATGAATTCATCCTTTATAATATTTTTATGATACATGTATTCTGTACAATAGCTCACAGACTACTGATGTCTCATATTGTTTGCTTTTTGTATGGTGTGTTATATAGGACCTGAAGATAGCGTTGACGCAACGTCGAAACTAGTATCCAAATAAATACGAAATGTTAAGTACAGCTGGAGGACTTTCATTTTTAATAAAAGCAGCTTTATTGTAACAGATATCTTGCTGATGACTTCAATTTTTAAGTATAGTCAAATGAGAAACCTACGCACATCTATGAAGGTATTCCGCAAGCCACTCTAGAGCGTGGGGAATGGTACTGCGTGCCAGTACTAGCAAATATGAATCGTCGTGATGTGTGGCTTATGAGCAGCCGCTCGACCTTGAAATATTGAATAGTACTTGCAGTGGTTCGTGATGCAGCTTGGCATTCCTGTGTCACGGTCTGTACAGATATCTGCCTATTACACATTACGAGCCTCTTTAACTGCCGGCGGTCTCTGTCAGCCAACAGACGAGGTCGGTCTGTACGCTTTTGTGCTGTACGTGTCCCTTCACGGTTCCACTTCACTATCATATCGGAAACAGTGGACCTAGGGATGTTTAGGACTGTGGAAATCTCGCGGACAGATATATGACACAAGTGACACCCAGTCACTTGACAACGTTCAAAGTCCGTGAGTTCCGCGGCCTGAACAGTGGATAAATGTCAAACGACACCTCGTTTGGTGTAAGGAGCGTAAACATTGGACGATTGAACTGTGGAAAAACGTCGTGTAGAGTGACGAGTCAGCTTCTCATATTTATCGTGTTCGCGTATTGCGGGATATGTCGAGATTTACGTCATTAACTCTTAACAAGGAGAAGAGGAAATTTCTCGTGAATGGTATAGGTATGGATAACTCCGTTCGTTGTTAAATATACAGCTAATGTAAAACTCACATTCAGTGTAACTTGGTACTGGGAGATAATGTCCGCTACATCCCGGCTACTGTTTTATTACAATACGCAGGTGAACACGCAGACACCTGAATCTGTTTCCTTCATTCTGATGACGAAGTCGCAGACCACATACGTTTCCAGGACGATTCATGCTTAAAGTTTGTGAGGCCAAGTCAACGTTTACTTCCATCTCATACAAAGAAAGAGCATGTTAGAATTCAAGTGACCAAACCTAAGACAATATATTTTAATACAAAAACTGTAGTGAGCAGCGGAATTGTGAAATTAAGTGGCAGTTGAAGCAACGGGTGGAACGCGGCGTTCTATGAAAAACTAGGGCAGTACAAACGGGATAGCATGATGTCTGCGTATAAACAGTTAACTTCGTATTGAAAATCGCATTAGTAGACGATAATACCACAGTCAGAGGAAGAATAACATGTAGGCTAGAACGAATATTTCACTCTGCATCAAAGTATTCGTTCTTTGCAAACTTTCTAATAGATTAAATCTAAGTGCCGGATCGATACTTAGTCCTGAGACCTTGCCTTTCATGGGAATTTCTCTTGCCTATTGAGCTATCCATGTATTAAGCACAACCATCCCTTGCAGCATCACTTCTGCCTCTCTCTCTCTCTCTCTCTCTCTCTCTCTCTCTCTCTGTTATCAAACTTCGCAGAACCTATCCTGAAAACATTTTTGGAATAACACTAGAAAGGATGTCTGCAGAGGAAGGTGAAGGTTTCTGGTTTTATGTTCGGTGCGGTGCACATATTATATGTCAGGATGTTTAAGTTTATAAACTAAATTTGGGAGACAAGTATTTAATGGTTCTCTGTGTCCTCCTATTCTGTCTTGGTATATTCGTGTCCACCAACCTATGAACACAACATCCGCAGTAGGCTCACATTGTGACATTTGTTTGCTCTACAAATTTTCCACTCTTTTGCATCTCAATCCTATGGTCAATTGTACGTGGAGGCAAAGCAGATTTCTCGGCAGTCCATGCTGTCGACTGTCCAGGAAATTTCACAGACTTCTTTGCTCCTTTCTTCTAGTACCTTTTCATTTAGTTCATTGATTATCTACTTCTACACATTTCAAATGTCTACCATCACCAGTAACTGTTTCTTCCACAGACAGCGCAACTGATACAATTTGTTTTGTGCTTCGGACGTACAGGGTGTTTCAAAATGAATATAACGGTTTTAAGGCTTTGTGATATTAATTGCAATCAACTTACAATTACAAATAATACATCAAATGAAAGAGTAAGTAAAGCAGTTATTCTTACATTCGTTAACACCGAGCCAATAGGTGATTTCTTCCAAGAACTTGAATAGTGTTTCTGGAGCTATTGTTGCCACAATGCTGTTTCTAAAATCGGGAATGTCAGCTAGTCGCGGAAGCACACAGATATGACCTTTTAGAACACCCAAAACTAAAAAATCGAATGGCATCGGGTCCCGTGTGAACCTGGAGGTCAGGAAAAGGAAGCTCGCTCACCCGACTCCTTGTGGCAATCCAGCGGTTGGGTAAAACATCTTTTATCCAATCACGTACATAGTTATGCTAGTAGGGCGGCGCACCATCTTGCTGCAAAATCAAGTTCTGTGGTTTCTTCCACTTGAGGAAAGACCCATACATCTAGCGCATCTAGATGAGAGACCGCTGTCGTAGCTGCTTCACCGAGAAATGAGAGGCCAATAAACTTTCGGCTAGGATATGGCACCAAAAACATTCAATTTTTGGGGACTCTCTACAAATTTGTGGGCTTCTACCACCCCGAGATGCCCACATTTAGACTTCGTTGAAATCTCGATTCATCACTAAAGACGACACGATCCAGAAAATCTCCGTTGTCATGCAGCAACATTTCGTAGCCTGTAGTCCGTAGGCTTTAGAGCTTGTAACAACTGCAAACGGTAAGGACGTTTGATACGCCCGCTAAACCCACTGGCCAGAACAGGTGATTAGGATTGTGGAAAGGGCCAAATAAGGTGTCGGTCAGGTTCACTCAAAATTGTAATTTATTGTAATTTAATAACACCTTTAAACCAAAACGGCACATAACCTTTAGAAGTACGAGTTTCAAAAAGGCTATTCTTTCACTGCTGAAGGCCTCCAAACACGAAATCTTAAAGCAGCAAGATAAAGCTCAAGTGATAAAAACATGTAGTTAAAATTGCAAATAAAATAATTAACACAAACACACACACACACAAGAGCATCAAGGCAAGGGTGAACAGACAAACATAAACAAGATGCAATACAAACGGCTGAAGGCCCACAATAAAATTTTCAAGATTTTAAAATAAATTACCATAACCTTTCAAAGGCAGAAGGCCGCAATGTTTTTTTTTTTAATAAGGATTTAAGTGGCTGAAGACCCACAATTGATTTTCCAAAATTCAAAAATACATCAAATCCACTAAAAGCAAGAATTTTTTTAACTAATTAGCTATGATAGATTATAAACAGACAATCAAACACTGGTGAGAAGGACGATAAAGAGAATGGCACTCAGAAGCCTCCAGGGAGGTCGATCTGCCCTCGTTCACTTAGATGAGGCAGATGTTGAGCAAAGCTACCCTTGATCCATCGGAACCCAACCAGAGGACAGCCACGGACCGACCGACAAAACGATTTGCTTGCCACCAATCAGTACATGAGAGCTCAAACACAAAAGTTACAAATGTGATTACGCACAATGAAATATGTATCAAACTGCCAAAACTACACATGTGAGGAAAGGACGCTGCCTGAAATTACGTTAGTGGCCACAGCAGGCAACCGGACAACTAACGGCCACAAGGCAGAAAATTCCGCTGGTGCACTTGAATTGTAGTAAACCAATATACACTCCTGGAAATTGAAATAAGAACACCGTGAATTCATTGTCCCAGGAAGGGGAAACTTTATTGACACATTCCTGGGGTCAGATACATCACATGATCACACTGACAGAACCACAGGCACATAGACACAGGCAACAGAGCATGCACAATGTCGGCACTAGTACAGTGTATATCCACCTTTCGCAGCAATGCAGGCTGCTATTCTCCCATGGAGACGATCGTAGAGATGCTGGATGTTGTCCTGTGGAACGGCTTGCCATGCCATTTCCGCCTGGCGCCACAGTTGGACCAGCGTTCGTGCTGGACGTGCAGACCGCGTGGGACGACGCTTCATCCTGTCCCAAACATGCTCAATGGGGGACAGATCCGGAGATCTTGCTGGCCAGGGTAGTTGACGTACACCTTCTAGAGCACGTTGGGTGGCACGGGATACATGCGGACGTGCATTGTCCTGTTGGAACAGCAAGTTCCCTCGCCGGTCTAGGAATGGTAGAACGATGGGTTCGATGACGGTTTGGATGTACCGTGCACTATTCAGTGTCCCCTCGACGATCACCAGTGGTGTACGGCCAGTGTAGGAGATCGCTCCCCACACCATGATGCCGGGTGTTGGCCCTGTGTGCCTCGGTCGTATGCAGTCCTGATTGCGGCGCTCACCTGCACGGCGCCAAACACGCATACGACCATCATTGGCACCAAGGCAGAAGCGACTCTCATCGCTGAAGACGACACGTCTCCATTAGTCCCTCCATTCACGCCTGTCGCGACACCACTGGAGGCGGGCTGCACGATCTTGGGGCGTGAGCGGAAGACGGCCTAACGGTGTGCGGGACCGTAGCCCAGCTTCATGGAGACGGTTGCGAATGGTCCTCGCCGATACCCCAGGAGCAACAGTGTCCCTAATTTGCTGGGAAGTGGCGGTGCGGTCCCCTACGGCACTGCGTAGGATCCTACGGTCTTGGCGTGCATCCGTGCGTCGCTGCGGTCCGGTCCCAGGTCGACGGGCACGTGCACCTTCCGCCGACCACTGGCGACAACATCGATGTACTGTGGAGACCGCACGCCCCACGTGTTGAGCAATTCGGCGGTACGTCCACCCGGCCTCCCGCATGCCCACTATACGCCCTCGCTCAAAGTCCGTCAACTGCACATACGGTTCACGTCCACGCTGTCGCGGCATGCTACCAGTGTTAAAGACTGCGATGGAGCTCCGTGTGCCACGGCAAACTGGCTGACACTGACGGCGGCGGTGCACAAATGCTGCGCAGCTAGCGCCATTCGACGGCCAACACCGCGGTTCCTAGTGTGTCCGCTGTGCCGTGCGTGTGATCATTGCTTGTACAGCCCTCTCGCAGTGTCCAGAGCAAGTATGGTGGGTCTGACACACCGGTGTCAATGTGTTCTTTTTTCCATTTCCAGGAGTGTAGTTAATTGCACAGCGCAGCGGTTAAATTTCAGCAATAGAAACACTCGGTGTTGCTGGCAGGAAATCCTCCCCAACAGCGAACCACCGAAACGAACCACACAACATAAATGGATTTGGCTTGAGTAGTTGAAACCACTACTCAACTTTGACGTCCTGGGTCGGTGAACCACGTAGCTCGTAGCGATCAGACAGCTCCACACACGCTCCGACACTGCGCAGGGACCGCCAGCGGGCCCAGCCGACTTCACCGCGTGGACATAACTTCCCTGGTAAACAGCAACCGACCGACTAGTCGCAAAATGCCGACGACATCTAAAATAGTCGTCAGTGGAAATAACGCCAACTACACACACAACCTGACAAACACTTGGACGAAGATCTGAAGGATACGCAACAGTAACTAAGCACACACGAAGACAAATGGGGAGTCGATGCATGCACACACACAGCAGACTCATGAACGATCGGCGAGCCAAAACGCGTCGTCCGGCAGGACGATTGACCGACGATCCACCAAGACCGTGGCCTGGCTCAAGTGATGCGTGGCGGCAACGGTCGGGCGAGCCATGACGACGCAGGCCTCACTGCAGCTCCAACCCGACTGCACTAGTGCTGCCTTGCCACTCCCCGATTGGCAGGTCTGGAATGCGCTCCAGATGCGTTCCTACTGACTGGCAGCCCGAACTCGCGACCCGCACTGGTCTACGACAGACAACGACCGGTATGTAACAGCAGTTGAGCAAAGACACTACGAGAGGTGATATATCGATACGTGCTGCTAACGCCGCTCACGGTTAGGCACAGTAGCAACTCAGTGACAGTAGTAATTTAAATTAACGTAGTGAGGTGGAAGTACGTTAAAAACAGGGTGGTAAATAGATGATGGCGGGAACATGAGCCACGCACGGCTCAACGTTGTTGTAAGAGCCTCCTTTAAAGTATTCGCACAGGTTCCAATGGATCTGATAATTTACGACTAGCCTCCAGAATTGACTCTTTGAGGCTACGTGTGAAAGATTCTCACTCGTTCAGTACGTTCTTCAGTCACTCTTGACCTTTCCCCACTCTTCCCTTTACGCACAGCTATACAAACAAAATTGTGTTCGCTCTGTCACTTCATTTATTATTTATAAATGAATGTCATTAATGCTACAAAGCCTTCAAAACCATACATTCATTTACAAACACCCTGCACAACTACACTACAACTTAGCTCAATTATTCTCATGCCGTTGATCAGCTCGACATGAACAACAATCATACATGAAGTCGTTCTACACTGGAGCGCCAAACAACCTGGTATAGGCATGCATATTCAAATACAGAGAACAAGCAGAATAGGGCACAATTGTTAGATCGGTTACTGCTGCTACAATGGTAGGTTATTAAGATTTAAGTGAGTTTGAACGTGGTGTTATAGTTGGCGCACGAGCGATGGAACGCAGCAGATCCGAGGTAGGGATGAACTGGGTATTTTCTCGTACGACCATTTCACGATGTACCGAGAATATCAGGTATCCGGTAAAACATGAAATCTGTGACATCGGTGCGGTCGGAAAAAGATCCTGAAACAGCGGACTAACGACGACTGAAAAGACTGGTTCAGAGTGACAGAAATGCAACCTTTCCGCACATTTCTGAAGATTTCAGTGCTGGGCAAGAAACAAATGTCAGCGTGCGAACCATTCAACGAAACATCATCGATATGGGCTTTCGGAGCCGAAGGTCCATTCGTGTATTCTTGACGACTGTACGACACAAAGCTTTACGCCTCGCTTGGGCCCCGTCAACACCGACATTGGATAGTTGATGACAGGAAAAATGTTGCCTGGTCGGACTAGTCCGGTTTCAAATGGTGTCGAGCGGATGGACGTGCACGGATATGGAGACAACTACACGAATGCATGGACCCTGAATGTCAGCAGGGGACTGTTCAAGCTGGTGGAGGCTCTGTAATGGTGTAGGGCATGTGCGGTTGGAGTGATATGAGACTCCTGATAAGTCCAGATACGACTCTGACAGGTGACACGCACGTAAGCATCCTGTCTGATCACCTGCATCCATTCATGTCCATTGTGCATTCCGACGGACTGTGGCAATTCCAGCAGGACAATGCGACATCCCACATGCGCAGAATTGCTGCAGAGACGCTCCAGGAAAAGTATTCTGACTTTAAACACTTCCGCTGACCAACGAACTCTCAAAATACGAGCATTATTCAGCATATCTGGGATGCCCTGCAACGTACTGTTCAGAAGAGATCTCCTCCCCTTGTACTCTTACGGATTTATGGACAGCCCTGCAGGATTCATGACACAGTTCCCTCCAGCTCTACTTCAGACATTAGTCGAGTCCATGCCACGTCCTTCTGCGCCACTTCTGCGTGCTCGCGGGGGCCCTGCACGATACTAGGCAAGTGTGCCAATTTCTATGGCCCTTCAGAGTGTATCAAAATGACGAAGAACAGTCCGATCCAATAACATTTGTTGTCATCACAATAACTTTTATATTATTAAGTAGACACTATATTAAGACGCTAAAAATTAATTTAAAATGCCATTATTTATCGATTATTAACGATTACTTACGGTTGGGACCACAAAATGGTAATTTGGAGAGAATGGAATCGCCTTCTGGAAGACGCTACTTCATATTTCTGTCATGATGTCCAAATTTAGGTTTTGCACGATTTCATTAAATCGTTTAAGGGAAGTGTCGTGACGGTCCATGTGAACGTGCAGTGTCGATTTTCTCTTGCTCCAATATGAGATCGTACTCCGTCGCTAATGACCACGTCGTCTGCAGGACTTAAAAACTAGCCCTACTTCTTTCCTCTCCTTCTCCGTCGCTTCAAAGATTGTTCAGTCCCAGTTGAGAGTTCCACATGTGATGAACTGGCAAGTAATATATGAATGAGGCGAAAGACGCCATGCACACTACGAAGTTCCGCTGCTACATTGGGCAGAAGCAATCTAGAGGAACATTTTGAGAAACTTTTTCCTGCATGCAGGCATTTGCCCGTTCCCTGCGGAATGCTAGAACTGAGACGAAGTAAACAATAGCAGCGGAAACAGCCGTCAGCCGCTCCATATCTGCGCCTTTATTGTATTCCTCGCAGGCAGCAGAAAATGTAAAAAGAAACGACGATATGACAGCGTCAGCGGCTGTATGGAGACCGTCATGATAATAAGAGGTGGCTTTAGCGCAATGACGTGCACATAATGGTGGTACGGGTTGTAGGTGGTAGGTGGGATATGATCTCCACAAGGCAATGGTTATCTGTGGCCATCTCCTGGGAGCAGTGCGGCATCCAGGTGCCACAGCAGCAGACTGGGAGCTCCAGCTGCAAACACCTGTTCGGACCTGCTACGGCCAACAGCTCAGGCCATCTAGAACTGCCATGTTACTTTAAGAGATGGTGGCTCGTGGTGGATAGGCGACCGAGCAAGGGATCAGGGTAAGCTAAAGACTAGGCGCCAGATGCTGTCTTTTTACTGAGGCCAGGGTCTATGCACTTGGTTGAAGGGTGGAAACGACCCAGTAGTGACTAAGTTGGATGAAGTGGAAGATGAATATCACATATATCAGCAAAACTGCATTATAGTAGAATGGGGGAGGTGGGGATATAATCGGCTATGACGGTGAAGCCAGTAACGTTCGTATTTCGCTTTACGAGTTGGTAAAATTGTTTCTTAGCCGTTAGAGCATAACGTCAGCCGGAAAATTCAGTACCGGCATGAGTCTTGGTAGTTCCAAACGCGTTGTTGTTGATCAAAATGATTTTTTTGTATTTTTATGGTTGTGTATCCTACTTTGTGATTTTTGTGTTCAGTAAGAAAAATAGTAAGACAATGAATAACAGTTTTAACAGAGTTTATGAACATACTCCATGTTAAACAATTGTTCACGTTCTTTCTTGCGCAGAAGAAAGTTTACAGATAAGATACACGGAAGGTAAAGCAGGATAGTTCAAATGGTTTAAAACCGAAACTTCTTGATATCATCTCATTACTTCGTTACATGCAACTTATATGTTTGATGTAAGGAGAATGTGGTTCTAACGTTGCCCTGCTTGTATGTTCACTCTTTAATAACTACAATTTAATAATTAAATACAAAATCTACATTCATTCTGTTCAAAATTTTTGATGATTTTGTCAGTAATAATTTGGTTAATTATCCCTGATTGAAGAGGTATATTTTCAGTCGAGATGGAACCATTAAGCACTTGATGCGATCGTGAAATTAAGACATGGCTTAACAGGCATGCGGGAAGAATGACAACCAAGCGGCATGTAGGTGAGTTATTAGGGCTTGCATATACTGAAACAGCAACAGTGAGAAATAACCTCTCTGGCTTTAAAGGAACGGTTATTTTCCCGCTTAATGCAAGTGCATCTGGCGAAGAGGATTTTGCGCCATCGGATACAACAGAAAGAACAAGGCATGATTCCCTGAACACAACAGAGTCAGCTACTGCTTCTCCACAGTCTGGTCCATCAAATGGCTCTGAGCACTATGGGACTTAACATATATGGTCATCAGTGCCCTAGAACTCAGAACTACTTAAACCTAACTAACCTAAGGACGTCACACAACACCCAGTCATCACGAGGCAGAGAAAGTCCCTCACCCCGCCGGGACTCGAACCCGAGAACCCGGGTGCGTGAAGCGAGAACGCTACCGCACGACCACGAGCTGCGGACTCTGGTCCATCGACTGGTACGCAGACACAGTCTTCATTCATTGTGTCACTCGAGAGCGTAAAGCCATTTCGTCATTGCGAGACACCATCATCAACCAGATGAAAGGAAAATCCGCCATGATCACGGACTCTCCCCACAGAAACGAAGTTAGAGCAACAAAAGCATCTTCCTAGGGGATTAAAGAAATTACTGTAGGAGTATAGGTCTATATCATGAAAAGACTCAAAAGAGTCCGACGACGTGTGAGGCGAACAACTCTTCTAAAGATGAGAATGAAATACGTTGCCTTCTTTGCAAAGAGACCTACTCCTCAACAAGAAAATCAGATGACTGGGTGAAGCATGTAAAGCGTGACAAGTGGGCATATGAGCATTGTACAGGGTGGATTGAAGACAACTTGCATGATTATCGGTGTTTTCCATCAGTCAGACAGAAAATGTAACATTGCCCGGTTGTGCCCTACAGGGTACCTGCCTCCACCCCGAAGGTATGGGGTATAACCGTATATTTCACAGTGTTGAGTTATATTAAATGTGACTTAGACTACCAAAGTAAGTCCTCAAAGTTCATACATGTTGTTCACGCCTCGTTTATCTTTCACTGAAACAAATTTGAAGTCCAAACAACAAAAATTGTCATTGTTATCAGGCTTTCTCCTTAGATACCCGAAGAGACACCAATTTCCACTACACCAGAAAAATAAAGCCGATGAAATGTGCTCACTGCAGATTTATGCATGATTCTAGGATAAATATTAGGAAAGATGAAGCTGTTTAAATTATGATAGCTCATAAAATTAATAGCAACCGAAAAACTGGAGTGATATCATAGCATTAAATGAGTAAACACCACAACAAGATTGTTTTCAAATCCTAGATGTGTTTAAAGAATTACACTTGACTTTTTGTAGGTTATATGCAAATATACCAATACTATAAATTCTCCGTAGTTACATGTTATATGAAGACACAAGACTTTCCTAGATCCTTACCTGACCTTCCTGGTACATGAGAACGCACAGTTTGCTGCTACAAATGTATTTATCGCTGTACGTAAATTTGACATTTTACGTAACTGGATGTAGGCATGGTTTGAACTTCGTTCATAAATTGTTTAGTACTGCGTTGTTACTTTAACAAGAGATCACAAAACGACCGCAGTAATTGTCGCTGTTTTCTAGTATTTTATACGTATCTACAGTTGGTTTTAAATTTCAATATCTGTCATGATTTAAGAGTCTAACTTGGGTTCAGAAGTGTGAGACGTCAGAGTGCAGGTTGATCAGTAGTTTACGCATGTCCTTTGGTCTTCCGTTGTTGCCGCGTCTGCTGTGTGGCCTACCAGCGGTGTGAGATACATACTATGATTTGCGGATGGACTTGGAATATGATTGTGACCACGAGTTGCAAATTGTATCTTGTCTCTGTGTTTTCAGTTATTGATTTTGCGTGATTATACAAACTTTAACTTTGCATATGTAATTTGAGGCAACTGCGAATTTTAATTATTTGCTGCAGTTTAAATTTGTATTCATGTATATTCAAGGTAACATTATTTTACATCGCACTGGAAAATGGGACACTTCATTTCCGGTCTTTGAATGTCTGCTGTTGCTACATAATGTAATTAAATGAAATTTGCTGCAACTGTTTGTATATTCGATGCTCTTCTCGTACTACATTCTGTAACTGTTGTTTAATATTGTTTATTTGACTTGAATCCGCAATTTATGTGAGACCACTAGCCACATATGTGTGAATACACTAATGGCCATTAAAATTGCTACACCAAGAACAAATACAGATGATAAGCGGGTATTCACGCCGGGTGATACGCCAGTATGGCGATGACGAATACACGCTTCCAATGAGCGTTCACCGCGATGTCACCAAACACGGATGCCACTATCATGATGCTGTAAACAGAACCTGGATTCATCCGAAAAAATGACGTTTTGCCATTCGTGCACCCAGGTTCGCCGTTGACGATTCCATCGCAGCCGCTCCTGTCTGTGATGCATTCATGGTCTCCGAGCTGATACTCCCAGCTGCTGCAAACGTCGTCGAACTGTTCGTGCAGATGGTTGTTGTCTTGCAAACGTCCCCATCTGTTGACTCAGGGATCGAGACGTGGCGGCACGATGCGTTACAGCCATGCGGATAAGATGTCTGTCATCTCGACTGCTAGTGATACGAGGCCGTTGGGATCCAGCACGGCGTTCCGTATTACTCTCCTGAACCCACCGATTCCATATTCTGCTAACAGTCATTGGATCTCGACGAACGCGAGCAGCAATGTCGCGATATGATAAACCGTAATCGCTATAGGCTACAATCCGACATTTATCAAAGTCGGAAATGTGATGGTACGCATTTCTCCTCCTTACACGAGACGTCACAACAACGTTTCACCAGGCAACGCCGGTCAACTGCTGTTTGTGTATGAGAAATCGGTTGGAAACTTGCCTCGTGTCAGCACGTTGTAAGTGTCGCCACCGTCGCCAACGTTGTGTGAATGCTCTGAAAAGCTAATCATTTGCATATCACAGCATCTTCTTCCTGTCGATTACATTTCGCGTCTGTAGCACGTCATCTTCGAGGTGTAGCAATTTTAATGGCCAGTAGTGTATTATTAAATAAACCTTAATTTACTATAACTTACACCTCTAGGTCTTCGTCAACATCATTAAACTTATGAGAATTGTCCAGACAGTTACATATATATTGTTTTCATTACCTTGTCTGTTTACTTAAAATTCTGTATTAAATGTATGAGCTTTGAAGTGGCTGTGCTCGACTGATCCTTCTCATAATATAAAGACAGTCCATCAGGTCTGCATTCCGACATCGATAGCGGGCAATAAAAAACCACCGGTGCATTCGCAACCATTACAGTATTACAGAAACGAGTATCTTGGGTGAAGCATCATTTACAGAAGTATAGGTAAGATTACCTGTGCCTCAAGGAACTGTGTTGGGACCCCTTTTAACCATATTCTGTATTAATGACCTGGCACATGATGTTAACAGTAACCCCAGACGTTTTGTAGATGATGCTACTTATAATGAGGTACTATCCGAAAACAAACCATTCCAATCAATTCAGATTGCAGTGCGTTGCATACAATGGTAAATTTCTGCAAATTTTGAGAATGTTCAAGCGGCGTTCAATTAGTAATGCAATACTTTTTTTTCTTAAAGCAGGTTGATTTTTATTCAGTATTACAATACACCATATTATTCTCCACTCTTCTGGATACAAAAACTTATTCTTCAACATAAGGTCAGTGCGACGGCCTTACGCCATCTTATTGGAAGGGCATGTATGCCTTCATATTGCCACTTCATGTTCAACGTCTGAGCCAACGTCTTGTGGCATCAATAATCTCCCTGTTATTCAAGAACTGCTTCCCGCGTAGTACATGATTCATTTGGCCACACACCCATGGAAGTTGGAAGGTGCAATATCCAGGCTGAAAGCTGGATGAGGAAGAACAGTCCCATGAAGTTCTGTGAGATCCTCTCATGTGCGCAGACTTAGGTAAGGCTTTGCGTTGTCATGGAGAAAGAGAAATTTTTTTAAATTTTTTTGAGACGAACACGCAGAATTCGTTCTTCCGTTTCCTGAGGGTTGCGCAACACACTTCTGATAGTTGCACGATATGGGAGGACATCAAACAGAATAACTCTTCCATAACTCCAAAAGATCGTCGCCATTACTTTACCGGCTGTGGGTGCGGGGTTGAATTTATTCTGCAGAGGAGAGGCAGTGAGGCGCCACTCCATGGATCCACGTTCCGTTTCCCGCCCGAAGTGACAAAAAATTGTCAGATCATCCTCGAAACGCGCAAGTAGTTCTGGACAGCAGGTCCTTCGTTGCTCATTATAGTATTTTGCGTGAAATCCAACGAGGACACATCTCTGAGTAGCCAAACTGGCGGACTCGTGTGTCAGCACTACCAGCACAGACGTCCAGTCGAGTAGTGAGGTGTTTGATCGTGATCCGTCGATCACCTCAAATGAAACTGTGAGCACGTGCCAACACTGCAGAAGACACAGCTGTGTCCAACCAGCCAGCACTCGGAAGATCGGATAGATTTGCCCGATCTTGCTATGATGATGGCAGACGCCTCGCCGAACGATTTGCCGTGCTTTTGTACACTGCCAGGCCTTCGCAGATATTCTTCAAACGAATATGAATATCAGTTTTGCTTTGCTTTCCTGTCAAAAGAAACTCAGTGGCAGCATTCTGACTTTAACGCACCTCCGTAACAGACTACTTTTAGAAGACCACGTATAGTACCATCACCTGTTGGAACTTTGTGAAACCATAGGGACTGAAGCTGGAATATTCCATGATGTTCCACGAAAAATTCCATATTTTTTCAACCTAAATTGGCCGAGGATTAAGTAAATGTGTTGCATTACTTATTGAATGCCTGGCTTCGAAGATGATGTTAAGCTCAGTCGATTTGTAGATGATTCCGTTGTCTGTAATGAAGTACTATCGGAAAAAAGAAATTGTCAGGTATTCACTCAGTTAAGTTTTCAGTGTGGTGCACAGAGTGGTAACATGCTTTAATTTTTACAAATTTATAACTGTGAATTTAACAATCGGCAAAATTGTAGTATATATTGAGAATAATATCGTAGAGTCAAAAGCAGAATCACCCGCGTTATGCAAACACTTTAATGTAATAGTTAATACGGAAGTGAGATGGTATGATGAGATAGGCTCAATCGTAGGCAAGGCAGGCGGCATGGAAACTGGAAATTTGTGGTAAAGCCTTATGGGACCAAACTGCTGAGGTCCTCGGTCCCTAAGCTTACGCACTACTTAATCTAACTTAAGCTAACTTATGCTAAGGACAACACACACACACACACACACACACACACACACACACACACACATGCCCGAGGGAGGACTCGAACCTCCGACGGAGGAGCCGCGCGGAACGTGACAAGCTGCCCCAGGCCGCGCGGCTACCCTGCGCGGCAGGAGGCATGCATCAGTTCATCTGTAGAATACTGGGGGAAAAAAAGTTCAAATGTGTGTGAAATCTTATGGGACTTAACTGCTAAGGTCATCAGTCCCTAAGCTTCCACACTACTTAACCTAAATTATCCTAAGGACAAACACACACATCCATGCCCGAGGGAGGACTCGAACCTCCGCCGGGATCAACCGCACAGTCCATGACTGCAGCGCTTAGACCGCTCGGCTAATCCCACGCGGCTGGGAAATGAAAGCCGGTCTAAAGAGCAGACTGGTTACGAATGACTTGTGCATCCTTCTTAGCATAATGCTCAAGTGTATGGAAGTCGAACCAAATACGAACAAATGATGATGTTGAAAGCATACAAAAAATGGGTAGCACGAATTGTCACAACTTTTGCTGATGAAGGTAGAACTTTCTTTCGAGTCGCGTTATTGAATTGTGAAAAATTCTTGTTTGCTACCTATTATTACTGACTGAGAAGTTCTATTGGCTGAGTTGTGGTTCACCCCGTATGTCTGGCGGCGCGGCCTAGACGCCTGGAAGACTGAGGCGGCTGCCTGCAGTTGGCTGTGTCAACAGCAGCTCGCGGGGCGCCAGTAGACCAGAGCAGACAGGGCTCAGCCCGATTGGCCCCTGGCGCTGACCGCCGGGCGCCGGCGCCCCGCCTGTTTGTCTTGCAGCGCTCGCCGCTTAGCACAGGGCCCAGCCGGCGGGCCCCACAGATGACCGGCTGGTCCATCGCCCGTGACGCAGCCACCGCCCTTGAGAGCGGAATACTAGCAGGCAACACCTCCAATATGTGCTCAGCACAAGCCAGTGGCACCTGTACCTGTACACAGCACACACACACAGAGACACACCCTCAGTGTTTACCGCGGTGTTACGATCACCCAATAAACATGTCAAGGAGGAAATCTACCTTCTGATGTGACAACCAACTGTCCTACAGTAGATAAAGAGCAAAAGGATACAGTGGGTGGGCCATGTATCCCGTGTGCCAGATGGAAGACAGGCGAAGATGGCACTAGCTGGGAAACCAAACACCAAACGCTCCATTGGACGACCTGGCGAAGGAACTAGGAGCCCTGGGAATGGAAGACACCTGGAGGAACTGGGCACAAAACAGGAAGGAAAGGAGGAAGTTTGTGGAAGCAGCGCGTGGCCTGCGGGGCCTGTGATCGCTGAATATCTATGTCTCTATCTATCAGTAAACATTACTGTTAGGAACAATGCTGCTTCGCACTTGCTGGAATCGGGAAATATCGAGTATGTCCACCAGACGATAACTGCTGGTTGGATCGCCAGTAAACTTCAGTTAGAATCCTGGAGGTAGATACCCCTCTCAGGTAGTTTGCAGATGGTGCTGTTATTTATCGCCTAGCGAAGTGATAAGATGATCAAAATCAATCAAAACTGATTTAGACAATATATCTGTACGGTGCTAAAATTTGCAGGTGACTCTAACCTGTCGCTCCCACTTCCTAAAGCCGTCAGGCACTCGTTTTTGCATTCAATCAATATTTACCAACCTGCTCGTGACAAAGTGGTCCTGGGCGCGTTGTTACGTAGAGAAAATATTATTTTTGACGATGATAACCTGCAGTGTGATCTGCAGCTTTTGAGACGAGTTTTCAGACAAAATGATAATGCCGAGAGAGAGAGAGAGAGAGAGAGAGGCTGACATCATTTTCGCCTCGTGAATAGGCGGAAGAGTCCAAGCCAGTCGCATTCCTTCTACACTGCAGTGCAACAGGCAGCAGGATGGAGACCAGTGTTCCGGCCTACCTCCTAGATGCCAGCTATATGACAGCCCATTAAAGATGACTTAAGCCTTCGAGTGGCCTTTGTGTGTGGTGTCTATTGCGAATGTGGCAGCTTCCACATAGGCCAAACTATTCACATCGTTGCTGTGTATTATGCTGAGCAGGTGCAACACATTAAACAGAGAGAGCTTGACAAGTGGCCACGGCTGAACATTGGACGCAGAATATTATCCGAAAAGACAGGGGGTCTTGGCTCATGCATCATAATATTGTCATTCTGTTACAATGGAAGCAGCCGAGATTAGAATAAAACGCAAAATGTTTGACTGAGACCGTGGGGTACACAGGAGGAGGGCTTCTGTAATCAAGTAGAAGCAAACCTGGATGCTTGCCGCTTGTAGAGAGGCGGGAGCGGCAGTTTGAAAAGTGGCGCCGAATCCTCCTGCCACTCGACGTCACTGATCCTACGGCAGGCCGGAGCTGCTGGGAGCCTTCAAGCGAGTGCTTCTCTTCGGTCCTCTGTGGAAAATTGCAGACGCTCCTATCACGCCTAGGTAAGCGGAACAACGTGGCAGTACCTTTGGTCTTCCTGAACGATACCGAAGGTAGCTGTCGGAAGGCCGAGTGTTTTATTCGAAGTAATGCAGCCTGAAAATCGAGAATATTTTATTCATGTCTGTCTATGTCCCTCCCGGCTCCATTTGCAACAAGTATAGGTGAGCTGCGCCACAGCATATTTGCTTTTGTGAATGCTTTAACTCCCGAGACAATTCAAAACTAAGAAGCTAGCTACGTCCATCGTCTTTTGAAGTGCGAATTTATAAGTTCTGAAAGTAAGTAAAACATTCATAATAAACAGAATTATCGGCCAGAACTGCCGCGCGCCTTAAGGCTCCCGCTTCAGGGACTGCTAGGCACATCGCTCCGGTTTGAATCCACCCGGCAAATTAACGACGGGGGCGGTGTCAAGGTCAGTCTGGGTGAACATAAGACTGGTACCCACGTCCTGCATTAAATATACGTTACGCACATATTTTTAAAACTTCAATGAAATCTTCATGGTTTACAAGGCGCGACACATCGAATATAACTCTCGAGTTTTCGATACCAGCACCAGCCATCGTCACCAGAATTTAAAATCACTAGTTATCGTGGCTGGCAACATGTCTGCTTAAAGGCTGTATTTGCGAGGACAGCGTCTGAAAGCTCCTAGAAATGGCCACACAGATACAGGCATGGAAGGTGAAATGGAGCTGCTAGCTCCAGGCCGCCACGGAATTGAATGACATCTGCTGGCACGAGGGGAAAGAGAGAAGTATCAAACTGTTGCTCCCACCTCCCTAGAAGCGTCAAGCGTCCGATTTGATTTCGCTCGATGTATGAAGCCCACCTCTATGCCTCACTCATCGTGTACCCCTGGTCTCTGATAAAAATGTTGCTTTCTGTTCTAATTTTAGTCGCCTGCTTTAGAACATAACCGCAGTATGATGACGCAGGAGTCAAGAATTTCATCTTTTCCACTTGTGTCTTATGTCCGTTTTCTAGGCAATTTTCAGCCACGGCCGACTTTTCAAGTTCCCTTGGCTTAGTATGTCGTGAGTGCTCACTTAAGCATCCAGCAACAGCGCAGATAGTTCGTCTTATGTAAATCTTACCGCATTTGTGGAGTACACCATACGCAACAGGAATCCGGAGACATTGATTGTAATTTGGTTCAACGTACCTAGTGTCTTGGAGACGGACCGGAACACAGGATGTGTACTGCATAAACATGGACCGACACCAGTCTTGTTAGTCGTTGCGCGACACTATGGAAGAAATGCAACTGGTTTGGCCTCTTCCGATGTTTCACGAGGCGTTTTCGTCGGTTGCACCATAAACCTTTGGCATTCTTTCCTTTGTTGTAATCATTTTTCATAACAAGCGACTCAGAAGCTGAAATTCAAATTGTAGATGATCGTCATTAGACATAATTTTTGCCCTGTGTACTATCGTGTTCAGGCACGCTCTTTTGTGTTACTTCGGCCATCTTTGAAAGGTTACAGACGCTGCAATCGCACTTATGTACGAGGAACACTGTGACAGACTCGGCGGTCAGTTATTTTTAACTCCTGATGACGGTGGCGGAGACAACTGTCGAAAGCTCGAGTATTTTATACGAAGATACATGATTTGTAAAATGAAAATTCTTTATTGAAGTATGCCACCAAGAAAGATTCAGAGGACACGTTTATAAAACTTTCTCAGTATTGCACATACGAAGATCGTCCAGAAAGTAAGTTGCGATCGGTCGCGAAATGGTAACTACTGGGAAAAACCGGTAAAGCTTTGCACAGATGTATTGGGAAGTGTCTCTAGTGTGCCCGTCGATCGTGTCGCGTCGCTCGTTTCAGTTCTGAGTGAACAGTGCGCACGTAAAGATGCGTAGGGAATGGCGTCTTCCCCAAGTATGAGGGCCTGGTTAGAGATTTCGCCTGTGTCATGCAGCCCACATAACAGAACTGTCGAGCAGTCCCTTCTTCATGTCAATTGTCGGGCGTACACTGCAGGGGCAATGAAGACGCTGCTGCAGCGTTTCTAATGAGAAGTGTTTGATCTTCCACAATACAGTCCGTAATTGTCTCCCATGAGTCTCATCTCTGCTCACAAGAACCGCTGGCTATGAAGACAAAATTTTTCCACAGACAAAGAGCTGCAGACCAGTGCAGACAATTGGTCGAAAGCACAGGCGGCTGCTTTCAATGACGAGGATATTGGAAAGTTGATACAACAAAACTCGAAGTTGGAGTTGCGACTATGAAGGTGGAAGGTGTACCTAACTGTTGCAAACAAAACGTTTCTGGTTTTCACTGTGGTTTCCATTTCGAGATCGGAACTTACTTTCTGGACAAACCTCGTAGATAGACACAAACAAACTGGAGGGCGTGGTGAATAGGCGACTGATGGCCATAAATATTTAGTTTTCTTGAATCCATAATCAGCAGCAGTAGCTAAATATAATTGTACAAAGTATCCAAAAGTTATTTGTTCATGCACTGCAGATTATATCCCTACATAAACAAGTAATTCGTTTGAAGGCAACCATTTCGCAGTGTTACTCGTAAGTTAAAATTTACCCCAAGATCTTACGTCCATAAGGAAGATATAGTGTTGTGAAATGAGACGAATCATTCTTGAAATACCCTATATCTTTTGTCAGAATGATAGCAGTTGGACTTTATAAAACTTACCTTGAAACAATTAATATCTTTCCACCACATACTTACGGTAAAAACAAAACGATAATATGCTCACTGTATTACTAATTATCAAAGGGTAACTTCTTCTCTGGATGTAAGTTACTACTTCGTCAAAATCAGAATATTTGGAGCTGAATTTTTATTTGGGTAAATTGATTAGTGAACTCCATCACCAGCTCCTGCATCGACGTTAGGTGACACTGAGTGGCTTCACCCATCATTGGTCAGGCGTCGACCATTACACTTCTATGGCTGAGACTTAAGTTGGACCTGACTTGCGACATTAGCAGCAGTGACTCCCACTGTCTTCAGTCTCCCGAGGACAGATGTCTTGAGAGAGCTCCCACCAAATCAAGTTTCTTCCATAAGTGCTTTTAGTAAAGTATCTCACACTGACGGTGTGATGTTCTCCTTCTCTTACACAAAATTTTTCTGAGAGCATCGCTGCAGATAGCTAGCTGAGATCCTTCACCTCTCCAACCTCATAATAGGTTCCCAACCAGCGTTGCCAACCCGAGAAGATAAAATTATGGCATTTTGTATTTATAATTATCGTTTTGTATCTAAAATTATCGTATATTGATAACGTTAAAACGCAAAAACAATAATGCTGATAATATGACGTACACAATATTTGTTTTCAATCGCGAATGGCAAAGTCTTCTCATTTTTTAAAACTTGTATCCATAAAACCTCCTCATTACGAACCAAAACGTCTCTAATCGCGATGCTAAGTACTAAAAATACGTTCAGAACCAGATAAACTCGGAAGTGTCCAAAGAATCACAGATTTTATGCAAGGAAAATTCGCTAACCCCGATCGAAAAGTAGCACTGTGTACGTAATATAATTAAAAATAATAATATAATTAAACTCACCCTAATAAGCATCGTTGTCGAACTCCACATCGGCGAAATCGGCGTCACTATCCCGATGAGATTCCTTCTTCTTAGCATAAATGTTCGACGTGTTCGTTGATGCAATCATTGCACTGGTTTGGTTCGAACTGTACACAATTCTTCACACGCTGGGCAGTGAGCATTACTGCGCTGACTGTACCCGAATGTAACTTATTTCTCAATGGTGTCTTCACTAGATTCATTTTTGAAAAGACCCGCTTACAATCAGCACTGGAATGTGGTAAAACTAATATATCTAGCACAAAGATTCCTATTTGGAGGAACTATTCGTTACCATGAAGGTCCCTAGCGTTCTTCATGAACACCCAAAATTCGTCCTACTCTTTAGACCGTAGAGTTTCGGGAAATTCTGCATGTGGCACTGATCATCAATCATTTGCATAAGCCTTTTGTCTTTTGGCGAAATCCTCTGAACCGACTTTATAAATGGAACAAGCGTTGACGGCCTTGCAGCACTTTTTGACAATGCTATTTCTGGTGTTTAGAATAGAATAGCAGAAATCATACCGCTTTTGTATCTCACAACAAGATACTATAAGAAACTGTTGCACTCTATAGCAGAAATCAGTCACTTTAGATTTTTGTGAGATGTTTTCAGATTGGTTCATGAAATCCATCACACCTACACCCAAATACATTTGCGTATAAGGCACAAGTTGGGCTGGGTTTGCTGGATCTATGTCTGTCATATCAGTTTTATTGATATAATCAGGAGACATACAGCAGAGAAGGATTTCTTGGTACGTTTTGCACATTCTATCATGCAAAGAGCAAATTACTAATTTCTCGCTTTGAAAATATTGATCCAGAGACACAAATTTCGGTAGAATCCACTCGAGAAATATAAAAAATACACGTACAATGTTGGCCCTGAATGCCTTTGCTAACTGTTCAGCTGCATACAGTCTTTCTTCTTCCCACTTGCAAGTGAAAAATAATTGCAATGCATTCCATTGTTCTAGAATACGTGAAACAAAAGTTAACAAACATAACCATCTTGTTTGAGACGGATGCAGTATCTTGTAAGGTTCGACATTACAAAACAGTTGGGATTCCACAAACTGGGCTATTCTTTTTGAACTATACTTAAAGAATGAATATGTATCCCTTGCTGTGTCTTCACATAGTCTTGGTAATTGTTAGCAAACCTCACTTGCACATAGGTGCAATAATTGACATATACATTGCTGTATAAAAATACCAGGAAAATCTCTAATTATTCGACTAGCAACAGAATTATCTTTCCCCATCATTGCGTTGCACCCATCCGAAGCAAATCCTACTAAATTTTAAGGAGGAATATTATGTACTGACAAGGCTTTACGTATGAGATCGTACAAACGATTAGCAGTGGCACCTTCATGAGCGGCCTCTGCATTTTTCTCGTCAAACAGCTGTAACAACTGTCAAAATTTAGTATGTATTTTGGAGCTATCTTCATCAAAATACCGCACACAAATACACAAATTTTTCGTAGCGGAAATGTCGGTAGATTCATCAATTATGAAACTGAACTTATGTCTCCGTAAAACTTCATTGAGTTCATCCAAATGACATTTACCTATGACGTTCTTTATCACCCCTGTGGCTTTTGTTCTACCCAACTGCAAGTTCTCAACTATTTTAGAATCGGGAAAGGCACTTTTAATTACATCTGTTCAGTGATTGGCTGTATTAATAAAGATGTTATGTTCTGCCAAAAATCCACATAGCAATATTTTAGCCCTCTTGCCCTGCTTATCAAATGTATCAGACGATTTTGATTGTGATGAAAAGTCAAGTTTCTTTTGTAGAGGCCCGACACATTTTACGGCACTTAAGTGTTTTTTCCCTTTAGCGTGATTTTTCACTACAGTCAACTCCGCACTGAATTCACGTCTACAATCTTTACACCGAGCTTTATATGCATCATCACTAACAGGTTGTAGCCAATCCTTGAAAGATAAATCAGTCAACCATTCCTTTCTGAACTTTTATTTCAAACGTTTTAATTTCAACTCACCACGCAGCCTCAATTTCTTCTGTGGGGTCCGCGGAGAATCTACATCATCAGTTGTCACTTTCCATTATTTATATTTGAATACACTACTACAGTATTTATTTAAAGAACACCACACTTGAATTTAACCTCAAGAACAAAAGATTAATATTCTCTTAAGAGCACAAAGACAACTAACTACCCGTGCATTCAAGTCCCAATTTCACCAGCAACTGATGACGATGGCCTAGACTTTTTTTTTTTTTTTTGGTCATCAGTCTACTGACTGGTTTGATGCGGCCCGCCACGAATTCCCTTCCTGTGCTAACCTCTTCATCTCAGAGTAGCACTTGCAACCTACGTCCTCAATTATTTGCTTGACGTATTCCAATCTCTGTCTTCCTCTACAGTTTTTGCCCTCTACAGCTCCTTCTAGTACCATGGAAGTCATTCCCTCATGTCTTAGCAGATGTCCTATCATCCTGTCCCTTCTCCTTATCAGTGTTTTCCACATATTCCTTTCCTCTCCGATTCTGCATAGAACCTCCTCATTCCTTACCTTATCAGTCCACCTAATTTTCAACATTCGTCTATAGCACCACATCTCAAATGCTTCGATTCTCTTCTGTTCCGGTTTTCCCACAGTCCATGTTTCACTACCATACAATGCTGCACTTCAGACGTACATCCTCAGAAATTTCTTCCTCAAATTAAGGCCGGTATTTGATATTAGGAGACTTCTCTTGCCAGAAACGCCTTTTTTGCCATAGCGAGTCTGCTTTTGATGTCCTCCTTGCTCCGTCCGTCATTGGTTATTTTACTGCCTAGGTAGCAGAATTCCTTAACTTCATTGACTTCGTGACCATCAATCCTGATGTTAAGTTTCTCGCTGTTCTCATTTCTACTACTTCTCATTACCTTCGTCTTTCTCCGATTTACTCTCAAACCATACTGTGTACTCATTAGACTGTTCATTCCGTTCAGCAGATCATTTAATTCTTCTTCACTTTCATTCAGGATAGCAATGTCATCAGCGAATCGTATCATTGATATCCTTTCACCTTGTATTTTAATTCCACTCCTGAACCTTTCTTTTATTTCCATCATTGCTTCCTCGATGTACAGATTGAAGAGTAGGGGCGAAAGGCTACAGCCTTGTCTTACAACCTTCTTAATACGAGCACTTCGTTCTTGATCGTCCACTCTTATTATTCCCTCTTGGTTGTTGTACATATTGTATATGACCCGTCTCTCCCTATAGCTTACCCCTACTTTTTTCAGAATCTCGAACAGCTTGCATCATTTTATATTGTCGATCGCTTTTTCCAGGTCGACAAATCCTATGAAAGTGTCTTGATTTTTCTTTAGCTTTGCTTCCATTATTAGCCGTAACGTCAGAATTGCCTCTCTCGTCCCTTTACTTTTCCTAAAGCCAAACTGATCGTCACCTAGCGCATTCTCAATTTTCTTTTCCATTCTTCTGTATATTATTCTCGTAAGCAGCTTCGATGCATGAGCTGTTAAGCTGATTGTGCGATAATTATCGCACTTGTCAGCTCTTGCCGTCTTCGGAATTGTGTGGATGATGCTTTTCCGAAAGTCAGATGGTATGTCGCCAGACTCATATATTCTACACACCAACGTGAATAGTCGTTTTGCTGCCACTTCCCCCAATGACTTTAGAAATTCTGATGGAATGTTATCTATCCCTTCTGCCTTATTTGACCGTAAGTCCTCCAAAGCTCTTTTAAATTCCGATTCTAATACTGGATCCCCTATCTCTTCTAAATCGACTCCTGTTTCTTCTTCTATCACATCAGACAAATCTTCACCCTCATAGAGGCTTTCAATGTATTCTTTCCACCTATCTGCTCTCTCCTCTGCATTTAACAGTGGAATTCCCGTTGCACTCTTAATGTTATCGCCATTGCTTTTAATGTCACCAAAGGTTGTTTTGAGTTTCCTGTATGCTGAGTCTGTCCTTCCGACAATCATATCTTTTTCGATGTCTTCACATTTTTCCTGCAGCCACTTCGTCTTAGCTTCCTTCCACTTCCTGTTTATTTCATTCCTCAGCGACTTGTATTTCTGTATTCCTGATTTTCCCGGAACATGTTTGTACTTCCTCCTTTCATCAATCAACTGAAGTATTTCTTCTGTTACCCATGGTTTCTTCGCAGTTACCTTCTTTGTACCTATGTTTTCCTTCCCAACTTCTGCGATGGCCCTTTTTAGAGACGTCCATTCCTCTTCAACTGTACTGCCTACTGCGCTATTCCTTATTGCTGTATCTATAGCGTTAGAGAACTTCAAACGTATCTCGTCATGCCTTAGTACTTCCGTATCCCACTTCTTTGCGTATTGATTCTTCCTGACTAATGTCTTGAATTTCAGCCTACTCTTCATCACTACTATATTGTGATCTGAGTCTATATCTGCTCCGGGGTACGCCTTACAGTCCAGTATCTGATTTCGGAATCTCTGTCTGACCATGATGTAATCTAATTGAAATCTTCCCGTATCTCCCGGCCTTTTCCAAGTATACCTCCTCCTCTTGTGATTCTTGAACAGGGTATTCGCTATTACTAGCTGAAACTTGTTACAGGACTCAATTAGTCTTTCTCCTCTTTCATTCCTTGTTCCAAGCCCATATTCTCCCATAACCTTTTCTTCTACTCCTTCCTCTGCAACTGCATTCCAGTCGCCCATGACTATTAGATTTTCGTCCCCCTTTACATACTGCATTACCCTTTCAATATCCTCATACAGTTTCTCTATCTGTTCATCTTCAGCTTGCGACGTCGGCATGTATACCTGAACTATCGTTGTCGGTGTTGGTCTGCTGTCGATTCTGATTAGAACAACCCAGTGACTGAACTGTCCACAGTAACACACCCCCTGCCCTATCTTCCTATTCATAACGAATCCTACACCTGTTATAGCCCTAATAGCCCATATTGTTGTGAAACAATATTTGTTAGGCGGTAAGGGTATTCCCCGGAATCGAATATACAGTGTTAAGAGTCGTTGGACTGTTGCGAGGAGTGGACGAGAGAAAATGAGGAAATTGCTTATATTGAATGGAGTATGGACTTAAATATATGAAAACAGATTATTAACGTATGAAACTACTACAAGTATAAATTAGTTTTCATTTTAAATCTTCACAAAAATTATCGTAGATTCCGCAATTATCAGAATGTACTATCGTATATCGTGTTCACGTTGTAATCATCGTATATCGCTATAATTTATCGTATGGTTGGCAACGCTGTTCCCAACATACACTACACCTTTAACACGCAGAAGGGAACATATACTTGTGAAAAATATTCCTTTCCGAAAGAAGGTCTTCACTTGTACAGTTCCTTTGTACGATGGGCATTCAATAAGTATGCAACAAATTTTTTTATCGGCCAACTTCGATTGAAAAAAATGGGGAATTTGCTGGCGATATCGTGAAATATTCTCGCTTCAGCCCATTTATTTTCATGAACTTGCGATATGTCGCGGCACGATACATAGCCTTCACAATGGCGTTTGGTTGGTTGTCTTCATATGGAAAACCAGAGCATCGCAGATATCCAAAGGCGCTTGCAGCATTTATACGGAGACCTGGCAGGGAACAAAAGCACGGTGAATCGTTGGGCGAAGCATCTGTTATCATCACAACACGATCGCACGAACCTGGCCGATCATCCCGCGCCCGGACATCCTGATTTAGGTTTTCCGTGATTTCCCTAAATCTCTCCAGGCAAATGCCGGGATGGTTCCTTTGAAAGGGCACGGCCGACTTCCTTCCCCGTCCTTCCATAATCCGATGAGACCGATGACCTCGCTGTCCCAAACAACCCAACCCCCCAACCCCTGACCGATCTCCCGCGTTCCGGCCAGCCCCCACAGCTGTCACGTCTGCAATGTTGGAAACTGTGGACACCCTCATTCGAGATGATCGACGGATCACACTCAGACATCTCCAACTTGCATCTGTTTGGCACAATCAAGGATGCACTTCGTGGGAAGCAGATAGTGGTTGATGAGAACGTCATTGATGCACCAAGATGTTAGCTCCGACGTCAACCAATAGAGAGGTACAATGAGGTATCACAGGCCCTCCCAGTAGAATTCCGTAAGTCCGTCGCATTGAATGGAGAATAAGTTCAAAAACAGGGTTTTGTAGCCAAGGGAGTGGGGAACAGTATGATGTACCGCAACCCTAAATAAAACCATTCCGCTTTCAGAAAAAAAAAATGTTGCCTTACTTATTGAACGCCCATCATAATTACTCCTGTCCACGCCGACTACTAATTAATTCCTGTCCATGTCGACTACTGTTTATTTCTGAATCGTCATTACATGACGAGGCCATTAAGAACAGTTGACTCGAACGTTACTAATAATTTATTATATGCTTTAATGGAACTGAATTATACTGAATTATAGTAACAAAATTGTGCCAGGACATTCGAATAAAGCTTTACCCATGAATGATGCAGTCTTGGACGATATTACCTGCTTGCAGATTTTCGATCTGTATTCTTATTGCACGTCACACAACACGTGACCGAAAAATTCACTACATTATTCGGCTCCTTTCGATTGCGTTCCCCGACTGCTCACGACCGACGCCATTAGCATCTCACATTCTGAAACGTCCATATCTTGTTGAATCGTATATTTTACCTGTGATTGTGCTGGATTGTGCTAACACCGTTTCGACCTAAGAACAAAATCAACCATGGTTGTCCGCACTGTTTCTCCGATCATAATAATGACGTCAGAAAGGCGACGTACTTCCCCCTCATGTATCCCGAACAATCCTGGTAAAGCCACCCTTGAAACTCGATTTGGTTTTGGGTTCAAGAGCTGCTTGTACGTGCAGTATTATAGCTGTATTATAGGATGGTGTATCACTGCCATCACTCTAACCTTTAGAAGCAGAAAATGTCCCCTTTAATGAAATTAACTCGTATTTCACAATAGATGGAGCTCGTTATTACGGTCGAGTCTTTTATATTCCGTATCAAAGCGTGGTTTCTGTATATAACTGCTTTCCATCAGATCAATGGGATCGCAAAAAGCTTTTTAACCTCTGGAATCGCGAATGAAGTAAGAAATTTCCAGCCTCCACTCAGAACATCTTCAGCATGCTCATTGTGGCCGTGAAGGTTTATTAAAATGAGTAATTATTTCCCCGCCGGCAGACTGCGTTTGTGCCTTTCAGCCTCTCGTTTAAGGAAGATGTGGATAGTCAAGAACTGGGCTTTCGTGTGACTCAGAAGGTTCGCGATGAAAACATCCGGACCCCGTCTTCCCCTCGAGTGCACTTCGTTATCATCGCTGGAGGTAGGGAGGGGGAAGGTTAGTGGGAGAGAGAGAGAGAGAGAGGGGAGGCGTGCTTGTTATTTGCAGCAAAAAGAACCCTCTAGAGGGCCGACCAGAATGTTTGCGACGAGCATCCATGCCGCGCTAAGAGGATTTGATCCGCGCGCCTCGCCCTTTGCAGACGCACCAAACAAAATTCGTCCCCAGACGGTCGTGGCCGTGCAGAATTCGTGCTGACGCCTGAAGAGCGGCAGAGATGTCTCCACTTCTCTCTCTTTTTGCCGTTGTGAGGCACCCAATTTCGAAAAGTCTGAAAATGTTCAGAATTCACGTTAACGGCCTCCATTGTATTGCCGCTTAGGCTACGAGACCCGAAATGTTTCTGTTTTTACGAGTATTTTCGTAGAAGTTACATCTTCACTTCGGGCTAGCGTCTGTGGTCCGCAGCGAAAGACCCAAGCCAAGTTTGGAATATTTCTGAGACATACTGTGTGTAGTCCAAACCCAGCTGAAACATTATTCTCATACATTCTGTTATTCTTTATAAAACAGGCACTTTCACTGACCTGCACTTTGTACGTCTACATTTATACTGTAATTGTAGTATAAAGGTTGTATCAGAATTGAAGAAGTCAGCGGTAGGTAGTGCCAATACGCCGTTTAGTAGAGAGTAGCAGAATCACAGTTTCTGTTCTGTTTTCGAAATGATGGCAAGTAGCTCCGTATGTACAGCTAGACAGTCCTGTCTGCTACATAAATCCGTTTGCGAGATTTCATTTATGTTCTTGTTATCTCAGCTTATCCAGAGATATAGCCTGCAGTTACTCAAACCGGGCTCTTATGGGTTAGCACGTACTTTTTCCGACCTCTTCTATCAACTAGCGCAAACTGACACGGGTGAATACCACAACACAAATTAGGTTCACAACCGAGTCACGTGCGAGATATCTTCGAATGTACGGTTACAAGCTGCCATTCATTTCAGTATGAATTATTGTTGTAGTTCCTATACACATACGTCCAACGGCCTTGGGTCAGTGGTACACCGGTTCCTGTAAGATCACTTAAGTTAAAAACTGGTGGGCCTAGATAGCACTTGGATCTGTGATCATCATGGTCTGCTGTGTGGTCTTTGTAAGCGGAGTGCTCGCAGCCTTCTTGAGGTCAACTGGTGAACACTGAGAAACAGTGGCTCCCAGTAGCGTAAACTAAGAGCAGAAAGAGTGGCGTGCTGTCACTCACTCCCCCACATGCATACAACTGATGACTCCTTGGGGCTGTGGATGATACGGCCGTCGTTCGGTACCATTGGGCCTCCTGTGGCCTTTGGATGGAGTTTAATTTTAGTTAATATTGTAGGGGCCTTGGTTGGAGCCTCTGCTATTGTCAGGATGATGGAGCATGAAGTGTGGTGCAACAGGCCAGTCAACAAACTGGGTGCTAACATTAGCGGAACAAGAATTTATTCATCAGAATTAACAATCGTGCATACCCTTCTGTATTGGTGACCAGCCGGGTGGTGGTGCAGCGCGTGGCCTCAGAACTCGCTAATGCTGTCTTAGCAAACTGTGGCGGACGTCGGTCTCAGTATCCGGCTCACGTAATGATGGTGTTGAGCAGGAGGCAGGCCCATTAGGCGAGGAGCGCAGCCTATATGATAGGCGCGGATTTCCAGGACGGAGGCCACGAATTACTAGAGGACACTCGTTGACGTTGGAGGGGCTCAGGTAACCTGTCAGCAGCTCTGCATGGTATGGAGATGGTTCACTGCATAACCCTTGCACTAAGGAAGACGGGAGATGCCGATTAGTGTTTGCAAATACTAATATAGGGAAGCATCAGTTAGTGTGCCTCCCGAATACTGTAATGGGTGTACAATGCGCAGAACGCCATCAGTTCAGCTCAGCAAGCCTAGGTAGACGTCTCCAAGTATTCATATTAGTGGCTGTGAGGTTGGCAGCTCACAGCGAATGTGCCTAGTAGTCGAGACAGGTAGCAGTCTCGTATGCGGAAGTCGCCTTGACGAACAGCGCATGATATTTTCAGCCTTGTAGCCTGAGTATTTATTATTACTGATTTTAGGCAGTAACATTACGTCAGGGTAGTGATGACCTACTTCTCCAGGCTCAACAGCTGTCTTCACCACCCCTTCAACTTGCAAGGGCTTCAGATTGTTGGCTTTCCGCCACATCAGCAGGCTGACAGGTGTTCTTGTTAAACTTATACTCTCTCCTACGAAATCGAGCTGTGATGGTACAATGACGTGATGTCTTTTGTTCACTGAGGTCATATTGCTAAGTTTACAATAGAAGCTTCTTGCTCGCGTGAAATGAGGTGGTCTCTTACGGGTTTGTTCTTCTTTCTGCATTGTCGGCATTGTACCTGTTTGTTGTTCTGACTGCGACACGGGACGGTGGCCTGGCTTGACTGGCTTGGTACCGGCTGGAGAGGACTTCGATAAAATTTCAATTTGTTCATAATACATCTCTTCTTCGTAACAATATGTATTCGACTAAGGCCACATCTAATTGGGCCTAAATATCAGCCTGGGCCTTTACATATGATACATACTATCACTCCATCACATCAAATGACACAGTTTCCTTTACAACCGTACCTGAACGTGCCGATCTCGTATTTAGATACAATATTGCCTGCGTCTCTGCAGAGAGTCACGAATGTCGGACACTCTCGGATCATCTTGTAAATCCTAACAAAAATGCACAGTACTCTGCTCTACCTCTTCAACAATAGCAACGTGGGTGTTATACACTTCGTGATATTAGAGACCGAGATACAGACCTTGCTCAAACTACCCATCTTGGAACATACTGGTGCGTTATACATCGTCTTACATCAGCAACAAACTGTTCCGGTGCCCATCGTACATGCACCTCATTCCCCAATCACGAGCTAGTCTAATTTTGAGCCCACACTGGGAATTAGTAGAGAAGTACACTTTTAAAATGCATGTGTACGTATTTTGACCACATTTCACACTTTGGTCAGTGACGGCTCGTAACCGAACGTTCCCAAGTCTCTCGCAAACGACTTGTAGGCTCCTTGAACTTTTTTGCCTCTACTATCATATGCTTTAGCAGATATAGCTATAAATTACTATACGCCCTGTATACTTACGATTTTTCCAATTTCATCCACAGATGCAGCTTCGGAAAAATGACGGCTTGTATGTCTCTGTATTTTGTCAGTTTCCAGTGTGCAGCTGTACCACTGAGAAGTACCATGATGTGGTTGCACATAAGAATTTGACGACGTACCGTGTTCTTTTAATGTGATTTTGTTAGAGAATGAAGTCGAAATACATAAAAGACGTGTAGTTCGTTGATAACAAAATAGTGACTGTAATTGCGGACTTCACTACAGGAAGCATTGGATGCGACCAGTATCGTGATACATCACAAGGCTGACGAAGTAGTGGGTTGGGCTTTAGTTATCCACAAGGCATTTGTCAGTATTTTGTACCCTCCCACCTATTCACACTAAACACATATTCAATGGAAGAGAAAGCCGTTGTTGCGACTCCCTTTAGCCACAGAAATTGTTGGAATAGACTGGATCTATGAGACACAGATATTTCCGGCAGGTGTCAAAATGGCTCTGAGCACGATGGGACTTAACTTCTGAGGTCATCAGTCCCCTAGAACTTAGAACTACCTAAACCTAACTAACCTAAGGATATCACACACATCCATGCCCGAGGCAGGATTCGAACCTGCGACCGTAGCGGTCGCGCGGTTCCAGACTGTAGCACCTAGAACCGCTCGGCCGGCAGGTGTAAAATTTATAGCTAACTTGTAGGAGGCTGACATTACAATCGGGTCTATTCAAAGGACAAAGATTTTATTCTATCTAGTCTCGTAATAAGTAATATTAGATTTGACCATTAGCTCTCATTTTCAATACAATTCGATATTCGATTCAAAGATGCGAATTTCCTCTGTAACGATATGAATATTAACAACAATCACTCCTCTATACAGACTAAGCGAGTGGTACGGTGATTGCCTGTCAAGGCATTGTTTTCTTTCGAAAAGGAACTCAGACGAATTTCAGTTCTTCAGTGGTTTCGGTAAGTTGCTTGAGGTGAATGGCACGATGAATCTTTAACAATGCTTTTTTTTTAAATTTCGTATGCCTTTCATACCCAACTCACGTTATATTCCTTGAGTAATAACCTACTTATAAAAATGAAAAACTCTGTCCCTTACTTTCTTACCCCTCTGCACTATTGCTGCGGGTGCTACACAACGTCAGAAATACACCAACGAGAGAACAACAAGCGTGAGGCATCACAAACTGCAGAGTATGTTAGGAGGTTTACTATGTGGTGTTCTGTATCTGCGTACTGTGAAGTTGACACTACAGTCCGACAAAGATCTTTTTTTCTTTCTCCTGTGCTCTCTTTTTCCTTGTTTTCTGATTTATTTTCTGGCTAGAAAATACTTTTTATGAATGATTTTTGTAGCTTTGTTTCTATGCAAAACTTAGTTTCCGTTTAGGCCATGGAATTGCTCTTAATGGAATTTGTTATTTTCATTTTTCTGATTTTTGTACGTTTACTAACATAATTACGCAGAACTCTTTCCCATGAACAGAACAATATGAAGTGGTAGTTTAATATGAAATTGTAAAGAGATGCAGTGGAATATTTGAAAGTGTAATGTTAAACGAGACAGGCTGAGATACAGAAACATATCGGTAGCTTGACATAGAAAACCAAAGAGTCGGGAGCGAGAACAGGGGGTGATCGTCATGGGGCATGAATGCCAGTGTACTGTGTGTGGCTGGTTCAATGACTGATCTCTGATGAGCTTTTGTGATTTCGGTGTGCATTGTCGATAAGGAGCTAATAACCCACAGACCTGCTACCCCGCACATTAATCTAAATCTAAGATGTGCAGATTTCCGAGTCGCGTGTGTACCATACGTGTACGAATTTCATTGTAGACACCGCAGACTTTAATATATACCACTGACCGTCAAGTTAAACTGGAAATACCGCACTGAGTTTTCTTGACGTGAATTGATATTCAGCACATTGATCTTTAATATGCCATGCGCGTATCGGCGTGTGACTAATATGAGAGTATGGTTATTCTTGTACGCAGTACGGATTGTTTAGCACATACTGCGGCCTGTTAAATCAAATTAGAAAGATACTAATGTACTTTCTCGTTGCGGACCGTAGGACTGTGAGATGCTGTGAGCCAGGAACGAACTGCCAACAGGAATTCAAAACTTTGCCTACAAACGGATAATGAATATTACAAGGTCAGAATACGTCCCTTGCAAATACAATGAAACGTTTCTCATCTACAACGCTGGACATAGACACGCAAACTGAAAGGAACTTACAAACATCGCACGTTGCTGTTGCAACCATTGCATGCCATTACGGTCAAGAGGATTAGCGGAATGACGATAGTTACTGGATTGCACACTCAAGAATTATAGACCAACAACGCGGGCGTCGACGACTCACCGACACGACAAGCTAAGTGACGGTTGACTATATACCTGGAAAGTTAAACCCTCGCAAACTATCACTGCAAACTGCTTTGCATTAAATTTTTGTGTTAAAGTTATGTGAGCTCTTCGCTGTTACTGCCTTTCAAGTACTGAAGTTCCGCTTAACTTCGAACAGAATTTACTAGTAAATTTTTAAAGTAAAAATAATCTTTACTTTTCGTGGTTTGAATAAATTGCTATATTTCAGAAGCCATTTTTTTGCAAGTCTCGTTCTTCCTATCGCGTTCTCATTATTGCAATTACTATCAAAGTCATCACTCTCTATTTGTTGTTAATTTTTAAATAAACGTATATACCTATTTACTTTGTTCGTGAGTGTTACCTTCTGAATTCCCACGTTGCCTTGCACAGTGCCTATTTTCGTATTAATTATTGTCTTGTATTAAGCAAAGATGAACATTTTAAACATAAGAACATTCACCGGTATACTTGGGAAGGCAGGGGAACCAGATCTGTCATTGACTATATAATAACAGATCAGGAAATCAGGAAGGCTGTGAGGGACACACGTGTATTCAGGGGATTCTTTGATGACACTGATCATTATTTAATCTGCAGTGCAATTGGGATTGTGAGGCCGAAAGTGCAGGAGGTCAGGTCCATATGTAGGAGGATAAGAGTGGAGAAACTTCAGGATAAGGAAATCAGGCACAGGTACATAACAGCGATCTCAGAAAGGTACCAGTTAGTTGAATGTAGTCAATTGCAGTCATTGGAAAAGGAATGGACAAGGTACAGGGACACAATACTAGAAGTGGCTAAAGAATGTCTTGGAACAGTAGTGTGTAAAAGTAGGATGAAGCAAACAGCTTGGTGGAATGACACAGTCAAGGCAGCCTGTAAAAGGAAAAAGAAGGCGTATCAAAAATGGCTACATACTAGAACTCAGGTAGACAGAGAAAGTTATGTTGAAGAAAGAAACAAAGCCAAACAGATAATTGCAGCATCCAAGAAGAAATCTTGGGAAGACTTTGGAAACAGGTTGGAGACTATGGGTCAAGCTGCTGGAAAACCATTCTGGAGTGTAATTAGCAGTCTTAGAAAGGGAGGTAAGAAGGAAATGACAAGTATTTTGGACAGGTCAGGAAAACTGCTGGTGAATCCTGTGGATGCCTTGGGCAGATGGAGGGAATATTTTGAAGAGTTGCTCAATGTAGGTGAAAATACGATCAGCAATGTTTCAGATTTCGAGGTAGAATGGGATAGGAATGATGATGGAAACAGGATCACATTTGAGGAAGTGGAGAAAATGGTCAATAGATTGCAGTGCAATAAAGCAGCTGGGGTGGATGAAACTAAGTCGGAACTCATCAAATACAGTGGAATTTCAGGTCTTAAATGGCTACACAGGATAATTGAAATGGCCTGGGAGTCGGGACAGGTTCCATCAGACTGGACAAAAGCAGTAATCACACCAATCTTTAAACATGAAAACAGAAAAGATTGTAACAACTACAGAGGTATCTCTTTAATCAGCGTTGTGGGTAAAATCTTCTCAGGTATTGTGGAAAGGAAAGTGCGAGTATTAGTTGAGGACCAATTGGATGAAAATAAGTGTGGGTTTAGGCCTCTTAGAGGTTGTCAGGACCAGATCTTTAGCTTACGGCAAATAATGGAGAAGTGTTATGAGTGGAACAGGGAATTGTATCTATGCTTTATAGATCTATAAAAGGCAAATTACCGGGTACCTAGGAGGAAGTTATTGTCTGTGCTACGAGATTATGGAATAGGAGGCAAACTTTTGCAAGCAATTAAAGGTCTTTACATGGATAGTCAGGTAGCAGTTAGAGTTGACGGTAAATTGAGTTCATGGTTCAGAGTAGTTTCAGGGGTAAGACAAGGCTGCAACCTGTCTCCGCTGTTGTTCATATTATTTATGGATCATATGTTGAAAACAATAGACTGGCTGGGTGAGATCAAGATATGTTAACACAAAATAAGCAGTCTTGCATATGCGGATGACTTAGTTGTGATGGCAGAGTCGATTGAAAGTTTGCAAAGTAATATTTCAGAGCTAGATCAGAAATGTAAGGACTATGGTATGAAGATTAGCATCTCCATAACGAAAGTAATGTCAGTGGGAAAGAAATATAAACGGATTGAGTGGCAAATAGGAGGAACAAAGTTAGAACAGGTGGACGGTTTCAAGTACTTAGGATGCATATTCTCACAGAATGGCAACATAGTGAAAGAACTGGAAGCGAGGTGTAGCAAAGCTAATGCAGTGAGCGCTTAGCTACGATATACTCTCTTCTGCAAGAAGGAGGTCAGTACCAAGACTAAGTTATCTGTGCACCGTTCAATGTTTCGACCAACTTTGTTGTATGGGAGCGAAAGCTGGGTGGATTCAGGTTACCTTATCAACAAGGTTGAGGTTACGGATTTGAAAGTAGCTAGGATGCTTGCAGGTACTAGTAGATGGGAACAATGGCAGGAGGGTGTCCACAATGAAGAAATCAAAGAAAAACTGGGAATGAACTCTCTAGATGTAGTAGTCAGGGCGAACAGGCTTAGATGGTGGGGTCATGTGACACGCATGGGAGAAGCTAGGCTACCCAAGAGACTCATGGGTTCAGCAGTAGAGGGTAGGAGGAGTCGGGGCAGACTGAGGAGAAGGTACGTGGATTCGGTTAAGAATGATTTTGAAGTAATAGGTTTAACATCAGAAGAGGCACCAATGTTGGCACTGAATAGGGGATCATGGAGGAATTTTATAAGGGGGCTATGCTCCAGACTGAACGCTGAAAGGCATAATCAGTCTTAAATGATGATGATGATGATGATGATGAACATTGTGCAGTCTTAGCAGATAGCTGCCAACGACAAGTAGCCAGTGTGCTCTGAGAAACCTTCGATTTTGGAACGAACGTGAATACCCATCCCGCTGTAGTTTTATGAGCGTTGCTTCTGCGTTTGTACGTGATACTCAGTTAATCCTGGGAAGAGTTAAATAACCTTGGTTTCAGTTACCTGAAAATTAAGTATGTGAGATATCGGGGGAGATGTAGGAAGCTTTCTCCACTTTTATTATAAGTGTATGGTCATTACTAGTTACATTAATATTCGTGAGGATCCCGTTTCGTCACACGCGGGGTCACTTGTGGATAAGCTGAGTAACGCCGCAGTATGTATTCCACAATGTGTGAAGGTGGTTGCTTAGTCCCGATATTTGAGACAATCCGGTTTTAACAACAAGCCAATTATGGCACTGACGGAGAAATCGTTAACTGTTTAAGGATTGATGGATGACATTTTGTAGCTGCGAAAGACGGAGTTTTCATTCTTATTGAAAATATGGTCTTGCCCGTATGAGGCGACACAAGATGGGAGTGTTTTGGCTTCCGTCTCAGCCGGGACAGGAGACTTTAAAAGCAGCTCTCCACTATGGCAGGCTTTGAGGGTGGTCAGACTTGGAGTACACGACAGAACACATCTAGGTGCGCACTTGATGGGTGCCAGTCAAGCCATCAGCAGTCTACTCGCGTTACGTCAACGAGTATGATGAGAGTATCTTGCAGCGCTAAGACGTTGGGCAAAAGGATTTAACAGCACTTTCGGTTTTGCCTACCCGTTTTTGACAGTAAATTTACAGTTCCATGGATAACTTCAATTTCTCTTTCAAGACACACAATCACTGTTATTACGCATAGGCCAGTTGCGGTAAATTCATTAGGACGGGGAAACGATGTCAAGAAAACTCTTATTTCCAACCAATAAACTTTGCCTACCATTCTTTGGTTTATATCAGTTATATCGACATCAGTATCTTACTGCTCATGGAATAATTAAATATTAAGCTTTCTTATTTTTATTTATTCAACATTGTTTTACAAATGGAGAGTACACTCAATGAGACCTGGTACCAAAGAAGGCAGGATTGGGTTGCGATTGTGGACGGGGCCGTAATCAATTACTGTTGGTTAGTTTATTTTTCAATCACTTACACTTTATTTGGAAACGACAAAAAAAAAGGTGGCAATAAATGAAGCGGTGTTCCACGACTGAAGGCCTTAATGACAACAAATTCAGAACTATTTCTCGGTCTTGTTTCGCGGTTGAAGGCTTAAATAGCAATCCTTTAAGAACCAGTATAACATCTTCAAACTTGAAATTGCAGTTATCAATTTAAAAAGAATCATAAAATCTGACCAAACCAAGAGGAAAGGAGGGTTGGGGAGGGGGGGAGGGCGCAGACGTTGCTCCAAGGAGCGACCTGGGAAAGTCCCTCAAAACTTCGCAAGCAATGAGACGGGCAGCCAAGAGTTGCATTCACTTCAAGAGATGGTAACTCATACTAGTGGCAGTTTAAACGCATGAGCAGTAATCATTTGCCGAATTCACCTAACGTCGGATGACCAATGCAACGATGGAATAATACAACTGAGACGAAACCAGCCGTCTGCAACAAGTTCAGATGGCTCTGAGCACTATGGGACTTAACATCTTAGGTCATCAGTCCCCTAGAACTTAGAACTACTTAAACCTAACTAACCTAAGGACATCACACACATCCATGCCCGAGGCAGGATTCGAACCTGCGACCGTAGCAGTCTCACGGTTCCGGACTGCAGCGCCTAGAACCGCAAGACCACCGCGGCCGGCTCTCTGCACCAAGTCTTCAAACTCCGGTGTTTGGAGCATCTGGAAGCAGAAAGCAACCACCTGCTACCAGAGTAGGGAAAAGAAAACACCACCTGGCCCACAAATCAAAGACGCTGTCGAACTACACGCCTTACCGGACAGCAGTGGCAAGGTGAGGAAAAGTACACTGCTGCAACATGAACTGAGCTCCAGGACCGGTAACTGGGGAGTTAGTGGGCACTAGGCAGGAAAAGTTACCACTGGTTCAACTTCAAAGATAATAACATATGGAATTCAACAATTAATAATATGAAGTGGAGAAAGGCTAATTAGGTTCGCCTTCCCCAAACACTCCACTCGCTGCTCTTCATTTCAGTGACACTGTGAGCTGCAACAAGCAAGCAAGTGGCGAGATCTTACAAAGGTGGTGGTTTCACTATTTGATTTAACGTCCACTCAACTTAACTTCCTGGGTCCAGTTGACAACGAGGTTGTACCCCTCGCGACTACAGCCCTTCCATCCGGCAGTGCATGTGTGCCGCCAGTGGTCCCGGCATGTTCCTGCGCAGGGCGGACCTGGCTGCTCACCCGTCCCCCACCGAACTGCCGACTCACACGACACACACAGAAACACCACCACGTCGCCCCAAAGGTAGTACCACCGTTACTAGATATCGATAACCGCCGCTGCTGCCACTAGAGCCGTATTCTCCTAGAGCGTTGATTTAATCCGTTGCACACATTTAATCCAGCGCTGATTCTTAAGAGTGAATCTGACCCACAGTTAATTCCGACTTAAGTTACTTTTCATGAGACTGGGGTCCCACAAATTCAATACAATAAGGATTTTTGCATGCTTCGGCTTTGAGAGGATTTCTGTTCAGATATATTCAAAAATTTCAAACTGCCGTCTCTACCAACAAAAGACTAAAAAATATTTTAGATTTAATAAAATAATAAAATAGTTGCAGTGGACGGGGCATGTCAGTCGAGTGTATCGTGTAAGAGTAGAACTACAGGAAACTGCAGAGGTTGTTAGCGTTCGTTGGACGCGCCATGCACTACTCATAGGCCCTGTTGACAAACGTCTAGATAAGGCTTTTGGAGTGCCTTCAAAAGAACTAATCGATAAAAGGATGGTAGACGTCGAAGAAACCGGTGCTTTTAAGTGTGCATTGCTCGTTGAGCGTCTTTTCCTTGGATATTTTTCAGGTGGACGTAGATTTCTAATTCTTCACATATGCCCATAAAGTATCCCTACTCCAGTGTATGAAGGAAAACGGGGGTGTTTTATACATTGTGCGCCGAGTGATTCTCTTGTATTGGATGAGCTGCAAAGATGGATTTTCTTCCTACGTTTTACGTTTTTAATTCGTGTGTTGCTTATATCGTCTTTTAAAATTGCTTCCCATTTATACGATGTAGCTAATCTTGCAGAATGAGGTCAGTGTCAAAACATGTAGAAACAAATACTCTAAGACTGATCTCACGAGGAGCATCGTGTATGCAGTTTGACAGAACCCGCCAAACAAGTGCAAGTCATCCATTCGCCCACCCCACTGCTGATTGTACTCGTTCGTCCTATTTCATTGTGGCTCGCCTCCAGCTATGAGCATTAAATATGCATATAAACATTCCTCATTCTGTTTCAGACCACACATCTTCGCAACCTATCGTACATGATACGACGAGAAATGTAGAGCTGATATTCATTTCTATATCGTGGATCGAAAAATTAATTTTGACCATTTTTCGTTAATCCTACAGAAGATTCCAACTGTGAAAGCACACTTCATGTCTTTCAGAAAAGGAAATAATTTTCAATATTCAGTTTCGCGGCAGTTGTGCCCTTTCGAACTGTAACAACCACGTAGCTACGAATGATTATTTGTTAATGCACTTAGAACCTCAAATTCAATGGTATTACAAGATAATATTACGAATAACTCTAGAATATTCTAAAACTGATTCCTTCCATGAGAAGGAACTCTCGGTTATTACACGGCGAAATTTCTTTCGCAATTAAGCCTTCTCTTAAATGGGTTTCGCGATACCTTTCTTCGCTGGGTTATCTGCATTTAGATAGATTCTGCGTTTCTTCCGCTCCAGGAACGTATACCTGCACTCGTTAAATGAAATCTTTACTTTGATGTTCGGGAAATTACCTTTTTATTGCATGTTACACCGACTTTAAAATGAATAACTTTACAGTCGTCTGCTATCAGGAAAATTTAAAACAAGCACTCCATACTAGTTGCGTCTGAAATTTCCAGAATTACGTAACTGTCCGCTGAAATCCGTTCTGTGGGTTTATTCCTGTCGTCTGCGTTGACGACGGAGAGTTAAATGCCTATCAGCGTCACTTTTTGATTTGTCAGTTTGCTCAGTCACAGGAAAATAAGGCAACCAAGTGACATGACTAATATCCACGTGTTAGGCGGTTATTAGAGAGCATTTTGAAGTCCATCAACATCAGCTCTCGATGACGAGCTACCTCATTCACACCCTCTTCACCCAATACCTCACAGTGTTGGGATATCCTTATCCCAACGATTTCTATTTTCCGTCAGGTGCATACCACGTTTGGTAGAAATTGCTACAGTCATCTCATAGTTCTGCATTTATGTTACCTGTTTCTCCGTCCCTTTCCGACAAATAACCTGTCGCTGTTAGTATGTCTAATATGCAGCAACGTCTGTTGAAATTGCTCTAGGCATTCCAGAGCTACGATGAAACACACATACATCCATTTCAATACACAGTACATCATAGTCAATGTCAAAAGCTGGCAGAGGTAAAATATAGGATAACGGAAGAAAAAACTTCCCAGTAAACACTGGTCTGCAAACGAATCCTTTATGAGATAGCCGCAGATGTGAGGTTTCGAGCCACCACTGTCACAATCGGTGCAATGTATGTGAACTACACTGAGTAGACAAAAAGTCATGATCTAGCGCTATGCACATATACAGATGGCGTTAGTATCGCCTACACGAGGTTACACGGGCAGTGTATTGGCTTAGCTGTCATATGTACTCAGGTGATTCGTGCGAAAGAGTTTCCGACGTGATTATGGCCGCACGACGGAATGGTAGTTGGAGCGACACGCATGGGGGATTCAATTTCGAAAACACTGGGGAATTCACTATTCCGAGATCCAGAGCGTCAAGCGTGTGCCAAGAATACCAAATCTGAGGCATTATCTTTCATCACTGAGAACGCAGTGCCCGGCGGCCTTCACTTAACGAGTGTCAGCGCCAACAATAAGCAATACTGCGAGAAATAACCGCAGAATTCAATGTGGGACGAACGACGAATGTATCCGTTAGGACAGAATGGAGAAAGTTGGCGTTAATGGTCTACGGCAGCAAACAACGAACGCGAGTGGTATCGCCTGCAGAGCGTCTCCTGGGATCGTGAGAGTGTCGGTTGGACCCTAGACGACTGGAAAACCGTGGACCGGTCAGATGAATCCCGATTCAAGTTGGTAAGAGCTGATGATAGCTTTGGAGCGTGGCACATACTCCAACAAGCCATGGACCCAGGTTTCAACAAGGTTCTGTGCAAGCAGCTTGTGGCTCCATAATGGTGTGGACTGTGTTTACTTGGAACGTACTGGGTCCTCCGGTCCAACTGAACCTATCATTGCCTGGAAATGGTTGCTTTCTGCTACTTGGAGAACATTTGCAGCCATTCACTGACTGCATGTTCCCAGACAACAATGTCATGTCACTGGGCGACATATGTTCGCGATTGGTTTGAAGAACATTTATAGACAAATCGAGCGAATCATTCTGCCACCCATGTTCACCTGACATGAATCCCACCGGAAACTGATGCGGCATAATCGAGAGGGCATATCGTGCGCATAATCCTCCACTGGTAATCCTTTCGCTATTATGGACGGCGATAGAGGCAAACATGGCTCACTACCTCTGCAGGAGGCATCCAACGACTTGTTGAGTCCATGTCACTTAGAACTGCTGTACTAAGCCGGGTAGCAGATGTTCCGACACAGTATTAGGAGGTATCTCATGACTTCCGTCACCTGAGTTTATAAACTTTTACACATAGTCCCCATTTAATGGGCTTAAATTTCGTCCAGTCCCATGGTTGGGTAATTTGGTACACGTATCAAGAGGTATCAACGTTTTTTTTACAGCTGATGAAAGACATCTAAGGAGACTAATCGACCTGTGATGGATACGTTGAGCGGGATCTGTACCTTGGCCCTCGAAATAGCCTCTCCCCAGTTGTTAGAACTGTAACGAATAAAACTATAGAAGAACCTGAAGGGGAACTAAGAGCGAAGCACTGCAACATGACCACAACCAGACAGCATATGCTGGCCATTGAATTGCGTGATAAGCTCCTGTGTCGTCAGACCATGAGTGCATGAACCAGCCAACAGGCCGGCGACACGTAATCACTCAGCTTGGCCAAACTTACTGCCAGTTACACCACTGCTTCTGGATATTGACACTGCAGACGCTTTGAGTGACACATAAACACTGCTGCTACCGATGAGTCAGCAGGGAGAAGCAATATTCAACCATGGCTCATCATGGTTTGACCAGGTGGGCTGTAAGTGACGCCCAATCTGTATCAGCTGGCGCAGTCACCTTATCTCTGCAGCTAATAACAGGACGCTAAGCAGGGACCTCTGCCTGTTTGCCCAGCCCGGGCACACAACGCCGCAAGAGCTGCCCATGCTCTTCAGCATCAGTCCACAGAACGGCTCGGGGAAACGCAGTCACCGACTAGCTGGGACGCTGTGACATACTTCAGCAAAGGCGACCTTTTGGCCGTCGGTGACCGCAGCGTGACCACATCCTCCTGTCTCAGCTCGCCCCTCAAACCGGGCAGCCCGAGCACACCGCTCGCCGCATGTCATTGCCTGCTGTTCAGTGCGGAATATTACGTGAGTAAGTATATGCACTTCAGTGACTGTACTAGCTGGATGATCATGAAGCACTGAATAAAGGACTGCGTATACTCGTACGACCAGTGCTGGTCTGTCTCCCAAATCAAATGGTCCAAATGGCTCTGAGCACTAACTGCTGAGGTCATCAGTCCCCTAAAGCTTAGAACTACTTAAACATAACTAACCTAAGGACATCACACACATCCATGCCCGAGGCAGGATTCGAACTTGCGACCGTAGCGGTAGCGCGGTTCCAGACTGTAGCGCCTAGAACCGCTCGGTCACCGCGGCCGGCTGTCTCCCAAATCACCTGCGGACGTTATCATGCCCACAGGAAGACTCTAATCTATTCTGACAAGCAAAAACTACACGTATTTAACTCCAGTTTGCCTGTACGTATCCCTGCGTCAAGCGTGGGGCTATTCTGCATTGATCTGTTACAGTGCAGAGTGTATCAGAAACAATCATCCGACTTAAATGCGTTTTGTGTTCTACGTTTTGCGCAGAGCAGATCAGTAATAACTGTTCAGCGTGACGGTACTAGGTATGGTGTGGATCCTGCTACAGCACAGAGCATTAAACGATGGCATGAACAATTCCGAGAAACATTGTTTGTATAGACGTCGAACGCATCCACCATAGTTTCACAAGGAGTCCATAGAAATCTGTTCGCCGTGCAGCTTGACAGCTCAACATGCCCCCGATATCTTTCTGGCGTGTGTTGCGTCGACGTCTACACGTGAAACCATACAACATTCAGCTTCTGCAAGCTCTTCGTGAAGGTGACAAACAACAATGTGTGAAGTTCCGTAATTTCGTTCTTGGCAAGATGGAGGACGACAGTCTTCTTCCACTCTTACTGTTTAGTGACGAGACGAAATTCTATTTAAATGGGAAGGTGAACCCTCATAATGAGAGGATATGGGGAACGGAACAACAAGTTGTACAATGTGAGAGAGACTCTCTAAAACTTAATGTGCTTTGTGCAGTCTCACGAGAAAAGGTGTACGGTCCATTTTTCTTTACCGAGGACACTGTTACAGGAAGCACATATATCGATATGTTTGAGAACTTGCTTGTCCCACAGTTTGGGACTGATCCGAACGACTTCATTAACTAACAGTATGGGTCACCACCGCACTGGCATCTTGAAGTGCAGGAATTTTTCAATCAGATGATTACTGATTGATGGATAGGTCATACTGGACCAAATGATTCAGCCTTACATTACTGGCCTCCCAGGTCACCGGACCTGACTGTATGAGATTGTTTGCAGTGTGGGAACAATCTGAAGACGTCATTGACATATGCAGTGCATTTCAAGGGGGGGCGTATTGAACACCTATGAAAGCGTGTGAAAATAACTTTTTGAGTTGCCCGTTCTTCAAAAAACAAAATTCATTGTGCATGTTCATTAGTTTTAGAAATGTAGAGATGCCAAATCGGATAATTCTTTTTGATACACACTGTATTTTTCTACCTTTAGTCATCTCAAAAGTGAAGCGCACCCAACTCTCCCACCGATGCGGTTGAAGAACTACGCAGTCTTGTAGCATTTTTATGAAGTAATCTAGGGGATGTCTGAAACAATTCGTAACGCTGTGTACAGGTCATCTGGGTAGAACGGCTCGCGCTCTTCGTATTAGGTTTAGGTGCTCCGAGGTGGACCAAAGAACTGTGGCGGTGCGAAAACATTAGACACACACACACATACACATACACTTTGTTGTGCTGCTGTACTTAAGTTGCACAGCAACTCGTTGGATGCGCTTGTGGACGGGTACAACTGAGCAGTGACCTGTCAAGGCTTGCGTTACTGAATACCATGTTAAAAGACTGTGTCCGTCCTGGGCGCCACACTGTAAATCTCTGTAGTAAACACTTGCTCCTATGCGAAAAATATAGGTAGTAGTATTCGTAGACTAAGTCTCACAGGCTGAGCTCCACTAAGAACTATGAAAAAAAACCTAGAACTCCATACTAGAGCTGTCATCGGCTAATGCTGAACATGCACTGTCCGTTGCAGTTCGTGGCCACTGTTTGTCACAACACGGAAGTCCATCTCATTGGTGGTGGCGCGGAAACTGTCTAAGCGTGCCAGCTCCAGCTGCGTCCATTGGCGAGGACACAACAAATAAATTGCATCCATGTGAGAGGATACATGGAACACATTTTATCAGGTATGAGTGTGCAGTAAATTGTAACATGTAGATTGTAAAGTAGTAGTTAAATAAGAAAGTAGTATTTCTCGCTAAGGTAGGTCGTGTCTGAAATGAGCCTAGTTAGATCGAGACTGCTTTCACACTTTTTTTATGTATTTCTCTCTCACAATTTTTTCAGACGTAATTTTTCGCAAAAGTGATCTGACTCACTCACGTGTCCATAGGCACTGAGCGGTCTTATTTTATAGTTGCCGTCGTTTGTTCATTGTTTTGCTTCTGTTCAGTGTGGCGATAATTACAGATGTTTCGCGAGGGGACTGTGATGTGATGTCTGCTGGTGGAGATCCTATGTGTTGTGTGTATGTGAGAGAGAGCTGGAAGAAAGGTGAAAGGGGTTGAGAACTGTTAACAGAATATAACAGAACAGAAATACTCCGTACATTAGCTCCAACAAGGTGTTCTATCTGCAAAAAGAAGGCTAACAACAGGCTCACCCATCAATTGTCTACTTGCAACCATATTTCTAAACCACACTGAAAATAAAATATTCAGTGAAGTCATAGATCCAAAACAATATAAGGTTATATACTGATACCATTGTGTGGACAAAGTAGTACCATGATGTGGACATCATCATCTGCTTGACAGATGAAACAGACGCCCAAATAAAATAACTGTACAGTGACAAAAACACAGTTCACTCTGAAATACAGTTCACCATTGAGACAGAATTAGGCATGAAACTCAATTTCTTAGACATCACCACACACAGCGTCATCAAGAAGTATGTTTTTAGAATATTCAGGAAACCGACAGCCGCGCGTACAGCCATTCACAACCGTTCGGAATCACCCACAGACTCACAAACTTTCGTGTTTGTGATAAATGCAGTACAGGTTTAAAAGAACTCCACTGGACAAATTCAGTTACACACAGGAACTAAACACAATCGAGAAGATAATAAACAAACTGAACAACAAAATAAAATCAGCAAACTAAAAAAAATGAATAAATTACCGTCCGTAATAAAGAGCCAGGAACACAAACACATGACAAACATAGGGACCAGGAACGATTTACATGGCAAACATTTGCATACAGCAACAAAAATGTCCATAGGGTGGGGAACATTCTGATGAAACAAGGACTAAAAATGTCAGTCCGCACAAACAAGATAGCACAGAAAATTCTTAAGACTTAGAACATCTCCACAAAAGAACTTTCTGTATCAGTTAAGTTGTAGTTCATGCCAGTGTGTCTAAATAAGCCAAACATACAGAAATTTGAAAACTAGATGTTCTGAACACCTCAGAGACTTGAAAAGTGGCAGTACACACTCCACTTTCTTACATGATGTCGTATAAGAATAGCACCACATAAACATCATTCGGAATGTTCTTGAAATCTTCACAGATAGTAACAGTCCCAATCAAAACCTTGCAATAGAGGAGAAGTAACTTACACGAAAATCAGTGGTACAAGAAAAGAAAGACTTGAATGAGAATATATTACTGTGCTACATGGCTCTTTTTGCAGCACTCAGCGAATTACACAAAGCCACTTCCCCACATAAAACACAGTAATAAAAGAACTCCACAAAATATCTGATTCTGTGATGTCACATAGGAGTATGAGTAAGATATGGACAAGAAAGCACAAAAATTAGGAAATAAGTGTCGAAAAACAGTTACTTTATAAACAGGAAAAAAAATACCAGAGATGTAGTTTTGTAAAGCAGTGGTCATTACAACACGAAAGTGAGTCCTGGGTCGTCTAAAATTGTTGAAAAGTGAGAAGCAGCCCACTAAAGTGAGATTTATTAGGATTGTGAAGAGTTATATCAGCGTAGGCGGCTTAAGAAACAATGACGTGAGGAAGAATTTGAACACATTTAATACAGGAAACAAAATTTAGGACAAAAGAAAAAATGGAGTGAACATCTAGACAGAATAAAATTTGGCAGACTTACCTTTTAAAGTCAGAAATTATTGTCTGGCAGGCCGCAGATTTCTGGGAAAGCAAAGAAAGAGATGCGCACCATAGTAGGCAAACGTCTAGTAGGAAGAAAAAGGTGGGCTCTCCCAGAGGTATATGATACTGACAATTCTGTTCGCTTTATTCTTCAGCGTAACAATTTACTGTTTGGTTCGCGCCCGTAAATAACATCGACCCCTATGCTTCCGGGGATACAGGCAACGCAGTGTGTTTGCTGGAGTTCCTATTGTTAGAGGAAGTGATGGGCAGTTTAGTTGTGCGGCAACGACGTCCGTGTACAGTGCAAACGTCAGTGGGTCTGTCCGACAGCCGCTTTCCATAATAACGCGAAACGACGGTGTGGCTACACGGTGATTTAGGCGACGGCGGGCATAGGGTGGCCTCGTTTCGGTGGCAAAACAGGAAATAAAAACGTGCCGTGTGCACGCCACTGCGGCACTTTGTATCGGGGCTGCGCCGGCCGCCCACACAGTAGCATCGGGACGGAAGCTTTGTTTGGGCACCGACAGGACAGGGCCGGACACAGAAGGGATAGGGATAGGGAAGCGGCCCAGCTCGCCGAGTTGACAGCGGGTAATTTGCGGCCGCGCCACCAGAGGCGCTGAGCGTCCGTCCCGAGAGACCGGAGCGGCAGCCGTGTCGTAAAAACGGACGCGCCGCGCCGCGCTTTGCCGGCCAGTGGGTATGGGGTGGTGGGATGGGATGTGGAAGGGAGGGGTGCGGGGTGCGGGTACAGCTCTCTGCTCTGCTCTGGCAGCGGGTTATCGACTGCGCACGCGCCCCTAAAGGTCATAGGACGCACCGCACAGCACCGCACGCCGGCCGCACCGCGCCTAGCAGACGAGGCGTGACCCTCTTTCCCACAGGCCAGGGGGTCAGTGCTGGCGCACATGCTACAATGTCCTGTACTCTGCACTTGTCTGTGATGCGCAGGAGCTATCCACAAATGGGACAGAGCAAGAGTAGAAACTACATTAAAACTGCAGCACCATAAAGACACCACGAAATAAGCGCTAACTAGGAAGGAAGTGTACTACATGCTTGGAAATGCGAAATATTAGCATTTCAGTGCAACAATACCGTCACCTACATTCTGTAGGTAACGAAAACTTATTCAGCAGATTTCTAGTCCAGAAAACTTAATTGAATGTAGTTTGTGCTATGATCAGACGAAACTACAATCGTCCAGTCATGACCTGATCTGCAACATTTGAAATACAATTTCACTTTGTTACACGAATGAATGATATTAGTAACTCAAATTGATACAAACCTTTACTACAGGAGTGGTTGCTAACTTCCAGCTGTCATTGACCTCTTAAAGCATCACTTGATGCACTAATTATGAAGTACCAACATTCAACATTTACAAAGGTACATTTTCGTCTGAGACTTAAATTAGTCTTTAGTTCTACCGATGATGCTGGCTGTTTCTGCTGAGGGCATGAATTGGGGCAGAGTGCTTCTTCGCTCGGCTCTATCTTGACCTCTGTGCGAGGCTGCTGCTGTGCTGAGAGAGAGGGCATGTCTCCTTCAGCCCCTCCGAATCGTTGTTGCAGATTGTACCGATAAATTGCTAATATCTCTGGCATCAAATTACGTTGCCGACTTTGGTGTGGTGCCATGATGTTTGGACGATTTTACAAATTGTTGATGAGAAGATACACTACTAGCCATTAAAATTGCTACACCACGAAGATGATGTGCTACAGACGCGAAATTTAACCGACAGGAAGAAGATGCTGTGATATGCAAATGATTAGCTTATTAGAGCATTAACAGAAAGGTTGGCGCCAGTGGCGACACCTACAACGTGCTGACATGAGGACAGTTACCAACCGATTTTTCATAAACAAATAGCAGTTCACCGGCGTTGCTCAAATGGCTCTGAGCACTATGGGACTCGACTGCTGAGGTCATTAGTCCCCTAGAACTTAGAACTAGTTAAACCTAACTAACCTAAGGACATCACAAACATCCATGCCTGAGGCAGGATTCGAACCTGCGACCGTAGCGGTCTTGCGGTTCCAGACTGCAGCGCCTTTAACCGCACGGCCACTTCGGCCGGCTCACCGGCGTTGCCTGGTGAAACGTTGTGATCTACATCTACATCTACATCTATACTCCGCGAGCCACCTTACGGTGTGTGGCGGAGGGTACTTATTGTACCACTATCTGATCCCCCCTTCCCTGTTCCATTCACGAATTGTGCGTGGGAAGAACGACTGCTTGTAAGTCTCCGTATTTGCTCTAATTTCTCGGATCTTTTCGTTGTGATCATTACGCGAGATATATGTGGGCGGTAGTAATATGTTGCCCATCTCTTCCCGGAATGTGCTCTCTCGTAATTTCGATAATAAACCTCTCCGTATTGCGTAACGCCTTTCTTGAAGTGTCTGCCACTGGAGCTTGTTCAGCATCTCCGTAACGCTCTCGCGCTGACTAAATGTCCCCATGACGAATCGCGCTGCTTTTCGCTGGATCATGTCTATCTCTTCTATTAATCCAACCTGGTAAGGGTCCCATACTGATGAGCAATACTCAAGAATCGGACGAACAAGCGTTTTGTAAGCTACTTCTTTCGTCGATGAGTCACATTTTCTTAGAATTCTTCCTATGAATCTCAACCTGGCGCCTGCTTTTCCCACTATTTGTTTTATGTGATCATTCCACTTCAGATCGCTCCGGATAGTAACTCCTAAGTATTTTACGGTCGTTACCGCTTCCAATGATTTACCACCTATGGCATAATCGTACTGGAATGGATTTCTGCCCCTATGTATGCGCATTATATTACATTTATCTACATTTAGGGAAAGCTGCCAGCTGTCGCACCATTCATTAATCCTCTGCAGGTCTTCCTGGAGTACGTACGAGTCTTCTGATGTTGCTACTTTCTTGTAGACAACCGTGTCATCTGCAAATAGCCTCACGGAGCTACCGATGTTGTCAACTAAGTCATTTATGTATATTGTAAACAATAAAGGTCCTATCACGCTTCCTTGCGGTACTCCCGAAATTACCTCTACATCTGCAGATTTTGAACCGTTAAGAATGACATGTTGTGTTCTTTCTTCTAGGAAATCCTGAATCCAATCACAAACCTGGTCCGATATTCCGTAAGCACGTTTTTTTTTTTTTCACTAAACGTAAGTGCGGAACCGTATCAAATGCCTTCCTGAAGTCCAGGAATACGGCATCAATCTGCTCGCCAGTGTCTACGGCACTGTGAATTTCTTGGGCAAATAGGGCGAGCTGGGTTTCACATGATCTCTGTTTGCGGAATCCATGTTGGTTATGATGAAGGAGATTTGTATTATCTAAGAATGTCATAATACGAGAACACAAAACATGTTCCATTATTCTACAACAGATTGACGTAAGTGAAATAGGCCTATAATTATTCGCATCTGATTTATGACCCTTCTTGAAAATGGGAACGACCTGTGCTTTCTTCCAGTCGCTAGGTACTTTACGTTCTTCCAGAGATCTACGATAAATTGCTGATAGAAAGGGGGCAAGTTCTTTAGCATAATCACTGTAGAATCTTAAGGGTATCTCGTCTGGTCCGGATGCTTTTCCGCTACTAAGTGATAGCAGTTGTTTTTCAATTCCGATATCGTTTATTTCAATATTTTCCATTTTGGCGTCCGTGCGACGGCTGAAGTCAGGGACCGTGTTACGATTTTCCGCAGTGAAACAGTTTCGGAACACTGAATTCAGTATTTCTGCCTTTCTTCGGTCGTCCTCTGTTTCGGTGCCATCGTGGTCAACGAGTGACTGAATAGGGGATTTAGATCCGCTTACCGATTTTACATATGACCAAAACTTTTTAGGGTTCTTGTTTAGATTGTTTGCCAATGTTTTATGTTCGAATTCGTTGAATGCTTCTCTCATTGCTCTCTTTACGCTCTTTTTCGCTTCGTTCAGCTTTTCCTTATCAGCTATGATTCGACTACTCTTAAACCTATGGTGAAGCTTTCTTTGTTTCCGTAGTACCTTTCGTACATGATTGTTATACCACGGTGGATCTTTCCCCTCGCTTTGGACCTTAGTCGGTACGAACTTATCTAAGGCGTACTGGACGATGTTTCTGAATTTTTTCCATTTTTGTTCCACATCCTCTTCCTCAGAAATGAACGTTTGATGGTGGTCACTCAGATATTCTGCGATTTGTGCCCTATCACTCTTGTTAAGCAAATAGATTTTCCTTCCTTTCTTGGCATTTCTTATTACACTTGTAGTCATTGATGCAACCACTGACTTATGATCACTGATACCCTCTTCTACATTCACGGAGTCGAAAAGTTCCGGTCTATTTGTTGCTATGAGGTCTAAAACGTTAGCTTCACGAGTTGGTTCTCTAACTATCTGCTCGAAGTAATTCTCGGACAAGGCAGTCAGGATAATGTCACAAGAGTCTCTGTCCCTGGCTCCAGTTCTGATTGTGTGACTATCCCATTCTATACCTGGTAGATTGAAGTCTCCCCCTATTACAATAGTATGATCACGAAACTTCTTCACGGCGTTCTGCAGGTTCTCTCTGAGGCGCTCAACTACTACGGTTGCTGATGCAGGTGGCCTATAGAAGCATCCGACTATCATATCTGACCCACCTTTGATACTTAACTTAACCCAGATTATTTCACATTCGCATTCGCTAATAACTTCACTGGATATTATTGAATTCTTTACTGCTACAAATACTCCTCCACCATTGGCGTTTATCCTATCCTTGCGGTATATATTCCATTCTGTGTCTAGGATTTCGTTACTGTTCACTTCCGGTTTTAACCAACTTTCCGTTCCTAATACTATATGCGCACTATTTCCTTCAATAAGAGATACTAATTCAGGGACCTTGCCCTGGATACTCCTGCAGTTTACCAATATTACGTTAACTTTTCCTGTTTTTGGTCTCTGAGGACGGACGTTCTTTATCAACGATGATAATGTTCTCTCTGGTAAGCCGTCAGGTATTTTATCGTTTCGCCCAAGGGGGGGTCCCTCTAACCTAAAAAACCCCCGTGTGCACGCCACACGTACTCTGCTACCCTAGTAGCTGCTTCCGGTGTGTAGTGCACGCCTGACCTGTCTAGGGGGGCCCTACAGTTCTCCACCCAATAACGGAGGTCGATGAATTTGCAACCATTATAGTCGCAGAGTCGTCTGAGCCTCTGGTTTAGACCCTCCACACGGCTCCAAACCAGAGGACCGCGATCGACTCTGGGCACTATGCTGCAGATATTAAGCTCAGCTTGCACTCCGCGTGCGATGCTGGTTGTCTTCACCAAATCAGCCAGCCGCCGGAAGGAACCAAGGATGGCCTCAGAACCCAAGCGGCAGGCGTCATTCGTTCCGACATGTGCTACTATCTGCAGCCGGTCACACCCAGTGCGTTCAATAGCTGCCGGAAGGGCCTCCTCCACATTACGGACGAGACCCCCCGGCAAGCACACCGAGTGCACACTGGCATTCTTCCCCGACCTACCCGCTATTTTCCTGAGGGGCTCCATAACCCGCCTAACGTTGGAGCTCCCTATAACTAATAGGCCCGCCCTCTGTGACTGTCGGGACCTTGCCGGAGAATCGGCCACTGGCCCAACAGGCGAGGCATCCTGTGGTGGCTCGGAAACGATGTCATCACCACTAGGAAGCACCCCGTACCTGTTGGAAAGGGGTAAGGCAGCCGCCACGCGGCCAGATCCCACCTTCGCCTTTCGGCCAGGCACGCGCGAGCCCACCACTGTCCGCCATTCACCCTGGAGTGATGGCTGACCGGTAAGATGCTCACTGCCGGAAGACGCAGCGACATCAGGGGTTCCATGTGATTCCAAGGCCACCGAAGTAGGCATAGGTCTCACCACAGTTGCCCCAACGCCACTACGAGCCGACGCCTGCGCCTCGAGCTCGATGAGCCTAACAGACAAAGCCTCCACCTGTCCCCGAAGAGTGGCCAATTCTCCTTGCGTCCGCTCACAACAACCACAGTCCCTACACATGACTATGTTTACCCTACTCTATACGGTGACAAATTCCCAAGATAATCTTCTGATGAGCTACTCTGATAATCAAGAAACACTCACTGAAATACGAGACGCGAAAACTACGCTAGGTTTTCCCAGAAAAACTATTTAAAAGCTAAGCGCAGCAAATAAGTACAAAAACACTGTTATTGAAATAAAAGGTTCTACCTAGTAAGCACTCGAACACGCAAGAAATTACAAAAATAAACTAGTAATTACACAGATAACTGAAAATAAGTCGCTGCTGTTTGTAAAATATGTAAGAAGCAAACGGTGTACTCGCCTTAGTAGTAGCAGGAGCTAGCGATGCGCTCTCGCTGACGGTCTAACTGACACTGATGCCCCGTGTAAAGAGGAGAAATGCGTACCATCACGTTTCCGACTTTGATAAAGGTCGGATTGTAGCCTATCGCGATTTCGGTTTATCGTATCGCGACATTGCTACTCGCGTTGGTCGAGAACCAATGACTGTTGGCAGAATATGGAATCGGTGGGTTCGGGAGGGTAATACGGAACGCCGTGCTGGATCCCAACGGACTCGTATCACTAGCAGTCGATATGACAGGCATCTTATCAACATGGCTGTAACTGATCCTGCAGTCACGTCTCGATCCCAGAGTCAACAGATGGGGACGTTTGAAAGACAACAACCATCTGCACAAACAGTTCGACGACGTTTGCAGCAGCATGGACTATTAGCTCGGAGACCATGGCTGCGGTTACCATTGACGCTGCATCACAGACAGGAGTGTCTGCGATGGCGTACTCAACGACGAATCTGGGTGCACGAATGGCAAAACATCATTTTCTCAGACGCCATTTTTTCATGATGGTCGCATCCGTGTTTGGCGACATCGTGGTGAACGCACATTGGCAGCGTGTATTCGTCATCGCCATACTAGCGTATCACTCGGCTTGATGGTATGGGGTGGCATTGGTTACACGTCTCGGTCACCTCTTGTTCGCATTGACGGCACTTTGAATAGCTACATTTCAGATATGTTACGACCCGTGGCTCTACCTTTCATTCGATCCCTGCGAAACCCTACAGTTCAGCAGGATAATGCACGACCGCATATTGCAGGTCCTGCACGGGCCTTTCTGGATACAGAAAATGTTCGACTGCTGCCCGTGCCAGCACATTCTCCAGATCTCTCACCAACTGAAAACGTCTGGTCAATGGTGGCCTAGCAACTGGCTCGTCACAATACGCCAGTCACTACGTGTGATGAACTGTGGTATCGTGTTGAAGCTGCATGGGCAGCTGTACCTGTTCACGCCATTCAAGTTCTGTTTGACTCAATGCCCAGGCGTATCCAAGCCGTTACTACGGCCAGAGGTGGTTGTTCTGGATACTGATTTCTCAGGATCTATGCACCCAAATTGCTTGAAAATGTAATCACATGTCATTTCTAGTATAATATATTTGTTCAATGAATACCCGTGTATCATCTGCATTTCTTCTTCATGTAGCAATTTTAGTGGCCAGTAGTGTAGTATAATGCCTTGTGTGAAAAGGACAAACATGTACCAGTACATGTTACAATCAAATCGTGCAGGATCATGATTTATTGAGACGATGGTTTATTGCTTCGTGATATTACTGCTCATGTTGGTCGAGATCCTATGACATACATTTCAGTATGGAATCAATGGTTTCGCGAGACCCATACTCAACGCCTTGCAGGATCTGTAAAGGTGTATGCGACTTGTGTCCGAGAGCGAAGATTTATTGGTCACTCAGCTGTTTAGGATATAGAATGGTCACACCACTTATCTTGCGACAGGAAATAGGCTTGTTTGGAGCAATACAGATGTTCATACAAACAGTGCGACGCCGCGCGGGGTAGCCGCGCGGTCCTGGACTCCTTGTCGCGGTCCATGCGACTGCCCCAGTTGGAGGTTCGAGTCCTGCCTCGGGCATGGGTGTGTGTGTTGTCCATAGCGAAAGTTACTTTATGTTACATTAAGTAGTGCGACGGCTGAGGGACCGATGACCTCAACAGTTTGGTTCCATAAGACCTTACCACAAATTTCCAAAAACAGTGCGGAGATGTCTCAGATACCATGGACTGAAAACCATTGCTTCATTTTCTTTTGCTGTGACAGCTGATAGAACTGCTTCGATTGTAGTGGTCTCAAGGAAAATATTGAACACAACAGTGACACCAAATCTGCTTTTAGGATGTGTCTCTGTTCTACGTACTGCAGCACAGTGGCATAACCATGTGTGAAGGCTTAGTGAGAACGTAAATTGCCAGAGTGCATTCATCGTCATACAGGTCCAGCAGAATGGTCACTTCTGGTTCGTACAGACGACGATCTGGACACTTTTTACATTTACTATGTGGTATGTCAGATGGCCGTGATCTGTCTCCGATATCTACATGGCCTCACCCTTCAACATGATAACGCCACACCATCAGGCTCTCCTGACCTATCTCGCTATAAATGGTCTTCAGCTGGTGTCCTCTTAGGCTATTACTGACCCACAACTACGTTTCATGAACGCTGACACAGAGTTGAAAAAAATGGTTCTTAGCACTATGGGACTTAACAGCTGAGGTCATCAGTACTCTAAACTTAGAACTACTGAAACCCAACTAACCTAAGGACATTTCACACATCCATTCCCGAGGCAGGATTCGAACCTGCGACCGTACCAGCCGCGTGGTTCCGCACTGAAGCGCCTACAACCGCTCGGCCACCGCGGCTGGCCACAGAAATGAAACTGCAGCTCATGACACACCCACATCTGTCTTCCAAGCTCAATTTAATTCGATGCGCAGCCGAGTTAGAGGCATTGTTGCTGCCAGAAAGACGGCATTTTACTAAATGCGCCCCCCCCCCCCCCGTTCCCTTCCCCCCGCTTACACATGTCTCCAAGGCACTTGCACCTCAAGTCATCTATTCCCACAGCGATACTATCTAGGCACAGCAATTAAAATTTCGCTATTCGCTATCCCTCCTGGTTTGTAGCTGTAGTTGCCAGAAGTGCAGGCGTAGTAGAAGTAGATGATCCAGTTGCCAGTTATTTGATAGCTTCGTTACTGTCTGCAACATACACTCCTGGAAATTGAAATAAGAACACCGTGAATTCATTGTCCCAGGAAGAGGAAACTTTATTGACACATTCCTGGGGTCAGATACATCACATGATCACACTGACAGAACCACAGGCACATAGACACAGGCGACAGAGCATGCACAATGTCGGCACTAGTACAGTGTATATCCACCTTTCACAGCAATGCAGGCTGCTATTCTCCCATGGACACGATCGTAGAGATGCTGGATGTAGTCCTGTGGAACGGCTTGCCATGCCATTTCCACCTGGCGCCTCAGTTGGACCAGCGTTCGTGCTGGACGTGCAGACCGCGTGAGACGACGCTTCATCCAGTCCCAAACATGCTCAATGGGAGACAGATCCGGAGATCTTGCTGGCCAGGGTAGTTGACTTACACCTTCTAGAGCACGTTGGGTGGCACGGGATACATGCGGACGTGCATTGTCCTGTTGGAACAGCAAGTTCCCTTGCCGGTCTAGGAATGGTAGAACGATGGGTTCGATGACGGTTTGGATGTACCGTGCACTATTCAGTGTCCCCTCGACGATCACCAGTGGTGTACGGCCAGTGTAGGAGATCGCTCCCCACACCATGATGCCGGGTGTTGGCCCTGTGTGCCTCGGTCGTATGCAGTCCTGATTGTGGCGCTCACCTGCACGGCGCCAAACACGCATACGACCATCATTGGCACCAAGGCAGAAGCGACTCTCATCGCTGAAGACGACACGTCTCCATTCGTCCCTCCATTCACGCCTGTCGCGACACCACTGGAGGCGGGCTGCACGATGTTGGGGCGTGAGCGGAAGACGGCCTAACGGTGTGCGGGACCGTAGCCCAGCTTCATGGAGACGGTTGCGAATGGTCCTCGCCGATACCCCAGGAGCAACAGTGTTCCTAATTTGCTGGGAAGTGGCGGTGCGGTCCCCTACGGCACTGCGTAGGATCCTACGGTCTTGGCGTGCATCCGTGCGTCGCTGCGGTCCGGTCCCAGGTCGACGGGCACGTGCACCTTCCGCCGACCATTGGCGACAACATCGATGTACTGTGGAGACCTCACGCCCCACGTGTTGAGCAATTCGGCGGTACGTCCACCCGGCCTCCCGCATGCCCACTATACGCCCTCGCTCAAAGTCCGTCTACTGCACATACGGTTCACGACAACGCTGTCGCGGCATGCTACCAGTGTTAAAGACTGCGATGGAGCTCCGTATGCCACTTCAAACTGGCTGACACTGACGGCGGCGGCGCACAAATGCTGCGCAGCTAGCGCCATTCGACGGCCAACACCGCGGTTCCTGGTGTGTCCGCTGTGCCGTGCGTGTGATCATTGCTTGTACAGCCCTCTCGCAGTGTCCGGAGCAAGTATGGTGGGTCTGACACACCGGTGTCAATGTGTTCTTTTTTCCATTTCCAGGAGTGTATATTTCATGATCAGGTGGATAATGCTGTAAGTATCCTTGGGGCTAATCGAGGACGATGTATTGATCTACAGGAAGGCTGCAACATCAGAAATCTGTAGCGAAATGATGACCTGCTGGGAATCGACGACGTTTGCAGCGCCTGACATTTCAATCGAAGGTATACGAACCGGCGAATAAATCGCTACTGTCAACGACCAATAAGTTTGCAAACAGTAACTTCCGTAGAGTTCCTAGGAGCGACCGTCGACAGCGACGGAATGAGCACATAAAACAAATGTTAGTCAAGTCATGTGCCAGACTGAGAGTCATTGGGAGAGTCTTAAGGAAATGTAGTTCATCTACGAAACAAATCTCACAATACCCGTTCTTAAGATTCTTGAGGACCTTCCATCAGTCTTAATAGAAAAAATACAAGAGACTGAACGGAAAGCTGAGCGTTTCGACATGGGATAATTTCTCCGACACGGGAGTGTTGTAGGGATGCTCAACAAACCCCAGTTGGAAACGGTACGAGACAGACGATGTGCTTTAAGAAGTGGTTGCAAGGTGTCCGTTCACTCAGCACTTTCGATTCTTCCCATTATACTTTGTTTGTAGGGCATCACGATATTTGTCTTTGCTATAATTTACGCGATTCAGCTATAATTGGTTTCGATTAATGGATACACACACCGTAGAAATCTTTTTGATTGATCACTGATGCAGTTTTATGTCTTTGGCTAGGCAGTTTGCTTTCGAACAGTGGGAATGAGTCGCCTGTTGCAGGTCATTAGGTCCAGCATGTTTGAAAGGGTGTTCACCGTTACTACTTTATTTTCGGGTCTGTGTGCTGTTTGGGGAAGTTGGATGCTTGGCGGTGGAGGCGTATTTGGAGAGAAGGCAACGCTTCTCTTACGGAGGTACGAGCTACCATATAGATTCTACAACTAAAAAAGAATCTGATGAGACCATTTTAATTTATTTGCCGTGCGGAAGTTCAGTTATCGTAGCGAAATCAAACTGGTATCGCCTGGTTGCGATTATTCCGTGGGTGGGAATGGGCCTATGTGCTTAGACATAGTAAAATAAAAGCGTATAGGCTGATAATAGGTAACTGAATGGAAGCCAATAAGTCAGCTTGTAGTATCGCAAGACAAGCGACTGCAATGCTTGTTGCTGTCACAGGACAAGTACTGATGCAAGACTAGCTCAAGTGCAATGATCTTTGATTTCACAAAATAATAAGTAAATTATATTTATAGTTGATCACTGTGCTGTTACAGGACTATTTTCATGTAACGACTGCAAATTCATAATGAAAGTTCCATCTGATCGAAATATTTATTTGACACTAAGGAGTATGATATATAGCAGTACTAGTGATTGTCAGTAACTGACTAATGCAACATTCCTATTCTTTTATTATTAATTGGAGTTTGAATACTTTGCAGATGTGAGAAAGATTAGAAAGCAACACTGGTGAGAAAGCACGCGGATCACGAGATATAGTAGTCAACCGTCCCTTACAGCCAGTTTGTGGAAGGACCATCAAAGGAGAGACAAGGGTCAATAGCCCACCGGCCATTGTCCATCGCTTTGTGCTGCCGCCCGAGGATGTCTGGCGACCTCGCGTACAAACACGGACGGCACCACCTGTGGAGCAAACTCCTTGTGTAAACATTTTATGAGCTGGGAGTGGAGTGAAAAGGCTCACTATTTAGTGGAAGGTACCAATGTGCTCAAATTGTGGAAAGCTGGCCATTTCTCCAGACCTCACTGTGATATAGACACAAACATCTCGATGTAGTACTGGGAATCAGCAGTCCTGGGCCTTTCAAAACGTGAGACATCGCTGATCGTCCCTGACTCAGCAAAAAAACAAATGTTTACACGATGTAAAGTCCGCGACCAGTGGCTAACGTAAATACGTTGTAAGCTGAAAACAGACATATGACAGTGACGATGAAGAGAACCTTATAGCCTGCTTATATAGGGAGGGAATGGCATGACTTTTCTTTATCGAGGAAGGTAGGACGTAATTTACAGGTTAACCAGTTAGAGGAAGTCGACTAGCATTTTGTAAGAAGCAGTTTTATCTGTCAGCGCTGAGAAGATCTGCAGCTGAGACAATCAAAATACAGTAAGACATGCAAAATGCGGCGATACCAGGTTTACCTTCTATTAATATTCTATCATAATTTACTGCATATTCGGCCTCCAATCTCAACTGCACTATCGGGAGCCTCCGTCATCAGATTTTTTCACCGTACCATGAACGCCGTCAGTCTGACGTGCCATCAAGCCTGATACATTGAGAACTTGGAAACTTTTTGGGCTGATCTGCACTTAGCTGCTGGTGAGTGCTGCTGGTGCTGCCTGTTATTGATTCTGTACCCACTTCAGCCTCCACCTCAAACGTTGTGATGAGATCGAGCTGCAACCACAACATGGTGTGTAAGGATATTAAAATCCTTTTATAGTAATCCAGTTACTTCAAGCAACACTCTGTATTTTATTCCCAACGAACAGTTAACTTTCAACTCCAGCCACTCGTCTGACATATTCCCTTCTGTAGCACTATCTGATTTCAGGTAATATCACGACAATCACTGGACACTTCACAACTACAGGTGAAATTATTAGTGTCTTCCCCTGACCCTCTATGTCAGATACGCGAAGGTCTTTTTATGTTAATGTTGCCACAGGTTACCATTAGTTTATAACTCAGGTGTTATTAGAATAGGCCAAAGTAATTGTAATTTGTGTCTCACTTAGTAGTCATAAGTTTCCCTGTCATTCTGTTGTGGAAGGTACCCTTTCATTTTTGCAATACCTCCCAGAATTCCAGTTCGGTAACCTGAAGCAACAGTCTTCAGATTTTAGAACATCCCCAGTAGTGCACGACAAAATAGCTAACAAATGAAGTGAACCAGCTGGGTCAGGAACAGGTTATATTTATTTCTAACGGGTCGTCTAGCCAGGACAAGTTGTAGGACAATTTAAATGATCTTGAAATCCCATTTGAAACTGAGATTAAAAGTTTTTCATGTAAAACCACGTGGTGTATATGTGGCTGTCTAATATTGTCTCAACAAAGGAATACTAAGACTACAAATGATTAAAATAACACTGTGATTGACGACCTACAACTAGGAATTGCCATAAAACGAAGTTTCATCGGGATGCTACTGGAATGAATCACAACTTGATAGTGTAATGTACTTATTTTCAGAAAACACATAGAGTGCAAAAAAATTGTATAAATTCCCAGTGCAATACGAGGGTTGCCCAGAAAGTAATGCACGGCATGTTTTTCGTCCACAATTCTGTGTTGAACATAATGAGGATTACGCACATGAAGCTATGGTGTTTTATCTACACACCCTATTTTTCCACGCGATCTCCATCCCGTTCTATAGCCTTCCTCTAGCGCGGAACAAGTTCGTTAATGTCCTGTTGGTACCAGCCCTTGTCCTCGTGGTGGAACCAGTGCTTCACTTTGTGAATCACCTCATCATTGACAGATGTAGCGCCAGCTTCCGAGTCGTAATGCGTCTGTCCTCGCGAATGACAACATCAGCTCGCTGCGACATATCACGTGTGACAGCCATGGATGGCTCCCTGATCGCTACAGATCGAACCGCCTTCTGATAACGTCACCCTCCGTACTCAGCGACTAACCGTGTTTCTGTCGACAGCTGATGCTCAATAGACTTTACACAAGCGTTTGTGAATATTCCCCACAGTTTGTTTCTCTGCAGTGAGAAATTCAATGACGGTACGTAGCTCATAACGTACATCACCTTCGACGCCACTTTGAAACTGTCCTGCAGCTACGCCATTCCTCGGAAGTGACAGAAACTTGGCGCGCTCACTCACAAGACTTCAAATGACACATAAGTAACGTGTCGCATTCATAACATTGTTTTCGGCTCAGAAAAAAAAAAATGTGGTGCATTACTTTCTGGGCAACCCTCGCATAATGTGTCTCGGATTCTACCCTACACATAATTTCGAGACTGGCAGAATTTGTGTTTGACTTTCTTTAGACCGCGCCCCTTATTATTAGACGGACACAAAGTTGTCTGATATCGTTCAGCTCTGAGGAACAGAAGATCCTACTCCTTGTGTGGGAATTTCAGAAAAATCTCAGTGGACAATCAAATGAAACTCAAGACATTTGCTGTTAGAAGGATATCCCTATCCGTTGAACCAGGTTGTACCTATCACCTGCTGAAGTAGGGACTGTAGTTGTACTCCACCGATGATCTACTCGTTGTGGCATAGACTGTCGTGCACATGATATATGTGGCATGCCTGCAATTCTCTGTCTACTCAGTGGACGTAATGTGTCGCCCAAAAACTCCTACGCATGAAATTACATCAGTAGGTTGTAACACCATAGCTCTAATGCTGTACTGATTTATTTTGCTTTTGTTTCATTTAATGTTACATTGCTATGCTTCTGTAAAAGTGTTTGATAGAATAGAGAACACAAAACTGTATATTTCTTTCTTTGCACAAACTTTGATGTCATGGTTTGGTTCAATGTAAAGTAGTGTATCTGCAGTTTATATTCTTTGTCCCATTTGGAGGAAACAAAATTTACTGTATATGATTGTAATTTTGTGTGAATAATTTTTAGTAGAAATGTCTATATGTACAAATGTTTTGTTTTATTTAATGCATTTGGTTGCTGTTATGTAAATTGCTGATCCTCACTTAGGATTCTTAGTTATCCTATATGTAAAAGTTGTTGTGGTTCCCCTCGGGAACGGAACTGTGTAGCGCGCGCAAATTGTGGTTGGCCTAGGTAGGAAAGGTGGAACTGATAAGCAGTCGGGGACGAGCCAGCAGTCAGAGATGAGCTACGAGTCCGTGCACTGCCATGTAAAAGTTGCATAGCGCTGGTTTCGAGAGAGGCTTTTCTGTTACTTTCCAATGCCTCGGATGGATGGATAAATAGCTGGAACTATTCTGGAATTTGTATCATCGCCACCAAGAAATGAGAGAGTCCAGCAATTCTGCCTGCAATTCCACCTACCAACATGCAGTTGCCACCACGTTGCGCAATCACTGTAACGTAATACTATAATGATGTACAGTGAAGGATCAGCTTAATGGATGTGTTATTGTGCTCAAATACAAGGTAATTTACATCTGAATTTATGTACCAACCTTGATTTTTCTCCTCATCATAAGACCTCTCAGGTTCATCTCCGTTTGAACTAAAGTGATTTCCGAGTGTCCTTACTGAAAGAAATTAAAGCCTAGAGTTTTGCTAATTGATGCCTTTGAACATAGTAAAGAGAAAGTTAAAGTTAATGTGGCAGGAAAGTGAGTTAAAGTTAATGATGCTTGCTGAAATAATATTCCTAGTAAAACTGCTTATTAATGTGTTGTTGCTAACTTCAAAATTAAAAGTTCTTAAGACTGAGGCTTATAAAGCAAATGATCACGTTGTTGTCTGTAGTAAATTCTAAAAGGTGAGTCAGTTTCTTGCAATTTTGTCAGTATTGTGTTTCGCTGTAGTAAAAGTGAGAAAGCTACAGTTGTGAAACGTTATATGTTCATGATTACCAAGTGTTTGTATCTCTTGTGTGCATATTAACAGTATAAAGACCACTCAGTTTGTGTAAGCTCTGAAAGTGATAGTGTTTTTCTGTACCTGTTATAATGTTACAAATAGTTCGTGCTACTCCAACTGTTAGTTTCACTCTTACCGTAAACATATGAGTGTGTCAGAGTTCATTGCACTCGCGTGTGGCCAAGTCTAGGTTGTGTTTGTCCGTTATAGTTACTTATAACTCTTTTCTTCAACGAGAATGTTAATCATTCTTTTGCCTAGTGAGGCTGGCGACCGTTTTCTTTATCAATTAAACAGTGCAGATAGGCAAAATAATGTTTGTTACTTTTCGAATATTTACGTAATTCTGACTTTCACTTCCGATAAGCCACCTCCGTCAGGTACAACACGGTCAACATAACAAAATTCCTCTCAGAGGGTAACACTGCTCTGTTACTTTATACCATAGTTGCTTTAACAAGATAGTGTTATTTCACGACCTGCTTCCAACTTTAAGGTTATGGTATAACAGTAGCAGACAGGGAGTGTTATACGTGGCTTTTCCGAGACAGGACTATTTGTTCTGTTGGGGCATAATAAGTAATAAACCAAATTTGGTATTTCTTAGTATAAGCTACGAAAAATACGCTGTTGTAGTGTTATACGTGGCGCCGCGTGACAGGACGTTGTTCAATTTGCACCTACAAGCGGGAAAAAACTATAAGTAGTTAGCATTTTACAAACATAGAGTGAACATAAAACGTCCAGCGGCACGAACCTGTACATTAGTTAACAGAACAGATAGTGAAAGTTCAGCTTAAATTGAAAATTAAAGGTATCAGTACTTAGTAATAGCTAAAATGGACAGGGAACTAGAAATGAATCTAAATACGCGAGAGCAGAATGCAATCGAGAGTAGTTCAGGCAGCACACCAACAGATGGCATTACGCGCGAGTTAAATTACGTACGATACCATGCCGATGTCAATAAACAGATAGAAGCTATGAATGTCGCTCGTACTATGCAAGGCAATATGAGCGATGTTGTGGAAGACAGTGGCTATGTTAATGAATCGCGGGATATGTTCGAATCACCAGAAACTGAGAGGGGTGTAGAATCTGAACACGAAAATGCAGTTGAAAGCAAAAGTGAAAAGACACCAGATATGACTGATTTGATTAGGATGCTGTCTGCGCAATTTGCAGCGCAAAATGACAATATAAATGACAATATATCTAAACAATTGACAGCGCACTATGACGATATATCTACACAAATTGCAGCACTGGGGCAACAGTTTTCAGCGCACTATGACGATATTTCTACACAATTGGCAGCACAAAGTAAACAAATCGAAATGCAATGCAAAAGAATTATCGAAAAAATTTATATGTCATTCAATGATGATCTTTCAATGTCAGAATCGTGTGAAAAGGTATTATTAAAAAATGAAAGTGAGCCAGAAAATGCGAGTGAAAAGGAGGATATTTGTACTGTTAATGATGTGTATGAGGTCAATGACGTAGATGTGGGGGAGGTTATGATGAAATATGCCATGCAAAAGACGTGCGCACAGCTAATAATAGGTGAAAGTGATGTAAACGAGGACGTTAGTAAACATGACATTATAAACAGTGCAGGTGAAGTTGTTGTTGATGGAAAGGTGTTTTGTGGCTCGAATGCAGAAGGGTCTGGTATGGATTTCGCACGATTATCTGAAACTGATAGTAAAGGAATCAGTGAAACAAAGGTTATCAATGTATATGACGATTATACTAAATATGAAGTTAAGGCTGAAATCGTTCAAAGTGATACAACAGAAGTGCCTGAGCCTCCAAACGATATATATTGTCTAGAAAATGAGTTAAAAAACGAAGTGGCTGAAACATCTAGTGATAATCTGCCTCACTGTATAAAAGTTGCCTTATTGCTCGAATCTGATGACGAAAATGATATCAATGATAGTTCAGGTGATGAATGGTATATGGATACAGATAAGAATGAATATACTAACTTTCCCTGTTGTTCAAAAGTAGCGTACTTATGTGAATCTGATGGTGAGGAAGAGAGTAGTGATGACTCCAGTGAAGATGAATTTTCAGGTGTAAACGAAAGTGAATATACATTTACTGAAAGAGGGTATGAGAAAATTAGTGACATTTTTCCAAATAAGGATACAGAAAGTGAAAACGGGCCAAAACCGAAGGAATTATTAAGTAATGTAACACAGGGGCATAATTTGCAGGAACCTCCAGATGATACTATACTGGGGCAAGCCTTAACAAATGTTTTGAAGGAGTGTGAATTACAGGAACAAAAAGAACCACCTGATAAAATGATAGCAGAACAGGAGATGTTGTACCTTGCTAAAGACTTTGAAATTCCAATACCTAAAAAGCCACCTGATGAAACAAAACGTTGGCAAGATCTGAATAGCATAGTGAAAGATGTAGAAAATAGGAGGCCTAAAAAGCCACCAGACTTAAGTGACTGTTTTATGAACCATAAAAGACTGCCTTGTTAATTAAGAGACTGGGGGCAGGATGTATGTATATATAATTTTAATATAATGCATGACTTTATTATTACTGTATCTCAGTGTTACCTGAAAGTGAATTACTGTTTTTTTGACCTTGAGGTCTGGGGCAGGTTGTTTATTTATTGTAGTGTACTGTATGACTCTGCTTAGGAACTGTTTCAATTTCAATTGAATACTTATTGTTGCCAGCCTAATTATGAAGATAGGGGCATGTAGTGTGGCAAACCTTAAAACTTTATGAATAATGATGCTTATGGGTACTTTATGAAAGTGCAAAGAACTCTACAAGATAATAATTTATTTCTAATGTACTTAAAAATCCGAAAAGGCTTATGTTTGTAGTATGTGGTTTATTCAAAGGTACATGTCCTCAGATGAGGGTTGTTAACCCTCAGGGGACTTGCACTCTTTGCATTGTCAGGTGCCTGACGAGCACCCGGGACCCGAGTCGTTGCCAGCACTACTTCCATTTCTTTTCGTGCTGCCAACCTTCCTCTTCATTATTCAGAACTTTTACTATCTTCTTTCCTTCTTCTCTATCAGAATAAACTGAAAAGTAGAAATAATGAAAGATACTGTGTATTGTTGGTGGATAAGTAAATGGATAAATAATATGGGTACACTAGAAAATGACTAAGAATAATGAAAGTATAGTGAGTAGTGTAAAAGGAAAAATGTAATGGGAAAGTAATTGGAAAGATAAATATAGATGAGAAAAGGTAAGAATACTGAAAACAGGGTAAATGAATACTATATTATGACTAAATGTAAATGTTTTTGAAAAAAGGGATAAATATGATGTTGAAAAACTGTGTGTGTCAAAAAACTGAGGAGATGAACCTGGCTAATGTATGTGAAATAGATGTGTGAGGTATGTGTCTAGTGCCACCAGAAGGGTTGGCAGAAATCACTTGCAATGGGATATGAAATTATTGTCCTGATCTTGATATATGTAATGAACTAACTGCATGTGGAAAAGCAATGGTAAAGGAGTAGTAAGAAATTCTTAATCCTGACTTGATCCCAAGTATGTCATTTAAAATTTTCTTGATTAATGTATATGTTTTCTGATGTTGTCATTTGAAAAGTAATGGTTTTGTTGCCAGTGCCTAATTACTGTTTCAAAGTTGCAGGTTATATGTTTTGTACCATTAAAGCAAATTTTACCAAAGATGTGACATAAAGATGAATAAACCTGGAGATGATGACAATAAACTGCTCAAAGATATGTTGTTGGGCAGCTAAACAAGACAAAACAATAAAAATGCTGTAGTCCTGAAGTTGAGGACTACCATATATGCTATGTGAGCAGTAGCCAAAGGACTTGCCATTGTGGGGCAAGGAGCTGATGAGTGGTCATGAACGGCCAAACCTAGAGGATGGGGCAGTGTGTCAATTTAAAAATTTGTTTTCTTTAGTGTTTTTAATCTAAATTGTGTTTTTGTGCCTAAATATTTATAGATAAAGACTGCCAAAACAATAATGGGCAGAATGTGTAACATGGACTCCTAGTGCTGAGGCAAGCAGTGAACTTATTTAGCTTTATTGGTCAATGTGTTATGAACTGACTATTCTTTCTGAAGTCAGTGAAAAGTTGTTATACAATATATATGCATTCTTATTCAAATGGCTGTAGATGTTTGTTTTGGACTGCCTTGTTTTAAAAATACAGCAGTGATGATTAAAGATAGGGTCTGAATAGGTTAATGTGTTTATGTGCAACAAACATTTTGGACTGCTATTAATGAAGAGCAGCTTTAAAGTTAATTGTTTTGAGAAAACCTTGAAAAGTTACTTTTGTTTAAAGAGTCAGTTGGAAAAAGTTCTCATAGCTGTTTTGTGTAGATGTTGGTACATATGTGGATACAAACTGAAATTTTGAACATTACATTAACTACTGAACTTTGTGAAAAGTACTATGAGCATTAACATGCTTGTGTGTCTGAATATTTACTTTCCTTGAAAATATTGAAAGACAAATTTCTGCTTTGTTAAGCTAAAATGTTCTGTGCTTTTGTATATGTGTTTATTTTTTTATTTTATTTGAAGGCTATACATATTCTACTAATATGCAGATTATTTGTGTACTGCTTTGTCTTTTATTTGAACTGTGTGTGTATGAAATGAACATGCTTAAATGTATCCTGTGTAATGAAGAAAATTAATTTCCTGAAACCAGTCTGTGGATGAAAATTACTGTAAAGGCTTTACTTTGAAAATATTTTTGGAAAAAAGTATAGAAATTCCTAGTGTATATGCTGTGTGTCTGTAATATGTATTTTTTTTCCCAACTGAAGTTGGATGATATAACTTTTTTTCTGTAGCCAACACCACTTGGGTGTTATAGATGTTTCCTTGAAGTATCCCTTACAGGAAACTTCAACGAAACATGGGGCATGTGTAACACCATAGCTCTAATGCTGTACCGATTTATTTTGCTTTTGTTTCATTTACTGTTACATTGCTGTGCTTCTGTAAAAGTGTTTGATAGAATAGAGAACACAAAACTGTATATTTCTTTCTTTGCACAAACTTTGATGTCATGGTTTGGTTCAATGTAAAGTAGTGTATCTGCAGTTTATATTCTTTGTCCCATTTGGAGGGAACTAAACTTACTGTATATGATTGTAATTTTGTGTGAATAATTTTTGGTAGAAATGTCTATATGTACAAATGTTTTTTTTTATTTAATGCATTTGGTTGCTGTTATGTAAATTACTGATCCTCACTTAGGATTCTTAGTTATTCTATATGTAAAAGTTGTTGTGGTTCCCCTCGGGAACGGAACTGTGTAGCGCGCGCAAATTGTGGTTGGCCTAGGTAGGAAAGGTGGAACTGATAAGCAGTCGGGGACGAGCCAGCAGTCAGAGATGAGCTACGAGTCCGTGCACTGCCATGTAAAAGTTGCATAGCGCTGGTTTCGAGAGAGGCTTTTCTGTTACTTTCCAATGCCTTGGATGGATGGATAAATAGCTGGAACTATTCTGGAATTTGTATCTATCATCGCCACCAAGAAATGAGAGAGTCCAGCAATTCTGCCTGCAATTCCACCTACCAACATGCTGTTGCCACCACGTTGCGCAATCACTGTAACGTAATACTATAATGATGTACAGTGAAGGATCAGCTTAATGGATGTGTTATTGTGCTCAAACACAAGGTAATTTACATCTGAATTTATGTACCAACCTTGATTTTTCTCCTCATCATAAGACCTCTCAGGTTCCTCTCCGTTTGAACTAAAGTGATTTCCGAGTGTCCTTACTGAAAGAAATTAAAGCCTAGAGTTTTGCTAATTGATGCCTTTGAACATAGTAAAGAGAAAGTTAAAGTTAATGTGGCAAGAAAGTGAGTTAAAGTTAATGATGCTTGCTGAAATAATATTCCTAGTAGAACTGCTTATTAATGTGTTGTTGCTAACTTCAAAATTAAAAGTTCTTAAGACTGAGGCTTATAAAGCAAATGATCACGTTGTTGTCTGTAGTAAATTCTAAAAGGTGAGTCAGTTTCTTGCAATTTTGTCAGTATTGTGTTTCGCTGTAGTAAAAGTGAGAAAGCTACAGTTGTGAAACGTTATATGTTCATGATTACCAAGTGTTTGTATCTCTTGTGTGCATATTAACAGTATAAAGACCACTCAGTTTGTGTAAGCTCTGAAAGTGATAGTGTTTTTCTGTACCTGTTATAATGTTGCAAATAGTTCGTGCTACTCCAACTGTTAGTTTCACTCTTACCGTAAACATATGAGTGTGTCAGAGTTCATTGCACTCGCGTGTGGCCAAGTCTAGGTTGTGTTTGTCCGTTATAGTTACTTATAACTCTTTTCTTCAACGAGAATGTTAATCATTCTTTTGCCTAGTTAGGCTGGCGACCGTTTTCTTTATCAATTAAACAGTGCAGATAGGCAAAATAATGTTTGTTACTTTTCGAATATTTACGTAATTCTGACTTTCACTTCCGATAAGCCACCTCCGTCAGGTACAACACGGTCAACATAACAAAATTCCTCTCAGAGGGTAACACTGCTCTGTCACTTTATACCATAGTTGCTTTAACAAGATAGTGTTATTTCACGACCTGCTTCCAACTTTAAGGTTATGGTATAACAGTAGCAGACAGGGAGTGTTAAACGTGGCTTTTCCGAGACAGGACTATTTGTTCTGTTGGTGCATAATAAGTAATAAACCAAATTTGGTATTTCTTAGTATAAGCTACGAAAAATACGCTGTTGTAGTGTTATAAGGTACAATACAGAACACGAGTCAAGATTTCTGTGTACTCACTAAGCACGAACAGAAAATCGACTCAGTATTCTCCCGTCAAGAAGCTCTTCAACGTGTGTCAGAATTCACGGAGAGTTAACGAATCATCACTCGAGTAAACAGAATAACAACTCTGTTCAGGGAGAAACGACTTCACACACTCCTTGTGTCGAAAGCAGTACTTCTCAGAACTAACTGCCAGATTCTCCAATGTGGCCCTGTAGGTCGATCCCTGGAGGGAGGTGTCTTCGATCGATTCCAACAGGGAACTGCTCTCAGTCGATGCGCATTGAGAAGTGCCCCTCCACACTGTACGCTGCTCCCTCTTGTACATGGGCGTCTACATTTGCTCTCAGCTGAGAAATCACAGTGGTTGTTACACAAACGTTACCTGTCATGAAATGGGTCATAAATCTGTCAGCCAATCACTTAAAGTTCATACTCTTTCCTGGAGATTTTCTGAAAGTTCATTTCCCCTTCTATATCCTCAGCACTCTGCAAATTAAAAATGCATCTCCGTTCTTCCGGCTGGAAGCTAGCCCCGGCGTTTCCAATGAGAAATATCTCTGAGGCAGGCTTGCAGCTATCGTTGTGACCCCACACATTCCTTTGAACTAAAAGGATGCCCTTCTGCCTTCTTCCACCCGTGATGCTCTTTCTCCAAGTAAGCTACTCTGAAATATTTTTACGTCCCACCAGATACCAACATGCAGCCAGTCTGTCCTTGCTGCGAGTGTTCTGCCGCCTCTAGCATCGTAAAGTGTAACCACCACGCTCTGTTCTCTCTAAGACAGTAATTCTGCTCCTGCACGTCTCTTCCCAGTCCCTCCTTAGCCAACAGTAGCACTTGAGGAACACGTGGTCCACTTCGCCTTTTCTGTCAATGCTCAGCTCTAATTAATCGCCAGACATGCAGTATTGGGGACATTGTTGGCATGTGGTGCTCATCAGTATCACCCAATGAAATGACCAATAATCAAATTTTTCAAATCTCATTAATTCAAATGTGTGTGAAATCTTGTGGGACTTAACTGCTAAGGTCATCAGTTCCTAAGCTTACACACTACTTAACCTAAGCACAAACACACACAGCCATGCCCGAGGAAGGGCTCGAACCTCCGCCGGGACCAGCCGCACAGTCCATGACTGCAGCGTCTTAAAAATGGTTCAAATGGCTCTGAGCACTATGCCACTTAACTTCTAAGGTCATCAGTCCCCTAGAACTTAGAACTCCTTAAACATAACTAACCTAAGGACATCACACACATCCGTGCCCGAGGCAGGATTCGAACCTGCGACCGTAGCGGTCGCGCGGTTCCAGACTGTAGCGCCTAGAACCGCTCGGCCACATTGGCCGTCGCAGCGCCTCAGACCGCTCGGCTAATCCCGCGCGGCATAATCTAATTGGGCGTTGTAAACATTGACCTAACATACCTATTAATCTACAAAAATAGTAAATGTATTATGGCAAACACTTGCCGCCTTTGAATTTATTTGTTTGCTATAATGACCGACGTAATACACAATGAAATTAAAAGAGAGAAAAATACCACACAGCTCACATCGAAGTAAAGAATGACACTAACACAGTGGGAGAGAACCAAAAAGTGTGGAAGACTGTATAGAGCAAGCAAAATAAGACTTAGGCAACTCGCAAAATCAAAGATAACATTGCAGCAATAAACTCAAACTATAACCAAATTAAGCAATTCACAAACAAGGAAGCAAGTAATAAGCCATGCAGAGTATGGATTTTGCTACTGCATCACATAAAATTCTCTTAAACAACAAACAGTTTCCTATCAGCACCAGACACCAGCTTGAGATGTCATCTTCCCTCCGATGGCCTCAGTAAGGACAGTGCCTCAGTTCACAGTCCTTAAGCCTCCACTTTCGAAATCCTCTATATGGAATGCATGACTCCAAGCTTTTGCCAATGTGATGGGCAAAAAGTGTGGCTACATTCGTGGGAAAGCAGGGGAGAGGTCACGTAACTTCCCTGCTTTTGCTTACAAGATGCATATATTTAATCAGGAAGCTCCTTCTAGACCAAAGTAGTGCTATCATAGAAGATCAACGTTACATGATAAGAATACCGTCCAGAGCAACACAATACAATAGGCTCAACCAATTTTTACAGCAAAGACAACTGACTGTCTCATGATAGACAGTTGGTGCCTCTATACCTTGCTATGGGAGTGGTTTGGATGCAGTTGTTGATCATCCACAACATACCAGACGGTCCTAGCAGCAACATCCATTGCACGCGCAGTTACTTGTGTACTTGTTAACGGGTTCTCTTCAACGTGACGCAGTACGGCCTCTTACACTTCTGGTGTGTGGTATTTCCTCCGAGCACCATTGTCACGCTTGCTCAAGGTGAAGATACCCTTTCTCAATCCGTTGCGTAATTGTGGCGAAAAGGGTAAGTGATTGTTTCGGGCGTTGTGCATTACGAACTAGATAAAGCTGGTGAGTAGCTCTTCAAATTTGTGTGAATTTCTAAGGGACCCAACAGCTTAGGTCATCGGTCCCTAGACTTACACACTACTTAAACTAACCTACGCTAAGGACTCGGCGGGAGGGGCCGTGCAGTCCGTGACGTGACGCCTCAAACCGCGGGACACTCCGCGCGGCGAGTAGCTCTTCCATTACCTCGATTTTCACCATACGGAAGGATCATGTCGATGTATTCTGCAAACTTGTACCGAACCATGTTGCTCTAACGCTCTTAGACATGTGAATGAGGCTCGAACCAGGTCACAGACGTAGGATATACGTCCAGTGACGTCAGCGAATCCGACGTACATCTGTCTACATCTACATGGATACTCTGCAAATCACACTTAAGAGCCTGGCAGAGGGTTCACCCAACCACCTTCCTAATAATTCTCTATTACTCCACTCTCGAAGAGCTCGCTAAAATAAACGGACATCTGTAGCTCTCCGTGTGAATTCTGATTTCCTTTATTATGATGATCGTTTCTTCCTAAGTAGCTCGGCATCAACAAAATATTTTCGCATTCAGAGCAGAAAGTTAGTGATTGAAATTTTGTTGGAAAGTCCCTCCGCAATGATAAATGCCTTTGTTTTAATGATATCACACCAAATTCTGTGTCATGCCAGTGACACTCTCTCCTCTATACAAAACATGATACCATTTTTTGAACTTCCTCGATGCACTCCATTAACCCTATCTGGTAAGGATCCCACAGTGCGGAGCAGTCCTCCAAAAGAGAACGGACAAGCTTAGTGTAGGCAAACTCTTTAGTAGATCTGTAGCATCTTCTAAGTGTTCTGCCACTACAACACAGTTTTTGGTTCGTCTTCCCAACAACGTTTTCTATGTGTTCCTTCCAATTTAACTTGTTCGTAATTCTAATTCCTAGGTATTTAGAGGAATTTATGACCTTTACATTGGACTTATTTTTCGTTTAAAAGAAGTTTAACGAATTCCTTTTAGCATTCATGTTGACGCCCTGACGCTTTCATTATTTAGGGTCAAATGCCAATTTTCGCACTATACAGGTATCGCTTCTAAATGATTTTGCAATTTATTTTGATTTTCTGATGACATTACTAGACAACAAACGACAGCATTGTCTGCCGACAACCTGAGACGGCTGCTCAGATTGACTCCTAAATCGTTTACATAAGTTGACAAGAAACAGCAGAGGGCCTGTAACACTATCTTGGGGAACACCAGAAACCATTTATGTTTTCCTGGATGACTTTCTGTCAGTTACTACGAAGTGTGACTTCTCTGACAGGAAATCATGAATCCCGTCGCGTAAGTGAGACGATATTCCACAAGCACGTAATTTGATTATAAGCCGCTTGTGAGGTACTGTGTCAAAAGCCTTCTGGAAATTTAGAAACACGGCATCAGTTTGAAATCCCTTGCCGACAGCCCTCACGTTTCTTGTGTTTCACGAGAAGGTTCTTTTTTAAATTCGTGTTGACTGTGTGTCAATAGACTGTTCTTTTCGACGTAATTCATAATGTTCGAACACAATATATGTTCTAAAATTCAACAGCACATTGATGTTAATGATGTAAGCCTGTAATTTAGTGGATTACTCCTACTGTCTTTCTTGAATACTGGTGTGACCAGTGCAACTTTCGAGTCTGTAGGTATGGTTTTACGCCGAGAGAGTAGTTGTACGTTATTCGTATTGTCAAGTATGGAGCTATTGCATCAGCATACTCTGAAAGGAACCTAACTGGTATACAGTCTGAACCGGAAGATTTGCTTTTACTAAGTGAGTTTAGTTGCTTCCCTACTCCGAGAATATGTACTTCTAAGTTACTAATGCTGGCAGCTACCCTTGATTGGAATTCTGGAATATTTACTTCATCTTCTTTGGTGATGGCATTTTGGAAGCCTGTGTTTAGTAACTCTCACTTTGCAACACAGTCACCGATAGTACTTACATTGTTGCGCAGAGAAGGCATTGAGTGTGCCTTGCCGCTAGCATACTTTACATACGACCAAATTCAGGATTTTCTGGCAGGCTCAGAGACAAAGTGGAAATTATTGTACGCATCTTGCATTGAAGTCCGCATTGAATCTCGAGCTTCTGTTGAAGATCGTCAATTTCGGGTATGCTGCGTTGGTTTAAATTTGGCAAACTTTTTCGTTGTTTCTGCAACAGTATTCTGACGTGTTTTGTTGTGCGATGGGAGTTCAACTCCGTCGTTTGTTAATCTATCTGGTACACATCTCTCAATTGCTGTCGATCATATTTCGTTGAATTTTAGACACATCTGGTCTGCACTCACACTGTTAATTTGGAAGGAGTCTAGATTGTCCCTCAGGAAGGCGTCAAGCGAATTTTCATGTGCTTTTTTGAGTAGATATACATTTAGTTTATTTTTGCGGTATTTGGGAGTCTCGCTACGACAACCCTACGTTCACTAAACCCAGTATCCGTTTTGATGTTCGTTATTAGCTCAGGAATAGTTATTGCTTATGGGTCAAGTGTGTTTTCACACTGTTTACTATTCGAATGGGCTCGTGAACTAATTGCTCGAAATAATTTTCAGAGAATGCATTCAGAACAATTTCGGATGATGTTTTATGCGTACCTCCTGATCTAAACGTGTATTTTCGCCAAAATATCGAGGGTTAATTGAAGTCACCACCAACTGTAACTGTATCGGGTATGTGTTTCGAATTAAAAACCTAGTTTTGAATCATCTGAGTTGGGAGGTCGGTAAAAGGATGCTATTATTATTTCATTACTGTTGCCAAGAATGATCTCTTCTCATAGTAGCTCACCGGAACAATCTACTTCAATTCTGGTGCAAGATAAACTACTTTAACAGCAACAAACACGCCACCACCAACTGTGTTTGGCGTATCCGTTCTGAATACCATTAGACCTTTCGCTAAAATTTCGACAGAACTTATCTCCGGCCTTAGCCAGCTTTCAGTGCCTATAACGATTTTAGCATCAGTGAGTTCTACTAGCACGTGGAGTTCTGGTAATATTCCAACACAGCTACGACAATTTCCAACTATTGTGGTGATGGTTTCTAGTTATACGTTCTTCCTGTGATCGACCTGCACCGTTTGGGACTGAAGAACTTTTTTTTGCTTTCCCAAGGCCCTCTAACGTAGAAAACAGCTCCTGCTACCCGTGTAATGGATTTCTGATCTACGTAAGAAATCCCCATTATGACTACCCTGCTGCAAACCCACCAAGTAAACATATTTTCGAACGGCTGTAGCACGGAAACGGTGCGTTTTTGGACATGGGTTCCTATTCATAATAATATATATTCACTCCATCTACAAGTCATAGATGTATGCATGTGACTATTTTTACGCCATTTCATGAGTCTGTCAATGACCCTAAATAGCTTCTGGGGTATGACAATCTTCCATTCGCACAGACTGAAGGTGTCAGGAATTTATTACTATTACTTGTGGGAATAGTCCTCACTTTTCTACCCTTGAAATATTTACTGTTGAATTCCTAAGAGCGCACATTCCATTATCAGTCATGAAACATCACGTCGTCGCACGTATGTTTCACGAAATAACAATGATAAGAAAATTAGAGAAATCAGATATGATTCGGAGTTTCACCTACAGTCAATCTTCCCACGTACCATTGAAAGAAAGTGATGTGGGGAAGTTGTTTTGCAGGGTATAGTCGTAGATGTAGATACGGTCAGACTTTGACAGCTAAATGATATGAGCTCAAAGAAGTCATCAAGAGTCTGCGATACAATTCCTGAGTTATTGAAATGTACGAAAGGTACAGTAACGGAAATGTTGAGACGTCCCGATGGATTGCAACTGTTTCTTCGGCGGGCTTTTGAACGCAGAACTTTGCCTTCATCGACGGAGTTAATTATGCATAACCCACTAGTCGCCCTACAGCTTCACGTCTGCCTGTGCGCTTCCACTGTTTTCCAAACTTTACAGCTCGCTGGACTAGCACGCCTGGAAGAAAAGATGTCACACAGAAATGACACTTCTACAATCTATGGTACTGTTTACAAAAGTGGTAAAAGCTAAGTTGAAAGCGCAGTTTTCATCTGCCAGCAAATGTCAGGACCAGTATTTACTCTGCAGCAGAATAAAATGTATCATTTAGACCGCTAGAAGGTTGTTTGAGATATTATTGAAAATCAATTAAATGAGAGGTTTATCTTCTGATTTGCTGAAATTAATTGGCCTCACATTACGAAAGAAAGTAGGCGCGTAAAAGTTAGTCATACCAGACACGCATGTAAAGAGATGAATGGGAAAGGTACAAGATAAGCAATTCTAAAGTTATGTTTATTAATGAGAGTCAATTAACTCTCGTGATGGCTTCCCAATGTTTCTATACATTAAGGAAGCCTTTGATTATCTAAAGAGTAATACTCATAATATATACACAATACTTGGAGACTTGGGTGTAAAGTATAGAACGGGCTAGTAATATACCACTTGTAGAAAACTATCAGGAATGACAAGCTCCTGTTAAGAGGGTTGTATAATTGCTAATTAGCACCGTTGTTCCACTTGGAGGTGTGAACATATGCAGCTTCAACTGTTTTATTTTTATTTTATAGTAAGGCTTTTTTCTTTTTAGATACTAGGCGTATTCTTTCATTCCTTAATTCGATTGCATCTGCTTCCATTCACATTCGCAGTGATGCAGACACTTAAACTAACCTATTCACATTAATGGCCGTTGACCTCTGTGGATGCACTTTGAAATTCTTCATATGATGGTCTGACAAGCCAGGTTTTATTTAACCTAATTTACCCCAAGTCGTGTTTCAGGTTCTCGACTCTCTTGACAGCTGAAACATCCGTCCGTTCCTCTCGTGTATGAAGTTAATTTAATTTAGTCTCTTTGGTGATAATCGAAAAAAAAATGCCTCGGTATAAATCTAGAGAAAATAATTCCCCGGGCTCTAATCAGGGGTACGTCACTAAGTTGCAATGTTACTTGTTGATACTCTGTCTTGGAAGTGTATCGGTAGCCCTTGACCTATTAAACTTACCTGGAATGCTTTTCATAGTACGCTGGGCACCAACATTTGAACTCTGATGATGAATTTTTCCAACAAAACACCACTCCGAGAGTGATTGGTACACCCATAGATGAATAGTAAACAAATCTGTTCAACACTCAAATATTTTTGAGGCCCAGTGTCCTACATTCGGTACGTGTACATTCGCTGCGTCAAGTGCGCAAATTTGATCTGAATGCACGAGGCTCACGCAACCGTAGCTACTTCTGATCAGCTCGGCACTACCGCCTCGAAGGAAACAGTTACTATTGTAGGTATTTACAGTTCTAAACTGCTACAACACTGCTATATTGCGGAACGGGGGTTTTATGCTCTCTCTGCTGCGCGGGGCTTAAGACCACAGTGTCAGGACCGTTTAGGATGTGCTGGAAATTAGTAACATAATATTCTCCAACCTACAAAAGCAGTCTAAAATCACGGTCAGCCGCGATATAATCGCAACACTGAGGCAGTTAACAGCGATATAACTGCAGTATCCCAACTCGCCGACAAGAGATGACACTCTCACAATTGCACGTAAAACAATTTCTCCTACATCCTAACTACACTGAAGCGCCAATAAAACTGGTATAGGCATGCATATTCAAGTACAGAGACATATAATCACGCAGAATACGGCGCTGCTGTCGGTAATACCTGTATAAGACAACAAGTGTCTGGTGCAGTTGTTAGATCGTTTACTGCTACTGCAATGCAAGCTTATCAAGATATAAGTTGGTTTGAACGTGGTGTAAAAGTCGGCACAAGAGCGATGGGACACAGCATCTCTCAATTAGCGATGAAGTGGGGATTTTCCCATACGACCATTTCACGAGTGTATCGTGAATATCAGGAAGGCGGTGAAACATCGAATCTCCGACATCTCTGCGGCTGGAAAAAAATCCTTCAAGAACGTGATGAACGACGACTGATTAGAATCTGTTTCAAAGCTGGGCCATCAACAAGTGTCAGCGTACAAATCATCGAACGAAACATCATCGATATGGGCTTCCGGAGCCTAGAGTCCACCGGTGTACCCTTGGTGACTGCACGACTGCACGACACGGAGCTTCTCCCGTCGCCGGGGCCCAACAGCACCGACATTGGACAGTTGACGACTGGAAACATGTTGCTTGGTCTGACGAGTCTCGTTTCAAATTGCATAGAGCGGATGGATGTTTACGGGCATGGAGACAACCTCACGAATCCATGGAACTTGCATGCCCGCAGGGAACAGTTCAAGCTGGTGGAGGCTCTGTAACGGTGTGGAGCGTGTGCTGTTGAAGTGTTATGGGACCGCTGATGAGTCTAGATACGTCTCTTATAAGTGACACGTACGTAAGCATCCCTTCTGATCACCTGCATATATTCATGTGCATTGTACATTCCGACGGACTTGGGAAATTCCAGCAGAACAATGCGACATCCCATACATTTAGAATTGAATTGCTACATAGTGGCTCCAGCAACACCCTTCTGACTTTCAACACTTTCGCTCGCCACCAAACTCCCAAATATGAAAATTATTGAGCATATCTGGGCTGCCTAGCACCTGGAACCCTCTCGTACTCTCACTATTTATGGTCAGCCCTGCAGGATCAATGGTGTCAATTCCCTCCAGCACTACTTCAGACATTAGTCGACTCCATGCCACGTCGCGTTGCGGCACTTCTGCTTGCTCGCGGGGCCCTACACGATACTAGGCACGTGATGATGGACTATTTTTCCTCTCCCTTCTGCCCTGCCCTGAAATGTTTCAATAGGTCACAGCTACTGATCTGTCGGCCCCTTCGTACGACGCTGTATTTTTCTTTTTGCCGCTGTTATTATTCTTATACCGGCCTACTAGACTAATTTGAACTCCCATTGTGTTGACTTGGCTTCTCGTGGGCTTTGCTGCCTACTGTGTATTCGGAACATTACGCTCAATCAAAATTCAAATGTCTCATGACCCCAGACTTGGATCATGACGTCTTTTTCACTAACCTATCCCCCTGCTTCCTTTCATTAATCATTATTTTAATCTCTCAGCCTAATAACTTTGAGATTAGTATGCACAGCGCAGCGTGATGACGTACCACTGCCACGTCTCAAGCTAGCGCAATGTATTTATATCTCTGTCAGTACAAATTTTTTGACAGCTGCATATTGATTGATGCAGTTGCCCTCTGCAAAATAACATTTCGTTGGCTACCACTTTTCTGGAGTTGTATATTAGCATTTGATTAATAATTATGTGATTAATAATTATGTTCGCTTACCTTTATTCTGTAACTTGTCCCTTCTTTTTCCGCATTTATGTGTATAAGACACACTCTTTCAACACCAATGATGCAATTTCGCAATGAGGCAGACTTATGTTTTTGTTCGTACCTGAAATTACGTGTAATGTCAAGTCGCAATTTTCTTTTACGTTCAGAAAATACTTCTGGATTCAGGTGAATTTAGACTTCGGTGACAAACGTCATGGGATACCTATTAATATCGTGCCGTACCTCTTTTTGCCCGAAATCGTGCAGCGGCTCGAAGTGACATCGACTGAACAAGTCACTGGATGTCCCCGCAGAAATAGTGAGTCATACTGCCTCTATATCCGTTCCTAATTGCGGAATTGTTGCCGGTGCAGGATGATGTGCACGAGCTAACTTCTCTTCTATGTTCCATAAATGTTATATAGGCTTCAAGTCGAGCGATGTGGGTATTCAGATCATTCGTTCGAAATATACAGACGATCGTTCACATCAACCGGGAACAATTGTGGCCCGCTGTCATGGCCCATTATCATCGATAAAAATGCAATCCTTGTTTGAAAACGTGAAGACAATGAACGGCCTCAAATGGTCTCCCAGTAGCCGACCATAACCATTCTGAGTCAATGATCGGTTCAGTTGGTACAGAGGAGCAAGTACATCCCATGTAAAAACTGCTCAGACTATTATGGAGTCGCCACCATCTTGCACAGTACTTTCTTTACAAATTGGGTCCAAGGCTTCGTCGGGTCTACGCCATATACATGAACCCTACCACTGGCTGAAATCGTGACTCATCCGACCAGGGCACGGTTTTTCAGTCGTCTACAGTCCAGCCCAAAATGATCCCGAGACCAGGGGAGGTGCTGCAGCCTATGTCGTACTGTTAGAAAAGGCACTCTCGTCGGTCATCTACTGCCATAGACCGTTAACGTCAAATTTCTTCGCATTGTTCTAACTGATACGTTCGTCGTACTTCCGACATCGATTGATGCGGTTATTTCACGCAGTGTTACTTATCTTTCGGCGTTGACAACTCTGCGCATACGGCGCTGTTTTCGGTCGTGAAGGCCGTCGGCCACTGTGTTATCTGTGGTGAGAGGCAATGCAAGAAATTTGGTATTTTCGGCACTAGCTTGTCAATTCCCTAACGATTTTCGAAACTGAATATCTGCGTCTTGCTCCAAGTACCATTCCGCGTTCAAACCACGCTGGATCCCGCAAGCGTCCAGAATCACGTGAGATACAGTGTCTGATGAATCGCCTGAGTATAAATCACAGCTCCGCCACTGCACTGCCCTATTGTACCTTAAGTTCATATCGCTATCCAATGACTTCGATCAACTCAGTGTATAGCCTTAATAAGTGTCGACCTTAAAAATCAGCATATGCCTCTGTATGAGCAAAAATTGCATACGATCGGATTAGGGTCTTTTACAGATTTTTAATCCATAAAATATAATGGCTATATAAGGAATTAAAATGAATAATTATGTATGTAGTAGGCTGTGACAGAACTGTCACATATCGCTTTGGAATAATAAACAAACTTTGTAGCTTAATGTTCTTAACTGTAATGGAGGGAAATACATAGCATTTGGCTTCTGGAGTAATTTTGTGGATTTTTCTTCCCCGAGGCAAGTCTGAGAAGGTGTGGTGAAAGGCTTGAATGGTCTCGGTTCTTTGAATACGCGATGGCCTAAGATACAATGATGCTCTGGTTCGCATAAATGTTTCGGCCACAAACCGGTAGATTTCTCTTTTCTGCAAGGCGGCATTGGTCTTAGAGCAGAGCGACCGCAGGTCCCGTGAGTATTGCTTAACTGACGAATATGTATTTCCTGTCGGCGGTTGCAACCACGCTACAGCGATATTTTGCCGCTTTTAGCGTGGAAAAATTCTAGAATCTATCTGTCCGGATGATGTCGGAAAATCAGATAGGTCGTCAGCACAGGCCCTGTGGCGTGTATGTCTGAACCAATGTGTGTGGGTGACACAGCTTATAGATTGCACCAACCTCTGGCCCGTTAGTAGACATACACTAAGCGATAGTGGAGACGTTTTGGCAGGTTTCCGCTGCGTTCTGTACTGAGTGATTCTTAGTCGTCACTGTGACGAAAGGTGTGAATACTCCCCTGTAAGCCACGGAATTGTGGGAGCCAAGAGGGAAAACATTAAGACAGTGCAGAGACCTGTAGCCGTGAGGTCACATCGACAGAAAGTTTTTGCTGAATCGTTTGAGTGTGTAGCTTTTTAGTTCCAGCGCTGCCTTTTCTCTGAGTAGCTCACAATTTGTAAGGTATTATGTTTCTTCCTCGGTGTCTTTAGGTATTTTGAATGTTCAATACGATTTGAATTTGCGTTTGCGAGCTGTTCAGACTTTGGGAAGCCAGTCATGGTTCCATAACAATTCTCCGTTAAGACAGAGGTATCCACGACTTGTCAGCGGAACAGCTGTAATAAGTGACATTCTTTCAAGCAACCATTTAATATACTTTTGAGCACATCAACATGCATTCCATTGCGAAAAACATTTTGTTTGTTTTTTGAGTGGTAATTTGTCATTCACTGGCCGTCAATTACGTGAAAACACTCATTTAATTATGAAGAAATTTAGAGAAAATAAATACAGTGTTAAAAAGAACTGATTTCCCCCCCCCCCTTTTCTTTGTTGTCCTATAACAGTCCAGGACATGCGAACCTCATCAAATAATGAATATCAACGATTTCTTCTCCATAAATGAATTGTGCTCTTACTGTGACAGCATTCCATTTTAACACTGGTGCACGTACACAGACCAACATACACACATCAAATAAAGTGTTGCATCACCTTGGTTCCGAGAGTTCGGGAACCTGTACAGAAAATTGGAATAGAGATCAATATAAACATCATATCCACCTTTTTATTGCTCATGAAAACCACATATTACATGTTGTATCACCATACAGTGAGACCTTCAGAGGTAGTGGTTCAGACTGCTGTACATACCGGTACCTCTAACACCCGGCAGCACGTCCTCTGGCATTGATGCATGCCTTTTTTCGTCGTGGAATACTATCCACAAGTTCATCAAGACACTGTTGGTTGAGACTGTCCCACTCATCAACGACCATTCGGCGTAGATCCCTCAGAGTGGTTGATGGGTCACGTCGTCCATAAACAGCCCTTTTCAATCTATCTCAGGCACGTTCTGTAGGGTTCATGTCTGGAGAACATGCTGGCCACTCTAGTCGAGCGATGTCGTTATTCTGAAGGATAAGATGTGGACGATGGGGCAGGGGGGGGGGGGGCGAATTCTCTTTCATGAAGACGAATGCCTCGCAAGTATGCTGCAGATGTGGTTCCACTATCGGTCGGAGGATGGCATTGACGTATCGTACACCCGTTATGGTGCCTTCCATGACCACCAGAGGCATATGTCGGCCTCACATAATGCTACCCCAAAACAGGAGCTAGCCTCCACCTTGCTGCACTCGCTGGACAGGGTGTATAAAGCGTTCGGCCTGACCGGGTTGCCTCCAAACATGTCTGTGACGATTGTCCGCTTGAAGGTATATGCGACACTCATCGATAAAGAGATCGTGATGTCAATCCTGAGCCGTCTATTCGTCACGTTGTTGGGCCTGTATGTACCGCGCTGCATGGTGTCGTGCTTGCAAAGATGGACCTCGCCATGGACGTCGGGAGTGAGGTTGCGTATCAAGCATCCTATTGCGCACAGTCTCAGTTGTAACATGACGTCCTGTGGCTGCACGAAAATTATTATTCAACATGGCGTTGCTGTCAAGGTTCCTCCTAGCCGTAATCTGTAGGTAGCGGTTATCCACTGGTGTAGTAGCCCTCGGGCGGTCTGAGCGAGGCACGTCATCGACCCTGTCGCTCTGTATCTCTTCCATGTCCGAACAACATCGGTTTGGTTCACTCCGAGACTCCTGGACACTTCGCTTATTGAGAGCCCTTCCTGGTACAAAGTAACAATGCGGACGGGATCGAGCCGCAGTATTGATTGTCTAAGCATGGTTGAACACAGACAACACGAGCCATGTACCCTCTTGCTGGTGGAATGACTGGAACTGATCTGCTGTCGTGCCACCTCCATCTAATAGGCGCTGCTCAAACGTAGTTGCTTACATCTTTAGGCAGGTTTAGTGACACCTCTGAACAGTCAAAGGGACTGTGTCTGTGCACAAAGCGTTTTCTGCTACGATGATTGGTAATTTGTTATGTTAATGCAATATAAGGCTTACACAAGCGTGCATATTGTTTATGTTTTGAGCACTCAAGTGTGGTAGGCAGACAACATGATTTCTTGCGGATGCCCAGCACCTCACGGTCACAACAGCGATACACCACTCGAGGTAAACATTTCAAGGTACTCTCGAAGTTTACTTGATACATCACAAGTTTAGACGCCGCTGCCCTAATACTGACAGAGAACAGAGCACGTACTTGAGTACTCAGAGAGTTGGCTCTGAGCACTATGGGACTCAACATCTGAGGTCATCAGTCCCCTAGAACTTAGAACTACTTCAACATAACTAACCTAAAGACATCACACACATCCATGCCCGAGGCAGGATTCAACATGCGACCGTAGCAGTCACGCGGTTCCGAACTGAAGCACCTAGAACCGCTCGGCCACCGCGGCCGGCTAGTACTAAGAGAGTGGTCGCAACAGTGTTCCTCAATCGACATAAACACGTAGAAAACCCTCTGAAGTCCAAGGCAGAAGATATTTAACACTGTATCACATATCATGGTTTGTTCCTGTGCCAGTCGTGAATAGAGTGCACAAACAGTGACTGCTTATATGCATCTGTGGGTGCTGCAGTTAGTTTTATATTGTCTTCACGATATCTACGGGAGAGATAGCTAATGTGACGAAGAATATCTTTATTTCTTTCACTAAATAGTGGTTGTCGAAACGTTCCAAGCAGGCTTTCGTGGTATAACTGGCGTCTACATCTAAGTGTCAAGTTGAAGTTTTTCAACATTTCTGTGAGTCAAACAAACCTATGAACATTCGTGCCGCCCTTCTTTCTATCCAGCAGTATCCCTGTTGGTACTATTTGGTATGGGCTCAAATACCTGAGCAAAATTGCAATACGGGAAGCACAAGTGATTTGTAAGCAGACTCCTTTGAGACTGACTACGTCTTGTCAGTATCCTGCCAATGAACAGAAGTGTGCCGCTTCCTTACCTAAGACTCACTCTACGTGATTATCCTTCCATACCACTGCAATTTCTATACGCAGATATTTGTATGCAGTTGTGATTCATTAATATTGTTGTCATTGCACTGTAATTTCCTGCAGTTTCGAAAGTTCTCTGTTTTACAGTTATTTACATTTAAAACAAATTTCCAATCTCTGCAGCACTTGGAAACCTTATCCAATTCTAACTGGAATCTTGTGAATCTCTTATCAGATACGTGTGTATATTTATCTACATTCTCCGTAAGTCACGATACAGGATTCTGATCTGAATTGATAGATTTCTCTAACACGTGTTGATCGAATCTACTGGTAGCAAGTCTAACAGGGTGTCTGTGAACAGCTTAAGTGGTTTCAGTAGCTTCTTATAATCAGCACATTGTTGTTGTTGTGATCTTCAGTCCTGAGACTGGTTTGATGCAGCTCTCCATGCTAATCTATCCTGTGCGAGCTTCTTCATCTCCCAGTACCTACTGCAACCTACATCCTTCTGTATCTGTTTGGTGTATTCATCTCTTGGTCTCCCTCTACGATTTTTACCCTCCACGCTGCCCTCCAGTACCAAATTGGTGATCCCTTCATGCCTCAGAACATGTCCTACCAACCGATCCCTTCTTCTCGTCAAGTTGTGCCACAAACTTCTCTTCTCCCCATTCCTATTCAGTACTTCCTCATTAGTTATGTTATCTACCCATCTAATCTTCAGCATTCTTCTGTAGCACCACATTTCAAAAGCTTCTATTCTCTTCTTCTCCAAACTATTTATCGTCCATGTTTCCCTTCCATACATGGCTACACTCCATACAAATACTTTCAGAAACGACCTCCTGACACCGAAATCCATACTCGATTTTAACAAATTTCTCTTCTTCAGAAATACTTTCCTTGCCATTGCCAGTCTACCTTTTATATCCTCTCAACTTCGACCATCATCAGTTATTTTGCTCCCCAAATAGCAAAACTCCTTTACTACATTAAGTGTCTCATTTCCTAATCTAATTCCCTCAGCATCACCCGATTTAAATCGACTAAATTCCATTATCCTCGTTTTGCTTTTGTTGATGTTCATCTTATACCCTCCTTTCAAGACACTGTCCATTCCGTTCAGCTGCTCTTCCAAGTCCTTTGCTGTCTCTGACAGAATTACAATGTCATCGGCGAACCTAAAATTTTTTATTTCTTCTCCATGGATTTTGATACCTACTGCGAATTTTTCTTTTGATTCCTTCACTGCTTGCTCTATATAGAGATTGAATAACATCGGGGAGAGGCTACAACCCTGTCTCATTCCCTTCCCAACCACTGCTTCCCTTTCATGTCCCTCGACTCTTATAACTGACATCTGGTTTCTGTACAAACTGTAAATAGCTTTTCGCTCCCTGTATTTTACCCCTTCCACCTTCAGAATTTGAAAGAGAGTATTCCAGTCAACATTGTCAAAAGCTTTCTCTAAGTCTACAAATGCGAGAAACGTAGGTTTGCCTTTCCTTAATCTAGCTTCTAAGATAAGTCGTAGTGTCAGTATTGCCTCACGTGTTCCGATATTTCTGCGGAATCCAAACTGATCTTCCCCAAGGTCGGCTTCTACTAGTTTTTCCATTCGTCTGTAAAGAATTCGCGTTAGTATACTTGCAGCCGTGACTTATTAAACTGATAGTTCGGTAATTTGCACATTTGTCAACACCTGCTTTCTTTGGGATTGGAATTATTATATTCTTCTTGAAGTCTGAGGGTATTTCGCCAGTCTCATACATCTTGCTCACCAGATGGTAGAGTTTTGTCAGGACTGGCTCTCCCAAGGCTGTCACTAGTTCTAATTGAATGTTGTCTACTCCCGGGGTCTTGTTTCGACTCAGGTCTTTCAGTGCTCTGTCAAACTCTTCACGCAGTATCATATCTCCCATTTCATCTTCATTAATATTGTCCTCAAGTACATCGCCCTTGTATAGACCCTCCATATACTCCTTCCACCTTTCTGCTTTCCCTTCTTTGCTTAGAACTGGGTTTCCATCTGAGCTCTTGATATTCATACAAGTGGTTCTCTTTTCTCCAAAGGTCTCTTCAATTTTCCTGTAGGCAGTATCTATCTTACCCCTAGTGAGATAAGCCTCTACATCCTTACATTTGTCCTCTAGCCATCCCTGCTTAGCCATTCTGCACTTCCTGTCGATCTCATTTTTGAGATGTTTCTATTCCTTTTTGCCTAGTTCATTTACTGCATTTTTATATTTTCTCCTTTCATCAATTAAATTCAGTATTTCTTCTGTTACCCAAGTATTTCTACTAGCCCTCGTCTTTTTACCTACTTGATCGTCTGCTGCCTTCACTACTTCATCCATCAAAGCTACCCATTCTTCTTCTACTGTATTTCTTTCATCCATTCTTGTCAGTTGTTCCCTTATTGTCTCCCTGAAACTCTGTACAACCTCTGGTTTAGTCAGTTTATCCAGGTCCCATCTCCTTAAATTCCCCCATTTTTGTAGTTTCTTCAGTTTTAATCTACAGTTCATAACCAACAGATTCTGGTCAGAGTCCACATCTGCCCCAGGAAATGTCTTAAAATTTAAAACCTGGATCCTAAATCTCTGTCTTACCATTATATAATCTATCTGAAACCTTTTAGTATCCCCAGGCTTCTTCCATGTATACAGCCTTCTTTCATGATTCTTGAACCAAGTGTTAGCTATGATTAAGTTATGCTCTGTGCAAAATTCTACCAGGCGGCTTCCTCTTTCATTTCTTAGCCCCAATCCATATTCACCTACTACGTTTCCTTCTCTCCCTTTTCCTACTGACCAATTCCAGTCGCCCGTGACTATTAAATTTTCGTCTCCCTTCACTATCTGAGTAATTTCTTTTATTTCATCATACATTTTTTTCAATTTCTTCGTCATCTGCAGAGCTAGTTGCCATATAAACTTGTACTACTGTCGTAGGCGTGGGCTTCGTATCTATCTTGGCCACAATAATGCGTTCACTATGCTGTTTGTAGTAGCTTACCCGCATTGCTATTTTCGTATTCATTATTAAACCTACTCCTGCATTACCCCTATTTGATTTTGTATTTGTAACCCTGTATTCACCTGACCAGAAGTCTTGTTCCTCCTGCCACCGAACTTCACTAATTCCCACTATATCTAACTGTAACCTATCCATTTCCCTTTTTAAATTTTCTGGCCTACCTGCCCGATTAAGGGATCTGACATTCCACGCTCCGATCCGTACAACGCCAGTTTTCTTTCTCCTGATAATGACATCCTCTTGAGTAGTCCCCGCCTGGAGATCCGAATGGGGGACTATTTTACCTCCGGAATATTTTACCCAAGAGGACACCATCATCATTTAACCATACAGTAAAGCAGCACATTAGTAATAACATTAGTAATAACATATTTGGACACTGAAAGATAGTTTTCCCTACTCTCCTGCCTTACATTCTCCACATTTAGAGAAAGCCATCATAAAATACTAGGTGACAGTTTTGTGCCTTAGAATACTTTTCGAACTCTCTCCTTATTCAGCCCTTTAACATTAGTTTAATATGTTTCCTTGTTTCATTTTAAATGATAGCATTAGATTCTGTTATGGTGTAGTCTTTTTTCTGAAATTACAAAAATTTCTCTGGAAAAGTAATATTTTTTTCTAAAGTGAAAACTGTTCCATAGTACAGCATGGACATGTACCTAAGAGTTCATACCTTATTGAATTTTAAAAGCATTGTCAGTAACGTATTAAACAGTCTTCCTGTTACACTATTACTCTACCACACACCGGTAGTACGTGACATAAGATTAAGGAGAAGGCCTGAGGCTATTTCTGTTCCGTCATTACAGCTACATGAAAATGCGTGCTTTTTTTCCACAATGCGCGTCTTTGTATTCAGGTAAAGCATCATCAGTGGTGTTTTTAAGATCGGTAAAGAGTTCGTTAACAGTTTGTTGGATTTTATTTACTGTGATTCGTGATTGGTTTCTCTCCTACATCAGGAAATACCCTCTGCTAGCACATCTTTGGTGGGTTTGATCATTAGACATCGGTACTTGGATCACCTTAAGTAAAATCCAACAAACTGTTAACGAACTATCTTTCATTACAGACCACGAGTGATGCTTTACCTCCGTAAAGAGAAACGCACTTTCTTGTAGTTGTAACGACGGAACGAAAATACCCTCAGTAATTGTACAACTACTACGGACAATAGGGCCACACAAATGAAGAATTTAAGTGGAAATATTTAACAGAAATCATATAAAGCTTAAATACATTTCAAAATAGAAACTGCTAGGCACTAACACAAATTTTCATTTAATAGACAGGTAAAATTATTACGAGATAAAAGAATTCATTTGCAAGTATCGCATATTGCATGGTAAATGACCTGCATTTTCAAGGTTAAAGGTGCTGCACGATAGGCGTAGTATGTCTACACTGTCCACGCATTATGGAACTGTTTTAAAAATACGGTGAATTTTACATGCTATAGAATTCTTTTACTGTAGAATTAACAATATCTTCCAAAAATCTTTAATATACTGTACGCAACATAAATGTGTAGTACGTGAAATATTTACAGATGGTGCACGAAACGCAGTGTCACAACAATAAATGTGATATTAAATCCCAAAAACTGCATATTGCGTTCTCTATTGGGAATTCCATGTGACTTTAAACGCGGTCACTAGACGGAAACATCGACTGTGAAACATCATGTCTTCCTAGGTAGATTGTCCACAAGGTACAACACTTTCCCCCACTTCGTAATCAATAACTGCACCAACTGAGAAATGCTTCATGTTACTCTGAACACTGTCTTAATATGCAGTATTAACAAGGGGCCCAACACACTGTCCTGCGGTACGCCTGAATACAAACGTTATAAAGACGTCGGAATGCAGCAGTTACGTAAAAGTGAAGGATGTCCTTTTCAGGCGCCTTGTGGTGTGCAGTTGAGCACAGAAGTTTGCTGAGGTCACGGCACACAGCTGCGGCTTTATTGGCACAGCAGGGCACAGCTAGGTGTTCTGCTGACGTGGCCGCCGCTGCCTCGCTGCCGCCAATGGCGGTCGCCCTTATTATTCGGCTGGCCTCTGGCCGCAGCTGAGGCGGCGGAAACGCTCCAATCAGAAAGCGCTGCGCCCATAGCAAATGTCCAATATATAGGCGGCCGGCGGGTATAACGGCGGTTTCTCCCCCTCTGTGTGGCGGGAGGGGGGAGAAAGGGAAGAAGCCGGAGCCGCAGGCACGGTGGCGTGCGACGGCTTTGATGTAATTGTAGAGCTTAGAGCGCGGAAAGAAAAGGCCGGGCCGCGGGGGCGGTTGGGGCGGTGGGGGGTGGGAAGAATCTCGCTCCTGGCACGGTCGCCTTTGTCCGCCGGAATACCTATTAGAGTCCCCGGCCGGCCGGCCTCGCAGTATTGGGAGCGCAGCTGCAGAGGGCGTCGGCCGGCTAGTGCAAGGCGCTGTATGAGAGCCTCTGCTCTTTTGAGGTGCGCCTTTCTGGCGATAAGGTCTCAGAAACTCCAGGTGCCATCGTCCAATACTGACCACTACTCAATTTCCCCAATAAAGCGAAATTGCAACACAACTCGATCCGTCCTTATACCTATCTCATGGCTTTGAAACTCTGGTAGCAGCCGTCTTTGCGCAATCTAAATTACGGGAATTCTGGTCGGTCTATTGCGCAAGCAGCTTTTCTTTTTAATGCCCAAACATGCGTCAGCTCGTTTTCCCCATTATCAATGAGTAAAGTAATTCAGTTCTGTGAAATACAAACATGTTTCAAGTGAAACTTCCTGGCAGATTAAAACTGTGTGCCGGACCGAGACTCGAACTCGGGACCTTTGCCTTTCGCGGGCAAGTGCTCTACCAACTGAGCTACCCGAGCACGACTCACGAGCCGTCCTCAAAGCTCTACTTCTGCCAGTACCTCCTCTCCTACCTTCCAAAGGTAGGAGACGCAGAAGTAAAGCTGTGAGGACGGGTCTTAAGTCGTGCCCGGGTAGCTCAGTTGGTAGAGCACTTGCCCGCGAAGGCAAAGGTCCCGAGTTCGAGTCTCGGTCCGGCACACAGTTTTAATCTGTCAGGATGTTTCATACCAGCGCACACTCCGCTGCAGAGTGAAAATCTCATTGTGGATGTTTCAAGTAATAAATATTGAAATAATAATAATGATAATAATAATTCATTGTGACTCAGCGATCTGGGACACCATTTTGGCCACTTAAGTGTCTCCAACGGGTGCAAAAGCGAGCAAGGAGCGGTTGGCTGGAGTATGTGGTGGGGGACAGAGAGACACTGGTATTAGTCACATTACATTAATATAATTTTTTGGTATTGTTCATTTAATCTATATTTTTATGAAGCACTATTGTTTATTCAGTTTAATGTTACTGTTTTTCTGACGTTCTCGCTTTCTTATTTAATTACTGTTTAGCTTTCAGTTTTTAGAATTTTGTTTCTGTAGCTACCCCTGGCCTAAGTACGTCTTAAGAGAGAAAACATCTTCCAAATAGGCTGTAATGTATTTGCTATCCGTCGTATTAGCTAATCTGCTGTTAGTCTTTTTCAAGCACTTGTCACAAGCGACAAGGTTCACACCACATTTGGCTAAATAGCCGGTACAAATGCCAAGGCACACATCGCTTTCAATACTCTGTGTAGCAACAATACATCCCCACAGCTCACTAAGTTACATCCATTAGTAATACACATAGAGAAGGCAGCCATATCATGATAAGGCAGCTTTCTGTACCTGTAGTACTAATGGTTGAAATGTGGTGCACTATCGGATTGTATTTGTGCTACTCATACACATGAAAGCGATGTGTGCCTTTACATGTTTATTAGGCAGATGTGATATGAAGATTGAAGCTTCTGATAAATGTCTGAAAAGGACATATGTTTTGAAAACATAAAAGTAGAAGTTTAACTCTTCTATTAACTTTTCTTAAAAAATTTCACTACATAAATGAGATAAATAAAATCTTCAAACCAACAAAGAAAATAAAAAAATTCTAAGATAAAATTAAAAAAACTTTTTCAAGCTAAATATATCAACTTATTAACAGTCGAAAGTAGCTAATACTTAACTCCGTCCGAACAGGCCATGAACGCCCAATGTTACCGACCGGCCACCGTGTCATCCTCAGCCCACAGGTGTCTCTGGATGCGGATATGGAGGGGCATGTGGTTAGCACACTGCTCTCCCGGCTGTGCGCCAGTTTACGAGACCGGAGCCGCTATTTCTAAATCAAATAGCTAATCAGTTTGCCTTACAAGGGCTGAGTGCACCCTGCTTGCCAACAGCGCTCGGCAGACCAGATGGTCACCCATCCAAGTGCTAGACCAGCCCGACAGCGCTTAACTTTGGTGATATGACGGCAACCGGTGCTACCACTGCGGCAAGGCTGTTAGCCAGATTAGCTAATAGGAAGGACAATAATTATATTACAGCCTGTTCGAACTGCATTACCGTTTCACTTTCAAAGATGACGTACACTGGGTGTTCGTACCTCAGCCCTGATGAATAACATCTTTCTCAGTGTTGTTCACGAATACTGTAACTTCTTTCACTAGAATAATTACTTACAGTCCGATGGTGGCATTGTAATCCGAAGACTGATTAATAAGTAAATTAATTATGTAGAACACACAAAATATGCTGCTCTTCGTTTACACTTAAGTTGTTCTACCAAGAAGCAACGCAAGAATCGGTTTATCTGAGCTATAGTACTTATTTTCTGCTTCCCTTTTTAAGAAAAATAAATGTTATTAAAATTATAATAGTTCTTTTTTTAAACATTATCCACTTCCCCCATCATCAGTGTAATTTCCGTTAAACCGACTCGTCTTTTATAAGGTCCCTCGAACTTTGACTTATCGAGAGTCGACTGGACGTCATTACCGGACTGGGTACACATTTACGGCTGCAGTGCACCTGGTCTTACTGCAATGCCTTGACTTGGTCTGCTCCTCCGAAACACTGGGGCCCGGTTCGTGCTAAGCCCCGCAGGTAGTCGACACACCGCTGCGCACCCTCGGCCCTTATCGGCCCTAAGTTCGCCGGAGCTGCCTCCGCTTCCAGAGCCAGTCACCCCCTCTCCTAACCATCCCCTCCCCACCCTCCACCCCCACCCCCCTTCAACCGCCATCACCCAATAATCCCACGGCCATCGGAGGCAGCGTCTCCCTCCTGGCGGACATCCCCATCTACCCCAACGACCGGATCGGCGACTACCGTTTAATATGAGACACAGTTCACACGACGCAGAACAATCTACTGGCAACGTAACAAGAGTGTGTCTATTTCCGTCGGTAAAGGCGCAAAATACACAATCTAATTAGTCAAGAAGATACTTAATTTCCGCTTCTAAGCTCTCTTTGTCTATTTTTCCACACAATACTGTCTTCTTTTCCCTTATATTAATTTACCGTTCTTTTTCTACGTTTCAGCAATCACTTCACCATATCGTACTATGTACATCTCACTGCATTTACAAAATGTACTATGTCCTTCCCTCAATACCATCATCCGAACGTTGTACTTTATACTGATGTTTCGTCACCGTCAGAAATAAAAGCAATGCCTTGTTGATGTAGCCATCCTCAGTCCCCCTCCGTCTGTGTCTGTTGGTTGCAGTTGCCGCAGTTCACTCCTCTGATAACACTCTGTAATATGACTACTCTGGTCGTGCCTCTTGATCTGTTCGATCGTCGCTTGAACTTTGTGCGACAAAATATACGCAGTCAGATTAGAATCGCGAATAACTACGAGACAATGGTTCAGACCTTAACAATGGTTCAGCTGATCATGTTCGTACGTGTTCGTCACGCAGTTTTTGTTTTTTCTGTGATATCATTTTAGCAGTACATGCAATGTGCGTCATTGTTACGAATTGGCTTTGAGCAAAGTTATAAATTGCTGTAGCGTGGAAACGCGTTCATCTAGGACATCGATTAGGCTACCATGGTGAAGAGTTTGAGGAGCATTACCAGAACCCAATGTGAGACAATAAAAATATTCGCCGATATGTATGTGAAAATCGTTATTCAGCTGAAAATTACAAAAAATGAAAGCTGTCGTCTCATGTGACCCATAAATATGCTCGGAATTAGAGAAAACGTTAGTCGGAGGAAAGCTAGCGCCGCAGGAAATGCTAAAAACCTTTGAAGTCTGGTGCTGAGCGATGCGAGAACTACGGCAGCCCCGAAAAGTAAACGAAAGAACAACGTAAAGCGATTACGCCGCTGGCCCATCGGGCGTACACTGGCCAGCGTCGTTCCAAACTTGTGATTCACCTTCCCTGCAACAATTATTCCACCCCGCGCAGCCATTGTATTAAAGAGTTTGATAATTAAATTACATATTAACATGAAACATTTGTTATCATTTAGTCGTAACATTTTCACGAAAAATCTACAGTGCAACCCAAACTGCGCACATATAATTTTTTTTCCCCATTAGTTCATCTTCCAAGATGTCTAATTACGTGTCCAGTCACTGTAGTTTTGCGTCTCTGTATCATTTCAAACAATGTCATTTTCACATTAATTTCTTTTATTGTTTGTTCATTCGATGTTCTTACACTCCAGGATATTTTTGTGGCCGTTTCCACATTCACATCTCTATTACTTCTAACTTTTACTGATTTTGCTTCCCGGAGTACACCCTACACGGCCATAGGATTAAATGCTCCAAATAAATGTCTCGATGAATCCCTTGCTTGTTTCTATATTCAGATTGTTGTTTGTTAATAAATTACTATTGTATCAGCACTTCATTTCCTATCTTTAAGGTTTGTCCTTATTTGTCCGCTCGATTCATGTGTCATCGTTATGTCTTTCTTGTGTCTATTCTCAGTATGGGGTTATCCAAAGCGTCAGACCAACTTATTACATATAATTCATGTCTTTTTCAAAATGTGGTGGGATTAAATAAATCAAATTCATCAAATTCAATGTATTTGTTATGCATTGATTTTGATCCCCTCTAGGTTGCTTTCCGTTGTTTTTATTACATCTAATGCAAAAAATTAACTATGGAGTGAGAATTGGTCACCATAACATTGCCTCTTATTTCTCCAGTCCATCCCAGTCGTACCCAGTTTTCCAAGTACTATGTTCCTGTCTACTCTACCAAAACCATCTCTAGGTGAATGAATATGGTATAGGTTTTTTTTTTTTTTTTCATTTCAGTTCTAGTTTCTAAGTTCATTCATAGTGCCACTACAAGTTCTCTGGTGCCTTTTCCTTTACTAAATCTAAATTGATCTTCTCTTAAATGTTGGTTAATCTTGACTTGTACTCTTTCGTTAATGATACTGAGTAGAACTTTTGAAGTATAGCTCAGTAATTTGACCAGTCATTGGCATTTCCTTTCTTTATGGTAGCTAATTTAGGTTTTAAGCGTTACGAAATAACAGGCTTAGAGCCTGTTCGTGTCTGGTATACTTTTGTGAATTCTAGTTACTTTCTCTTATACTATGAATACCTGCTGCTGCAGTGAGAAGTTCCCTCTTGTCAGAATTAACTGTTTCCAAGAAAATAGCTTCTCATCTGCAGATGAATTTATGATACTTCACTTGTAGCTCATCTCTAGATGTAGAGACTTCCCTCCTGAAGAATTCATAATAACTGGCTTACTTGTACTCTACAAAGCTAGGCAGGCACAAATTTCATATCTTGGCTTTTCATTTATTTTTCCTTGACTTCTTGTTATCACTTGATTGTGGACACTATATCGTAAAATCATAACTCAGCAGGAATAAATTGACAGAATAACGAATATAGGACAATATGTCTCATATCCTGAGAATAGTAAGTTTGAAATAGTTGTGCATAAAACTTGCATCTGCCATGTAACATATGATTGACATGAACACCATCTCGCTTTAAGAACGGGAAATATCGTTGTTATTTCGGCTTTGATTTTTCTATATACATCAAAATCTATTTTTTTCCCTCAAATCATTTCGTACTTCTATGAGATTCAGTGTTTCATCTATGGCTTTACTGTTTTTAGTTTCTTCCTCCCTAGCAGATTCTGTGATCCTACAGACATACAGTATCTAATTTCCTCACAACTTACTCTTTCCTGTTATATCTTTTCCGTCATGACTCCACTGACGTTTCCACCACAAAATTAAATTTACGTCGTATCTACAGCTATCTGCCTCATTATACCTTTATCTAAAACACGTATTTTTAACCAGTAATTGAACACGTTTGCCTATTAAATATATTAAAATGTGATGCCAAATTTTAAACTACAGTCTGTATGACCGTAACGAGAACAATTCTGCAGCTCAGAGGCACGACTGTCCATGAGCGTACTAATCGGCAACTGTCATTGTTCAATGTTGTAGGGTAGACCGACTGAAGAAATGTCTATGATAGCAATCTGAAGGTTATTTTATCATCCTGGAGTCTTTTATGGAGCCCCCACGAGACGATACAAACTGAATGAAAAAATTGTGTTTAGTTCTTATGTCAGGACAGCCAATTCAGATCCTAGCTTTTAGCTAATGAAATTTTCTGTTCAAATGTATTTATTTTCTAATAATTTAACACCGTTGCTCATGAAATGTTATAGATAAATCTTTTCTCCGGTTCACTTATTATTGAGCCAACAGTTAAGACTCATTTTTTGTAAATTTTTTGTCTCGGAATTGTAATAACAAGGCTTTCAAACCACTTCTGCTCTTAAGCATGTTGGAATAATTTGTTGTTTCTTCACATGGGTACGTTTTCTTAAAGCGAGATGGTGTTCATGCCAATCATATGTTACACGGCAGATGCAAGTTTTATGCACAACTATTTCAAACTTACTATTCTCAGGATATGAGACATATTGTCCTATATTCGTTATTCTGTCAATTTATTCCTGCTGAGTTATGATTTTACGATATAGTGTCCACAATCAAGTGATAACAAGAAGTCAAAGAAAAATAAATGAAAAGCCAAGATAGGAAATCTGTGCCTGCCTAGCTTTGTAGAGTACAAGTAAGCCAGTTATTATGAATTCTTCAGGAGGGAAGTCTCTGCATCTAGAGATGAGCTACAAGTGAAGTATCATAAATTCATCTCCAGATGAGAAGCCATTTTCTCGGAAATAGTTAATTCTGACAAGAGGGAACTTCTCACTGCAGCAGCAGGTATTCATAGTATAAGAGAAAGTAACTAGAATTCACAAAAGTATACCAGACACGAACGTAGATAAGTGTTACGAAACAGTAATTTCAGCTTTGCTCTTATGCTGTTTCCTTTTAAGAATTGACTAGCGAATAACAGAGATATTATTAACTGGAATACAATGTATAAATGTTCCACAATAATATTTATTAGTTCGTTGTGAAGCAGCCTTCAGCTTCTTAGTCCATCGTCGATATCATAATACTAAACAGATAGTCCACACAACTTCAGCGACAATTTAAAGCTGTACAAAGATTTCTGTACAAAGGTATGTGACTTTTATGACTTATCGATACAAAACACAAGTATAATATTATACCTAAAGAGACTCTAAACAGTCTTATTTTACAGTCTATCCAAACCTTAAAACTAATCGAATGTATAAGAAAAAATTAATCTATAAGGGAGTAATAGCACAGGCTACTACATCGTGTCAACAAATTGGTGACTGTCACGAACAGACCATATTAAGGGAAGAGAGGCAGAAGATATGGAATGTGGGTGTGGAGCAGTTATATCAAACTTATCTATTGGTGAGAAAAATAATAGCTGGCTGCTGCTTTAATAAGGGTGAGTAATGGAACTGTGTTTGGTCATTAAGGAACAGGTCAGGATTCTTGGTGTTTATTAATGGCCAGAGTTAGAAGTAATGTTAGTTTTCTGCCTTTAGTTCCTTTCAATTCATATCAATAGAATTCATTCAGTTCACGTTCAGCAGAGATGGAATCTTTCTTTCTCAGTTTTCAACTCCTTTCATGCTCAGTCTAGTTTGCTTGGCTTTACAGTATTCAGTGTGTGGCTGGCATTGTAACGTGTAGTTCTATATGACGCATGCCGATATATTTTGGTATGTCGACAACTCCCATGGATTGTGTGTCTTTTAATTCTTTGTTTCTCTGGCGGATTTTGACGATGGTTGGTTTCCTCTCTTTTATACTCTTCCGACATAGTGAGCTGTGTTTTAATTTACATTTCTTTCATTCTGTAACGTTTCGCGCTCACATGTTTCATCCTATCATATGTGGGTTATCATGAGCTCTCCGGGCTCATCTTTTGACTGCGCTTTGGAGATATGTTAGTGGTCATGCGTGGTTCGTATTGGATGCCATATACCATTTCTCCAAGGTTTTACTGAGAAGTGACTTGGTTTTATGCGTACTTGTACCTTGGAATTTGTGGCACATGAAGTATTAATTTTGTGAGTACGCTTTACTGTCCGCTTTGTTCGGTAGTTTATGTTGACTGCTAGTGTTTATACTTATGTAGTTTTATTCTATATGCAGATATGACCTGAAGATATACCTCTGGGATAAACCTGTCCAGATACAGTGGAAAAACAATATACAGCAATTGCCGATTTGAACTTTAACGCAGTTATAATTTTTCGATCATTCTGATTTTGAATTGTTAGATTGTTCTTCACATTACGTACAACTTTTTAGTTAACTCACTTGTATAACATTTTTGGTATGCACATTCACATACCTTTAAGGATTGAATAGGCTGTAATACAAGATTTATTTGTTTAAAGTTTCTCTACGTACTACGTTATGCTTGTGTATTGTATCGATACATTCATAAAATGACACACAGCTTTGCCCAGCAATATTTGTACAACTGTAAGTTGTAACTGAAGTAGTGTGGACCGTCTGTTTGGTATTAAGTTATCCGTCGATGACCTAAGAGGCTGAAATTCGGTTCATAACGAAGTAAAAAATATTATTGTGTAAAATTAATATGCTATGTTCAAGTTATTAATATGTCTTTGTTCCTCCAAGAACGGACGGAATATTCCGTAAGTACTGAACAGTAGACAGAGGCACCACGATATCTGTTTAAAACGTACCACAGAGAAGTAGGGGAAGGAGTGACGAAAAATTTGATATTCAACACTTGCGGTCTATCAAGCCGCGAAAAAGCCTGAAGTTGGCCTCCGATAGCCACCTAAAATAAAGGACAACTGCGTCGCATGAGATGTTACGTATCTTCTCGCCTTCTTACACCACCGGCGTACAGTTTTTGCACAATAATCCGTCCAATAGTGAATTTTTAATTCTATATTATCTTCCTTAAAGTGGGATAATACACTTAAACATAGATCACCCAAAATAAAAGTATTATGAACTGTAAAATATAGAAAAATTATATCTCAGTGTAATTACTGGTGAATCTACGCTTGAAACATCTGAAAGAACGACATACTTGGAAATGACCAGTATATTAACATATAATTACCTACCTGACTCACTTTTCCTATATTTTTTAGGTTCCGTACGCCATTCGGAAAAACGGAACCGTTACAGGATCACTTTAATGTCCGTCTGAGTGTCTGTCTGTCTGTCTGTTTGTCCGACTGTTAAGACCCTTTTTTCTGTGGATACAGTTGGCGTATCAAGTTGAAATTTACGTCACATATTAATATCTACGATCCCTTGGTGTTGTAAGACCTTAAGCTTCTAAGTCAGTGCAATGAAAACATACGACTGTTTATGTCACATATTCTGATACTCGCAGACACACTCATCAGAAACACATGGACGTAAGATCCTGAAAGTTGACAGACAGCAAGGCTTCACAAGAAAGGGCGAAAATCATAAAATTGTTAATTTGTAATGCTATCACACGAAAAAATTATCTTTCATCTGTTAAGCGGGAACAGTTGCAGATATCCTGTTCAAATTCATGTTACATACTGAGGTTTACAGTCTCTTGGAGCTGCAATTAACAGTTAGTGTATTTTTTCGTTTATTTATACTCTGCCTTGCTTTTAGCCAGAGTTCAAAGTTTTATGTCAATGGAAAGTAATCTATCGGTTTTGCCGAGTGAATTGGTATGTATCAAAATATGTAACCTAGGTGATATTTTCAGTTAGCATAGGATAATTTTATAACTCTAAAATTTCTAAAATAAATGAAAAATTACAAAATACGCACTTAAAACATTCCCAAAAGTATAGGTGTTCTCGGGAGTGATACCTTGCCACTATCGATACCGATTTTTTTTTCTAGTGTGAAATATTTGTGCATCAACTTCTTATACACGTACTCCGATATCAGCCTTGCTGCTCTGCAATCCACACTTAAGTGTTTGTCACAGGGTGTACAGCACCATATGCAGACTATTTCTCAAACCGTATAAAAAATGACACGCATAGTGTAGCCAGCCTCTTTGTAGGTTTGTGGAATCTTCTAAGTGTTACGCCAATAAAACGCAGCCCTTCAACAGTCTTCCCCACTACGTTTTCTGATGATGTGGCTCCGTGGTGATTATTTCAATTTAAGTCTTTCGTAACTGAAATTGCTAGGTATTTAATGAAACGGCAACCCTTAAATTTGTGAGATATAACATGTAAGCGAAGTTAAGCAGAATTATTTTGGATCTCATCAGTTTATAACACTAAGCACACATTGTACATCTTAATACAAAGTTTGTAGCTGTCTAGGTCACGAAAGGTATAAAAACAAATTGGAAGCATTTCTGCTTGACAGCTTAGTTTATTTCAGGATATTTGAGTTACATACACTGCTTTTTACTGTACGAAGGACTTCAAAAATGAGATTACACGTTATTGTAGGAGACCAAGTAAATTTTATTGAATGCTGCAGTACAAAGTGACTCAGACAAATGAGATTACTTTTAATACTGTCACCAAATTTCTGTAGGCAACGCCCGGAACGTTGTAGCCATCGTTCTATTCCTTGACTACAGGAACGTGCTCATTTGTCATAGAGCTGTTCGAGAACCAGTGTGTGAATATATTCATTGTTAGAAAATATCTCCCCCCCCCCCCCCACACACACACACATACAGACACTCTTTCAGCTTACGGAACACATGGAAACGGAGCGGTGCATTGTATGGATCACACGATGAGCATCATCGATGTATGTGCAGCCTCAATATAATTGTTGGCACCATTTCACTACGGCTGTAAGTGACATTGCATTTGCTTCATATGTCGTTACCATTTGGATCGGTACGCAGTTTAGGGGCTTTACTCTCATGGATAGTAATATCGTACCGCAGGAGGATTAGTAGCTTACTTCCTAGAGTCCATACATAGATCAAGATTTCAGAAGATAGCCAGCAGTTTATTGCGTTTCCGCGTAGAAAATATGTGCCACTTATAATCTTGCTAACATACAATGCATTATAAAGATGTGTCGCACCTAGTATCAACGGAGTATTCAAGCAACTCAGTCTTTGACCAACACCATTGGGTACCGTATTATTTAAAAACTTCTGGTGAACCATAACAGAACTGAAAATCGAACCTTTTTCCAAAGTCCTCAAAATATACGGGGAAAGTGTCAGTAAAGGAAATTGAGAATTTTCACTTCACTGCTGGAGAGGCGCCATCATATCTACGTGGGGAAAAATGTAATCGATAGGAGGGCTGCGCTAACGTACGGCCGGCGCCTCAAACAGAACACACACACACACACACACACACACACACACACACACACACACACTGGCACGTTCATATGTCAGGCAAACCGGATTACTGTGCTGGCAAGCGAACGGCAGGGGGCGACTTGCCAAAGTATTCCAGTAACCTCCTGGCTCCAGACTGTATGTTATCTGTCGCCTCCTGAGCTGTGACGGGCGGGGAGACGGAGAGGGAGAGAGAGACAGAGAGAGCTTGAAATTCTGAAGTGTGAGAACTGCTCAGCTCTGCTATTTACGTTATTGAAAGACTTCTGAACAAAGGAACACTTCCGCTGATTCGTCACATGTTGTTCACACCAGCCCCAAGTGTTCACTTACTTCCTTTAGTTTTACGTGTACGAAGGTCGAAGTTACTTAGACCAAAATGGGGCTACTTTCAATTCTTCTTTGCATCCCTGCTATATTTAAGTTAGGGTATATTACCTGGGAAAGATAGACACCTCAAGATGTGGAACATATCCTGAAATACGTCACAATCACATCTGCCGTCATAAACATTTATATCGCCCGACTTGATCAGATTTGCGTTCTTTGGTGTTACGACCAGTATGACGCGGTTCAGCCTCGTCTAAATCTTCAATCTCAAGCTCTCGCCGCTGCACATGTCCCGTACTGGAAATTTGTCGTTTGGAGCTGGGTACGTCAGTTGTTTGAGAATCTGTGGTGGAACTTCAGTTTTCCAGGTCCGTAGGAAGCACAAAATAAGATGTGGCATTCATCGAAGGTAGGCATAAGCTTCTCAGTGTGTTCGTGACCGGCTCTTCGGTATGTGGGGTCCGTAAATCCGGCCACTTTGTGTAACTATCCGTTTGGGTTCTATGGAGTCGGTTACTGACATGTTTCACCTAACCTTCAGTTGGGATCTGGAGCACACTACGTCAGCATATTATGCCGTGGAGAAGCGTAGTTTCTCGGTTGTGGTTCTCAGCACCTTTCGTATTGGTGTACATTTGCAATTAACCAGTTTTCTCCAGTTTATTTCTTACTGCAACTATATGACGGATCTTTGCATAAACTCAATATCTCGTGTTTGTTCTATACGGTATGGATCCCATATACCTGAGCAGAATGCTAGGATAGGTCACAGCAGCGTTTGTAAGTAATATCTGCTGTAGTGTGACTACATTTCACTAGTATTCTACCAGTGAACCAAAGTCTGCCACCTGCCTTACCTACGACTGAGTCTTTGCGATCGTCCCACTTCATAACCCTACAGATAGTTACACCCAGATATTTGTATGAATGATATTTGTGTGAATCATTCTATTGTAGTCATAGGATACTACGTTCCGTTTTCGGTTCGTGAATGGAATAATTTTACATTCCTGTTCTTTTATAGCATGTTGCACCAGTTATATAATACACTACTGGCCATTAAAACTGCTACACCACGAAGATGACGTGTTACAGACGCGAAATTTAACCGACAGGAAGAAGATACTGTGATATGCAAATGATTAGCTTTTCAGAGCATTCACACATTGGTGTCGATGGCGGCACCTACAACGTGCTGACATGAGGAAAGTTTCAAACCGATTTCTCATGCACAAACAGCAGTTGACCGGCGATGCCTGGTGAAACGTTGTTGTGATGCCCCGTGTAAAGAGGAGAAATGCGTACATCACGTTTCCGACTTTGATAAAGGTCGGATTGTAGCCTATCGCGATTGCCGTTTATCGTATCGCGACATTGCTGCTCGCGTTGGTCGAGATCCAAAGACTGTTACCAGAATATGGAATCGGTGGTTTCAGGAGGGTAATACGGAACGCCGTGCCGGATCCCAACGGCCTCGTATCACTAGCAGTCGAGATGACAGGCATCTTACCCGCATGGCTATAACGGATCGTGTAGCCACGTCTCGATCCCTGAGTCAACAGATGGGGACGTTTGCAAGACAACAACCATCTGCACCAACAGTTAGACGACGTTTGCAGCAGCATGGACTATCAGCTCGGAGAACATGGCTGCGGTTACCCTTGAGGCTGCATCACAAACAAGAGCGCCTGCGATGGTGTGCTCAACGACGAACCTGGGTGCACGAATGTCAAAACTTCATTTTTTCGGATGAATCCAGGTTCTGTTTACAGCATCATGATGGTCCCAACCGTGTTTGGCGACATCGCGGTGAACTCACATTGGAAGGGTGTATTCGTCACCGCCATACTGGCGTATCACCCGGCGTGATGGTATGGGGTGCCATTGGTTACACGTCTCGGTCACCTCTTGTTCGGATTGACGGCACTTTGAACAGTGGACGTTACATTTCAGGTGTGTTACGACCCGTGGCTCTACCCATCATTCGATCCCTTCGAAACCCTACAGTTCAGCAGGATAATGCACGACCGCATGTTGCAGGTCCTGCACGGGCCTTTCTGAATACAGAAAATGTTCGACTGCTGCCCTGGCCAGCACATTGTCCAGATCTTCCACCAATTGAAAATGTCTGGTCAATGGTGGCCGAGCAACTGGCTCGTCACAATACGCCAGTCACTACTCGTGATGAACTGTGGTATCGTATTGAAGCCGCATGGGCAGCTGTACCTGTACACGCTATCCAAGCTCTGTTTGACTCAATGCCCAGGCGTATCAAGGCCAGAAGTGGTTGTTCTGGGTACTGATTTCTCAGGATCTATGCACTAAAACTGCATGAAAATGTAATCACATGTCAGTTCTACTATAATATATTTAGTGTAAATAACACACACAACTGCAACCAGTCACTTTTTTGAATAATAATGCTTTATTAAAAAAAAGTGACTGGTTGCAGTTGTGTACAATTTATTTACATTCAATATACAGTCACAGTTCTGAAATATCCGTAGTGGATAAGCATAATATAATATATTTGTCCCATATTCTTCTTGATGTAGCAATTTTAGCGGTCATTAGCGCTATTAGTGAAGATAACTGCCGGTTTAGGTCGTGGGAGTAAACTTTCATCGGCATTTTGAATATCTAGGTGAAAGCTGGCCTCAAAGCTTATACAGTAGGTCGATAATGCCTCCGCATGCACAGCGCCGGGTCCTAGTGGAGACAGACGTAACGCTTGGTTACGGAGAGTGCTCCGTCTCCGCCAAAAATATGCTCTTAATCGCCTGAATACAAAATTGGCAGAATAGTTAATCTGTGCATCTTGTACTATGATTAGAATACTATTCTTCGGCACTATCCGCTGAATCAGTAGTACACTAAGCATGCTTATAGTTATAAAATTTAACTAACATAACTTTCATGCATTCATTTCCGTGTTGTATCCCGAGGCCACCTTAGCGTTTTTGTAATCGGTGCTAAGATTGGACACCTAATAGGCAGTGATCTGTCTGAATGTTATGACCACCGAGCGACTATCGGTATAAACCCGTCCAGGCGATAGCAGCGTCACCTGGCGAGGAATGACTGCTTGTCAGACACACGCACAGTGCATGTAGTATCAATGGGCGAGCTGTCCGTGTGCACAACGGGGAAGGGGAGCGATCTATCTGAATTTGACCCAGGGCGGATTGTAACGGCCCGGAGGCTCGGCCGAATATTTCGGAAACTGCACAACTTGTCGGGTATTCGATGAGTGCTGTGGTGAGTGTCTTCAACTTGTGGCGAAACCAAGGGGAAACTACGTCTAGACGTCATGGGTTGGGCGGCCACTCCTCTTTATAGATGTCGGACGACGTAGACTGGTGTAATGAATCATCCTCCTCTAACATTAACTTTTATATCGAGATAACCGGTTCCATGTAAACAATCGATTCTTGCACAGGTTAAAATTATCTGTGTTGCTTCACTAAAAGAATTCACATGATTTTGTATACGATGTATTATGTTTCAGGCTAAAAACAGAAATTAATATGTTACAATCGGTATGTACTAACAGTTAAAATTACTCTAGTTTTAAAAATATTTGGAATTACAAGATTTGTGACATCCTTAAAATTCACATTATTAATTGCACAAGTTAACACTAATTATTAAATTCATTTCATTTATGATCGCTGATTCCCTGTTTTGCGTTAACTGTTTCAAATACACTCCTGGAAATTGAAATAAGAACACCGTGAATTCATTGTCCCAGGAAGGGGAAACTTTATTGACACATTCCTGGGGTCAGATACATCACATGATCACACTGACAGAACCACAGGCACATAGACACAGGCAACAGAGCATGCACAATGTCGGCACTAGTACAGTGTATATCCACCTTTCGCAGCAATGCAGGCTGCTATTCTCCCATGGAGACGATCGTAGAGATGCTGGATGTAGTCCTGTGGAACGGCTTGCCATGCCATTTCCACCTGGCGCCTCAGTTGGACCAGCGTTCGTGCTGGACGTGCAGACCGCGTGAGACGACGCTTCATCCAGTCCCAAACATGCTCAATGGGGGACAGATCCGGAGATCTTGCTGGCCAGGGTAGTTGACTTACACCTTCTAGAGCAAGTTGGGTGGCACGGGATACATGCGGACGTGCATTGTCCTGTTGGAACAGCAAGTTCCCTTGCCGGTGTAGGAATGGTAGAACGATGGGTTCGATGACGGTTTGGATGTACCGTGCACTATTCAGTGTCCCCTCGACGATCACCAGTGGTGTACGGCCAGTGTAGGAGATCGCTCCCCACACCATGATGCCGGGTGTTGGCCCTGTGTGCCTCGGTCGTATGCAGTCCTGATTGTGGCGCTCACCTGCACGACGCCAAACACGCATACGACCATCATTGGCACCAAGGCAGAAGCGACTCTCATCGCTGTAGACGACACGTCTCCATTCGTCCCTCCATTCACGCCTGTCGCGACACCTCTGGAGGCGGGCTGCACGATGTTGGGGCGTGAGCGGAAGACGGCCTAACGGTTTGCGGGACCGTAACCCAGCTTCATGGAGACGGTTGCGAATGGTCCTCGCCGATACCCCAGGAGCAACAGTGTCTCTAATTTGCTGGGAAGTGGCGGTGCGGTCCCCTACGGCACTGCGTAGGATCCTACGGTCTTGGCGAGCATCCGTGCGTCGCTGCGGTCCGGTCCCAGGTCGACGGGCACGTGCACCTTCCGCCGACCACTGGCGACAACATCGATGTACTGTGGAGACCTCACGCCCCACGTGTTGAGCAATTCGGCGGTACGTCCACCCGGCCTCCCGCATGCCCACTATACGCCCTCGCTCAAAGTCCGTCAACTGCACATACGGTTCACGTCCACGCTGTCGCGGCATGCTACCAGTGTTAAAGACTGCGATGGAGCTCCGTATGCCACGGCAAACTGGCTGACACTGACGGCGGCGGTGCACAAATGCTGCGCAACTAGCGCCATTCGACGGCCAACACCGCGGTTCCTGGTGTGTCCGCTGTACCGTGCGTGTGATCATTGCTTGTACAGCCCTCTCGCAGTGTCCGGAGCAAGTATGGTGGGTCTGACACACCGGTGTCAATGTGTTCTTTTTTCCATTTCCAGGAGTGTAGTTCGGGTCTGTTTGTCACCAGAAGGTCTAATATGTTATCGCCACGAGTCGGTTCTCTGTTTAACTTCTCAAGGTAGTTATCAGGTTGTTACTGTCACTAGTGAGTTGTGGCTACGAGTGATTCACAGCATTTATATTGTATTCAAAGTTTAATCGAACTATTCAATTATTTATGCATAGTAAGATCCATCTGTTTAACCAATGTGTTAACTGTCAGTCTCTGCACGCAGTATCGATCGTCTTTAGGTCTTCCCACATTTCGCCATATTTTCCTGACGTAGTGTCTTTCCAATATACGACAGCATCTTCAGTTAAGGGTCTCACACAGCTTCCCTCGTAAACCACCACATCATTTGTCCATATGTTATCACATAAAGTACTTAAAAAATTTTCACTGGATTATTTGTCCCTGCCATCCGTTATGAATGTTTGAGTCTCCCAGTCTATATCCGGCAAATTAAAATCTCCACCCAGAACTACAACATGGTGGGGAAATCTACTCGAAATATTTTCCAAATTGTACTTCAGGTGCTCAGCCACAACAGCTGCTGAGCCAGGGGGCCTATGGAGACACCAGTTACCATGTCTGAGCCTGTTTTAACCGTGACCTTCACCCAAATTATTTCACATTTCGTATATCCGTCAATTTCCTTCGATACTATTGCACTTCTTATCGCTATAAACATGCCTTCCCTTCACTGTCCAGCCTGTCTTTGCGGTATACATTCCAATCTGTGTTTAGGATTTCATTACTGTTTACGTCTGGTTTCAGCCAACTTTCTGTCCCTAGTACTATATGGGCGTTGTGACCGTTTATTAATGAGAGCAGTCCTGGGACCTTTCTATAGACGCTCCTGCAGTTTGCTATTAGCACATTAATATTGTTATTCCCTGTTGCATTTTGCCTACTCCTACCTTTCCGCGTCCCAGGAGGCGTTCTTGTCGGGCCTAGGGAGGGAATTCTCTAACCTAAAAAACCCACATCTGCACTCCACTCAATTCTTCCACGCCACGCCGCTGTTATCCGTCATAAAGGTCAACATACCAGCTATTAGGTAGGTAGTCATAATGTTCTGGCTGATCAGTGTACGAGTGTAGCGTGTTGTGTGTGTCTGTGGTACGGCCGGGCGCAAATACGGCCATTTGAATTGGGAATAGGTCGATTAGGGCTTGGTAAAGGAAATCAAAGTCGCCTGGATTCCACACACACTACCTCGATTACGTAGGGCATGAAACTATATTGGGCTTTTAAAGTGAAGGAAGTGCTGTAAACCCCCAACACCTCCCGCGGTTGAAGTTACTTTCGCGTTTCTTGTTGGCTCTCCATGAAAGAGAACTTGCTGCGTCCTCCCTACCTACAAATCCTGAGTCCAGTCACAAATTTTGCTTGATAAGACCGTACTAGCTTCAAAATGGCTCTGAGCACTATGGGACTTAACATCTCAGGTCATCAGTCCCCTAGAACTTAGAACTACTTAAACCTAACTAACCTAAGGACATCACACACATCCATGCCCGAGGCAGGATTCGAACCTGCGACAGTAGCGGTCGCGCGGTTCCAGATTGAAGTGCCTAGAACCGCTCGGCCGCCAACGGCCGGCAGATCGTACTGTCAGCAGCAATGACTTAATGAATACGTTGACCAAAGCGTAAGAACTCTTCCCATCTGTGACACAGTGGAATGAGAATTCTTTTCAGGAACCCTCTTATAGGTAAAAGGCACGCCATTGCCCACATTGACCGTCTGAATTGGGTACGATACGCGAAATGTCAATTTAGGAGACCACAATAACTTCAGATTCAAGGAACACCTATTTAGTCATGTTATGAATGCATGCACAGAACACCGACTTCTTAGGTGTTTCGTCTCTAAAAATTGCCCCTTATAAGGTTGCTTTTCAGTACTAGAAAACGCTAGAGCTGTTACTACCTTCCTCTTGTCTCTGGGAAGACAAGAAGAATAAACTGACAGCGGCAGAGTGTTACAGGACCACGTTTCAGCAAACAGTGATGTAACGTGTGCATATTCATAATGAAAGCCCCATTTGATTGGAATATTTAACTGACACTGAGTAATACGATAAACAGCAGTACTAGGGAGTGTCAGTAAATGACTTATGCACTTACTAATCTTCTGTTGTTAATTCGAATTTGCATGTATCCTAGAAGAAAAAAAAAAAACGTTGAAAGCATTCTGAACGAATAGAAGGCACCCGGATCAGCTGAGGCAGTAGAGTCGACCACAACTTAGAGCCAGTTTGCGGGATCACCGTCGTGGGAGAGCTGAGGATCAACAGCCCAGTGGTCATTGGACATCTCTTTATGGTGCTGTCCTACAACCTCTGGGCACCCTGTGTAGAAACACAGATAACATCTCCCATGGAGCAAACTCCTGGAAAAAAGATGTTACAACTTGGGAGTGGAGTGAGAAGGCTCACATTTTAGTGGAAGGCACCACTGTGTTCAAAATGTAGAAAGCAAACGATTTCCCCAGAAAGTATTGAAAGCTAGAGATGAACATCTCAAATACGTATTGAGGACATGCAGTCCTGGGCCTTTGTTTGTACAATATAAAACCTGCCAGCATTGACTAAGGTGTAAATAAATTGTAAGTTAGAATCAGGCACAGGGCAGCGATGATGAAAGCATCTCACAGGTCACAGGGAGAGGCAGAGAGAGAGGAACGAGACCATTTTCTGCGGAGGATGGTAGGACACAAGTTACTGGTTAAGAAACTAGAGGAAGGACACTAGCGTTTTGTAAGGAGCAGTTCTTTCAGTCAGCACTAGGAAGATCTGATGCGAGGCCAATCAAAATTCACTTAAACTCCACTGCCGCCAGAGCCATCGTCAGCCTGTCATGCCACCTCACCTCGTATATTGGGGACTTACAAAATTTTTGGTCAGATGTGTAGTTTGTCACTATTGAGGGCTGTTGGTTGCATCAACGCTCGATACTACAGCCACTGCAATAATATGGTGAGATCGAGCCATCACTGTGAGACGATGTATAGGAACATCAAAATCGCTTTATAGTAATCCGTTTACTTTATGCACCACTCTGAAGACTTTGATTCTGCCGCTAACGGACAGTTTGACACGGGTCCGATGTTTTCCCTTCTGTAGTAATAGCGGTTTTCGATAAGTTCGAGACAATACCGGGCATTTTATGATTATAATTAATTCACTTTCTCAGTGATTAATAGCTTTTCTTCAACCCGCTATGGCAAGGTTCTATTACATTAATGTTGCCACAGTTTTCCATTCATTTTATCTATAATTTTGTGGAATAATATTAATATTGCTACAGGTTGCCATTTGTGGATCAACCATTTTATAGGAATAAATCAAAGTAATGGTAATTCGTGACTCATTTAATAATCATAAGTTTCCTCACGATTTTATTTTGGCCGGTACCGTTGTATTTATGTGCAGCGTCTACCTAGGATTCCAACACACTAAACTAGAGCGTCATTTTGCTGATTTTAGGACTCCCCAGGAAGGGACACATGGGAAGAAAATATTACATCCCTTTTCGGCGAAGCAGCACCGGCGTTATAGGCTCCCAAATCTTGAGAGGGATCAGTAACCAAGCAAGGTCTTCGAACCTTCGGTTCCAAAAAACACTACATATGCGGCAGTAATAAAGTCTCGAAGGCATATGCTTGAGTGTGAAACGCGGATACATAGGTATCAGACTCTGTAAGATAGTATCCTCTTCGACAAACATTCGTATTATCGTCGTATAGACATCATCATCACTACCCATGGACTGTGCGACGTTGTGGCTCAGTAGATACAAATCGGATGTTCCAGGTATGTAAGCCTATTCAGTCCGTCCTAAGATACTTTCTGTGACTTATCACATCTTCAGACCCCCCACCCTCTCCCCTGACGATAATCCGTTAATGTAAAAAATGAGTTACATCCCATTTCAAACTGTAAATTCCCCTGAAACTTACTGGGTAAGACCGTGAAATTATCAAAGGGAGGCCAGAGTACATCACCTTCAACAATATCATAACTGGTAAAGTAGTGTCTGGTGTCAACAAAACTTTATCTTGGAGACAGAATTAAATATTTCAGGCATTCACGCACAAATGACGACAAACAAATATTCATAGAGACTCGTGTGTCTGTGACCAGATATACGCACGAAGCGTACAAGAAGGACAAGGACAACTATACCGTAGCAATATATCTGACAGAGGACCGGAAAAGGTTTTGGTCCTATGCAAAATCGCCAAGCGTGTTTAAGGCTTCCATGGAGTCCCTTATTGACCAGTATGGTGTGTCAGTTGAAGAGAGCAAAACGAAAGCCGAAGTATCAAATTCCAAGTTCAAGAAATCGTCCACTCAGGAGAATTGTGCAAACAAACGTCATTTGACCATCTGTCAGTCTCCTTATGGCCGACATAGTAATAGGCATCCCTGGCGCAGAGAAACAGCTGAAAGATATTAAAGCAAATAAGCCACCATGTCCAGATAGATTCCCAAGTCGGTTATACCAGGAGTGCCCAACGGCATTGGCCCCTTAAGTAGCTTGCAATTATGGAGAATCTCTCGCCCAGCATCAAGTCCCAAACGACTAAAAAACAAAAAGCGCAGGTGCCTCCTGCATATAAGAGGAGTAAAAGACCTCCAAATTACGCACCAATAATCCAGACTTCGGGTTGCTGCAGAATCCGTGAACATACTCTCAGTTCGAATAGAATAAATTTTCTTGACACTGAGAAGTTTATGTTCTCGAATCAGCATGACTCCAGAACGAAACGCTTGTGCTATTCTCAGCTTGTCCTTTTCTCACATGATATACTGCAAACTAGAGGCAGATTCCATATTTCCAGATTTCCAGAAATCATTTGAGTCGGTACCCCATTGCAGGCTGTTAACGTAGATACGAGCAAATGGAATAAGTCCACAGGTATAAGAATGACTCGAAGACTTTTTAAGTAATAGAACCCAGTATGTTGTCCTCGACGGCGAGTGTTCATCAGAGGCAAGGATATCGTCAGGAGTGTCCCAGTGAAGTGTGATAGGACCTCTGTTGTTCTCTGTAAGCATGAACAATTTGTATCAGAATGAGATTTTCACTTTGCAGCGGAGTGTGCGCTGATATGAAACTTCCCGGCAGATTAAAACTGTGTGCCCGACCGAGACTCGAACTCGGGACCTTTGCCTTTCGCGGGCAAGTGCTCTACCATCTGAGCTACCGAAGCACGACTCACGCCCGGTACTCACAGCTTTACTTCTGCCATTACCTCATCTCCCACCTTCCAAACTTTACAGAAGCTCTCCTGCAGGAAGTTTCATAATTTGTAACAGGTTGTCTTCCATTCGGAAAGTGGGTACACTCAGCGACTGTTATGTGGCCTATAAATTATAAAGTGCAGCAATCAGTCGTCCTTTTGAGATTTTATCACGCAAATCCTGATTTCGGCTAGTGGCTAGAGATTCTCAATGCATTATTTTCTATTCTCGCTGCATGTAAGTCCCTGTTGTTGGGCGTCAGTCACATTTATTTGAATACTACAGGAGTATTCGAACAATCGACGATTGTTTGTAGATGATGCTGTGGTGTACGGTAAGGTGTCGATGATGATTAACTGTAGGAATACACAAGATGACGTAGACAAAATTTATAGTTGGTGTAATGAATGGCAGCTAGTTCTCATTGTGGGCAAATGTAAGTTAATACGGACAACTAGGAAAAACAAACCTGTAAAGTTCGGATACAGTATTAGTAGTGTACTGCTTGACAAAGTCAAGTCGCTTATATATCTGGGCGTGACACTGCGAAGCGATATCAAATGGAACGAGCATGCTAGGACTGTGGTAGGGAAGATGAATAGGAGACTTCGGTTTATTGGTAAAACATTAGGAAACAGTGGCTCACTTGTAAATGAGGACGCATAAGGACGTTCGTGCGACCTATTCTTGAGTGTCTGGGATCCGTACAATGTCGGATTCAAGGAGGACATCGAACTAATTCAGAGGCGGGCTGCTAAATCTGTTACCGGTAGGTTCGAATAACACGAGTTGCGGAGATTCTTCGGGAATTCAAATGGGAATCCCTGGAAGGAAGGCCACGTTCTTTCCGAAGAACACTACTAAGAAAATTTAGAAAACTGGCATTTGAAGCTGACTGCTGAATGATTCTGCAGTCACCAACATGTAATGAGTGCACGGACCTGGAATATAGGATATGAAAAATTTGGGGTTATACAGTGGCACACAAACAAACATCTTTCTCTCGCCCTGTTTTCGAGTGGAACAGGAAAGAAAATGACTGGTAGTGGTACAGGGTACCATCCGCCACTCACTGAACGACGGCTTGCAGAATAGTTACACTAAAGAGCCAAAGAAACTGGTACATCTGTCTAATACCGTGTAGGGGACCACGATCACGCAGTAACGCCGCAATAAGACGTGACATGGACTCGACTAATGTCTGAAGTAGTGTTGGAGGGAACTGAAACCATGAATCCTGCAGGACTGTCCATAAATCCGTAAGCATACGAGGAGATGGAGATCTCTTCTGAACAGCTCGCTGCAAGACATCCCAGGTATGCTAAATGATATTCGTGTCTAGGGTGCTTGGTGGGCCTCGTAAGTATTTAAACTCAGAGGAGTGTTCCTGGAGCCACTCTGTAGCAGTTCTGGAAGTGTGGGGTGTCGCATTGTTCTGCTGGCATTGCCCAATCCGTCGGGATGCAAAATGGACACGAATGCTTAAATACGTGCCATCTGTCAGAGTCGTATCTAGACGTATCACGGGTCCCATATCACTCCACCTGCACACACCCCACACCATTACAGAGCCTCTTGAACAGTCCCTTCCTGACATGCAGGGTCCATGGATTCATGATGTCGTCTCCAAACCCGTACACGTCCATCAGTTCAATAAAATTTGAAACGAAACTCGTCCGACCAGGCAACATGATTCCAGTCATCAACAGTCCGATGTCGGTGGGCCCAGTGTCGTGCAGTCATCAAGGGTACACGAGTGGGTCCTCGGCTCCGAAAGCCCATACCGATGACTTTTCGTTGAATGGTTCGCACGCTGAGACTTGTTGATGGCCGAGCATCGAAATCTACAGCAATCTTCTGAGCGGTTGCACTCCTCAGACGCTGAACGATTCTCTTCAGTCGTCGTTGGTTCCCGTTCTTACAGGAACTTTTTCCGGGAGCAGCGATGTCGGAAATTTGATATTTGGGAAATTCTATGTTTTACCGGATTCCTGATATTCACGGTACACTCGTGAGATGCTCGTACAGGAAAATCCCCATTTCATCGCTGCCTCGGAGATGCTGTGTCCCATCCCTTGTGCGCTGACTATAACATCTTGTTCAAACTTACCTAAATCTTGATAAACTGCCATTGTAGCAGCAGTAACCGGTCTGGCAACTGCGCCAGACTCTTGTTGTCTTAAAGAGGCATTACCGACCGCAGCGCCGTAATCTGCCTGCTTAGATATATCTGTATTTGACTACGCATGCCTTTACCAGTTTCTTTGGCTCGTCAGTGTATGCCGGCCGGTGTGGCCGAGCGGTTCTAGGGTGCTACAGTCTGGAACCGCGCATCGGCTACGGTCGCAGGTTCGAATCCTGTCTCTCGCATGGATATGTGTGATGTCTTAGGTTAGTTAGGTTTAAGTAGCTCTAAGTTCTAGGGGACTGATGTCATCAGATGTTAAGTCCCATAGTGCTCAGAGCCATTTGAACCATTTTTCTTCAGTGTATGTGGGTATAAATGTAAAAGATTAAAGTAGATCCAACAGGAAGACAAAGTCTGAAATGCCCTCAGGATTAGCCATCGCTATAATATACTCAATGAAGATAAAGAGATTGTGATTATGGGGCACAGTCCAATTCTCTCCTCGTTCAACAGGCGCCAAGGTTGGTGGCGTCTTCGTGCTGCAGCAGAGAGCGCGCAGAGCATCGAAGTACCCGAACACAGCGAAATGCATTAAGTAGTCTTGTGTCGGGTAGCAGACGGATCGGTGTTTGGCGTCAACGCCTCGGAAGAGGACTGGGGCCTGCCGACCAGCATTAGCGGCATGGAATGCTCCGAGGCAGCGCCGCCTGCTGCTGTCTTCGCTCCAGAGCGGTCTGTAACTGCAGTCTTGCCGCGAGCAGTGGAAAGTGTTGTGTTCTCGGCAATGGACGCAACTGGAATTGGCGCGCTGAGAGAGGTTTCCGATTTGCGCCATGAGCGGCACTTTGAAATTCGCCACCAAGCGCAAGCGCTGTCCAATCAGCAATCTCCGCACCGCCGCCAACGAGAGGAATTTACGTGTTGTGATAAGCGGCGGCAACAGGCAGCAACGGAGTTCATATTCAGCGTTGGTGTAGACAGTTCTAATACGGAGTTCCAGAGTTGCCGTTCGTAGCTACAGTTCGTAGTGGAGATCAGCCTGCCAGTCTACAAGTAGAGTCGCCCATAGCCTTCACATGGGAACAAGTGTTTACTACAGTGACTGACAGTGTGGGGCGAGGACGGACATAGTCTTGTTGACATTGTATTCAGTCTTGTTGACACTGTATTCAGTCTTGTTGACACTGTATCCAGTGGCGCACGCCTTGACTGGCCACTACTTAGTAGCATCTATCCACAAGCACATCCGACAAGCTGCCGTACATCTTAAGTATCGCAGGGGAAGGAAGTGTATATATATATATATATATATATATATATATATATATGTGTGTGTGTGTGTGTGTGTGTGCCACGAACTTGTTTGCGCTGTCGCAATTCTTCCGTCCATTGCGGAGCACCTACACCCAACATGAAGTGCGCGAGCCATTCTACCGAGACGAACTGTACACATAAGGAAGCTGTAGCACGGAGCCGGCGCCCAGGCAGTTGCTGACTCACAGCATACGAATAGTGGCGCCGAGCACATTGCGACGAGCCGCCTGGTGTTGTTTGGTTTCCATAACTCTGTTCTGGTGTGTGCTGGGGAGCAGTGGGGCAGCCTATTCTGGAAATGTACGCTTGCAGAACTGAGTGACTCTTGTCGGTGGCCAACATTAAGAGAGTGGAGCCACACATTTCAAGAGTGGTCCGGCTGGTGTTGTTCTGGTTCCCAGGAAAACTGCGTGTGAAGAGCGCGGACATGACTATCGACAGTGTAGCGAGCCTCACACACAGGCTACCTCAAGGAAGTTTTCAGGCCTTGCAGTGTGGCATGTTCTTCAAACCTACTAACGATTGCATGGCTTACCACAGTGACCTTGTTTAGTTATGTGGTAGTTCTGTTTTGAAACTTTCCTGCTCACTGTCTAATGACAGGGGAAAAGAAATACTATCGTTAGCACAAAGTGGCCTTGCTTATTTTGTTCCGCTCGTTTGCAACTTTTTGCGGCAATGCTTTGAGATAGATCCGTACTGATACATGGGTAATTAAATCGACAAATTTTGGATTTGGTGTCGGATACGATTCTGAATGGATGTTTAGCTGTTACAAGTACGTTAGCAGCCAAGATTACACCGCCAACGACCATAAGCAAAGTACTAACACTTGCGAGGAGAAAGGCACTGTTTTTAAATTACTAAATAAGTTTCAAGATTTTAAACGTGGCTGCAACAGCAACTGTTGAAATTCTTCACGATAAAGGATGACAGCCAAAAACAGTTGCAGGATAAAAAATTATTAAAATTCTTGACCAAGGTTTCGGTACATATAAATATACCTTCATCAGAAGTAAAAAATCTAAAATTATATCATTCAATGGAGATTAATAAAACAATTGTGCCAAAGGCGTCGTCAATAATGAAGACATCTTCTCCATTTCTACAACATGACTATGGGCAACTAAATAAGTTGTTTACACAGCGGAGGACAGTGTTTCGTTACTCTATAAGATAAATTTAAATTCTGTAGATTCTTCTGGGGAGAAGCTTCCGAGATAAGCCAAAGAGATCAGTGGACTCTCAAGAGCCGCTAAAACGGGGTGTTGGGGGAGGGGGGGGGGGGGGGGGGGAGAGGGACGTGATGGGTATACGAAGTTGCGACGATTTCTTAGCACCTGGCGTAGTCGAGAGTGGCTTGCAGCATCCAGCAGGGTGTTCTAAAGTTCCGCCCTAAGCACCTAAGCAGTTAACTCGCTCCATGTTAAAGCGCAGGCATCATTGCACGTCTATAATGTCATGAAAAGTGCCTATAGCTGTTTCTCAGAACATGCCACTTAACTTCAGCAGACGGTAAACGAACAAGGCGAGACTACCATGTCCCGGAGTTCTTCTACTTGAAGAAGTTAAGTTCTATCATGATTATCGTATCATAGATCAGATTCTTGCAGTATGTAAAGAATTTGGCTATGTATCTTTGTCAGCCCATCTGAGCAAAAACCGTAAGAGGTTTCCGTCGTATGTAAAATCAGTAAGTGGTTCAAAATCACCTATTCATTCACTCAGCGGCCATACTGGCACCGCAACGGAAGATAACAGAGATATGGCCGAATTACTGAATTCGATCTTCCTAATTTTTTTCACCGCGGTAGACCGTAACACGGTCCCTCCTTCCAATCGCCATAAAAACGTTGAAATGTCAGATACTGATATAATCGGTCGCGGAAGCAAAGAAACTACAGTCGCTTATTAGTGGAAAGGTGCCAGTACCTGATGAAATATAAGATTCTACAAATATTATCCGAAAGAACTTGCTCACCTTCTAGCAGTATTTTATCGTAGATCGCTTGAGCAACGAAGGGTACCTACGGACTGGAAGAAAGTGCAGGTTCAGATGGTTCAAATGGTTCAAATGGCTCTGAGCACTATGGGACTTAACTTCTGAGGTCATTAGTCCCCTGGAACTTAGAACTACCTTAACCTAATTAACGTAAGGACATCACACACACCCATGCCCGAGGCAGGATTCGAACTGCGACTGTAGCGGTCACGCGGTTCCAGACTGTAACGCCTAGAACCGCTCGGCCACCCCGGCCGGCTCAGATGGTTTAAATGGCTCTAAGCAATATGAGACTTAACATCTAATGTCATCAGTCCCCTAGACTTAGAACTACTTAAACCTAACTAACCTAACGACATCACACATCCATGCCCGAGGCAGGATTCGAAGCTGCGACCGTAGCAGCAGCGCGGTTTCGGACTGAAGCACCTCGAACCGCTCGGCCACAGCGGCCGGCTAAAGTGCAGGTCATTTCCGTTTTAAAGAAGGGTCGTAGGACAGCTGCATAGAATTATAAACCTTTATCGTTGACGTCAATCTGCTGTGTAATTACGGAACATGCTTTATGCTCAAGAATTACGACATTCTTCGAGAAGGAAAATCTCCTTTATAAAATACAATATGGGTCCCGCAAACATAGGCTCTGAGAGACTCAGCTCGTTCTGTTCCCCCAAGACATCCACAGCGCCGTAGACAATGGTTCTAATGGCTCTGAGCACTATGGGACTTAACATCTGTGGTCATCAGTCCCCTAGAACTTAGAACTACTTAAACCTAACTAACCTAAGGACATCACACACATCCATGCCCGAGGCAGGATTCGAACCTGCGACCGTAGCAGTCGCGCGGTTCCAGACTGAGCGCCTAGAACCGCTAGACCACCGCGGCCGCGCCGTAGACAATGACGCTCAGGTTGATGCCGTGTTCTTTGATCTCAGGGAGGCGTTTGCCATTTAGTGAAAAAAAAATACAAGCTTATCGAGTATGGAAGCAGATTCGCGACTGGATTCTAGACTTCTTTGCAGGCAGAGCTCAACAGGTTGCTCTTAACGGGACAATATCGACAGATATATAGGTAATTTCCGGAGTACCCCAAGGAAGTGTGGTAGGACCATTCTGTTCACAGTACATATAAATGATCCAGTAGAAAGCGTCGGATGCTCTCTAAGGCTGTTCACCGATGATGTTGTTGTCTGTAACAAGACAGCGACGTTAGAAGGTAGAGACGATTTGCAGAATGACCTAAAGAGAATTTATGAGTGGGGCAGGCTCTGGCAGTTGATCCTGGACGTAAATAAATGTAACATATTGCTCACACAAAGGAAAAGAAATCCACTACTGTACAGCTACACTACTGACGACAGAAACAGTATCAGCCGTATAACATATCTGGGAGTAATTACCCAGAGTGACCTGAAGTGGAATGACCGCATAAAAAATTGTGTGGGAAAAGCAGAAGCCAGTCTCAGATTCATAGGATGAATGTTAAGGAAACTTAACTTATCCACGAAGAAGTGGCTTATAAGGCGCTTGTTTGACCGACTCTTATTTCTCATCTGTCTGGGATCCCTGAAACACAGGATACATGAAAGAGAGAGAGAAGATCCAACGAAGAGTGGCACGTTTCATCACGGGATCGTTTATTCTGCACGACAGCGTTATGGAGATGCACAACAAACTCCATCGGCAGACGTTACGAGTGAGGCGATGTGCACCACGGAGAGATTTACTTTTGAAATTTCGAGAAAGGACTTTGCGGGAAGATTCGGGCAATCTATTACACATACGCCTCGAGTAATGACCATGAAGAGAGAATTCGAGAAAATAGAGCCCGTACAGAGGGTTACTGACAATCATTCTTCACACGCGCTATTCGCGAGTGGAAGAGGGTTGAGAGTCCAGTTAGTGGTACATCGAGTACTCCCCGCCACACACCATTACCTGGCTAGCAGATTGTGATGGAAATGTAGATGTAGATATAAATATTTATTCTAAGCTTACAACCTGTTTTTAACAGTACCTTGCTGTCATCTTCGGAGCTCATCTTTTCAAAGTCATGCCATATACACACATCAAAAATGTTTTGCTTCATCCCGGTTCCCAGAACTCCATAGCCGTTGACTGTGGATATTGTATCGCAGACACAGTCTCCCTCTAACTGTTCAGAGATGTCACTAAACCCGCCCAATGATGTAAACAACCACGCATGAGCAGCGCCTATTAGACAGAGGGGGTCCGACAACCGATCAGTTCCAGTCAGTCCACCAGGAAGGAGGTACACGGCTCGGTTGTCTGTAGTTAAACCATGCCTAGACGGTCAATACCGCGCTTCGATCGCGTCCGCATTGTCACTTTGTGCCACGAAGGGCTCTCAACTAGGAAAATGTCCAGGAGTCTTAGAGCGAACCAAAGCGATGTTGTTCGGATATGGAAGAGATACAGAGAGACAGGATCTGTTGTTGACATGCCTCGGTCAGGCCGCCCAAGTTATACTACTGCAGTGGATGACCGCTACCTACGGATAATGGCTAGGAGGACCCTTGACAGCACGCCACCATGTAGAATAATGATTTTCGTGCAGCCACAGGACGTCATGTTACAACTCAAACTGTGCTCAATAGGATGCATAATACGCAACTTCACTCCCGACGTCCATGGTGAGGTCCATCTTTGCAAGCACGACACCATGCAACGCCGTACAGACGGCGCCAACAACATGACGAATAGACCTCTCAGGACAGACATCACGATCTCTTTATCAATGATTGTCGCATATGCTTTCAACCGGACAATCGTCGGAGACGTGTTTGGAGGCAACCCGGTCAGGCTGAACACCTTAGACATACTGTACAGCGAGTGCAGCAGGGTGGAGGCTTGCTGCTGTTTTGGGGTATCATTATGTGAGGCCGACGTACGCCAATGGTGGTCATGGAAGGCGCCGTAACGGCTGTACGATACGTGAATGCCATCCTCCAACCGATAGTGCAACCATGTAGGCAGCATATTGGCGAGGCATTCGTCTTCATGAACCACAATTCGCGCCCCCTTCATGCACATCTTGTGAATGACTTTCTTCAGGATAACGACAATGCTCGAATAAAGTGGCCAGCATGTTCTCCAGACATGAACCCTATCTGACCTGGGATGGATTGAAAACGGCTGTTTATGGACGCCGTGACGTACCAACCACTCTGAGGGATCTACCCAGAATCGCCGTTGAGGAGTGGGTCATTGTGGACTAACAGTGCCATGATGAATTTGTGGATAGTATGCCACGACGAATACAGACATACATCAATGCAAGAGGTCGTGCTACTGGGTATTAGAGGTAGCGGTGTATACAGTAATCTGGACCACCACCTCTGAAGGTCTCGCTGTAAGATGGTACAACATGAAATGTGTGGTTTTCATGAGCAATAAAAAGGGCGGAAATGGTGTTTATGTCGATCTCTTTTCCATTTTTCTGTATAGGTTCCGGAACTCTCGGAATCGAGGTGATGCAAAACTTTTTTCATGTGTGTATATTGCCAGTGCTAAGAATTTAAATGATTTGGAAATGCAAACTATACCAGCAGGTAGATCACAACCAGCCGGAATGTCAGTAATAAAAGTACTATTTACAGCCATGTTACCAAGCAACTTCCACCGATTTGCTTGCTTGTCACAGCTCCAGACGAGCATATGTGTGGTCGCACGTAATTGGAGAAAGTTGGATGAAAGTAAATAGAATTTTTTTTAACAGTATGCTTATTGTTGTGATCTACCTGCTGGTAGAGATTTCCCTTCCAAAGTATTTAAATTTTCAACGTTTTCAAGACGTAAGGCTTAATATTGAAAAATATGAGATCGGAGATGACAGCAAAGTGCTGTTGAAACCGGACATAATTTCGGAAAAAAAACTCTAAGCAGTTTAAAGCATATCAACAACAAACTACTTCTTAAATTAGTTAACTTCATTAAAATTGTTCTGAGTTAAATGAAAGTAATCCCTGGTGTTGCTGTGAGAGTAGCCACTACCTTGTTCTAGGGGCAATTTTATCTTAGAGGATATTTTGCTCCTCCTACCAGGTCTACGAGAAACACGCCGCCAGAGGAGGTGTTTTGGTGTGAATAAAAAAATTTGCGGCGCAGCGTGACTCACATAAAAATGTCACCTCTCCCGTTTTATCTTTCCCAGAGGAAAAGTGCGGGAAACCTTTTCGCACGACAGACTTATCGGCCACTATTTCCGTCGTCTCGACTCGCAGTCGAGATAAAATGCGTCGCCCACGGCCGGCCGTGAATCGCACGGTTTCGTAAGAAAGACGTTCTGTAGCGGATTCTACTGCTGCAAGCACTTGCGTCTGCGTACATTATGCATTGAAATCTGTATTTACTGTATGCACACGAAACACGAGTGGCTTCCCATACACTGGGGGTGGGGAAAATGTGGAAAATCGCGAGAAATGCATGCTTCAACTTAAATGCATTTGACAGCGAACGCCACAAACGCAATGTGAATATTGTACGAGCATCAGTAGTGGTCAGAACTGTGCTCTGTGCTGTGTAGTTGACTGCATTATGTTATGTCGGAGCTCAGGGCACTCGAATGGGTCAAACTGTTGGCGCTCGTAAGGTGTGTGCTTCAGTAACCAAGGGTGCCAAAGTGTTTGGGGGTTTCAAGAGGCACCGTATCGAAGATTTATACCGCATGCCGGCAAAGCGGAAAAACATCATCCGCTAAGTCACAAAGCAGAGGGAAATATCTGTTGAGTGGTAGTATTTCTCTGTCACTGAAGAGGACAGGGACGAAAAATAAGAGGATGCCAGCTGCAAATGCCAATGCAGAGCTGAACGTGGCGCTGGCGAACTCTCATCAGCACCAAAACAGCACAATGGCAGGCTGTATTAGCAGGGAATTGCTGGGTGAGCTGTAGCTTCAAAACTACTCATCAGTTATGCAAATGTCCCTGACAGATAAACGTCGAAGCCATAAAACCTGGACTGTGGAACACTGGAAGAACGTCGTTTGGCCGGATGAGTCCTTTTGCACACTTTCTCCAATTTCTAGCCGGGTTTACATTCCAAGAATGAAAGACTGCTGGGGTTCGGTGATGATTTGGACAAATATATCGTGTTATTCCATGGGCTCCGATGTTATTCTGCAAGGTCGCTATACTGTCAAAGGTTAAGTCACCATTTTGACTGATCAGATCTATCCCATGGTACAGTGTTTGTCCCCGGTGGTAAAGCTGGGTTGCAAGACTACAGGGCCCCTGCTCACGAAGATGGATTGTCGCATCTCCCTTGGCCAACGCTGTAACCACATATCACTTTTATTATTTATATACCAAATAAATTAATGTAGAAAATCTAGAACCATATACCTTGCAAACGAGTGTAAAATTTGTACACTTCCCATTCTACCATACATCAAGGTTTCTTCCGTTCCATACGTCTCCGGAGCGCGCCTAGAATGATTGCTTCATTCAGTCTGTGTGCGCTGTAAACAGTATACTCTTTGGTGCTATAGTATGTTACTAGATTCCTCACTTAATACTCTTTCTTGAAAATTTGTGAGAAGTCGTTAGCGGGTTAGTCGACGTCCGTGTTGAAACGCGTGCCATTTCGGGTTTTTCAGCAACTGACGCCTTCGCGTCCCTCAAAAGGACCTACCTATGATTGAGCGTATATGATATTCCGCTTCATATTCCTACAAAGTATTACATCGACATATATGCCAGTGTTTACTGATTCCAACTGCGACTCGCTGATATTGCAATGTTTACATTTATAAAAAATTGAAGTAAGCTATCACACTTTCAGCACATTAAAAAGATCTGAATACTTGTACAGCTTTTTTTTTAGACACTACTTAATTAGCGATAAATGCATCATTTCCCAACAATCAGAAGTTGGTATTACTACTTTACGTCATATCATTAAAATAAAACAACAACAGCTAGGTCGCCAAACTCTACTTATTCAATACCACTCATTATTTGTAAATTAATTTTAAATTTATTAGAACTACAAGTTTTGAATTTTTAGTATTGTTTGGTTTAATATGTTGCTCTTGCTAAAACACGACAACTGCGCAACAAAACAGACTCCGGCACTGTGATATAGTTTCAGAATACTGAAACATTTCCCCAAATGAGTAGTTCATGACTGTAGAGCAGGTGTCCGAAGGAAAAGCAGATAAACCTGGAATGTCCAATGCCAGCAGGATCAGACTAATACCTGACTCTCATTAAAATGAACCTACTTTCTCACTTTCCGCAATAAAAATAAGAGAGGCCATTACAGTGACGTAACATGATCTGTTGTGTTTCACTGCCTATGTAGTTCATACGACTCCTATTTCTAGACATTTAAGTTCAGGTAAACATTCAGCAGTGAATGACTGTATTCTCTATTGCTGAAGAAATTCGTCTCGTTCAGTTTCCGTTAAGAGCACTCAGTGGGTATTCTAGAGGCGGTGTTTGTAGTTAGAGGGAGGGTCGGTAAAACCATAAATGGAGCAGGGAAAAGACTCTGTTGGGAAGCCATAATAAAAATGAGATAGAGGCGTGTGGGATATGTAGTGAGGCGAGTAGATAACGGATGGGAAGAGGAAGTTCTTTGCTTGATTTCAGAGATAATATAAGGTCAAGGCAACCGAATGGAAGGTGAGAAGATGACAGTAACAACATGCAGTAACAATATGCTTGTACACAACTGATAACCGTATCCTATCAAAAAACCTATGGAGGCCTTTGTCTAATAGTAGATGTCTAATAGCTTATTATGGTAACGATGATGATGATTCCGTACATCTCATCATGAAACAAAACCTTCAGGTCATGGAATAACTGTAGTCGGCATAGAAGTTGATGCAAACTAAACTACTATTTAATTAATTATGTGACTGGAAAACTAATTTGGTTACTCAAGCTAAGTCTGACGTGGAAAAATTAGCAGTAAAAATATAAATCAGGGAAAACTTCTGCTTCGTCAGTTTTATTAAGCAGATTTAAAGAGGACTAACTCGACGTACAGAAGGAAGGTTCATTCGAAGTATACACCACCAACGAAGGAGGTCCCTTTCAAAACCTTCGTGCCACGGATGCTTCATAACTGCTCCTTGATGTCACCAAACGGGATTGTCACAGTTAAAATTGAAGATCCAAACAAGAGCAATGCGACCGATTGCGGGTTCGCTTAGCGAGCGCGAAAGCGTCACAGTGCTCATCTATGTGTGAGCATCGACATGATTTACACCGTTAAAATTCCCAGAGCATACGTTCCTACGAAAGTCTACCAACATATTGCTTCCTCCTCTGAAAATCTCGCAAAAAATGGAATCAGACTAATGCGAGATCACAGAGGGGAGCTCTTCACGAGCACCAATGACGACTGTAACAGAATAGGGCGAAAGAGATGAAGGACACAAAAGTACCCTCCGTTATACATTATAAGACGTACGGAGCGCAGATGTAGATGAAGCTATTACTTACGTCCTACTGATATCTTAATACCTCCAAGGCAACATTAATACTAATTACAAAGCATCGTAAGGAGAGAGGCTATTATATAATGAGATTATCTCCTTGCCTTGCTTCTAACAGGATAGAGCGTTTCTTGAAACAAGGTAATGAGACAATTTTTTTTTTAGATCGTGTGGCTGTTAATTATTTTTTTATATTACAGGTATTCAAAATTTCCTACTTTCCTTAATGGGAGACAGTTATATAGGAAACGTTACACAATTTTTGAGGTGATTCTGTGTGTGAAAATAAACCAAAAATTCGTGTGAACTTGGGTCCAATTTTCCATCGTTACGAAACTGGAGCTGGTTAAAAACCACACAAATCCTTAAACAATTATGAAAACAAGTGTTAATATTACTTACCGAAACGCTGTGTAGGCGATGTGGTGGACAGAATAATGGTGGGACACATGACTGTTCTATCCTACAGAACGTGTTCGAACAATCCCCGACCCATTTCAGTGCACTTGTCAACGCCTTGGACGGATAGTCGTTTTGTATATCGATCATAGTCTCGGCGATCTTATTGCGGGCAACTGCGTCGGTGAAGCGACCGACAAGTTCCTCACGTGTATCCACCTTCGTAACGAACACATCACCCTTTAACCAGTCCCATAAACAAGTGTAATGGGGTTAGACTGGATGATCTGGCAAACCATTTAAAGGTTCTGCCATGATTAATCCTACGTTGACTAAATGCGTTATTCATATATTGGGATGCTTGTTTCGTATAGTGAACTGGTCATCTATCTTCTTGCTGTCGTTGCTCTAATGTCATGACTTCCAATATCGCAGGTAGGTGTATCTGAAAATGTGTATATGTTGTGGCTGAATTGCGATTTTGCAGGAACAAATGTCATATCAGGAGGTCATCAATTATACCACACACCAGATGATCACTGACAAACTAATTTGGAATCTTGTTTCCCTAGTGTCTTGTGGGTCTTCCATCGCCCATGTATGCGAAGTGCGGATGTTCATGACACCATTGCGTATAAATGTAATCGCATATGTAAATAAAGTGTATTGCACGACCTCTCTTTGTACAGCAAACCATACACTATTGTGTTGCTCACAGTTCCATTATTTTACATTTTTCTCTAACTATAGAGTAAAACTTAGTCTTCAGTAGTGACCGGTAAGGCTGAAAGAACATAATGAATAAGCTTCGAAATTTGCCGCAGCGCTAATATAATTCTCAAATGGTTCAAATGGCTCTGAGCACTATGGGACTTAACATCTGTGGTCATCAGTCCCTTAGAACTTAGAACTACTTAAACCTAACTAACCTAAGGACATCACACACATCCATGCCCGAGGCAGGATTCGAACCTGCGACCGTAGCAGTCGCGCGGTTCCTGACTGCGCGCCTAGAACCGCTAGACCACCGCGGCCGGCTATAATTCTCAAACATGTAGTAGTTCCTTACGGAATTCAATGAATAAATCTATCAGAGATGCTTGAATGAGTATTATTTGAACTAGTTTAGTGCGTGACGTGGGACTGCATTGGAGAATAGACTGCATACTACCATATTATCAATAAAATTCTACACAAGTGCAAGATCTGGTTAATATCGCGATTTTGAAGCTGGGAAAATTTCCTTTGTAAAAGGTAAAATGAAATAAGGGATACCTTTCTTCGAGAAAATAATCCAGCTAAGCTAATCGGAAACTGCGACGATCTTACAGATACCACAGACAGATACATCCGTCTGAGTGGACTATCTCTTCATCACACATAACACCACCAGATTCTATCTTTAAAGGATTCATCTATCATCAGTGAAGATAGTGATGAGAAAGCTGGTATTTCTGCGTAATGTATGTGCATAGAAACATACAAAGATGAAATAGTTTTGTTTCCTCATGAGTGTACAACCTCGAAGTAATTTTCAAATGAAAACATTGTACGTTAAAAGCTCTAGAAGAATCAAATTCATTTGCTACTTTACAATTTCTGCTTTTTAATCGTTATTAAGCAACGAGCATACCACACCAAAATATAGACTGAATAAAACATTTTGATTAATAATCATAGACGCAAAACTTTTTTTATACTATATAAGCTCGAGAGAAGGATCGGGGGCAAAGAGGGCAGGGGTCAACTTACAAGGCCTGGCCATAATGCCCCATTCCCGCCCTCTCAGAGCCAAGAAAGGAAAGGGATCTTACAGGATGAGGAGACATATGTTCGAACATATTTATTTGGTTACTTGAAGTACACTTTTTTTGTAATTGGTTGCTACTACCGCCAGTAGAAGGTTCAGAGTCATTCTCGCGTAAATTAATGTAAAGGAGACTCCCTCTAAACCGTTTCCTCGGAGAATCAGTCACGTTCCATGACTCTTCTTCAAATGTCTCTTGTAGTAGTCGGAACGCCCCAATGGGCAGGAGGATCCTCGAATGATGGGCCTACATAATTCGAGAAGAACACCCCATGACTCGTTATCAAGTGGAACCTCAAGTCAAGAGCGCTTTCGGGAACAGCCTAAAAAATGTAATTCAGCACCATGCCCTTCAGCCAGTTGACGGTGTTCGTTCCGGCTGTGGGAAAGTAAACAGTATATGGGCCTAGGAGTTTATTTGTCGTGTCTTTCGTCGCGACACAGGTGCCGGAATTCGTTGTGTAAGATCCCAGCCGCTACCAGTCGCGGAACATCTCAAGTGGTGCGCGGCTAAATCGACGACTCCACTATGTGGGCACAAAGGGTCGTTCATAAGATGGATGGTACTGAGGCGCTGGTGTTTGGCTGATTTTCCATTCACAGCCATGTGCCACAAGGAACGCACGTACGTGGGCCGCTGATGACCTCGATGTTGAGCGCCCATAAACCCCCCCACCCGTACGTGGGCAGATATGGGATGTGGATGCCCTGCTACACCCTGGTACTGTTCACCGCTGTTGCGCGGTTGTCGTGCTTGATGCCAGCTGAGTCCTCGTTAAGGTAGTGTAGCGGACTTTGAACATGTAACCTGCGCTCATAAATGGTCCATACACCGCCAGGAAACTATGGGCCATAGTGACCGTCAGGGGAAGAGTGTGTGCAAAATAATTAAGTTTGGACGATAGGTAAGTGTTGACGTAATTCATCCAGAGAATCATATCCTTGTTGCGGAGTTTGCTGTCACGAAGCAGCGATATGTGGTCGTCGAAGTTCAGCGAATTAGAGAACTTTCAAGATCGCTGTCGGGTGAAGAAGGCCACTTCCAACATCCACGTATGTCGTATTGTGCATATAGACGACGCTGGCTGATTCCGCGCCGTAGTGACACAACCACTGAAGCGTCGCTTAGATACCGTCGCCTGGCCGTGACTAGAGCACCGCGTCGTCAGTGAAGGCATCACATCGGAAGGTTACATTTCGTATGCAGACGCCTTCCGGTCGTTGTCGAAAGCCGTGTAGTGCGGGTTCGAGGGCGGCAGCGAATAAGACTCCTGATACAGGACATCCCTATCGCACCGTCCGTCCAAGAGTGATGTGTTCAGTCTGGTGGCCGTTTACAATAATCCGGGAGTGAGTATCGTGGATTAAATGTATGACCACCCTTGCTGATGACTCCGAGAAGTTGATCTGTTCTAGCATATCTCGAAGAGAACCGTCGTCGATACGATCAAAGGCGTGACCAAAACCGGCGGCGGCAAGGGCGCAAGCAGCGTGACTTCGCAGTAAGCGTCAAGTGCACTGTGGATGTTGTTTTCGCCGCCTAAATACATCAGGTCAGGGTGCCTCCTGCGTCCGACTGTGGTCTGAAGACATGTGCGAAGTATTCGGGCGAAAAGTTCATAATCTGCGTTCAGGAGCGTAAGAGGAGCGGTTTTGGAACAGGTATCATGATGCCTTCGAGGAAATCCATGGGGACGGTAAAATCGTTGGAGAGAAGGTCTTTGAACATCTGAATTCACTGAACTCCCATCAGGCCGTAGAAGGAGCGGTAGGATCCGGGTCGCAGCGTGCCAAGACTGCTCTTTAAGACTTCGGCAGTTCTGGGAGCCAGCAGGGCGTCGTGCTGGGCCACCACTCTCGCAGGATGCCTTCATTCCAGCGGACGGTCCGCGGGTCCTCGGCATAGAACTTCCGGTAATGCTGGACGGTTGCTGCAGCGATGGCACAGCGCGTGTCGATGCATCTGCCCGCTGCTGTCTCGACTGATGTTATAATTTGGGGCTTGCGGTTGCGCATCTCTCTCTCTGAAGACGTGGTATACGGATGCCATTTTGATGGGGATGGTATGCTGTGCCCTCGTCCGGACTCGTGCTCCATTAAGCTGTTCTGCGTTGAGACGGAGGAGGCGAGGTTTGAGACGATTAACCGCTGTTTGCCGTGAAGTGATGGCGGTTGTGTCATTAGTTCTCTCAACGCTGTGTAATAATATTCCAGCGTTGCCCGATGCCAGCACACCTGCAAAAGGGTCACGTTAAACATACCTGCTACAAGGGTGGTTAGCCAAGCGACCGCATTACCAGTGAGGGGCCACCATTTGCATCCGTATTAAGATGTCCCAACCTTACATTGTAGGTACAATCAACGTCAACAGCATACACTCTGTCACCAAAACGCGCATGTTCCATGACATGCTCCTGGAAGCGAACCTGTATATCACTATCCTTCAAGAAGTCCGCCCAGAGCTGCAACTTCTATGGATACACAACTTACAGCATTCCATCTAGCTACGATGTCGGTGGATCTGTCGAACTTTTATGCGATGGCATTAAGCAATCGAACGTCACGTATCTGCCATCTGCATGAGGCCTTGCCATGAAGGTGGGAGTAGTTTATATTCTCAATGTACGTGTCCTCTCTGGGACATCTCGCCGCGGAGGAAGGATCATCTTTTATTCTGACGATATTGCTCTGCTTCAGAGTGCAAACACAGAGCACTACGCCATAGGCGGCGATTTTAATAGCATCGTCGTTCCAGTGGATCAATCGCCACACTATCTGCCTGACATTATGAGCACTCGTGCGGTATCTGGTGCTTCAATGCACATGGCGTCTCCTCCATGGGGACTGCTGCGGCTATACATACTTCACAGACCACTCCGACAGCCGCCTCGATCGGATCTACGTCTCCCGAGGACTCCTACCAGCGATGAGAGATGCGGAACTGTGGCCGACAGGTTTCACCGACCATTTGGTATACATCTGTTCAGTCACACTCCCCGTCAACGAGGATACCGAAGCCGTGGCCCATGGACGCTGAATGTTTCCTATCTGTACGAGGACGCATGTCGGCGGAAGATTGCTACTACGTGGGACCGTTGCCTCTGGAGTCTGCACGTCCATCATTGCATTAGTGGCTCAACCGCGCCAAAGCAGCCCTCCAGCGGACGCTTGCATATGATCTTTGTCAACGGCCTGAGTGCATAGCTTCTACATCTACATCTACGTGATTACTCTGCTATTGACAATAAAGTGCCTGGCAGAGGGTTCAATGAAACACGTTCAAGCTGTCTCTCTATCGTTCCACTCTCGAACGGCACGCGGGAAAAACGAGCACTTAAATTTTTCTGTGCGAGCCCTGATTTCTCTTATTTTATCGTGATGATCATTTGTCCCCATGTAGGTGAGTGCCAACAGAATGTTTTCGCAATCGGAGGAGAAAACTGGTGACTGAAATTTCGCGTGAAAATCCCGTCGCAACGAAAAACATCTTTGTTTTAATGATTTCCACTCCATTTCACGTATCATATCTGTGACATTATCTCCCCTATTTCGCGATAATACAAAACGAGCTGCCCTTCTTTGTACTTTTTCGATGTCATCCGTCAGTCCCACCTGATGCGGATCTCACACCGCACAGCAATACTCCAGATTAGGTTAGACAAGTGTGGTGTAAGCAGTCTCTTTAGTAGACCTGTTGCACCTTCTAAGTGTCCTGCCAATGAATCGCAGTCTTTGGTTTGCTCTACGAACAATATTATCTACGTGATCGGACCAATTTAGGTTATTTGTGTTAATTAACTCGGAATCGACGCAACGTATAGAATTTTGTTCTTAACAATTAGTTCTGAGCACAGCCTATCCTGTAACATTCTTACAGGTTTTCAGGCTGGTTCTGACAACCCTGTATCTTTCTGCAGTCAACTACCCCTCTTTCCTCTCCTCAAAATTAAGGATGTGGTTTATTTTCGAGCTGATAAGAAAGAGAGACTTTTACTTAAGCAGAGTTATCGTATATTGGGTCGATCGGAGCGGCATACCTCTCCTGAAACAGATGTCGCGGTTCCCACTGCGGACAACTTTTGTGCTCATTGATTGTGATTTTTGGGATACTCCCATCTGTCATAAGGTCCTTCCATTCCGTCCGCAATTTCAGACTGTCAGAACGTGTAGTGGTGCATGCCGAGCGATTAATGCGAATCGGACACGAGAATAAGGGCGACGACAGGGCGAACAGCACTGTATCGGTAGAGCTAGCTCTCCAATCGTATAATAGAGCCGGGACCGTCGGCGGACAATGGCCGGCACGTGATCGAGACGGATGGTGGAAGAGCGGGGCGGCCCGGGCGGTAATTCGGCGTTCGCCGCGAGATTAATGGCGTCGCGGGCACGCTAGTCTCAACCCGCCGGCGCAAACAATAAATCCTCCTCTGGCTGCGCCGCTATTTGTGCTCCCAGGATCAATTGCGGTCTCAAAGACACGCCGCAGAATGTGCCGCGCCGCAGAAGGCAGGCTGTTTTGTGTGTGTGTGTGTGTGTGAGAGAGAGAGAGAGAGAGTGTGTGTGTGTGTGTGTGCGTGCTTGTCATCCTCTCTCTCTCTCTCTCTCTCTGTCTCTCTCTCTGCCGTTTACCTCAGCTGGCACTGTCTGTAGCGCCGAAATTCCTCTGTCGGAAAATTCTGCACAGTTACTGCCTTTACATTTACATCGATATTTATTCTCTGCAGACTTTAAGACACAACACCTAAGCGTGAGTGGTGAAAGCTTTCACAGCTGAGGAACTTTTAAATGTGATCTTGTTGTTTCATGTGAGGAACTGCAAGTCGGTATGACTGGAGTCCATCCGCTCTAGCGCAATAGACACGGATGTGGGAAGCTATTTCAGGATCGGAGGGCGATGTATAAGTGGTTAAGAAGACACGGAGGCGACGCTAATGTGGTCTAGGAATGGGAAAATCCGACAGGTTAAAATCGATACCGGTATTTTATTTGTGAATAACCGGTATATTTTTAGGTATTGTTTTGGTCTTGGTTATAACAGTGTTCTTTATCTATTGCTAATAGCTGAGTAAAAAAACTGAAATATCAACCGGCTATACCTACATTGGTGAAGTATTACGTTTTTAAATAAAACTTATTTTTGTTAAAAAAGGAATAATTTTTATTCGTAAAACATGCGCTGATTTGAAATATTGCCGTATTATAGAAAATGGGAAAAGCGATCAGTGATATTTTAATAACAATGCCGAAAGCACAGAGTAACAGATAGATGGTATAAGAAATGGTACAGCATTGCTCAGACAATACTGTCACCATTGCCGTGTGTCGTGGGCTAAGGAACGCGTGTACGTGCAGTGTGCAAGGATCGTACCACCTGGTGTGTAGAGTCGTCGCCGGACATCTTGTGTATTTCAGAATGGCACCAACCCTAGTCTGGAAATTTTACGAAGTGACTTAGCAATGAAGCACAATGATTCATTTGCTTTAAAAGATTAGAGATTTATCGGCTGTTTCCATAAAATTATAAAATAGGCAGGAAATTACAGTAACAGTAATCGTTTAAAAACATTTCATTCGTAGTATGCAATGAATTCAGGAAGTAGGCGATATGTTGCCTGTTTCTACATAACACGTCTTTATCTGCTTTTACCCCTTGAAAACAGACAAATTACAACGAAAAGTAGAGTTCTTCTACATCAGTTTCCACCGTTTAGCACTCACAATTCGAAATGCCCAATTAGAAGTATTACCCCATTACAATATGATTTTTCATTCGAGCTTCAAAAAATTAGAATCAGTACGAGAATACTGGTGACCGTTTCTATTATTCAGTCGCTTATCACTTTACCAGAAAAACAACGAATGGTGGACGGACTAAGTTTTCCTTCATTTGTGTATTTACTTTAATATTTTGATTCTATGAATCTCGACACACAGAGTTTTGATGTTTCAGTCTTTGTTCGATTTCTAAATTTATTTCAGGAAATAACAGGAATAAAAAACAAAAAATTCCTTTGTTTGGAAACCGGTTATTCTGAACGGTTTTGACCGTCTCGTTAAACTGGTGTACAAAATAACCAGTTGTTTCAATGGTCAGCGCAATCTCTAAACTGCGGTCCGTTTCGATAACAAACAGCGCAAAAAATATTTGTATTACTAACTATGATATGCAAATAAAACAGGTGAACGGCCGTGCCGCAGTGGTAACACCGGTTCCCGACAGATTACTGAAGTTAAGCGCAGTCGGGCTGGGCTAGCACTTGGATGGGTGACCATCCGGTCTGACGAGCGTTGTTGGCAAGTGGGGTGCACTCAGCCCTTGTGAGGCAAACTGAGGAGCTACTTCATTGAGAAGTAGCGGCTCCGGTCTCGTAAACTGACATACGGCCTGGAGAGCGGTGTGCTGACCACTTGCCCCTCTATATCCGCATCCAGTGACGCCTGTGGGCTGAGGGTGACACGGCTGCCGGTCGGTACCGTTGGGCCTCCCCAGGCCTATTCGGACGGAGTTTACCTTTAGTTTTATACAAATAAAGCAAGAACATCGATTTCACCTCATTATCAGTGTGACGGGTATAGTGTTACATAAGATTTGCACCAGGCAAGCGAACTGCCAGAAAGTACACTCCCGGCCACAAATGCCGTACCTGTATCCATATTTCTGTACGCCAATAGCTCTATACGCTGCAAGCAGTTTAACTCAGTTAAGTACTATTTTTAACATTTGCACTTACAGTATATAATGAAACATCAGCGGTGACTAAGATGATAACCACGGATGTTATCCACAATATGTACTCAGCAAAAGGTACCAACCGTAACACAGTCGCAGCACCGTTTTTAACACTTAAAAGACGAGCAATAATCTCACTCAAGCACTGCCCTGTAGTCATAGGCGTCACATGAGCTGAATTACGTGTCGTACAACCGCATAATTCTGCAGGTACACTCTGTGGCATATGTGGTTACTGCCTGCAAAATTTGGTACGAGAAGAGTGAGTAATAGAGAAGTAATAAATTACAGTGTCATGCCTGTGAGACTCAGCTCCGTCTGGAAAGTGGTAATTGTAGAGTGGGCCGTGAATCAGACTTTATTAAGACGAATGCAAGTGAACATAGGCACTGACAACAACAGCTGAGGTGCCACTGGACAGCATGTATGACATAATAGTACGCATGTAAAATTGTGCACCATAGGTGTAAGGGTACTCAAGTAGCGTTAGAATATTTGACTTTTAATATCTAAATATGACATTCACGTTGCACAGGCATGCTACACTGTTACGAAGAAAGCGCATCAGTGCTACATCAGGATAAATAAATTTAACATAAAGTGTTATGAAATGATTGGTATGTTGATTTAGTACAATTAGCGATTTCGTAATTAAATTTGGCTCTAGTGACAGTGTCTAATAATTCCAAACCACATATGTGAGTGTAGACAAGATGTGTTTTAATTTCAAAGAAATACTGTAGTCGACAGTTGAGAGATTTCTCTATACTGCCAAGCGTAGTCAACTTACTGGTACAGTTACGACCATGCAGGAAAAATCAGGTCGTAAAGTTACTATGATGCTCGTGGGAAGACTAGACTGTTCGATATAAAGAAAAAAACAGCCAGCGCTCTGATGTGTCTACATATTTAAGTACTACATATAAAGATATACACTCGTTACACAATGTTTATATAGAACAGTTTTCACACTATTCATAAAATATGTTTTGGATGAGAGGTACCATCTAGTGCAGGGAGCGTAAGTTAATAGCTTTATAACTAGCCAGAAATTCACCACTCACTTTAGCCATAAGCCACAGAATGCCGTGCATGAATACATCTGCCAAACCATTGAGAACGAGCAAGTCATGGATGGACATACCCGTCAGATGAGTCAAGCTTGTTGCACAAAATAACTTGTTACCATTTCCGTGCCTTCAGGCGAGGTAGCAGTAAAGACAGTATTCACTGGTTTTAGATCTAGGCTAATTAAACTAGGCTTATAGTCGAGTTCGTTATACTCTTAATACAGGACATAAAAAGAAAATAAAAACCAAACTGACAGAGACAAGGAGGTCATTCTTGGCCAAGAGTAACCTACTGGTATCAAACATAGGCCTTCATTCGAGGAAGAAATTTCTGAGCAAGCACTCTTGGAGTCCAGGATTGTACGGCAGTGAATCACCGACAGTAAGAAAACTGAAACAAATGAGAGAATCAAAGAGTTAGGAATGTCGTGCTATAGATGAATGCTGAAAATTAGGAGAAGTGGATTGGGAGGTTCTGTGCAGAATCCTCGAAGAAAGCAACGTATGGAAAAAAAGAAACAAGAAGATGGGCCAGGATGATAGGACATGTGTTTGGGTATCAGGGAATAGCCGCCACGCTGTAGATGGTAAAAACTGTAAGGGAGGACAGAGACTGGAATACATCCAAAAAACGGCTGAGTACCTCCTCTGAGGAGAAGAGGTTAATGCAGGAGATGAGTACGTGGCGTTCCGCGTGAAACCAGTCTGAGGAGTGATGCAGTCGACCCACTGCATAACCACCTATCAAACCATGGCTAGCCCTCTTCTTTCATGAACTTTATCACACAGCTGATATAAGTTGACATTACTTCCAGATTGAGTCTGCTGGCGGCAGTTCAAGATTTGTCGAGGGTTAATGATTTTAGTTTTGTGGAAGTAGCTTCTGGTTCAATCCACTGCGTTATGTTGTTGTGGTCTTCATTTCGAAGACTGGTTTGATGCAGCTCTCCACCGTAGTCTTTCACGTGCAAAGCTCTTCATCGATGAACAACTGCTATATGCTGCTTCTACCTGAACCTGTTTACTGTACTTTTGATCAGGGCTACCTTTGCAATTTTTACTTTCACGCTCACTTCCCTCTATTACCAAAGTAACTATTCTTTGCTGCCTCAGGATGTGACACATCCTCCTGTCGCTAGTATTATTCCACAAATTTACTTTTCCTCAATTCTGTTCGGTAGTTCGTCATCAGTTACTCGATCTTCCCGTCCAATCTTTAGCGTTATTACGTATCACAATCTTTCAGAGACTTCTGTTCTCTTTCTGTCTGATCCGCTGAACGTCCATGTTGCACGTTCGTACAAGGCTAATTCTAGACAAGCGCCATCCGAAAAAAAGTTTCTAGCACTTAAATTTATATTAAATGTTAACAAATTCCTCTTTTCCCTACAAGCTTTACTTGCCGCCCTATATTTTATTCTCTCTCTACTGCTGGTCTCATCAGTTATCTTACAGCACAACTCAGTTACTATTCTTAGAATATTATTTGCCTGTCTAATTCTCTCACAATCTCGTTATTTATTTCACTTGTTTTCCGTTACTTTTGTTTTACTTTCGTTGAAATTCACCTTACAGTCTCTTTTCAAGACGCTATCCATTCCATTCAACTGCTGCTCCGTCCTTTGCTGTGATCGACAGAATTACAATCTCATCGGCGAACATGATAGTTCTTATTTCTTTTCCCTGAATTTTAATTCCCTTTCAGAATTTCTCTTTGCTTTCGTTTAATGGTTTCTCGACGGAATGGCTGAAGAACACTGGGCATAGCCTACAATGCTATCTCACGCATTTCGCGACCACTTCTTTTCTGTCATGACGTTCGACTCTTACGACTATAGTCTATTTGCGTTACATACTCAAAACAAAGTGACGGATCTGTGAAGTATTAGGTGAAGTAGAACATCTGGAACAGTAACTAACCACTCATAACTGGTTACCTACCAGTCACCACTCTCTTACAATTCGCGAACAGGTTACCGATGTATTTCCAATGTACCAAAAGAAATACATTAATTTTGTGAACAGTCACATTATTTGTAATGGGTGTACCAACTATTGTGTCGTGCTATGAAGCATCTTTTTCGAAGCTCTAGACGACGTGTGAGCAGTTTACTCATGCATAGTGCAACTATCTCGCAGTGTAACAGAACTTGGAAAACTTTCACGGCACTTGGAGTACAAAACGTTATAAACATCCGTGATTCATACATAAAAATGATGGAGCACCTAGGCTTGCACATAAATGTTACGTCATTTCATAAATGTAGATTTCTATTCTGGAATCCACCCTTTAGTGAATGTCGCAGTATGCTTTTTGTAAGGCTAGCATCTCTCCTCCATGTTCCGATTGCGAAAGCCCACAGAAAGACCGACAGTAGGTAGGCCTCCATGTGCGTTCCAGTTCCTCTGCTCATTTCTCGGCATGCACGTGGGCAAAATTAATATGTTGCCCGACTCTGCGTAGAACGTACACTAACGTATTTTTACCAGTAATCGTGTTCCTGATACACAATGCCTCTGGTGTAGCATTTGCTGCCGGAGTTTGTTGAGTATCTTTGTAATGCTTTCGTGCGGACTAAATACATTGTAGGGAAATGCGCCGCTTTTCTTTGCGTTTTCTCTGCTGTTTTGCTTTATGTAGTTTTGGAATGATCAATATTCAGGGATAAGACAGATCATTCGAAGCAAAAATGTATATTAAAAAAATGTTCAAATGTGTGTGAAATCTTATGGGACTCAACTGCTAAGATCATCAGTCCCTAAGCTTACAGACAACTTAACCTAAATTATTCAAAGTACAAACACGCACACCCATGCCCGAGGGAGGACTCGAACCTCCGTCGGGACCAGCCGCACAGACCATGACTGCAGCGCCTCAGACCGCTCGGCTAATCCTGCGCGGCAGTATAGTAAACTTGTGCTCTAAAATGCGTACTTTAGGAGTTACGAGCACTTTTTTGTCTATTCTACTACAACCTCTTTGCTTTCTGTATTTTTTTAGAGCAAGAGGTATGGCCCAAAACAAAAAACTGTCTAGGATACACGGGCTCTAAGATATACTTTTCATTGGAATACCCGTGTGTAGAGAAGATGAACAGGTGCTTATGGCTCTGAGACATATACTTTAGAGACGATGTTAACTAACATTTTTTCCTTGTTTTTGTACATAGTAACATCTCTCAGAAGCATGGAAAGCAGAGAGCTCGTAATAGAAGAAATCTGTTTCTGAGTAAGTAACTAACCAAAGTGCTCGTAACTCTTAAGGCATACACTTTGGAGCCGATTTCTACTAGTCTTTCTTTGCTTAGAATGATCCTTCCTGTCATATCGCTGACTATTGACCATTACTCCTGGGACACTCTGGATTAAATAAACCTGGTAAAAATTCGAGACTGACTCGCAGATCTCAAGAATTGGGCGGACAAGTATTTTGTGAGGTGGATGAATTATATTTCCTTAGAGTTCTTATAATGAATTTGATTTAGGCATCTGCTTGTTCTCCAAATACACTAATCTGAAAAACCTAAGGATAATGCAGATGAAGTAACATAACCTGTTAACATTCCGGTGTGAACGAATGGAAGAGCGAGAGCTTGTTGCCAGAGGTCTCCCAGTCGTCTCAAACAGGTGGACGTCACATGGAGTAATATCACCATGATCACACGCCTTATTAAAAACCGGGTCCTGCCTTTTATAATATCCAGGGGACCATAAAAAATAGCAGTTATTTCAGTTTTATTCAAAGTGTCGCTTCTGTTGGTCCCAGTGCGTATTTCTTTCAGTTACCTTTATATAACACTGTACATTTCTGTCTATGTATGGCCCAAGTTTCTTCGAGCTGTGGTGCTTAGCATTGACACACCATGTGAATGTTGTTTCCGACCTTAAGTTTTGCAAACCAGTGTAGTTTTGTGTATTGGTAGAACTAAGGTCACTTCTGACCGGAGCCTAATAAATATCTTACGGTTGTTACTGTTACTAGTGAGTTGTAGCTGCGAGTGATTCATAGCATTTATACTGTACTCAAAGTCTGATCGGACTTTTCACGTATTTATGCATAGTAAGTTCCATCTGTTTATCGAATGTGTCAACTGTCAGTCTCTGCCTGAAGTATCGAACGTCTGTAGGTCTTTCCACATTTCGCTATATTTTCCTGACGTGCTGTCTCTCCAATATACGACAACATCTCCAGTTAAGAGTCTCACACAGCTTCCCTCGCAAACCACCAGATCTTTTGTCCATAAGTGAGAATCGAGTAAGTGACATCCCTCCTTTCACTTTGTGTTTCGTTCCGGACGATGAAATAAGGTTTCCCAAATGATTGCACGCAGACTGGCACGAAATGTGTAGCAGACGAGATGTTGAAGCAAATATGAGTTCATAAATGGAAAGATATACTTATTTTCTTGCTGTATAACGTCGGAGTCCGGCGTAAAAGCTACGCTTGGTGGCACTTCCACGGCCTTCGCTCTTAATATCAGCAAGTTTATTACTTCACTTTGAGAGAAGTTAAACTGCCGGCATTAATAACTTCTATGTAATCGTACTCGTCTTTTCAAAAGCTTACGAACGTCGCTGAATAAAGCTCCATTGAGTAAAAGGCGTACTACATTCAGTATCTCGAATGATACAAAAGTTGCGAATAATAACTGTTAAAGAAAATTACGTAATCCTCGTCAAAAAATAACTAATGGAGAACCTAGTTGCGGTAATTCGATCTGTTCAAGGATTAATTCGATTTAATCGCTGTAGTGTGAAATGTAGTGGCCCTAAAACATTCGCTTGGCGTACTCCAGTAGCAAGTTTCTCATCTGACAATCTCGTCCAGCTTGAGATGAAGAAGATGAGTTCTGTATGCTAGGAAGTCCTTGAATACAGTCACAAAGTTACTCCTACACTACATAACCCGGCTTTATGTTCAGTAAGTTACAGAGCAGAACAACGACGTGTAGAAGTCGGGAACATGCCATTAGACTTGCTGACGTTGTCTGAAGCACTCTTGATCTCTTGGACAATGCGGGAGCTTATGTTAATATGATCTTCGTCTCTCCATTTAAAACTTCGTATCGACTTACCGTATTAAATGATATCCTTGTTTGCATATATGTCATTCTTACAACGCTCTATTCAGTTTATGTTTTCTGCTTTCCGTTAAAATAACATAATAATAATAATAATAATAATAATAATAAGTTAGTCCCGTGTGGAGTTGATAGTCCCCCATCGGGCGCCTCCCCAGGTGGCGGATAGGGGAATGCTCTCCAGATATGGAGGGTACCGGGGAAATAAAATACCCGGGGTGGACAAAACCTATCAACCGAAATCCACTAACGTCTGCCTGGTATCCAGCGATTAGGGGTCAGCGTCTGTTCGCCTAGATGGTGCAGCTGCAGTAACCTTTTTGATCTCAACAATCAAGTCGTATTCCTCTTGATCTTTCCTCGGAAGGACGACCACCACCAAGTTAGTTTTCAACTTGAAAACCAAACATGATGATAACACAAGGAATGAATCCACTACCCCGTGCAGCAGTCGCAAGGCTGGGTTTACCTGGTCATCGGATTCCAGGGGACCAGGAGCATCATGTTACGCCTAAGGTTGAGAACCAGACGACGTCCAAATCATTACACACAAAACAAAGACACGTCATCGGTACACTTAATACTAATACTCTTTTCAAACTGGGCAAGATCAGACGTGCTGCAAAATTTCCAGATCAAAATCCTTGCAATCCAGGAAACACGATTTACGGACGAAAACCATTTTGATACAGACAACTACAGGATCTACAAAGGGAAACCAGCAGTTAAAACTAATGAGAAAGGACTCAAACAGTTTGGCACAGCATTTGCAGTCCACATATCTATCAGTGACTCTGTCATTGACTTCCAGTCTGCCTCAGAACGTATATCAACGCTCTCCGTCAAATCGGCCAACAAAGCATATACCCTGATCAACGCACACGCACCCACAAATAACTATAACAAGAAGAACCGCTAGAAAGTGGTTGACTTCTGGAATGACCTTGAAGAGACGACAAACAAAATTGCCAAACACAATGTAATAATCTTGTTAGACGACTTTAACGCACAATTAGGTAAAGAGAAAAAATACAGGAAAATCACCGGAATCCATACAGCACATAAGAGAACTAACAAGAATGGGGAAAGATTGATAAGCTTTTGCGAAAATTTCGGCCTCGTAATTGTGTCAACACAATTCAAAAAAATGGTTCAAATGGCTCTGAGCACTATGGGACTCAACTGCTGTGGTCATAAGTCCCCTAGAACTTAGAACTATTTAAACCTAACTAACCTAAGGACATCACACACATCCATGCCCGAGGCAGGATTCGAACCTGCGACCGTAGCGGTCGTGCGGTTCCAGACTGTAGCGCCTTTAACCGCTCGGCCACTCCGGCCGGCTACACAATTCAAAAAACCCAACAAGAAACTGTATACTTGGAAGTCGCCCAACACAACGTTGGGTGAATTCCACATAGACCATGTGGCCATCTCCAAGAGTAACACAGCAGAAATTCTGAATATGTAAACGAGAAGAGGATTTTTTGACTCAGACCACCATCTTCTACAGATAAAGACCAGATTACAACCCAATAGAAAAAAGCCAAAACTAAACAAAGTGCTGAGACCAGACCCCGAATACATAAAACTCAACAAGGAAAACATCTTACAGGAAATTAGTCAGACAAACACCACAAACTGGACAGAACTTGTGGACGTCCTCAAATCCACAATGAAATTGGGTCAACCCCCGAGAAGGAGAAAACACAGGTGGTGGAATATAATATGTGACCAAGCAATAGAAGAAAGGACCAATGCCTGGAAAAACTTCAATAGTCACAAAACATCAGAAAAATGGCAACAATTTCTAGTAATCCGAAAACAAACATGGAAAACTTTTCGGATGGAATAAAGAAATTACGACAAACGGCGACTAGATGAGATAGAACAAGACTTTAAGAAGAACAATACTAGGAATTTTTATAAGACGTTTAAAGAACATATTGCAGGATACTAGCCACCCAATCTTTGCTTCAAGAAACTGGATGGTTCACTAGAAACTAACACGAAGAATAACTGCCAAATCCTCGCAGACTATTTCAACAAACATCTCAACTGCGAAAGACCTACAGAGGACATTCACTACGAGACGTCTACACCAAATCCTGACGCTAAACCGCCAACCATCAACGAGATAGTAGAAATTATCAAGACACTGAAAAACAATAGAGCCCCAGGAAAAGACGAAATTATTGCAGAACTATGGAAACTAAATGATGAAAGAGTAACAGGAAAAATTCACAAAATCACATTAAACATTTGGGAAACAGAACAGATCCCATCTGAATGGAAATGCGCACTCATCCATCCACTCCAGAAAAAAAGGGGACAAAACTGAACCAAATAATTACAGGGGTATCTCACTCGTACCGGTCACATATAAAATCCTATCAAAAGTTCTCATGAATAGATTATAAGAACAAGCTGACCCACAAATAGGAGAATACCAGGCTGGTTTTCGCAAGGGACGATCATGCATAGAGCAGATCTGGAATCTGAAAATGATTCTCCAGATGAGAAACACCCGAAACACAGTGGTTACTTTTGTAGATCTTAAAAAGGCCTACGACTCAATAGACAGAGTAGTGCTCTGCAAGACGCTGGAAGAATTCAGCATTGACAGAAAGACAAGAGCAATCATTCAGGAAACATTAACTGACACAGTCTCCAAGGTTAAATTTATGGGGGATATCTCGGAACCATTTGTAATCCAAACTGGAGTGCGACAGAGTGACGTACTTTCACCATTTTTAATATCATTCTTGAAAAAATCATCAGGACATGGGAAAAAGAAGTCAAAGGAATCCAAATTGGCATTAGAAAAGAATAGATTCAATGTGAAGTGTTTAGCTTTTGCAGATGACCTTGCAAGCCTCACAAATAATAGAAAAGAAGCCACTAACGCCATAGAGAAGTTACACGAAATTGCACAAAGAACTGGCCTGCAAATCTCATATGAGAAAACCCAGTACATAGAAAGAGTGCCACAAGACAAATAGCCTATTGTGACAACCCATGGGAAAATCGTACAAGTACCACATTTTAAGTACCTGGGAGAAATCATCCAGCCATCAGGGATCAACCTAAAGGCCAATGAGGAGAGAATAAAAAAACTACAGAAAGCATATAAACTCACGTGGAACTATTATAACAAAAAGTCCATATCCATTAACACAAAATTGAGGCACTACCTCACTGTCGTACTTCCGGAGGCACTGTATGCATCTGAAACAACACAAATAGGTGGGCAAACTAAAATCAAAGAAATAGAGAAACAAGAAAGGAAAATTCTCAGGAAAATTTTTGGCCCGATACAAGAGCAAGGAATCTGGAAGAAGAGACCAACATCAGAATTATATAAATACACGGACAAGATTACGGATACAATAAGGAAAAGAAGAATGCAGTTCTACGGACATATCCACAGGATGAATGAAAACAGAATTTCAAAGCGAATTCTTAAAGTCATCAACTCAGGCAGGGGAAAAACAAAATGGATAAAAGAAGTTGAAGAGGACCTCAGACAAGCACACATAACAGTAAACGATGCAGAAAATAGAACTGAATTCAGGATCATCATCAAAAAACATAAATTTGACACCACAACTCAGAAGAGACCAGGATGCAAATGGACAGCGGAGCGAAAGAAACAACACAGTGAACACATGAAGAAAATTTGGGCTCAGAAAAATCATAAACAATCATCATAAAGGAATTCAAGTTCAAACGCTCTCTTAAATGGGAATAATCGAAAATAATAAATAATAATAATAATAATAATAAGTTAGTATTTAAAAAATTTTTTCAACTAAATAACTTTCTCCATAGAAGTCACCATGGATTCCCGAAACATAGATCATGCGATAATCAGCTCGCGCTCTTCACAGATCATGTCATGGAGAAAATAAAATATGTACATACGGGGTTGGTGGCCTTTCGAGAAGCACCTCGATTAGTACCACCGTCATGACTTCTGAAGAAAATACATCCTGTGGTGAATCTAACAGGATTCACGACTTTGTGTAACGTAGGACACGACACGTTGTCGTGGATGAAGGATCAATCAAACATGTAATATCTCTTGTGCCACGGGGTATTGTAGCAGGACCTTTGATACCCATGTTATGCTTTAACGACATAGCAGATATCAGTAGTATCCATCTCAGGATATTGAGTCTTGATTACTTCGAAGAACTTCACTGCTGAAAGAAATGAAATTGCCTCATCTTATCTATTTCAGTATTGTTTGTGTGGTGTCACCGCCAGACACCACACTTGCTAGGTGGTAGCCTTTAAATCGGCCGCGGTCCGTTAGTATATGTCGGACCCGCGTGTCGCCACTATCAGTGATTGCAGACCGAGTGCCGCCACACGGCAGGTCTAGAGAGACTTCCTAGCACTCGCTCCAGTTGTACAACCGACTTTGCTAGCGATGGTTCACTGACAAAATACGCCCTCAGTTGCCGAGACGATAGTTTAGCATAGCCTTCAGCTAAGTCATTTGCTACGACCTAGCAAGGCGTCATTATCAGTTACTATTGATATTGATTCATGTACCGTCAGACCGACGTTCACCGTTAATGGATTAAAGTTAAGTATTCCACCAGCTACGTCCGTTTTTCTAAATTCTAATTTCCTTGTCCTGTTCCAGACCTCACGCCAGCCTGCGTGAGCTAAAACGCGTGCCTTTCGGCCTCCTCTAGTAACACGGTGTTGGCTCTGCTGCCAACCGAAACAGCTTGAACCTCTGGATTCTGTCAGACATATATTTAATTTTCGTTGGAAACAAGAAGTTCATGCACCGTCACCCCTGACCGTTACATCTGACCTGTTTAGGGTTAATAATATTCGTTGTGAAACGACAGCTATAGAAAGAATAATACGATAGGAAATAATAAAGAGGAGCAAATTGAGTTGCCTAATATTAGCTGTAGTATCCAATTATATTTCAATACAATATAAACTTTATGCAAAGACTGGGAACTAGCCCCTAACCAACTGTAACGGAAAGTTGTGCGCGTCACAAAATGCAAAAGCATGTTATCCCTTCACAAGCGGTTAGTGAGTCAAAACTACAATCACTCATGACATGCAGTGCTTGGGAGTAACAAAACGTTGAGCTATAAAGTAGAAAGAACACATGTGTTCAGTTTCTTGTAAAGTGAGTTACATACGACTATTCTTTCGTGGGCTGCTACGAGATTGCATTTTATTCTTATAGCTGCAACTGTAACTTCATAGGCAATAAAAAAGGTTACTAAGAGACTAAGAAAATCAGCTAAGCAGGTCTGAGCAGCAGAGATGTTAAATCAAAGGGATTACGTCTCTATGAATACTTTATGCAATTAATTCGTCGCAGGTGGCTGAGTTTCATAATTAAGTTTTCTCTTCTTCAATAAAAGCTGCGTCGTTAATGGAGCCGGTAGCTACTTTTGAAGGTCTCGCAGCAAAAACAAAGGAAACAAGCTAGCTGCGGGCAATTTCCTAGCCGTCGACACGTCAATTAAAAGTTAGAAACAGAATTCTGCACGAGAGTGCGTTTAATAAGGATATCGGCGACTGTTAAATATTCACAAAGAGGGAGTGGAATTATTACCAGGTATTAGAAAGGTCATGGGGGCACCAGATGAACAAAGATTATCGCCTGTACCTAGAACTGAGGTATTTCAGCCAATGTTTAAATAGTATGTTGGCAGCTGTGTCTGAACCGTGTCAGAAGTTAGCAAACAAAATCTAAAGATCAACTGTTGCCAAAAATAACAATGGCTGTAGCTAAGACTAATTATCGAAGACTAAAAGGAGAAAAATAAAAGCAAATTAAGATATTACTGTATATATACTGAGATGGTATCTGTTCTTTCGGACTTAGTATATATACAGCTCACCGGCCACTTGACCATCTTCTTCTTCTGTGCGAATGCACAAACAGTGCCCGAACTCTTACGGGAATCGGCAACGCGCCGCGAGTAATGAGTATAATGGGCGGGGGCACTACGAATGTAGTGCGGGACAATACGTTGAGAGTGTGGGTTTCGCGGGAGGCGCGCCAGAGATAAATCCCTGCAGTCGCGCTGTCCTCTGTGTCCTCGGTGGCTCAGATGGATGGAGCGTCTGCCATGTAAGCAGGAGATCCCGGGTTAGAGTCCCGGTTGTGGCACACATTTTCATCTGTCCCTGTTGAAGTATGTCAACGCCTGTAAGCAGCTAAGGGTGTTCATTTCATTGTAATTTAAAACATTACTACTTAGGATTTTAGGAGAAGCAGCAGCAATAGCTCTCCGAATAATAAGCGACGGTGTATTTAAGGAAGAAAGTACGGAAATATATGACGGAGTACTGAAAAGAAACTCCTCCGAATATTTTTCTGTGAAAACTCCTAAGAGATTGTAAACTTTATTAAGATTCTACATCTTCATTCTTCATATCTACATGTTTGTTTTTCACCATAGTCATCCTGGAAACAAAGACATTACTGCCAACGAGAGACCAGTTCGTTGATACCATCACTGCAGAATGTTTGACTTTTTTGACAGAGCCACAGCCTCATCTCTGCTCGCATCCTTTCATCACCGCCAGTGTCAAGTCCTCGAAGGTGTTCCTTGTTTTCGAATACATGGAAAGTTATGGAGGCTAAGCTGGGACTGTATGAAGGATGATCGATGACAGCGAACCCAAGGCGTCGAATTACTGCAGATGTCGCAGCCCTTGTGTTTGGCCTGGCGCTGTCATCCTGCAGAAAGGAGTATTCCAAGTGTGGACGAATTCTTCATTTCGTGATTTCAGTTTTCTGAGGGTGTCTAACACCCTGACATAGCTACATTACTCACTGCCACGTTACACATCCTCTAGATGAAAAGGGTTGCAACTTAATTTAATATCCAAATCTACTCAGAACAGAATATTAAGTTCCGAGGGATTGCTTTTGAGGACAACGTCGTACAAATACAGATGTAAATATTAAGTAAGTTTGTTACTTCTATTAAGCTGCCGATAACGAACATGAAAAACTATAATAATTCGCCATTATTTTATTTGTAATATTCCAGATATGTTAACCAGGAACTTTAATGTAGCCAACTGTGAAAAGTAGCAGTCCGCGTTTTGCAGCGCCGACCGCAATGAGACTTAAAGACAGGAAGAAAGTCAGTGGGGAAGAGTTTGAGAAAACCAGCCAACCAGTTTCGAAACTAAGATTTATCAGCCCTTGAAGTCAGTGAGGTTCTGGAAGATAACTACAGGGATGCGGAGCCATGCCGACTCATCTGCAGTAGGTTTCTCCGTTGAAATCAACGGCGCGTACAGCCCGACATAGGTGATCCCACAGATTATCGACTGGGTTTAATTCCGAGCAGTTTGGTCAACAGGGGAGTATGCTAAAGTCACCCTGGTGCTCTTCGAAGCGCGCTTACCCGCTGGGACCAGTTGGAAACGTTGCATTGTCCTCCTGATAGATGTCATCATGACGAGGAAAAACAGACTGCACGTAGGGGTAGACTTTACTCCCCAAGGATAGATGTTTACTTGTGCTGACCCACTGTACCTTCTATAATGGCGAGATCACCTAGGGAATGTCACAGAAACGGTCGTCAAACAATAAAGCTCCATTCTCCGGACTACATCCTATGCTTTCAGACGTTTCACGCAGTAAACGCCAACAGCCATCTCTCCGATGCAGCATAAAACGTACACTACTGGCCATTAAAATTGCTACATCAAGAAGAAATGTAGATGATAAACCGGTATTGATTGGACAAACATATTATACTAGAACTGACATGTGTTTACATTTTCACGCAATTTGGGTGCATACATCCTGAGAAATCAGTACCCAGAACAACCACCTCTGGCCGTAATAACGGCCTTGATACGCCTGGGCATTGAGTCAAACAGAGCTTGGTTGGCGTATACAGGTACAGCTCCCCATGCAGCTTCAACACGATACCACAGTTCATCAAGAGTAGTGACTGGCGTATTGTGACGAGCCAGTTGCTACACCACCATTGACCAGACGTTTTCAGTTGGTGAGAGATCTGGAGAATGTGCTGGCCAGGGCAGCAGTCGATCATTTTCTGTATCCAGAAAGGCCCGTACAGCGCCTGCAACATACAGTCGTGCATTATCCTGCTGAAATGTAGGGTTTCGCAGGGATCGAATGAAGGGAAGACGACGGGTCGTAACACATCTCAAATGTACAGGACAGGGATCGAATGAAGGGTAGAGCCACGGGTCGTAACACATCTGAAATGTAACGTCCACTGTTAAAAGTGCCGTCAATGTGAACAAGAGGTGACCAAGACGTGTAACTAATGGCACCCCATACCATCACGCCGGGTGATACGCCAGTATGGCGACGACGAATACACGCTTCCAATGTGCTTTCACCGCGATGTCGCCAAACACGGATGCTACCATCATGATGCTGTAAACAGAACATGGATTCATCCGAAAAAATGACCTTTTGCCATTCGTGCATCCAGGTTCGTCGTTGACTACTCCATCGCAGGCACTCCTGTCTGTGATGCAGCGTCAAGGGTAACGGCAGCCATCGTCTCCGAGCTGATAGTCCATGCTGCTGCAAACGTCGTCGACCTGTTCGTGCAGATGGTTGTTGTCTTGCAAACGTCCCCATCTGTTGACTCAGGGGTCGAGACGTGGCTGCACGATCCGTTACAGCCATGCGGCTAAGATGCCTGTCATCTCGACTGCTAGTGATACGAGGCCGTTGGGATCCAGCACGGCGTTCCGTATTACCCTCCTGAAACCACCGATTCCATATTCTGGTAACAGTCATTGGATCTCGACCAACGCGAGCAGCAATGTCGCGATACGATAAACGGCAATCGCGATAGGCTACAATCCGACCTTTATCAAAGTCGGAAACGTGATGGTACGCATTTCTCCTCCTTACACGAGGCATAACAACAACGTTTCACCAGGCAACGCCGGTCAACTGCTGTTTGTGTATGAAAAATCGGTTGGAAACTCTCCTCGTGTCAGCGCGTTGTAGGTGTCGCCACCGGCGCCAACGTTATGTGAATGCTCTGAAAAGCTAATCATTTGCATATCACAGCATCTTCTTCCTGTCGGTTAAGTTTCGCGTCTGTTGCACTTCATCTTCTTGGTGTAGCAATTTTAATGGCCAGTAGAGTAATTTATCTGAAAAGGTTACTTGTCGCCGCTCAGTTTACGTCCAGTGACGGTGCTGATGTGCAGTTTCCAGTCTTCGTCGCCGATGAACAGGGATCAGGATGGATGCAGGAACAATGGACCTACTGTGGAAGCCGAAACGCAGGAACATTCGGCGAACGGTCATTGAGGATACACTGTTGGCAGTCCCTTTGTTCATCTGGACTGTCAGTTCCTCAACACTTGTACGCTATTCGTCCGCATACAGTGGGGCGTCTACGTTTTAAGAAAGACTATGCATGGCTTTGGGGAATCGGCAGCTGTAATAATCAGTGAAGCAACGTTTTTGCCATGTGATTGTATTCATGAACAAAATTAAAGTGTACTGGAGTTCTATTCAGTCAAGGAAGTACGACTCTCGTCCTACCTGACGACTGATTGTTTGATAAACTACTGTACGTTCAATTTTGCCCTCTTGTTACTGTAAAGTCATAGAAAAAGAGTAAAGTTATCTTAAGTTTTGAGAAACTAACCATCAGAGAGTTGGGTAGTGTTGAAGAAGTAAACTGATTCCAATTATCAGGTTTAAGTTAAATCTTGAGAATAAACTTCACATGGTTTACAACTGGGTATATACGCTTGCTGAAGACCATGAAAGCCTTATAACTTTTCTGTCTTATTGTAAAATAAATGTGTTTAGAGCGTAGTTGTTCAAACCTCAGTGTGACCTCTAAAAGCTTAGTAAACAGTTAGCAGTATGTGAAGCGGTTATTCAAAAAGTTGTAATGTTTATTAACTAGAGTTCTACATAAAACTGAAAAGAGCTTCTACTGGTGTAGACAATATTTCGAGAATTCATCTTTTTGCTAAGAGCTGAGTAATACGATGCAACATGGCACAACTGTGCAGCAATGTTGGGTTCTTTTTTGGGCTACTGATGTCAGATAAATGTTTTTAAAAGCTTCTCGAGACATCCTGTAAGCCTCCAAAACGTTTCTCTTCTCTAAACCCATGTCCTGTCACGGTTCAAAAAACACACTAATGTTAAAAAACGCAAGCGTCTAGACTAGAAAAAACGGTCATTTATAAAGCAGCTCTGTGACGGTGGAAAAACAGGACAGTGGGCAAGATGCAAACAAATTAATGGAAAGACTTTGGAATGTGCCGCTGCGTGAGATTGTTGCTGATCGACTGCACTCATCGAGCAGACGATGAATGAATCAGAGGGATGGAATTACTGGACATATATGTATTACAATATTGGCCATTGCCGGCCGCGGTGGTCTAGCGGTTCTGGCGCTGCAGTCCGGAACCGCGGGACTGCTACGGTCGCAGGTTCGAATCCTGCCTCGGGCATGGGTGTGTGTGATGTCCTTAGGTTAGTTAGGTTTAAGTAGTTCTAAGTTCTAGGGGATTTATGACCTAAGATCTTGAGTCCCATAGTGCTCAGAGCCATTTGAACCATTTGAACCAATATTGGCCATTAGAACTGAAACATCATGGAATTGATATGAACAAACGTGAAACTGGCATAGATTCGAGGATGTACCTCAATTATTAGCAGTTAAGCTCAAGGATATGAAGTAGTTACGAATGACGCCACCCACATTCTGTAAGCACACAGGTGCCAAAAGCCAAGGGATAGCGATATGCGCGTATAGAAGTGGCGGCAGTGTCGCCTACTCTAGGTATAAAAGGGCTGTGCATTAGCGGAGCTGCCGTTTGTACTCAGGTGATTCATGTGAAAAAGTTTCCGACGTGATTATGGCCGTACAACAGGAATTAAGACATTTTGAACGCGGAATATTAGTAGGACCTAGATACGTGTGCCATTCGATTTTGGAAATCGTTCGGAAGTTCAATATTCCGAGATCGGTAGTGTGAAGAATGTGACGTGACTAATAAATTTCAATGTCTCTCACCAAGAAAAATGCAGTGGGCGCTGCTTTCATTTAACGACCGACAGTAGCGGCGTTTCGATTTCGGAAATCGGTCGGAAGTTCAATATTCCGAGATCGATAGTGTGGAGAATGTGCCGAGACTAATAAATTTCGAGCAATATCTCTCAACAAGGAAAATGCAGTGGGCGCTGCCTTCATTAAACGACCGACAGTAGCGGCGTTTCGATTTCGGAAATCGGTCGGAAGTTCAATATTCCGAGATCGATAGTGTGGAGAATGTGCCGAGACTAATAAATTTCGAGCAATATCTCTCACCAAGGACAATGCAGTGGGCGCTGCTTTCATTTAACGACCGACAGTAGCGGCGTTTCGATTTCGGAAATCGGTCGGAAGTTCAATATTCCGAGATCGATAGTGTGGAGAATGTGCCGAGACTAATAAATTTCGAGCAATATCTCTCACCAAGGAAAATGCAGTGGGCGCTGCCTTCATTTAACGACCGACAGTAGCGGCGTTTCGATTTCGGAAATCGGTCGGAAGTTCAATATTCTGAGATCGATAGTGTGGAGAATGTGCCGAGACTAATAAATTTCGGGCAATATCTCTCACCAAGGAAAATGCAGTGAGCGCTGCCTTCTATTTAACAACCGACAAAAAAATGGTTCAAATGGCTCTGAGCACTATGGGACTCAACTGCTGAGGTCATTAGTCCCCTAGAACTTAGAACTAGTTAAACCTAACTAACCTAAGGACATCACAAACATCCATGCCCGAGGCAGGATTCGAACCTGCGACCGTAGTGGTCTTGCGGTTCCAGACTGCAGCGCCTTTAACCGCACGGCCACTTCGGCCGGCAACAACCGACAGTAGCGGTGTTTGTGTAGAGTTGTCAGTGGCAAGAAACAGGCAACAATACTTGAAATAACCGCAGAGATCAGGGTAGGATGCACGACTGACGTATCCGTTACGACACTGCGATGAAATCTGACCCTTAATGGGCTACGGCAGCAAAGTGAGTGCCTTTGCTAACAGCACGACATTGACTGGAGTACCTCTCCCTCCTTGTGGTCGTATAAGCTGGACCTAGGCGTGTGGAAAGACGTGGTCTGGTCATAAGAGTCCCGATTTCAGTTGATGAGAGCTTATAGTAAGGTTCGAGAGTGGCGAAGACCCCGTGAAGTTGTCAACAAGACACTGTGCAAGCTCCATAATGGTGTGAGCTGTGTTTATTTGGAATGGACTGGGTCATCTCGTCCAACTAGACCTGTTACCCACTTGAAATGGTTATGTTTGCCTACTTGGAGGCCATTCGCAGGCAATCATGGACTCCATGTTATGGATGACAAAGTGTCATGCCCCGGGGCCACAACTGTTCGCGACTGGTTTGAAGAACATTGTGGACATTTCAAGCAAACGATTTGGCGACTCGGACGTCCAACATAAATCCCATTGAACATTTACGATACATAATCGAGTGGTCAGTTCTTGCACAAAATCCTGAACTGGCCACACTTTCGTAATTATGGAAAGCTGTAGAGACAGCATGGCTCAGTATTTCTGCAGGGGACTCCCGATGACTTTTTGAGACCATACCACGTGGAGCTGCGCTACGCCGGGAAAAAGGGAGGTCTGAAGCTATATTAGTAGGTATCTCACGACTTTTTCACGAGTGTGTATAAAGAATGTGGGTGGCGTTATTCCTAACTACTTCGAATATTTAAGCTTAGCTGCTAATAATTCATGTACATCCGTTTTCCGCACTGTCGCCTGATAAACAAAGCAAGAGACTACGGAATATCAGACCAGCTGTGTGGCTGGATTGAAAAGTTTTTAGCAAACAGAACACAGCATGTAGTTCTCAATGGAGAGACGTCTACAGACTTTAAAATAACCTCTGGCGTGCTACAGGGGAGTGTTATGGGACCACTGCTTTTCAAAATATATATAAATGACCTAGTAGATAATGTCGGAAGTTCCATGTGGCTTTTCGCGGATGATGCTGTAGTATACAGAGAAGTTGCAGCATTAGAAAATTGCAGCGAAATGCAGGAAGATCTGCAGCGGATAGGCACTTGGTGCAGGGAGTGGCAACTGACCCTTAACATAGACAAATGTAATGTATTGCGAATACATAGAAAGAAGGATCCTTTATTGTATGATTATATGATAGCGGAACAAACACTGGTGGCAGTTTCTTCCGTAAAATATTTGGGAGTATGCGTGCGGAACGATTTGAAGTGGAATCATCATATAAAATTAATTGTTGGTAAGGCAGGTGCCAGGTTGAGATTCATTCGGAGAGTCCTTAGAAAATGTAGTCCATCAACAAAAGAGGTGGCTTACAAAACACTCGTTCGACCTATACTTGAGTATTTCTCATCAGTGTGGGATCCTTACCAGGTCGGGTTGACAGAGGAGATAGAGAAGATCCAAAGAAGAGCGGCACGTTTCGTCACAGGGTTATTTGGTAAGCGTGATAGCGTTACGGAGATGTTTAGCAAACTCAAGTGGCAGACTCTGCAAGAGAGGCGCTCTGCATCGCGGTTCTGCATGAGGTGTCGAATATGTTGCTTCCCCCTACTTATACCTCCCGAGGAGATGATGAATGTAAAATTAGAGAGATTCGAGAACGAACGGGGGCTTTCCGGCAGTCATTCTTCCCGCGAACCATACGCGACTGGAACAGGAAAGATAGGTAATGATAATGGCACGTAAAGTGCCCTCTGCCACAGACCGTTGGGTGGCTTGCGGAGTATAAATGTAGATGTAGATGTATATGTATATGTAGTGTAAAAGGGGACATTTCTTATTCAGAAATCAAATTTAATGGTTGTCTATTTCTGACGTAGTGCAATGAAAGAATTAGACTGCTCGAAAGTCGCCTATCGAGACTGAAGTTTATCGTCTCTCGATGTTGCTGCTGGCGTTGATCGAAATCCCGCCACTGTCATGTGAATACGGAATCGATGGTTTCAGTGGTGCCCGAGAGGAAATTCAAGCTGTTGAAACAGCTACGCCACATACCTGGAGTAGATGGTGGATTCGTCTGTAACAAGACAAGTATCCACACGATTAGTATGACTACGTATAGAGCACTACAAGCTGCCAGGACGGTGACCACAGCCGCGGCAGCAGCGTAGGATAGTGCCGACAGTGACGCTGCGAACGACAGCACTACATACACGTAAGATTTTCAGAGATGTCTCGGTTCTGCAGACAGATCACGGTGGACATATCAGTGTGGGTAAGTTCCGAGGAGAATAGACGTTGCTAGACACCTCATTCGGTGGACGGTAATTTGGAGAGCTGCCGTTGCATTTCTGATTTACTGAAGCCGGTGGTAGTGTCCTACTTACAAGGTCTCCAAGATGCGATCTCACAACCAGATAACGCAAGACTGTATATTCCTTACGCTGTCCTGATTTACGTAGATTCAAAGGGTCTCTGACCGTTGCCCTGCAAAGCTCATTCTCCAAATCTCCCACACACTGAAAGCATCTGGTCATGGGTTGTCCAGAGACTGACACGCCACTACTTGCCTTCAATTATAATTGATGTTCTTGGTAGAGAGATGAAGCAGAATGGAATTTTCTACCCGTATCAGTCATCCAAGGTTATTTTGACTCCGTACCCAACAGAGTTACAGCCATTGCGGCTGCTAGAGGCGACAGCTCTTTGTAACAGATTTCGCACCCTGTATACTCCTAAATCACCAAGAACCCTGTTTAAGTATTTTTTCTATTAGTTATGTTGTTGTTGTTGCGGCCTTTAGTCTCAAGGCCGATATGTTGCAGCTCCCTAAGCTACTCTATCGCAAGCAAGCATCCTTATCTCCGAATAACCACCACAACCTTCCTTCTGTACTTGCTTACTTTATTCATCTCCTGATCTCCCTCTGCGATTTTTAGCCCCTGCACTTTCCCCCAGTTCCAACTTGGTGATCCCTTGACGTCTCAAAAAAAATGGTTCAAAGGGCTCTGAGTACTATGGGACTCAACTGCTGAGGTCATTAGTCCCCTAGAACTTAGAACTAGTTAAACCTAACTAACCTAAGGACATCACAAACATCCATGCCCGAGGCAGGATTCGAACCTGCGACCGTAGCGGTCTGGCGGTTCCAGACTGCAGCGCCCTTAACCGCACGGCCACTTCGGCCGGCCCTTGACGTCTCACAACGCGTTCTGTCAACCACTCCCTCCTTTTAGAAAAGTTGTGCCGCAAATTTCTTACTTCCCAAATTCCATTTGGTTGCATGATCTACCTATCTAATCTTCAGCACTGTTCCGTGGCACAACAGTTCAAATTCTACTATTCTCTTCTGGTCTAAAATGTTTAGTATCTATGTTTCACTTCCATGCATGGCTAAATCCAGGAAAATACGCTCAGAAAAGACTTCCTAACACTTGAATCTATACACCATCTTAGCAAACATTTCTTCTTCAGAAATTTTTCGTGGCATTTTCAGTCTCCATTTTATTTTCTCTCTGCTCCGCCCATCATCAGTTATTTTGGTGTCTAGATGACAGATCTCATCTACTACTTTAAGTGTATCGGGTTATAATCTAATACCCTCAGTAGCACGAAATTTAATATGTGTGTACTAATGGTTCAAATGGCTCTGAGCACTGTGGGACGTAACATTTGAGGTCATCAGTCCCCTAGAACTTAGAAACCTAACTAACCTAAGGACATCACACACAACCATGCCCCAGGCAGGATTCGAACCTACGACCGTAGCGGTCGCGCGGTTCCAGACTGAAGCGCCTAGAACCGCTCGGTCACACAGGTCAGCTATGTGTGTACACAATAACTATTTAATCTTCCTGATGTGTCAATGTTAAAGGCCAGTAGTAAATTAAAACATGAATAAAAACGTGTAGTTGAAGGTACAGTACAAGGAAATAATGTCAGAGAGAGGCCTACGGATAACTACATGAGTTTGATGGAGAATGATGTGGGATTTGCAAGAGGTAACGTACGGGCAAGCGCCAGAGATGGAGAAACGTAGAAGAGAAATCTTACGACTGATGATGAGACAGAAATGAAGATTCTTTGGAAACAATACGACATCGGTAGGTATTGCTGGGGGAGGGGGGGGGGCGGGAGGGTGAATGGTTTACTAACGAATAGATGGTTTAACTCACCTAGATTAACGACACAAGAACTTTTTGGAGATGGGACGACTATAGTGGTATTTTTTTTCAGGCGGTTATGAACGTGTGTGGAACAGGTAGGACGAGAGCTGCTTACGGAAACCGGATTATCGCTGACAGGATGACAGGCAGTTTACGTACGGAATGTATGTCATACTATGGCGCGCGAGTGTAATTTAGTAGCGGGCTGCGCTGTCAGTGTGGAAACTCAGGGCAAAATCCCCAAACACAGCATTGCGAGCGTCAGCGTGGCGCACTTTTTCCTCCGCCGTGTGCTGCCAGTGCTTTGACAGACGGCGCGGCGCTGCGCAAGTTAATTTGCTGCAACGCTCCCGAAACAGAGACTGCTTTTTGTGTTAGAAACAAAGACTTCAGTACGACAGTATCTTCCTCGAAAACTCTTCTTCTACAACTGCGGTAACTTGGTAACCGTCTAGCGTAAATAACGAGAGACGGTGCGACTAACGAAGGGAATGTCACTTTACCAAAGGGTACACGAACAGTTTTAGAACCCCTCCGACAAAATGTGGGAAAAATAGGCCATACAATGTTTTTTGTGAAAATTAACGTATATATTTAACGTATTGTTGACATGTAATTTATATGAGACTTCTGAAAATTGTGCTAATTAGTTCCAACAATGAAACTTCCTGGCAGATTAAAACTGTGTGCCGGACCGAGACTCGAACTCGGGACCTTTGCCTTTCGCGGGCAAGTGCTCTACCAACTGAGCTTCCCAAGCACGACTCACGCCCCGTCCTCACAGCTTTACTTCTGCGAGTACCTCGTCTCCTACCTTCCAAACTATCCTGGTAGAGCACTTGCCGCGAAAGGCAAAGGTCCCGAGTACGAGTCTCTGTCCGGCACACAGTTTTAATCCGCCAGGCAGTTTCATATCAGCGCACACTCCGCTGCAGAGTGAAAATCTCATTCTGGAAACATCCCCCATGCTGTGGCTAAGCCATGTCTCCGCAATATCCTTTCTTTCAGGAGTGCTAGTTCTGCAAGGTTCGCAGGAGAGGTTCTGTAAAGTTTGGAAGGTAGGAGACGAGGTACTGGCTGAAGTAGAGCTGTGAGGACGGGGCGTGAGTCGTGCTTGGGTAGCTCAGTTGGTAGAGCACTTTCCCCCGAAAGGCTAATATCCCGAGGTCGAGTCTCGGTCCGGCACACAGTTTTAATCTACCAGGAAGTTTCATATCAGCGCACACTCCGCTGCAGAGTGAAAATCTCCTTCTAGTTCCAACAATGTTGTAAGGCGGGAAAATTCTAGAGACTTGGATGAAATCACGAAGGGTGTCACACAGGGTTCAATATGGGGTCGACTCGTATTCATTATACGGTTTGTTAGGGGTATGAGGACTGATGTGATCATTGTACCTTAATGTGTACCCACCTCAATGCAGTGGTTGTCTTTTCTATGCGTCGGACAGTCTTCCCTCAAACATATCACATAATTTACCATCTGAATACTTCTGCTCGGCCGTAACTGCACCAAAAATTTGGTATAGACTATCCGTTTTGGTTCCACGCGTTCGCACGTTAGTACTGGATCTGTTGCCTGGGGTAAGTAAACAATTATTACTATCCTGTGCAATGCACCTGAAAACATACCACTATTAACACAAAGAGTACGAGGAGGTGGAGATCTCTTTTGAACAGCACACTGCAAGGCATCTCAGATATACTCAATATGTTTATGTATGGGCAGTCTGATGGCCAGCGGAACTGTTTAAACTCAAAAGAGTGCTCCTGGAGCCATTCTATGGAAATTCTGGACGTGTGGGGTGTCGCACTGTACTGCTGGAATTGCGTCCGTCGGAATGCAAAATGGACATGACTCAGACAAAATGCTTATGTAAGTGTCACCTGTCAGAGTCGTATCTGGACGAATCAGGGGACCCATATCACTCCAGCTACACGCGCCCCACACCATTACAGAGCCTCCACCAGCTTGAACAGACCCCTGCTGACATGCAGGGATCACCGGATTCATGAGGTAGTCTCCATACCCGTACGCTTCCATCCGCTCGACGCAATTTGCAACGAGACTCGTCCGACCAGGCAACATGTTTTCAGTCATCAACAGTCCAACGTCGATGTTGACTGGTCCAGGCGAAGCGTAAAGCTTTGTTTCGTGCAGTCATCAAGGTTAAGCGAGTGAGCCTTGGGCTACGACAGCCCACGTCGATGATGTTTCATTGGATGGTTCGCACGCTGACACTTGTTGACGGCCCAGAACTAAAATCTGCAGCAATTTTTGGAAGGGTTGCACTTCTGTCACCTTAAACGATTCTCTTCAGTCGTCTTTGGTCCCGTTCTTGCAGAATCTTTTTCGGACTGCAGCGATGTTGGAGATTTTATGTTTTACCTGATTTATGATATTCACCGTACACTCGTGAAATGTTCGTAGGGGGATATTTCCACTTCATCGCTAACTCGGAGATGCTGTGTCCCCCCGCTTGTGCGCCGACTGTAACACCACGTTTAAATTCACTTAACTCTTGATAACCTGCCATTGTAGCAGCAGTAACCGATCTAACAACTGTGACAGACGCTTGTTGTCTTATATAGGCGTTGTCAACCGCAGCGTCGCCTTCTCCCTGTATATACACCTCTGTATTTGAATATGCATGCATATACCAGTTCCTTTGTATAAACGAAAGGTGTTGTTCATAAATAGGCCTAATGACCCTTGTCAATAATTTCGCAATGTTCATACACACATAAACAGCCTACAAGACCATTCGTGGTTCTTCGTTAACAATATCTTTCATTCGCTTCAGACTATAGTTCATCAGCTTACCCTCAAGAAATTTGTAGTATAATTTTTGGTTTTTAAAACAATCTGACTTCTAAAATGTAATGTTGCTTCAATTTACATAGTTTTCCATGCAACCGACTGCATCATAATTGACTACTGTAAGAAAAAATTCAGAATAAATGTACTAAAACAAATTTTTCGTTATTCCGTAAGTCTTCTCTGCCCAGCGTTCACCAGTTAGTTTGTCGAGATGTCGTGTCTCATATAACGACTTCATTTAGCATGTGCCATACATACATTTGTTATCGAAAGTACGATATTGTAAGTTCCCGAGCGAAATTTGTTACTGAAGTGAGGATTTCCTGGTAGGGTGGATGCAGAATGCTACATTGCAGAGTCATCGGTAGATGTGGAAGTAACTTAAGGTGTGACCCAGGTATCCGTGGTGAGACCGCTGCGGCTCATGTTGTATATTAATAGCCTGGCAGACGATACTATAGGGAGCATCAGGCTTTTGAGAGACGACACTTCTACCTATAAGGAAGTACTGTATGCAAAAGAATTAAAAGTGAAGCAAATAATAACAACTAGCTACAGATGTCCATAGATGTAAAACTGCGCACTTCACAAAATGACGAAACGGTTGCAATGACGACAGTAGCTATGAGTCACAAGCGAAATCCGTCGGCTCAAAAATAATTGTCTGTAAGAATTTGTAGGCATATTCAGTGGAATGTTCACACAAGCTCAGTCACTGGTAAGGCAGGTGACAGATGGAAAGTTCCACTTAGTGACGTGTGTAAGTTCACTGACAGGAAAATAAAGAGATGTAGTCAATATGCAGAACAACCTGCTTACACAACACCCTTGTGTTTTAGCCAAGAATATTTCTCAAATGAGTGGGACCCATATAAAAGGATTAACGGGTGACATTAAACGTGTAAAAATAAAAGCAGCACGAATAGTCACAGGTTTGTTTGACCCATGAGAGAAAGTCAAGGAGAGGCTGAAGAAACTTCTCTCAGATTCCTGAAGACGGACGAAAATGTCAAATAAAAAGCCACTTATAAACTCTCCTACATAGAGCTCCCGACAGGACTGCGGAGACAGAATTAGACTAATTGGAGCAAGCACATCGGCATTTAGGCAGTCATTCGTACCGTGATATATACTTCAATGGAAAGGTTAGAAGACCAAGTAAATGGGAAGTAGTTTCTGTCATGCAGATCAAAGTCATTATAAGAGTAGATATTCTGCTCAAAAAAAAAAAAAAATACGGTAGCATTACTTTGGCCGTCTGCCATACTCCACTGAGCAACAATTGAGGACCGGGTACATTTCCCAATTAAACTTTCATCTGTCTCAAATTAAGTACACAGCAAAACATTGTTACATCCCTGATTGTGTACATAAAAGGAACTGAAATGTCAGACAAGTGTCGAAAACGAAGTGGAAACATTCATTCATCACTTCATCCCGGGCTCTTTTCATTGGACTCTAAGAGCTTCTATAACTTGTATGCCCTCCGTGAGCATTTATCATTGCCTGACACCTACGTGGCATGCGCCGCAGAAATATACGAAATTCAGGCTGTGTTTTCCGTTCACATTCTTCAATGAGAGGCCATGAGATTTCTTGGAGAGTCTGCGCTGGAACGGGACAATCATGAAGACACCTGTCAAGCATATCTGAAATATTGACGATGGGCTATAGGTCTGGACTTACCGCCGGCCATCCCTATACTTCGAAGTCCAGGATTCACAAGATATCTCTGCCTACACCTGTCACATGAGCCGTGGCGTTAGAAGGAACTCAGGGCCACCAACGCATGCGTGGTCTAGGAGGATCTATTCGGTGTACTACTACCTGGCAGTTAGCCCACCTTGGATAACGACAAGATCCAATCTGTGCAGATGTCAACTCTGAAGCCTCCCCATATCGTCACACAACCTTGGGGAGCTGTCTATTTCCTGGACAATATTTTGCAGGTGCCACTCACTAAAGGTCTCCGCACGCGACAACGGCCTCAGAGGATATCTGGAATAGTCTGTGAATAACACGTTCCGCCAGTGGCAAAGTTGCCAGTTGACATGGGAAGGGCAGAGCTGAAGGGCAATGCAAGACATTGTCGTTCAAGTGGGTCCTACAGACCTTTCTCGTACCGTGTTCAGTACTGCCTGATCAGACACAGAGGCTCCAGGGGCCATAATGGGTTCGTCTTTTGGCGGTATCAACGTAACACAGAGATGTCCAGATAGGGTCTTGACTTTGGGTTGTAATACGTCGCCGGACATGTCCAGATTGCCTTTTGCCCTGACCTGTCTCCTTGCAATACGTCCACAACCAATGAATATACATCTACATAAATACTCCGCAAGCCACCGTATATGGTACATGGAGAAGCATCGCTACGTACAGCAACGCGAATGAGCATTCATTCTTTTTTGGATCAAACTAGCACGGCATTAAAATGTCGCATGGAGTGTGCTTGTTTCAATACAGTATTCACAAATGACAACTGCCGCCTGTGTACCTCGCTATAAAACAATGGAACATCTGTAATCACATCATTCTGAGGGTACACCAGATACTGGAATGCATAACATAGTCAACAGATAGTTTGTTGGTTCTAATGGTTGCCTACAGTGAAAGCGAAGGTCTCCAGCCTTGTAGTAAGATCACAGATGCCGCCTTTATCAATTCACATTTAACGGGCTCGACGGTGATACACATGTTAACCTAGTTCTTTTGAACAGTGTATGTTGTCTACCACACGGAAACGCAGTGAAGAATGTGCTAACTCCGAGTCAGTGGCACGACGGAGCCAGAACCTTGCTCACCCCGCATAGTGGAGTTACCGCAGGTCTCGGCACTGTTGATAGCGCGTTCCGTCCCAGTTTAGAAACTGTCCGGCTTACAGGCGCATACGACGGCGCCGAACATGTCCTGTTACGTGTAGGGAACCGTCATACGCGACTGACAGCCGCGGGACATGTTCGCGGGGTGATCAGTCAATCAATCTGTGAATCAATCATCCGCTCAGTCACGCTGTACTCCGCTCAGCCTGCCCCATAAACCCGTCTATGCTGCTGTTATTACTGTCATGTCCCTGTTACTGTCCGCAGCTGAGCATCTACAGTACTGTTATTAATAAAATAGGTGCCTTGTTATAGGTGATTTAAATACAACGACACAGATAGTTTTAACAACATTATCACATCACCATGATGTGATCCGCACTTACAATTTGGTGAATGAATCAATGGAGATTGATACAAGTATGAACAAAATCAAAATTACGTTTGCAAGACTGCGTGCATAATCCTCGTATTATTCATCCAGAACAGTGAACGAACGGTTATAAAGGATACCAAGGATCCTTAACACTTTTTTTTTAATTTATTTGGGTGATCAGTCCTCTGCCTGGCTTGATGCGGCCCACCAAGAATTCCTCTCTTATACCAACCTTATACCAACCTCTTATACCAACCCATTTCCCCCTCCCCCCCCCCCATGAACCATGGACCTTGACGATGGTGGGGAGGCTTGCGTGCCTCAACGATATAGATAGCGGTACCGTAGGTGCAACCACAAAGGAGGGGTATCTGTTGACAGGCCAGACAAACGTGTGGTTCCTGAAGAGGGGCAGCAGCCTTTTCAGTAGTTGCAGGGGCAACAGTCTGGATGATTGACTGATCTGGCCTTGTAACACTACCCAAAATGGCCTTGCTGTTGTGGTACTGCGAATTGCTGAAAGCAAGGGGAAACTACAGCCGTAATTTTTCCCGAGGGCATGCAGCTTTACTGTATGATTAAATTATGATGGCGTCCTCTTGGGTAAAATATTCCGGAGGTAAAATAGTCCCCCATTCGGATCTCCGGGCAGGGACTACTCAAGAGGACGTCGATATCAAGTGAAAGAAAACTGGCGTTCTACGGATCGGAGCGTGGAATGTCAGATCCCTTAATCGGGCAGGTAGGTTAGAAAATTTAAAAAGGGAAATGGATAGGTTAAAGTTAGATATAGTGGGAATTAGTGAAGTTCGGTGGCACGAGGAACAAGACTTCTGCTCAGGTGAATATAGGGTTATAAATACAAAAACAAATAGCGGTAATGCAGGAGTAGGTTTAATAATGAATAAAAATAGTTGTGCGGGTAAGCTACTACAAAGAGCATAGTGAACGCATTATTGTGGCCAAGATAGACACGAAGCCCACGCCTACTACAGTAGTACAAGTTTATATGCCAACTAACTCTGCAGATGATGAAGAAATTTATGAAATGTATGATGATATAATAGAAATTATTCAGGTAGTGAAGGGAGACGAAAATTTAATAGTCATGGGTGACTGGAATTCGACAGTAGGAAAAGGAAGAGAAGGAAACGTAGTAGGTGAATACGGATTGGGGCTAAGAAATGAAAGAGGAAGCCGCCTGGTAGAATTTTGCACAGAGCACAACTTAATCACAGCTAACACTTGGTTCAAGAATCATGACAGAAGGTTGTATACACGGAAGAACCCTGGAGATACTAAAAGGTTTCAGATGTATTATATAATGGTAAGACAGAGATTTAGGAACCAGATTTTAAACTGTAAGACATTTTCAGGGGCAGATGTGGACTCTGACCACAATCTATTGGGTATGAACTGTAGATTAAAACTGAAGTAACTGCAAAAAGGTGGGAATTTAAGGAGATGTGTCCTGGATAAACTGACTAAACCAGAGGTTGTACAGAGTTTCAGGGAGAGCATAAGGAAACAATTGACAGGAATGGGGGAAAGAAATACAGTAGAAGAGAAATGGGTAGCTTTGAGGAATGAAATAGTGAAGGCAGCAGAGGATCAAGTAGGTAACAAGACAAGGGCTAGTAGAAATCCTTGGGTAACAGAAGAGATACTGAATTTAATTGATAAAAGGAGAAAATGCAAAAATGCAGTAAGTGAAGCAGGCAAAAAGGAATACAAACGTCTAAAAAATGAGATCGACAGGAAGTGCAAAATGGCTAAGCAGGGATGGCTAGAGAACAAATGTAAGGATGAAGAGGCTTATCTCACGAGAGGTAAGATAGATATTGCCTACAGGAAAGTTAAAGAGACCTCTGGAAAAAAGAGAACCACTTGCATGAATATCAAGAGCTCAGATGGAAACCCAGACTTAAGGAAAGAAGGGAAAGCAGAAAGGTGGAAGGAGTATATACAGGGTCTATACAGGGGCGATGTTCTTGAGCACAGTATAATACAAATGGAAGAGGAGGTAGATGAAGACGAAATGGGAGATATTATGCAGCGTTAAGAATTTGACAGAGCACTGAAAGACCTAAGTCGAAACGAGGCCCTGGGAGTAGACAACATTCCATTAGAACTACTGACAGCCTTGGGAGATCCAGGCCTAACAAAACTCTACCATCTGGTGAGCAAGATGTATGAGACAGGCGGAATTCCCTCAGACTTCAAGATGAATATAGTAATTCCAATTCCAAAGAAAGCAGGTGTTGACAGATGTGAAAATTACCTAACAACCAGTTTAATAAGTCACAGCTGCAAAATAATAACGCGAATTATTTACAGACGAATGGAAAAACTGGTTGAAGCTGACCTCGGGGAAGATCAGTTTGGATTCCGTAGAAACGTGGAACACGTGAGGCAATACTGACCCTACGACTTATCTTAGAAGAAAGATTAAGGAAAGGCAAACGTACGTTTCTAGCATTTGTAGACTTAGAGAAAGCTTTTGACAATGTTGACTGGAATACTCTCTTTCGAATTCTGAAGGTGGCAGGGGTAAAATACAGGGAGCGAAAGGCTATTTACAAATTTTACAGAAATCAGGTGGCAGTTATAAGAGTCGAGGGACAAGAAACGGAAGCAGTGGTTGGGAAGGGAGTGGGACAGGGTTGTAGCCTCTCCCCGATGCTATTCAATCTGTATATTTAACAAGCAGTAAAGAAAACAAAAGAAAAGTTCGGAGTAGGTATTAAAATGCATGGAGAAGAAATAAAAATTTTTAGGTTTGCTGATGACATTGTACTTCTATCAGAGACTCAAAGGACTTGGAAGGGCAGTTGAACGGAATGGACAGTGCCTTGAAAGGAGGGTATAAGATGAACATCAACATAAGCAAAACGAGGACAATTGAATGTAGTCGAATTAAATCGGGTGATGCTAAGGGAATTAGATTAGGAAGTGAGGCACTTAAAGTAGTAAAGGAGTTTTGCTATTTGGGGAGCAAAATAACTGATGATGGTCGAAGTAGAGAGGGTATAAAATGTAGACTGGCAATTTGCAAGGAAAGCGTTTCTGAAGATGAGAAATTTGTTAACATCGAGTATAGATTTAAGTGTCAGGAAGTCGTTTCTGAAAGTATTTGTATGGAGTGTAGCCATGTATGGAAGTGAAACATGGACGATAAATAGTTTAGACAAGAAGAGAATAGAAGCTTTAGAAATATGGTGCTACAGAAGAATGCTGAAGATTTGATGGGTAGATCACATAATTAATGATGATGTATTGAATAGAATTGGGGAGGTGTATGTGGCACAACTTGACAAAAAGGAGGGACCGGTTAGTAGGACATGTTCTGAGGCATCAAGGGATCACAAATTTAGTACTGGAGGACAGCGTAGAGGGTACAAATCGTAGAGGGAGACCAAGAGATTAATACACTAAGCAGATTCAGAAGGATGTAGGCTGCAGTAGGTGCAGGGAGATGAAGAAGCTTGCGCAGGATAGAGTAGCATGGAGAGCTGCATCAAACCAGTCTCAAGACAGAAGACCACAACAACAACAACAAACCTGTTCATCTCAAAGTAGTAATTCTACCCTATGTCACCAATTGTTAGCTGAATGTATGCCAACCAGTTAAAAACCATTCAAAAGCCACGATCGCACAATTATTCAATATAACCAGTTTCAACAGTCTTAGCTGTCCTCTTCAAGTCTGAAACTTTGTTTTGGTATTAAAACATGTTCAATTTATGCTGAACCTCACGCACAAGATGACAAATGGATAAAATTCAGTACAATACAAAAGTTTGTCATTGCTAGAATAATGTGCTGAGTTATATCCACTTGGCATCTTGTGCATGAGGTTCAGCGAAAAATGAACATGTTTCCTACAAAAAATGTTTAAGACCTGAAGATGAAAGCTAAAACTGAAATATTAAACATTTGTTTGGCTGTGATTCAGCAACCGTACGATATTTAATTACAGGGCTTATGTACAGCCACTTCGGTTGCACAAAATTTTCTCGTCAAATTGACCATGGTTTCGATTGCACTAGGGCAATCTTCATCAGAGTAAGAAGCTATATGGAATACATGTAATCACATCATGGTTGCAAACGTCTGAGCAAAAGTGCTCTCGTCTAACAGAAATGTCATAGGAATAAAATCTAAAAGTGTAAACGTATGATTGTCAACTACAGGATGTGTATATAGCTACTTAGGTTGCACAAAATTTCTTTGTCAAATTGACCATGGTTTCGACTGCACTAGATCAATCTTCATCAGAATAAAAAATTACATGTAATCTTCTGATGAAGATTGCCTTAGTGCAGTCGAAACCATGGTCAATTTGACAATGATACTTTATACAACCTGTGTCGCTATATATACATCCTGTAGTTAGACTAACGCACGGTTGCTGGATCTCAGCCAAGAAAATTGATTAAAATTTCACACGATTGTCAACTACATAAAATACGTCATGGAATAAAATGACATCTGCAAGCTCGCTTACGGCCTAAAGCGGCGTAACATAACCGCTAAAGTCTGACGGTATTCCGTCTTTTTATTCTCATGAAGACTGCCCTAGTGCAATCGCAGCCATGGTCAATTTGACAAAAAAAAAATTGTGCAACCGAATTGGTTGTGTATACGAGTACGTCCTGTAATTAAAGTTAAGACAGTTGAAACCGGTAGTCTTGAATAACAAATATTTTGTGCAATCTTCGCTTTTGAATGGTTTTAACAATTAAAACAGATCGACCTTCAATACTGTCATAAGTAGGAAATTCACATATTCCGATCTCTTTCTTCATCTACAACTTTTACCCTCTACGGTTCCCTCTAGTACAATGGAAGCTATTCCCTGATATCTCAGCAGACGTCCTATCAACCTATCCCTTTCCTTGTCAGTGTTTTCCGTATATTTCTTTCCTCATCAGTTCTGCAAAGAACATCCTGATTCCTTCTTTACCTTAACAGCGCATCGAAGTTTCAACATTCGTTTGCAGCATCACATCTCAAAAGCTTCTATTCTGTTCTGTTCCATGCTTCAATGCCATATAACGCTGTGCCCCAAACGTACGAGTAAATTCTCAGAAGTTTCTTCTTCAAACTGAGGCTTGTTTTTGATTCTAGTAGAATTCTCTTAGCCAGGAATGCCCGTTTTGACAGTGACAGTCTGATTTTTATGCCCTCCTTATTCAGTTCATCATGGGTTATTTTGCTGCCCACGTAGCAGAATTCCTTAACTTCTACTTCATGATCCCCAATTGTGATGTTAAGTTTCTCGCTTTTATCATTTCTACTACTTCTCGTTACTTTTCGTTACTTGTCGCTGATATCATTCTACTTTGAAATATAATTCCGCTCTTGAACCTTTCTTTCATTTTATGTCATTGCTTCTACGCCACGTAGAATGAACAGTAAGGAAGGAAGACTACATCCCTATCTCACATCCGTTTTAATCTGACCACTTCGTTCTTGCTTTTCCCTTCCTGCTCCGTCTTGGTTCCTGTACATATTGTATGTTTCCCTCCTTCCCCTATAGCTTCTCCTATTTTTCTCAGATTTTCGAATATCTTGCACCATTTGACATCGTAGAACGATTTCTCCATCTCGGCACGTCCTATGAACATGTCAAAATTTTGCTTCAGTCTTGCTTCCATTATCAGCCCTAATGTCAGAACTGTTCCTCTACTGCCTTTTCCTTTCCTAAAGTCAAACTGATCGTCATGTAACAGATCCTAAATTTTATTTTCCATTCTACTATATATTATTTTTCAGTTCATGAGCTGTTAAAGAAATTGTGTAAAAACTCTCGCACTTGTCGGTTCTTGCTGTTTTCGTAATTGTGTTGATGTTGTATTCCCGAAAGTCTGATTGTATATTCTACACAAATATTCTACGTATATATACATATCGTATATTTTACACACCAATGTGTATAGTCTCTTTTTCACACACCACACTGATTTTAAAAATTTCGATAAAGTGTAATCTACAGGGTGCGTTGCTTAAATCCTAAAAAACGGAACTTTTTCTAAAAATAAATTTATGAAAATAAAATAAAATTAAAATATGAATCATTTTACATATAAGTATTGGTATCCTTCAAGAGTAACATTTCTCGATGTAACCCCTACGCCGGCCTCGGTGGCCGTGCGGTTCTAGGCCCTGCAGTCTGGAACCGCGGGACTGCTACGGTCGCAGGTTCGAATCGTGCCTCGGGCATGGATGTGTGTGATGTTCTTAGGTTAGTTAGGTTTAAGTAGTTGTAAGTTCTAGGGGACTGATGACCTCAGCAGTTAAGTCCCATAGTGCTCAGAGCAATTTGAACCATTAACCCTCTACAGGGCAATGACTGCCTCCAATTTTGTCCTGAAACGCTATCCATATTCGCGAATGCTGCTTCGACTGCGGTGCGTAGAGATGAGACATTAGGGTGCCTCGTCTTACTGGTAACTCGTCCGACTACCCACCAAACATAGTCGAGGGCGCTCAAATCCGGTCTACTCCGGAGCTAGAACTTCTTTGACCAGAAAATATGTATATATTAGATTTCTTCTCACTAGATTCAATCATTTAGCCTTAGTTTCCTTGCACTTCCTTTTTATTTTAATGCTAAGTGACTTGTATATCTGTATTACTTAATCTCCCTGAACACTTTTGTACTTCCTTCCTTCGCCTTCAGCTGAAGTATTTCTTCTGTTAGGCAGGGTTTACTCGGAGTTAATTTCTTTGAATTTAGGTTTGTCTTTCTAACTTCTGTGATTTGCACTTTTTGGAGATGTCCATTTCTTTTCAGCTGAACTGCTTACTTAATTATTGCTTATCACAGTATCTAAAGTTTCAGAGAAATTCAAGGCTATCTCTTCATTTACAAGTACTTCGGTATTCCACTTCTTTGCGCATTGATTTCTCCCGACTCTTGAACTTCAGCCTTCCTTTCATCAACACTAAATTATGATCTGAGTCTATATCTGCTCCTGAATACGTCTTCCAATTCACTTTCTAATCTCTGAAACTCTACCTCACCATGATGTAATGTAACTGGAGTCTTCCAGTATCTCCCAGACTTTTCCAAGTATACCTTAGCCTCTTATGACTCTTGATCAGCGTATTCACTGTTACTAGCTGAAATTAATTGCGGAACTGAATTATTCTTCCTCCTCTGTTGTTCCTACTATAAAGCCCGTATTCTCCTGTAATCCTTTCCTTTACTCCTTCCCGTACAACTGCAGTCCAGTGCCCCCCCCCCCCCCCTTCTCCCTGACTATTAGATTTTCACATTCGTTTACGTACTCAATTACCCGTCCAATATCTTTATATACTTTCTCTATCTCTTCATCTTCGGCTTTGGACGATGGCATGTATACTTGAACTATCGTTGTCGGTGTTGAGTTGCTGTCGTACTGATAAGAACAACCCTATCATCGAATTGTTCACAGTAGATCATTCTTTACCTTGTCTTCCTATACATAACGAATCATACAGCTGCCATCCCATTTCCTGCAGTTGTTGATATTCCGCTATATTTGTCTGACCAGAAATCCTTGTCTTCTTTTCGCTTCGCTTCACTGATCGCCACTATATCTAGACTGATTCTTAGCATTTCCCTTTTCAGATCTTTTACCTTGTCTGCCACGTTCAATTTTATGATATTCCACGCTCCCATTCTTAGAACGTTATATCTTTTCTATTTAATGTTTTTCTCGTTATAGCCTTCCGCTTGGCAGTCGACTCCGAGAGATCCGAATGAGTGATTAGGTCGGAATGTTTTGCTAATGGAAAGTTCATCATGACGCTTTTTCAAATACAGGCCCCATTTCATGTTGATACACATTATGTATCATCAATGCAGTCGTTTCCATTGCCATCTGCATCCTTATGCCGTTTATCATTTGTGATTATTCCGCCTTTAGCAGCACTTTCCCACACCAAAGGCAAGAGAGGGCTGTGAAAAACCTTGGCTAACTAAAGGAATAAGAATATCTTGCAACCGTAAAAGAGAACTGTATCTAACAGCGTGAGGGAGTACTGACTCCGAAATTGTTCAATATTATAAAAACTATTGCGCGGTACTAAGAAAAGTTATTAAGAATTCCAGAAGCATGTGTATCATGTCTGAGATCAGTAACTCTGATAATAAAATTAAAGCAATTTGGAATATTATTGAAAGTGAAACAGGGCAACCAAGAGCACAGGAAGTCTTTAGTGCCATAAAACTGAATGACAAGTGTACTAACAAACAATCAGAAATTGAAAATATTTTCAATAATCATTTTTTAAATGTTGTGGAGAAAATAGGATCTAGATCTTCACTAGAAGAGGCAAGGCTACTAATAGTAGAGGCCATACGTGTGCAATTTGAAACAACTGTAATTCCACCAACCTCTCCCTCTGAAATCAGTAAAATAATAAACTCACTGAAAAGTAAAAGCTCTTACGGAATTGATGGCATTTCTAGCAAGGTACTTAAAGCTTGTTCCCCACAGATACGTAGGATTCTCAGCCACGTATGCAATAGCTCTTTGGAGAAGGGTGTTTTCCCCGATAGACTGAAATATGCCATTGTAAAACCATTGCATAAAAACGGGGATACGTCGAATGTCAACAGCTACCGCCCAATCTCTCTTCTGACAGCTCTATAAAAAATTTTTGAGAAAGTAATGTATTCAAGAGTAGCCTCCCATATTTGTAAAAATAAAGTACTAACAAAATGTCAGTTTGGTTTTCAGAAAGGCTTTTCAACAGAAAATGCTATATACGCTTTCACTGATCAAATATTAAATATTCTGAATAACCGGACATCACCCATTGGTATTTTTTGTGATCTCTCAAAGGCCTTTGATTGTATAAATCATGGAACTCTTTTAGATAAGCTAAATCATTATGGTTTCAGGGGGGCAGTGCACAAATAGTTTAATTCATACTTAACTGGAAGAATGCAGAAAGTTGAAATAAGTGGTTCATGTAATGTTAAAACAACAGCTGATTCCTCAAACTGGGGGGCTATCAAGTACGGGATCCCACATGGTTCGGTCTTAGGACCTTTACTGTTCTTGATATATATTAACGACTTAATATTCCACATTGATGAAGATGCAAAGTTAGTTCTTTTTGCTGACGATACAAGTATAGTAATAACATCCAAAAACCAAGAAGTAAGTGATGTAATTGTAAATGATTTTTTTTCACAAAATTATTAAGTGGGTCTCAGCAAACGGACTCTCTTAAATTTTGATAAAACACAGTATATACAGCTCTGTACAGTAAATGGCACAACTCCAGTAATAAATATAGACTTTGAACAGAAGTCTGTAGCTAAGGTGGAATTTTCAAAATTTTTAGGTGTGTCCATTGATGAGAGGTTAAACTGGAAGCAACACATTGATGGTCTGCTGAAACTTCTGAGTTCAGCTACGTATGCTATTAGGGTTATTGCAAATTTTGGTGATAAGAATCTCAGTAAATTAGCTTACTGTGCCTACTTTCATTCACTGCTTTCGTATGGCATCATATTCTGGGGTAATTCATTGTTGAGTAGAAAAGCATTCATTGCTCAAAAACGTGTAACCAGAATAATTGCTGGAGCCCACCCACGCTCATCTTGCAGACATCTATTTAAGGATCTAGGGATCCTCACAATAACCTCACAATATACATATTCACTTATGAAATTTGTTGTTAATAATCCAACCGATTTAAAAAGTAATAGCAGTGTGCATAGCTATAACACCAGGAGAATGGATGATCTTCACTATGCAGGGTAAAATCTGACTTTGGCACAGAAAGGGGAAAATTATGCTACCACAAAAGTCTTTGGTCGCCTATCAAACAGCATCAAAAGCCTGACAGATAGCCAACTAACACTCAAAAATAAATTTAAAAACTTTCTAGATGACAATCCCTTCTACTCATTGGCTGAATTTTTAGATATAAATTAAGGGAAAAAAACAACAACTTAAACATTAGTGTCATGCAATATTTTGTGTAATGTAACATCTTGTACAGACATCTTTTATTAACCTGACACGTTCCACATCATTACGAAATGTCGTATTCATGATTTATGGAACAAGTATTAATCTAATCTAATCTAATCTAATCTGTCCACTATTCAGCCCTCTTTCACAAAGCCGTTGGCTGAACGACGGTGACTTCCTATGGTGGAAGTCTCAGCCTTTACTGCTGATAATTTTTATTCAAAATTTAGGCGGTGGTGGGATTCGAACTAGGGCCCAGGACGTTTTGATTACTAGTCAAAGATGCTATCTCCAGCCGAGGGCTTCACTGCCATAACTTTAACCGTCGGTTAATGAAGCATGAAAGCTTAACAGAGAGTAATAGGCACAAGAATTTGGGAGTTAAGTTCGAGCCGCTATGTTGACTCCCCTTCATTAATGAAGCGAAACTTGGAATTGGTATGGAGGTTGTTAGAATTCCTTAGCTTCAGCTACCTGGCAAATAAAAATTTCGAGATGTTCAGGTGATACTCTAACTCTATCAGAGTTTGCAGAGGACTTAGAAAATCATTTTAAAGGAATGGATAGTGTCTTTGAAAGAAGTTATAAGATGAACATAAAGAATACAACAGGGGTAATGAAGTTAGTCGAATTAAGTAATTAGATGCTGTAGAGGTAGATCAGGAAATGATTCAGTATCATCATTCCTTTTCTGGAGTATTACTGCACCGCATAGTATACTTAGAAAAGACGACTTGCGTGTGAAATCCTTACCAGAGACGACTGACGAAAGAAACAGGAGTTCAAAGAAAGGAGCTCCTTCGGTATTATAGTGAAATAGGGGAGATGGTGTCATGGATTTAGGGAGAGAGTATCTTGGAGTTAATAAGCGAGGTGAGGGGACAATCATTAAAACAAAGGCATCTCTCTTTACGGAAAGATTTTTCACGAAATTTGAAGCACCAACTTATCCATCCACATCCGGTAACGCCTTAGCGCTGAGGATGATACGGCGGCCGGTCGGTATCGTTAGGCCTCCAAGGCCTGTTAGAACGGAAAAAGAAAAAAAAAAAGAAATGTCAGAACATTTTATTGAGTCCCACCTACATGGGAAGAAATGACTGTTGTAATAAAACAAGAGAAATCAGAGCTCTCCCGGAGAGATTTAATTGTGCGATTTTCCTAAGTGCTGTTGAGGAAAAGAGACCAGAAAAGTATGGAAGTTGTTCTTTGAACCCTATTCCAAGTGTGAATCGTGGGGTAGTCACGAAACTGTAGATGTAGTTGTAGCTCGGTGTGTGATTGTACATTAATAGTTACTTGTTATTACTCAGTTAAGTTCAATTGTATTTTCCAGTCTGCTACCCATTGTGTAAAACAGAACATAGTGTGCATTACTTCAATATCGATTCATGTTATCTGCAAGCTGTAGTCACCGTCCCTGCGTAATGCTCTCTTTTCCCAAGCCTGATAACCACGCTCTTACCAAATAAAAGTCCCTTTACAAGCGTTGAAAGGAAATGCTTAGCTTGCTGATACCTCATCCACAACGTCTGAGACCCATGGCTCAGAATATATATATATATATATATATATATATATATATATATATATATATATATATATATATATATATATATATAGTTCAAAAGAGGTTAGGGCACTTACTGAGGATATAGGCAATTGACTATATTCTCTGAAAGTGCTCTAATCTCTATTGTATCACTCATATGACCTCTTCATGAGTCATACGATGGTGGCAGCAGACTGGCACCACGGCATTATCTAAATTTGCTCAAATGGTTCCCGGAGAACGATGTCATATTTCTCCCAGGGATTGCCTGTGAGATTCTGGGATCATTTCTGACACACTTCCGTTTGTGCTATACAATCCTCTTACGAGCCTAGCAGCATGCCTCTGAAGCTTTTCCATATTACTCGTCACGCCTTCCTCACTAAGACTCTGAATATAGGAACAATAAAATTGGTCGCGCAACCGTCTTATATGTAATTTTACTTACGGATCAAGTGGACTTTTCAAAAACCCTTTTACAAATGTACGAGGGGAGTTCAAAAAGTAATGCAATCCATTTTTTTCTGAAAGCATATTTATTTTATGCAGGGTTCCAGTACAAGATATTATTCCACACTCTTCTGCCTATAAAATCAAATTTTTCGATTAGTAAAATTTACTCGGGCCTCCAGCCGCGCAGGTGGTTAAAATCCCTTCATTTTTCGCAACTGGAAGCCCGAGATGATTTTATTAATTCATATCGCCGCGATACCATTGATTTTTCAACATGACCTCTGTTCAATGTGACAGCCTTACCCCACCTGTATGCGTGCATCATGACACTCTACAGGGCGACGTGGGGGCCAACTTATTGCTGCATGAGTAACGTACCCATCATCTGCGAACTGCTTGCCACGGAGTGCATCTTGCAGTGGGGCAAACAGAAGAAAGCCGGAAGATGTGAGTTCCGAGATCCGAGCTGTAGGATCGATGGGGAAGAACAGTCCAATGAAGTTTTGTGAATTCATCTCGGGTGCGACACTTGTGTTGTCATGGAGAAGGATAAGTTCGTTTGCTTTTTGTAGCGACGAACATGCAGAATTCATTTCTTCAATGTCCTGAGGGTAGCACAAAACCCTTCAGCATTGCACCCGAGTTGGAACATGATACAAATTAATCCCTTTAGAGTCCTAAAAGCCGTCGCCATGACTGCTGACTGAGCGTGGCGCCACTCCATGTACTGGCGATGTGTTTCCGGTTCGAAGCGATGAACTCATGGCCTTTGACGATGTTCGGCAAAAATTGTCAGGATGAGCCTCATAAGGTGCCAGCAACTCTTCGCAAATGGTTCCTCGTTACCCTTTATGGTCTTCCGTTAGGTGGCGAGAATCAAGCAGCCATACACCATTGAGTACCCCAACTGGTGGGACGAGTGTGGCAGCGACACTAACACAGACTTTCACTTGAGTAGCGAGGTGTTTGATTGTGGTCCGTTAATCACCTCGAATGAGAGTGCGTGTACGTTCCAACACTGCAGGAGTCACAGGTGTGTGCAGACGACCGGCACGCGGGAGAGTGGACAGGTTTGCGAGACCCTGTTGCAACGAATCAAGACGCCTCCACCAATGGCTCACCGAGCTTTTTTTCACTGCTAGGTCTCCGTAAGTATTTAGCAAGCGTCTATGAATATCTGCGATGCTCTGGTTTTCCACCAAAGGAAATTCGATGACAGCTGCTTAGAACGCACCTCCGTTGCAGACGGTAATTTGAAGGCTACGTACTGTGCCGCTACTTATGGGAACTTCATGAAACTAGTGGTGGGGAAGGGGTGAAGAGGGAATATTCTACGATGTCTATAACAAATTCCGCGTTTTTTTCAACCGAGATTGCTCGAGAAAAACATGTGTTACACTACTTACCGAACGCCTCTCATATGTCTTCCATTCGCCTTCTCTGTAACTGAACTTACGTTATCGTCTCATTTCATAATACTCCGTAGTATTACAGTATTCATTATACCATTAACGGAATGGACATCAATTTTTCGTCCTTACAAATATTTAGTGATTACTTTTGTTCTTGAGGCACTATCTATTTGGGATGGCTTTGCATATTCCATTGATGGTAGTTGCTGTCTTAGCACTCATTAATGATGCAACTACTAGGGACTTTTTAGTAAAATAGTACGTAATTTAGTACGCAAACGCATGTTTATATGGTGTTGTATGTGTAGGATTGCTGTCTTTGATGACAGACACGTGCATTTGTGTACATTATTTTTTTTTAAGTCGTTTCTCTTTAGACTGACTATAGGCGATCCTTCACTGTTTCTTGTGTGTAGGGAAGAGTGTTATACCTAAGGGATAGTGTACCTAGCAAAACATGATGTTTCCTGGTCGGTGTTTCAATCTGGTGAAGTATTTTATACTTACATGAAGGAATACTTATCAGAATCTGCCAAAAGTAGTTTCCAGTATTTTTTAACGTTTTTGTTGTTGTGAAACACGAGGTTGTATTTTGTGCATCATCGGTAAATACGAGTCTTACATATTTACGTGCTGGTTTGAGGATATTGTTAATTTTTCAGTAACAGAGTTTTATGGCGAGTAAAAATTTTTAAATTTTTAAAACTAGTTACACAACTTGTGGACGGCCAAGACAAGTTCCATCCGTCGTGAACGAATGGTCTTCTACCACGTAACACGTGATATTTGTAAATGGACTAAGTTTCTTTGTTGTTTTCCCTGTTTTGAAAATTGAAATTTGTTGCCAGTAGCTTGTACTGTATTTTAAAACGTTTTTAACTTGGAACTGGTTTTTGATAATAATTCTTCTCAACTTGATTTCAGTTACTCATTGCTCGTTTCGAGTAGAGTAATAATGAGATGTAGAGTATAAATACAGTACTGACAATATTTCTTCCTAGATAACTACTACTACTACTGCTACTACGTGATCAGGCGCAACGGACCGCGCGCATCTACAAGTTTCCTCCTCAACTGTATTCTGTCCATTGCTGCTATCCGCCATCCGTTCACATCTATTGACACTAGGTTTAAATCTTCATGGAGTCCATCCCTCCAACGCTTCTTGGGTCTCCCTGGCGGCCTATTTCCTGTAGGTGTGAAATCCAGGAGCTTCCGAGGCCATCTGTGATCCTCCATCCGGGCCCCATGTCCGGCCCACTGCATTCGTTTGGCTTTCACAGTTCCTGCTATGTTGGGCTGCTGGTATATTTCCTCAAGCTCTTGGCTGTATCCGATCCTTCATTCCCCTGTATCTGCATCCAGAACCGGACCGAAGATCTTCCGAAGCACTTTTCTCTCAAAAACAACGAGCTTAGGGAAGTCCTGTTTCCAGATACACCATGTCTCACAGCCATATAGAACAACAGGCTGGATCAGGGTTTTGTACAGTCGAATCTTGAACCGTCTGGAGAGATATCTGGACCGAATCAGTTGTTCTAGGCTGTGGTAAGATCGGTTTCCTGCTTGTATTCTGGCATTGATCTCTGCTTCACATGACGAGTTCTCAGTGAAAAGTGTAGATGATCAGCTGTCTGACAATAACCACGCGTCATAGCGAGGTACTCTGTCTTGGCTACGTTTATGTTTACCCAAATTTGCCGGCAGCCTCCTTTAGTGCTTTGGTCATTTGCTCCAGCTCCTCTTCCGACCTAGAGAGTAAACAGATGTCGTCTGCATAGGCTAAGTATGCCAGACTCTTTCCTTCGATTTCAATCCCTCCGTTCTCTTGGAAGGTCTCGTGTACGATATTCTTGAGGGCAAAGTTGAATAGGATAGGGGACAACCCCATTTCCTTCCTAGATAACGGTTGGTTATAATTAAAGTGCAGCTACTCACAGAGGTCCAGTGTCGGCTGTGTTTATCGTATGGCAGCGAAGCTTGGTAGATATTCTAATGCTTTGATGAGGAACCGATTTAGGTTGGAAAAAAATTAGTTATAATTTTAGCCTTTAGGAGCAAATCTGGCGCTGTCAATGCAAATAAGACGAACAGAAATGTTTCCTATGTGTAATTTATTAGGAACGGGAGTGGTCAGAAAAGTGAAACAATTGAGGAAGTCATAATGTTGATTTTGTTATTAACCGCCGCTTTCACGGTTTGTTCTGTATGAACACCAGAGATGTCAGTGAGAAGCGGTACTGCGCCACACGACTACCTAGTTTCACTGCCATACGATAATTACAGTCCCCACTGACCCTGCGGGAATACCTGAATTTTAATTATTAAATGCCCATGTTGAATTTTAGAAACGATTGGTCCAATACGATATGTTTAATCCCACCCTGAAAATTTTTATGCAGGTAAGATACAATGAAATAAATAGACAATCAAAACCGATTTGTATGAAACGTTAAAATTATCATTTACTATTTTTCCAGATTTCGATAGATCGATTATAAAATATTTGCCATTAAACAATTTTTTTTTTAATTTTTCATCCTAATACTTCTCTAGATCCCTTGGGGTAAATATAAAGCTGTGGAAGCAGTAACCCACTCATATTGGCATTGTTGCATACATATGTGTCGTAGCATTAATCCCTGTGTTTTTCTGCCTCAATATTTCTTTTACGAAAGCTGACGTATCGGCGTTAGGCGTAGCATATGTAATGGGGGTAGCAGTATACTTCATATCAGCTGCGAATTAATGGCGTCTTTTCTGCACCTTCACTTGGAGACATCGTTCTTTAGCGAGTTCCTATACTGAATAATTTCTTGAGTCTACTTAAACAGACCGAAGAAGCCTTGTAATTAGGAACTTGCATGAGAGTTGCCGTCGGAGGGTCCAGTCTCGTAGATCTTCATCGGTAATGGTGAATTGCATCTCACGAGGAGCTCTACATGGTTCTTTCTCAAAAATCTCCTTTAAAGAATTGTTGTTGGTGTCATTTAATTAAGTTTAGGAGTTAGCGTTGGTTAATAATAATAGTAACGGGATTTTATGACAAACTTATACAGTAAATCTTTTGGAGAGTTTCTCTTACACATATCTGTGAATTTCATTTGCGCACATATTTATTACTTCGTGTAAGTCCTTCTTCCATTTTTACCATTCACGGTCAGATTTCATGAATCAAATTTGTATTTGCCCATTGATTAAGATTATGCATTGAAATCAGCGAATACTAATTCAGCTTCATATTCACTGTTAATATCTTTGCTACCCCAAAATCATCTGGTAATTATTATGGGTGCTAAACGAGCTGCTAATTGATTGAACAGAAACAGTGGACGTTTATTACACAGGAAGTATCAACGAAAACTGAAGTTCGCTTTACAAATTACGATCGCTCCTGTGGTGTTATCGGTTTACCGACAGTCCAAGGATAAGCGCTGGCTACGTTGCTCATGTCCAGTCCACTACAGCTCCGGAAGGGGTGTACAATTTTTCAGTCGCCTGGCGAGCTATCAATTCGGCAATTTCATCATTTGTTTTAAAAATACTTGCAGTGCGTCTTAGCAGCTAAAATTGACAGAGCCTTTCTTTCAGTGTATCTTTCCGACATACAAAATTTCAGGGCATGTTTTGACACGTCGTATTGGACCTTTCTCTTGTTGGAACACTTTATCTAATTTCGAAAAACCTTACACTTTCAAAGTAAGTTTTTTTAATTTCAGAAAAGATTGGAGCACACTTAAAGCGAACGCTCCCGTTTAAAAATGGAATAAGAAACTATTTTAAACTTCTGTTAGAGGAGTGGCTAGAGGTGAAAGTCTCGGAAATATCCTAGGATACGACAGTCACCCCTACTGTAAGAAGTGGTAACGGATCCGGGGTGGCATTTTGGAAGCCACACTACTGAGCCAGCATGTCGCAGGGTGGGAGAGAATATTTCATGGCGCCCGCTGCCAGCAGAGTTGCGCAGCGCCGACGGGGCCCCGGCTGAGGTGTCACATCGCCTCACCTCACCTCACACCACGCGGAATTAGGGCGCCAGCGCTGGCGTCGTTAATTCTGGATGCACAGAAGAAACGCCAGAACGAGTCGCGCCGCCAGAGCTGACACCAAAGTGCGGCCGCGCCTGCAAACGGAATACGTAACTCACGGGACCAGAACTGGGGTAGAGGCAGCCCCCAAAACACTTTGCAGCCGCCACTGCGAGGGAACCGCGCACCATACTGCGTAATGCCGTGTTCGTGTTCTCGGAAGCAGAGCTCCTGTAAGCAAAATTGCTTTCAGTTTGTCCTATCTTACTGAAAAAACTGCTTTGCGGGAGTATTAAGATCAAGAGCGAAATGCCAGCTGCTTCTTATTCTCAAGTTCGGTCTGTAAACTTAATCGTCGTATATCAAGGTAGGCTTCCACGGCCATTGTCACAATAAAATTTTTCTGCTTTTTGTGACCGAATTGTCAATATGTAAGCTACCGACGTTTCGGTCACTGTTAAAGTGACCGTCTTCGGGGTGTTTTTGTTCACTGTCAGTAAACGTTTCGGTCACTTTGTAACGTCCCCCTCCCCTTCTATCGACAATGTTAAAAATATATGACCGTGTAAGCATGTGCCTAAACAACTGGAATAAAATTTTGAAAAGGCATCATTCCGAAGATTCAATATAAGGTCGATAAATGAGTGGGAAGTTAACAACAAGACCCCTTCTAGGACAACTTATTCCGCCTACTTAATTACTGTAAAATTTAGTGCGGTTTTTCGAAAGGTTTGTGCTATCATTGACGTACTGTGCCAACGAGAAGGGGTACCACGTGTATCGGAAGAGAATAATAAGAGTTACTGAAATAATTACAGTTAAAAGAAATACGGTCGTCAGCCCAATTGGGCAAAATTTCTGTTCGATAGGTGAATTAATGAGCCGAACAGTCAATGTCAAGAATTACTCGAACACGCGCGGCAACAGAGGGCTGCACGCACGTTAGCGAAAACAATTGAAATATTTACGTAATAAAGCGAGAAAGAAAATAGTTTGCACTCGAAATTTAGAAAACATACAAGATAACACTTAGATTAATGGTGACGTACTGTTGTAAGTGACAATGGCGCTACCTCACAATAACGTCTACTATTTTCATATGAATTTTGGAAAATGGCAAAAAAATAATTAAAAAAAACTCTATTGACTTCTGAACAGAGAAGTAAAAATTGATAATTACTATATCAAAAGGTAATTACTATACTTTAGCACGACTGCAAATCAAAATGTTAACCAGAACTTTACTAACAACAAATTACAATAATCACTGATATTTGCACTCATTAATTCTAGTTAGTGCTTTTGTTCATAGTGCCAGGAATCATTTTAATTTGATTAGTTAATTTACTATTTGCAACAATTAGATCGCCTCAGATTAAAGTTCAAATTTAAAGTTAGTGAGACTGAAATTACTGAATGCTTCAAGTTCAAATCTTTAATCTAACTGAATCATTTAGTTCATAAGCAAAATTAACTGGCACTGCAATTTTCATTTTTCATAAACGGTACTCGGATTATTGTAACAATAGGACAGGACAGGAACCTACTTGGTGAATGATTTTAGGAGAATCACGGGTAAACAGTTTTGATTAGACTATGGTAATTATTCACTCGCAAAACACCCAAAGCTGAGTAACGCCGTTGCAAAACTAGTTGACAATAAGCTGTGATGGAGCAATCTTACTTCAGTCCATTCTCGCCGTGACGAAGTGTATTTGTTTACGGCTGTCAGTGCATTCGCACTGAGCGCTCGATCAGCAGTAGGTACGCGTGACGTAGGAAGTAACTGTTGCGGTCAACGACTGCATTGTGCGGCGCGCAGACTTGACTGTTGCTTGAGAATGTGCCGCCGCCAGAACACGGCGCGGTATCCTTGTATTCTCTGCGTGTTTACGTGTAACTGTTAATTTCTCAAAAGTATGTCATTCCACAAAAATTTTAACGTTCGATATATATATTTCAAGCCCTTTCTGGGCGTCTGTGTGACCATGGGTCCTTTCAGACAGACGAACGTGCACGGAGGCAGCAGACTCTGAGTGTACCAGATTTGGAGAGCCTGGTTCTACAGCATATTGAGCTCCAGCCAAGTGGTCCGACAGCATGGTGTAAGGCAAAGTACCATTAAGTGTTGCGACATTTTTTCTTCCGTCTCTAGTCAGCAATCCGTCCCTGCAGTTTGTCGTTGGCACCTCTATGTTTCTTAAACTAATAAGCACATACACTTAAGCGCTAAGGAAACTCGTATAGGCATGCATATTCAAATACAAAGATATGTAAACAGGCACAATATTCCACTGCGGTCGGCAACGCCTATATAAGACAGCAAGCGTCTGGCGTAGTTGTTAGATCGCTTACTGCTACTACAATGGCAGTTTATCAAGATTTAAGTGGCTTTCAACGTAGTCTTATATCCGACGCAGGACGGTGGAACACAGCATCTCTCACATTGGGATTTTTCCTTACGACCATTTCATGAGTGTACCGTGAATATTAGGAATCCAGTGAAGCATTAAATCTCCGACATCGCTGCGCCGTGATTTAAGAGTTTCTACTTCGACAGTGTTATCGTGAATAATTTTGCGAACTCTATATGGACCGTTATAAAGCAGAAAAAATTTGCGACACAAGCCTTTTCCTTTGTGAGACAAACGATGAGACTTAGTTAACACCTTTTGACCAACTGACAAGGTTTTTAAACGACCAGGACGTTTAGCTGATTTCTCTCTTCTAGCAGCCGCAGAGGCAATATTTTGTAGAGCCAGGTTGACAACTTCAGAATGCCGCAGTTTCCATGTAGGCGGAAAAGGAACGATTTCAGAAATGCGATTTGTCGGTGCTTTATTTTTTAATATCAATAGAGGCGGTAAAGAAGTTTAATCATTAGGGAGTTCATTCAGGATGTTTTGAAAAATATGAAGATACAGATCCCACGTTCTTTGATTCTGATAACAATTTGTTGATTTCCTTCATCCATCTTTCTGAAGCGTTAGATTGAGGGTGAAAAAGTGAAATGAAAATTGATTTAATCTTGCGACGCCGTAGAGTACGAAGCCAAATTGTAGAGCGAAACTGTGATTCATTATCTGATATAACTTTATCAACATGAGCCACTTCTTTAAGAAAATGTTTGATGAAAGCATTAGATACTGAGCGAGCTGTTGCTTTGCGTAAAGGTGTAAAACACACATATTTTGATGTCAATTCCACTGCTACCAAAACGTACGCAAAACCATTAGTAGAACGAACCACTGGACCGAACAAATCGACTGCAGCCATCTCCTTTAATTAAGCTGGAATGATAGGAAACAACGGTGCTCTGTGAGAAATAGATGGCGGCTTAGCCTTTTGACATGATTTGCATTTGGCAAGAACAAATCGAATACGTTTTTCCATATTACTGAAGTAGCAATTTTCTCGTAATTTATGAAAGCATTTCCTAGGACCAAAGTGCACATAACTGAAATGTGTATACCATATCAATTTATTAACCCACTTATCAGGAATGCAAACTAACCAAACAGAGTTGTCAACCGATTTTCGTTTAAAAAGAATATCATTGCGAACTAAATAATACTATCTAATCGCTACGCTTTCCTTTATCATAAGGCTGGTATCCATTTTCCTGTCTGTTTCGTCTGTCATTTTCAAAATTACCGCTATAACGTCCCTTCCGATCACTATCCCTTTTCTCTGAAAATCTATTGTGATTACCGTTACTGAAAAAATTACAAGAAGTTCCGTCGTCGTTGTCATACTCAAGTTCTTGTAGCAAAGTCTTAAAAGTTTTAATGTCGTCTTTACATCTTCCGGCTAAAGCAATGTGTCTTATCGATTGTGGCAGCTTAGTTAAACAAATGCGAATTAATTCAGTCGGGCTATAAGGGTTGGAAAGGAATTTATTCTTTCGAATCATGTCTTCAAAGTATTCTGCCGGCGTGCGGAACTCAGACTGTTTAAAATTACGCTGCATAATAAGACTATGTTTGACTCTGTCTTGCGTGTTTTTGGACCAATATGCCGATAGAAATGCATGATAAAAATCATTTAAATTATTACAATCTCTAATATGTGCGCCCATGCGCGTCGCCGGTTCGTTTTTCATCAATATCCTGAAAACTGTCACTTTTGGATAAAATAGACACATCCGGTTATTCTTTACTGACTCCTTCTCCAGATAGATTGGTAGTTGAAGAGTTGTTTTGATAGACACAAAGAATAGTAAAAGAGTAGGCAGCATTGCAGAAAACTAAAAGGGAAATAGCACAACTACAGCTTGGGCCCTGTGCACGCTACGGCACATATTCACTTAGTGTAGTAAATCCCCTGAGGACTTAAATAGCCACACATAAATTCCAGTTTGTGACTTAGTGGCCAATTTGGTGGAAGTGCGTAATAAATTGATCTAACCATGAACATGGATGTATGTCATTATTAAAATTGCGAAAGATCTTAAATTTCCGAACAGTTAAAAAGTGTTTGTAGTCAAAGTTTTCGCCTCGTGGTGACAAAGACCTACCGCGTCTGTCCAAGTCCGAATGTCGAATATTGTCAGGTTCGCGCGCCTGGCGCTCTCATGTTGCATTTTGTAAATGAAATAAATTATTTTCTTCAAAACCCGCTGCTATCGGTGATTCCAAATTTCTTCTACTGTCCTTTCCTACGATTTCGCTTTCAATTTGTTTAACTTGCTTTCGTAACACCACAAATTCCCTTTTAACGCGTTCATTAAATTTTCCCTGATTTTCAACATGTTTACTTATATTCTGGTACTCTTCTGTTTCTGCAAATGGCACTGTATCATCTGAATCTCTGTCCCCATTTAAACTAAGATTTGTCAATTTATCTGAAATCTCTTCAACTCTTTCCGATAAGTCACCTATTTGTTCTCTCTGTTTATTTACGTCTTCCGTAAGTGTCGCGACTCGGCTTTCAGTATTGACACATTTGGTAGTTAACTGTTCATATTGCTGTATTAGGTTATTTATTCTGTCATTTTCTACGGATTCCTCGATTCTTTCAAATATTTCTTCCTTATAGTGTGCACGTTGAAGATTTACTCTGAAAATTATTGTACTATCAAGCGATCTCTTTCTTCCTGTTCTCTATTCTGTTCCTTTTGTCTGATTCCTATTGAAATTAATCTATTATTGTGAGCATTCAAAAGCGGTTGTACTTCTCTAATTTCTTTCTTTAATTCATCTTTCATGTTTTTAAAACATGTCCCTATTCGTGAGTCTAACCGTGTTTCCATTATTCCCATCTCTGTTTTTATTTGAGATTCTAACTGTGATCCCAAATTTAATATTGCACTCATCAACTGCTCCATATTAACTGGTTCGAAATTCTTTTTGCCCCTAAGATTTCCCGTAAAACGTACTTCCTTCCTCGTAGCTGTAAAGCTATCTGTGCTCGATACTATTCCAGAATCTTCTGTCGTTAATCTCTTATTCTGTGAATTTTTTGATTGTGAAAAATTTTGAACTGGTTCCGGACTATATTCCCGGCGTATTAAATTGTTTTCTACTTCATAATTCATCATACTGTTCTCCTGTGTTGGCGAGTTCGCCATATTAACAATTTCGTTATTCTGACTATCCATCATTTTTGCCTTTTTCATCGATCGCGTAATCATTTACACAACATACAAAACTCGTCACTATACGTAAATTACACACAATATAACACTTTATCACCAACAATACCATTCACACGAATGCTTCCCGACAAACACTATTAACGAATACTTAAAATCTTCATAATTGGACAAAATTGTCAAACCTGTATAGGAATGATCAAAAATTAAATTCAGCAAAAATACAATTAGAAGAATGACAATACAACTACAAATGTTCAATTACCAAATCTACACATGCAATATAGACTACAATTACTAAACTACAAATTACTACAACAGTACTACTGTCTGCTATTTTTACTATCAAAAGAATTCCAATGGACGATCCGAAGCAGCGGTCGCCACGTGCATGTGGGCTTAATTAAAAAGAAATAATTTTAGTAGCTATGTGTCCGGTTACGAAGTCTTGTAACCGGTTGGCCCTGACTAATATTAGTACGCAATCTGACTGCATAAAATAACAATAAAGAATGAAAGGAAATTTCCGTTAACACAATTGATTAATCAAGTCCCCTGCAACTATAAAAGCTACGAAACAACAAAGCACAAGTGTAACTGTTCTGTGTGTGGTAGTGTGATTCAACGTACATGTATCTGGCACAGTTCTCCCTCAATACGACCAGAAATTTTAAGCACCATTTACAATGAACAAATTGAAAAACCAGAAATACTATAATTGCACATAGAAACCAGAATTACAAGTCTAATAGATGAGCACGAACCAGATGCTTTGTTGACTGAACCTGTGACCAAGAGGCATTGTCATTAAGGAAATGTGAAATAATTTTTTTTGTTACCTCCATATATATTGACGAAAAATACACTGTGATCATTGCAACATCTTCCATCTATACATTACACCAACCGAACAGCATCTACTGTCTTGCCCAACAGAACAACAACTGCACACGACATCCTCTGAACTAGTACTGCTCTCGACATCCTCTCAACAAGCAGTGCCCACGGCAACCTCTGAACTACTACTGCCCCAGTGGAGGCGGCAGAATAATAATCTTTGGCGCAATCTCTGGCGCTATGACTCAGTGTAGCCACCTTTCAACAGTTGCACGTTTATTCGATCGCACATCTCTGCAGCCGTTGTTCACCCCTGTCGTCTTTGTCCCGTTGCGAACACAGGTGCCCCGTTGCTGTTTTCGGGTACAGTCATTTTGTCATGCTCGGAATACTTTACCTTAAGGATGTATGTGAATTGTTTACAAACTTAAGCATTTCGGAAAAGCTTCCATCCCAGGGGAAAGCCAATGGCCATGCCCTTTTGGATTTAGATAAATCGCTTTGTTTCCCCTTTAGGACAACAACTGCACTGTTTTCCGCTGCCTTCCCATATGCATCCATTGTTAGTGCTGCCTCCTGCCGTCTATAAGCAGTTATTGCACGCTGACGTTGAACTTAGGTGGTGGTCATTTTAATGAGACTGGACCATATACTACGGTTTCATTTTTTTCGCAGGACGTATTCTCCTATAGCTAAACTAAATATAGGTCCAATTCTTCGTTCTGACTAAGAGTTGTAGGAGTTTCCACTGGGTTGTACTGTAAGCAGCGACTCACGTAACGAATCTACGCACTCGCTTCCACAACTGGAAGGGCCACATACTCGCAGAATGCAGCGAGTACACTGAAACGAATCCTCCTTAACAATAAACAAATTCCAAGTCCTGAAACTGCTACCCATGCAGTACAGTTTAACTTTTGGTATGGAACACCATCCCAGTAATTCCTCCATTACTCTCGTTCTCATGATGAGCTTATCCATCTGATTCATATGGGAGGTGGAGTCTTGAAGGTTGTTGCTAAAGGATCTATACACGCAGTAATAACGTACCTTAAATTAAAATTACGTTCTTCAAGTGCTGTTAAGGAGATATGTGTTGAAAAATGCCTCAGACATTGATATTTGTGAAATTCCCGAAACGAAGCATAGAAATCATTACACTCGTTTACGAGGAAAAGGAATGAATTACTGTCCGTAAACATAAAACGAAACGAGCAAGCGAAATGCTGAAATTCAGTAGGTCGACTGCGAGCATATCAGGTCATGTAGGACATATTGCTGAGCAGAGTGACATTAGAATGTCTATCCCAACAAAAACAATGTAAAATGAGCCTAATCGATATCACATTGAGAAAATGGATAAATGTGTCAATGAGACAGAAATTTCTACGATATTATGACCAACAGAAAAAATTACCTACTTTGTGAAAACTTTGCAGCTTTTCTCATACAGAACGGACTAGCAAGGAAACTCGAGAAAAACTGTTATGTCTATAAGATTTGGTTGTTAAAAGTACGAGGATTAGCGAGTCATCAAGTGTACAAACGAAAAGACATGGATAAAACACGACATTCTATATGAAGAATCAGAAAAAGTGTCCAGTAGGTTTTTCAGACGAAACGTGGTTTCATACACCGAATTGATGTTGGATAAGTGAGCAAGAAGTATTTTCACACATCTACATCTATATCTACATGGTTGCTCTGCAAGTCACATTTAAGTCCATGGCAGAAGGTTCTCCATAGCGTTTTCATACTACTTCTCTACCCTTACATACGTGAGGGACAGACCGCTGTGCTATACAGGGTGCTGCAATAAATACGTACAGTGCGTGTAAAAATACTTTTACTGTTATAAAAATACTGAAGTCTAGGTCGTTACCCTGACCAGTTCAAAAATGGCTCTGAGCACAATGGGACTGAACATCTGAGATCATCTGTCCCCTAGAACTGAGAACTACTAAAACTTAACTAACCTAAGGACATCACACATATCCATGTCAGAGGCAGGATTTGAACCTGCGACCATAGCGGTCGCGCAGTTCCAGACTGAAGCGCCTAGAACCGCTCAGCCACACCGGCCCTGACCAGTTCTTCAGTTAGCTTTGCTGAATAATATACATGTGCGTTAGGGTGGATACTTAAATGTGTAGGTATGTTTACCAAATCTTATAAATTTCTCGTGTTAATGTCTAAGCAGATACGCATGCTTCAGGTGTAGATTACGTAACTATCTGGCACTCTCCCCATGCATTTACGATGAGTACTCTTAAGTCTATCGTGGCGGTGTCTAATGTCGAGTGGTCAAATTCCGAAATAGGATAACTACCTTAACATCACCTTTACCATGATTAATGTGCGGAACCATCTTTCTTAAGTCGACCACGTAGTATACTGTTGGAGTGTTAGAGAAAGTACGATGTTTACTGGTAGCTACTGACCTCTAAGTGTCAGATGCAGTATTCAGTAGGGAACTGTACACATTCCTCGCCTTTCGTGGTTTTCAATTTACCACCGCAGATCACGCCACTTGTGAGTTCGTGTTCCCAATTTCTGACTTTCATTTCAGAGAACTTATTTTTCTTATAAGGTAAGCGTTCCTATGTCTTTAAAATTACGTTTCGTGTGCCACAAGTAGTTACTACGAATGAGCTTTCATACTAAACAAGTTAACCGCGTGTGCTTTCAGTCTAACCACCCGTAAGTAAGGTCTAGTCATTTCCTCGTGTCACAACTACTGGCAAGATTCTCAGCCACATTTTTTTCTAACAACTAAGACAGTTGAAGAGTCGGTGATAATATCCAAGAGATGCATTGGCACCATCACCGTGGAAGCCAATAAATCGTCGCTTAAATGTGGGAATCAGAACTAATTGACATAACTACGTTTGAAACACATACATGGAAGGCTGACATCTTTACTCAGACGTGCCTTGGCGAATAAGTAATAATAGCAGTAGGAGGAGTATTTTGACAGTTTCTTTCATCAGTGGCATTGATCCAGAACTTGCGATAATATGGAATTTACTTACGTGAAACAATTAAAAAACGCTGGCGATGATTTCCTTCTAATTTTAAGTCTGTAAAGTTTGTAGGACGAGGATAAACTCAATAAAGAATACATATAGCAGGTGATCTAGAAAGACGAACAGTACTCTGTTCCTGTCAAATTTTTACATCTCCGCTGGGTCACGAAATTATCAAGGAGGAACAAAGATGGCTTTCAGGTTGCCATCTCACGGCCAACGGTACGAAGATATTACAATATCCATCTTGGGTTTATAGATATGGCAGACATGCTGAAGTAATGCTGTGAAATTGACAGGAAAAGCAAGGAATCGTTTCACAGCATAAACAAACAATAAACAGAAAACAGAATTTCCAGAAAGTGAATAAATTTGTACAATACAACAGATTCCCAAGGACACAAAGGACACTACAAAAATATAAAAATTAAAACGTAGGCATTCCTCTTAAATTATTTATATCAGAAATTCAAGGATTATTTAGATAACAAAGAGAAAGGAATGGTAAACAATTACATTCTTGAATAATAAGCAACTATCATTCCTTGGTAAACTGTCGCATAATAATGAATTTTGCTGCAAAATTCTTTGCCCAGTATTTGTGACGCCTAATTATAATATGTTTCTATTTTCTTGAGCGCAATATAGCACCTTTTGGGGTGATATGCCGATACGTCGATACATATTCTTAATAAGGGCCAATGTAGTGCAGAGTAGTTTCTCTGTGTGTAGCATGAAATGGTGGTTGAAATTATATTTATTATTATTACTTTATTTCTATTTGTTTTGAAATAAAGCTTATTCAGTGACGGTGATCTGTTACAAATGAATAGCGTAAAAGTGTTTTTTAGACGCACCGGAAACTTGTCTGCCAATAAGTATAAAAACAGTGTACACGGCATATCAGAATTAACAATGCAACGTTTTTATCTAAAATCACATGAGATAACATTACTCCATGTATGATTATTTCTTTTGTAATCTGTTTCCTTTTTCAGTGGAGGATAAATGTCTTGTATTTTGTTGTAAATGACTTATGAATGAATGTACAGCTAACTACGTAGCTTGCATTTGATGTGAGAGTCAGAACTAATTGACATAACTACGTTTGAAACACATACATGGAAGGCTGAGTGCCATTAATGAAGAAGGGGAAATGATTTTGAAGCAATTTTGACTTAAAGTTATTAGAAATCTTGTGGGAGCATCAGTGTGATCGCCAAAAGCAAGGTTAAATGAACCATTGTGAATCAGCTATTTAAAACCACACGTTCCCCAAACTAAAATAGAAAATGAAGTACATGAGCCTGAACTGTACACCTGGAATCCGTGCAAAATGTAGCACTGCGAGGAACACACTTCTCACCAAATGGAAGAGCCAGATATGTGGTGCTAGACTCTGCTTTAGTACCAATAAGATTATGGTAAAACGTTATGTTTGTGTCTACAAGCGCAGTTTCTTTATTTTTTCCGTCTGGCTAGCCGTTTCGGTATACAGCACCACCCTCAGGCCAATCCCTGGCACGCAGTCGTCACGTTTGTTTCCCAAGCAGGTGGGTCAATGCGTACCTACTAGGGAAGCGTGACAGAGGATGGCCTGAGGAGCGTGGTGTGAGCCGAAACAGCTAACGAATAAGCAGAATAAATAAACTGCGCCTGTAGACACCAATACATAGTTTTCAGTACTTCACCGGTCGCTGTTCCACTAGCCATATGTGGGGCATATGTCATAAGAATTCAGCAGTCTCTGACTTGTAAGATGTTTCACTGTCAAGCCAAATACAATAAGAATAGTGACAAAATTTATTTCTCAAAGTACTTCTAATCGTGTTAATTTGACATACAATGTATGTCCCCCCCTCCCCCAAGCTTAACACAAAACTTGATGGCTAACGTTGCTTTAAATACCGCAGTTCCATTTTCGTAACACACAACAAAACCACAACTTCACTGACGGTGCTCTCAAAAATCACGTGACGGTTGAGCTGAAATTTGGAGTGAACATGTGGAAGGGGTGAACACACCGGTGTACACAAGTAGAACAACACAGTGTTGTCGGATCTCTCGCAGTGTTTCTAGTGTCATTACTTTTCTCACACGCCTCTTATACTTGATTGTCTTTAAAGTTACTAATAATTCTAATAAATATTTTAATGGTGGTAAAAAAAGGGTGATAAATTACACAGCAGTATAACATATTGAACAGCGCTGTGAGTAAAGTATTAAGAAGTCATGTGACGGCAGAGATGCTTTTAACGCATATGATTCTATAAGTAAAGGTAACGACTTCAGTGATTTTAATAAGCGTTAACTGCAGAGCACATTTCTTGAGCACAGTTTGTGTTCGAATGTGAGGATTTCGTGGGTGTTTGGTAGTAACAGTGTCTTGTCACATTTATGATTAATGATGGGAAAGTATAAATTGTTAACACACAGACAAAACGAACACAATAAGTGGCAAAACTGGTTAGGGTCAGCAATAAATGCTATGAGGAAAAAACAATAAATCACGCTATTGTAAAGTCATGTTTCTAAACGTATGGAAGCTATATTGCATAAAGAACGATCACGCGTACCTCTTACTCTCTCACAGGCAAGGCACGTATAGCTAAAAAACATTGTATTATTACGTGGCATTCATGTCAAAAGTTGTGGGTGCATTTCATGGAATGCAGTCCGGCTATAACGAAAACATTTCGCGGTAGTATAAGTCGATCACTGGTGTTGATTACTAATTAATCATTGGTATTGGATAAATATTCATCAAGAGCGTTGCTACGTAATTAATACTGTAATACGTATGGTACAACATTTATTACAGTTCAGCAAAATGAATTACATTGTATTCCCACAGGGCGACGAAGGTGTAATTGCAGTCCGCAAATCGAATATTCCAACAATGATTAAGTGTCGTGTCACGTTGCTAGTATTATACAGGTCGTTGAAAATAGATGTTCCTGCACTCTGGAAGAAGCCCCTACTGCGCAGTGGTTCATATATACAAACGGAGAGCGGCGATTAATAAAACTTCTGCTTCTGTTGTCAAAGAACTCCGACATGTGGTGGCGTCTAGTTCACATAATGGATGCGAATTCTGTAAATAAGAAAAGGGAGGTAGAAGTTACGAAAGGGGTATCTCGTTTGGGTTCCCTACGCTTTCTCTAACTCAATGCAGGTGAATACCAGAAAAGTACTTAATCAGAGCTACTGGTTTATCTTTCATAACTATGACGTCGACTGGACGTTGATTCTAATGTTCTTTCCTTCCCTCCAATGAGGCAGAAGGCACAGACTGAAGCAGTTCTCAGTTGGTTCCCCAACTTCCAGCTGAAGCAAGTTTCCAGTAAATTTTCCTAGATCAATTCTCGTAAACATCTGGGCTGTTCCATTTACATCTACATAAGCTTTCCTCTACATCTCTCTCTGTTAAATGAATCACCTCTACCCTATCACTGACGTATTAAAAAGAAATGAAATGCTTCTTCACTGTCTGTATATGGTATATGAATATTAAGTTTCAATTTTTTCGAATAGTTTCACGTAGCGTTTTCCAGCCACATAAACCATCTATCGGTTTGTTGATGACACTGTTGATGCCACTGCTACGTACGGGAAAGTGTCGACCTTGACACACTTTTCACACAATCAGGGCGATCTGTATACAATTTCTGTTTGGTGCAGTGGATGGGAGCTTACCTTAAAGGTGGATGTGCCTTCTAACCACCCTCTGTTAGCTACGTCTCTTCAAGAATTCTCGCCGTCCAGGTAAAGTACTGAATATCCTCAAACCAGCATTGTTAATGTGTAGAACTCGAAGTATTTGCAGATAATGCACAAAACACAACCACGTGTTTCAAAACAGCAACGCAGTACAAAATACCGGAAACTGCTTTTGGTAGAATCTAGTGAGTATTCCTTCATGTAATCCCAAAATCGTTCACCAAATTGAAACACCGACCAGGAAGCCTCCTAGGTACACTATCCTCCAGGGACAACACTCTCCTCTACACACAAGAAACAGTGGAGGACTGTCTAGAGCAAGTCTAAAGAGTAATGACATAAAAAAACAGAAGAATAAAATGATACACACAAACGCACGTGCGAAATTCGTGCACGGTATAAATGACGTGTTGCTTGAGCCACTCCCTTCGAGCAAATATCTGGTTATAGTGTTGCAAAAATACATGAAACAAGCACCTGAAATCAGCAGTGGAGACGGTGAACAGCCGACTAAGATTAACTGGGAGACTTGTGAGAAACTGAAGCTGGAGCACACCAGTAAAGGAGATTGCGCTTGGAAACTGGATTACTAGAAGACATCCAACGGAATTCAGAGTACAGCTGTATGTTTGCTATTGGGCTGTTCTATCACTGCGAAAGTGTTAGGCAAATGATCGTGAACTTAGATTAAAGCCATGTACGGAAAAGACGTAAACTGTCCGTGGGGCGCTCATTAGACCTTCTCCAAGTAACATTATAAGAGGCTGACAGTCGTTTCTACCAGTACGAAAATGTTACGCAAATACTGAGTGAGCCTGGAGTAAAGCTGTGTACAGAAGAAGACGATCTGCCTGCAAAACGCTGTTCAGGGAGTTTAGAGAAACAGCACTGTCGATCGTCTGCAGTACGCTTCTGCCGAATCCAATGTTAATCTCCCACAACGATAAAATGAGAGAGATTAAGTCCCTTACAGAGTCCAGAGCCAATCTGATTTAATTGAGTCCGATCGCTAGTGGAATAGGAAAGGTAATGACTATTAGTAATACTTGCTATCCTCAGTCATACACCATTAAGTGGGGTCAGGAGTATTTACAGAGGGTAAACATTAATATAGAAACACCGAAAGCACGTCATCACCCCTAATACGGTTCAGGAGACCCGTGGACAACCAAAGCTGCTTGCTGTCATCTTTCAATGGATAAATACCGTTCCCGTATGGCTTTCAAGAGAATCCTGTATCATCCTTCCTGCAAAATAATGCCAATTTCAGGTAACGATGATAGAAATGAATAATGATCCCTGTCCTTCTATCCGAAGTAGATCAAAAAGGCTCAGTAATATTGAGACTTTGTGATTGAGGTGGCCATGGGAGACACGACAATTCACCCTCACGCTCATAAAAGCGGTTCTGGACGATGTGAGGTTGGTGAACAGGGACCGTGTCGCTTTGGAACACCTCGGCACTATTGGGAAATAAATACTGTGCGATGGAATAAACTTGGTCACCAAAAATGGTCACATATTGAACTGCAATTTGCATGAAAATGCTGTGAGACTAAACGGCCATTTGGACGCGCTTTAATAACTTTTCTTTTATGTTGACCACACGTTTATTACTTCCAAAAACACCTTACACGTTTCTACATTTCGTCATTCTCAAAGGCAGTGTTACGTCAAAATTGTTCATTAGATACACTGTATAAAGCCAACAGTCACGAGACAAGTGCAATGAACAAAACAATGATCAAATGTGTGTGAAATCTTATGGGACTTAACTGCCAAGGTCATCAGTCCCTAAACTTAGACACTACTTAACCTAAATTATCCAAAGGACAAACACACACACCCATGCCCGAAGGAGGACTCGAACGTCTGCCGGGACAAGCCACACAGTCACTCCCAAGTGGCTATAACATGCAGGGAAAGTTACTAAGAAACATGTAGGCCAAAATAAAGAACTGAGTGTAGGTTTAGTAACACAATCTGAGAAAATTATACATCGCTCGCTACTGACTGTGTTATAACTGGATGCATGACTTGGGAAACAACTCCTCTGATCATCGAACTAAGTAACTTCTGTCAACGTATATTTCAACTTATGAGACATTAGCTCAATGAAATCGAATGTTAACAACGATGAGACATTAGCTGAATTAAAGAGAATGTCAAAAACGTGAAGACCGGTTTTAACACATCAGACATTCGAATTTTGAAGTACGATATTTATGACGTAAAGGTTGATACTATTTGAAGCATTTGGTGAAACTCTGACATTAAAGAATTCTACGACGTTCACAAACGTTTTGGTACCAATCTTTTCAAGTATAGCAAGTATGCCTCACAAATTTCAGCAACAGATTTCGACTAGTGAATTCACCCCAACATCACTATTATTAATATATAACATATTTACAAAAGATACAATGATACCAGGATTTGTGAGCGAGAGCTTGCACAAGCCAGTTTCGTCCAATGAATATTCCATTACGTGTATATATCACACAAACTAGATACGTGAAATCCAAATTCATATTCTCGATATAAAAACAAAAGTTAAGCGAATTACCTGCATTTTCTCATTCAACATCTCTTTATTTGGCAAAAAAGTTAGTGATTTTAATATTTAAATTGCCGATGGTGGATATTGTGGAACAAGGGACTGATAATACGAGAATTGTGTCCAAAAAGTAAGTTCCGATCTGTCGTGAAAAGGAAACGACTATGAAAATCCGATAAAGCTTTGCACAGACGTGTTGGGCAGTGTCTCTAGTATGACACTAGACAGCATCACGTCGCTCTTCTCATTTCTGAGTTCACAGTGAGCGCGTAAAGATGTCTAGAAAATATTGTCTCCTGCCAAGTACGAGGGCCTCGTGAAAAATTTAGCCTGAAGCTATGCAGCCAACATTACATAACTGTCGTGCGGTTTCTTCTTCAAGATAATTCTCAGCTGCATTCTGCAGGGGTAGTGAAGATGCTCCTGCATCGTTTTCACTTGAAAATATTTGATTACCCACAATACAGCCCGTAATTGTCTCCCTCAGACTTTCATCTCTGCTCACATAAACCGCTGGCTATGAAGACAACATTTTGGCACAGACAACGAGCTGTAGGCCAGCGTAGAGAATTGGCGGAGAGCACTGGCGGCTGCCTTCTACGATGAGGCTATTGGAAAGTTGGTACAACGCTACGAAAAAGGTCGAAGTCAGAACGGCGACTACGTAAAGAAGTAACTGGAAGGTGTAGCAAACTGTTACGAATAAGATATTTCTGATTTTCACTGTGGTTTCCATTTCGCGATCAATCGGAACTTACTTTTTGGACAGCCCTCGTACGTATCCCACACAGTCATTGAACTGATATAAGAAACTGATACAAGAGTACGATCCAAGATTATGAAATCACTATCAGTATCTTGTTTATGCTTTATTATATGTAGATATGAGCTCAGCTGACTCAGAAGTAGCCCCCAGGTATCAAAGACGCGATGTTATGGTGAAGAATAGTAAGCACACAATGACTTGTGCAGGTGGCCAGTTGTCAACGGGAGATGTTCGATAGCAGCTGTAAAGAGCATTATAAGGAACTGAGTAACAACTGCAACTTAATGCTGTCAAGTTGTCACCACTTAAGCATTCAGTAACGGAAATAAACAGGTCATATCATATTAAGCAATAATGTTTATCAGTTTCAAAAAGTAAAATTTAAAGAGAAGTAGTAACTTATTGCACCAATATACTTCAGGGGTCGAAGGATTCAAGAATTCGATGCCTGATTTTCTGAACAACATTAACTGCGGCCAAGGAACAAGATAAACATTCACGTTTTTATGGATGATGTAGACAAAAAATGAAGCGTAGCGCAGTAGATACTGGAGGCTTGAGCTATCTTTCAAATGTAATGCGATTATTATAGGGAAAAGAATTCTCTAGACGAGTAGTCGGATTTCTCCCGGTAGTGGCACTATCGCGCCATTTCGTGCTCCGTATCTATGTGAAGCTGACATCCTTACAGCTAGCAATGAATTGTGTAGGACGCTGAAGAGAGCCCTTGGATTTTTCACTGGCGGGGTTTATGGCGCCGCCATAAAGAAAAGACAATGTAGCTACCGCTTCTCAAGAACGCTCCAATTTCGCAGGAGCTATGCGCGTCTTCTTCATCAGCCCGTAACGGCACCTGTTGTCTCGAGGGGCCTCGCACTGGAACAACACCTGTTGTGCAGCCGGCTCTTGTCCGCAGAGGAGCCCAGGAGTGTTGCCGCCCATGTTCAGCAGACTGCAGCATCGAATTCAACACTTCGTGCGAAAACGAGGCAGCACCACAATACCTCATTAACTCGTCGTATTAATAACGCTCTGAAAGTCTGGAGGTAGCAGGGACAAAATGTAGAGAGCGAAGGCTATCTACAACTGGTGCAGAAACCAGATTGAGACGTTGAGATAAAAAACGTATCTCGTCATCATTTCTGGGGTATATGAGTTATTACTATAGTTGTTATTTTCAAACGATTCTGCATCTGTTGATTCTAAAATTGAAGTTGTTCAGGGATTTTGATCCTGTCTAAACCAGTGCTGTAATATCGTTTCATGCTGAAAGAGGACTTGTGACAGAGGAAAGTCCCTATATTGCACGTAAGAACTTGAGGAGTGATGCCAGCACTGTTGGGGGATGCAGTAAACAGCTGTGAAATTTCAAAATGGTTTCGATGATGGAACCTCAAGACGAATACAGTGACGATTTACATGAATTTGGAAGAAAGGACGTCCTGAATTGTGGAAGAGAAATGTGACTAAACAAATGAGGGTCATGGGTCTGGAGCTTATCAAGTGGAAAGGACACATTGTTCCTAAAAAGGTAAAACAGGTGCAGATTGCAGGTAAATTGTCAAACAATGTTCATTGTTTGTATTCTCTGTACATAACATAGCAGTAGAAGTAAGTGATGTAGAAACATTATACTTTTAGAGAGGAAGACAGTGAATCTGCAACTGAAGTTTGGGACAGTTATCAAGAGTGACAGCTTATGAACGCGTGTGTCTGTCTAAACAACAGGCGTTTTTAATAAGCAAAGAATGTGGAATTAAATCTCTCATGTTACAAGCCAACGCACTAAAAAGAATGTTCAGTTCCAATGTATTGTGTATCTTGATATTTATTGTATAATTACGAATGGCACAAATAACAGGAATGTATATGAACATGCTGAGATTATTTAAAAGTATATTTTGCTTGGAAATATACTTTTTGTAGTTACACGATATTTACGATAAAATGAGTGTTGTTTAAGTAAAACAGCTGATATATCAGTTGCTTATTTATTACCATTATGTATTATTTGCCTTTATATTATAATTACAGTTTTTGATGTAAAATTGTACTCTTTCTGATGAGTATGTGGGAGTAACTGTAAAATTTTGGAATAACGCAATTCAGTATGATACAGTTTTTTCAATATCTCTCAAAACCACTTTTGAGTGACATGTCCCCCTTTTGATCTCAACGCCTCAGTTGTGAGAGTCGAGGAATATGATATCCTAACTATAGTTCGGGATGGATTGACCTATCGCTGATGTTATTCAATCTGTTTATAGAGCAATCAGCAGAGAGCTAAGGATTATTTTGGATTGCAGTTAACATTCAGGGAGAAAACATAAAAACTTTGAAGACGAGAAAGGGACTTGGAATACGATTTGAATGAAGTGAATAGTATTTTGGAAATAGGTCACAAGATGAATATCAACAAAAGTAAATCATATGTAATGCAGTGTAATCGATTTAAATGTGGCGATGGTTTGAGAATTAGTTAAGAAATGAGGGTTTATTACTAGTCGACGAGTTATGCTACTTGGGAACTAAAGGAACTGAAAAAACTGAAGATGGCAGATGTAGAGAGGATAAAATGCGTACTGGCTGTGACAAGGAAGGCGCCCCTGTGTAAGAGCTATTTACCAACGATGAATATAAATTTGTATGATCGGATGACTTTTTTTCGGTATTGATCTGGAAATAGTCTTCTATGAAAATGAAATATGGTGGTAATCACTTCAGACAAGAAGAGAATAGAAACCTTTACAATGTGGTGTTGAAGGTCAAATGGGTAGACCGAATAGATAATGAAGAGGTACTGAATTGAACTGGGAAGACAAGATACCTGTAGCAAAACTTGACTAAAAGTAGGGATCTCTTGACAGGACATTTCCTGAGTCATTAAGATATCATCAGTTTGGTAATGAAGGAGAATGTGGATTGAAAAAATGTAGAATAAGACCAAGACATGATTAACTAAATGTGTTGAAATGGATGTTGGTTGCTGTAGCTGCCGTAGAGATGATACAGCATTCGGACTGATGAACTCTATAACATTATTAGAGAACTATTACCTTATTACCAACACCTGCAATCTTTTATCTCTAGTGTAATCCTGGTTCGTACTAAATCGGAAATAGAATGTTTATTTTGACCTCAAGAATAGATGTACGTAGCAGTTTGCCTTCGGCAAATTGATGCAATCAGGAAGCATTATTATATTTTCCTCTTGGCAAACAAACGTAGAGGTCAACATCAGTAACCACACTGTTCTGCAAAGCTTACGAATGAGCTACATCAGGAAGCATAAGACGCTGCAGAAAAGGAAAATGTGCAGGAGCATGTAGCCACAGGTCTTCCAGTCGTGCACAGAAAGATGGACAGCACACCGCGTTTGGTCGTTGCTACCGTTGCGCCAAATGAGAGTGTCCCGGCAACACGAGATGTTTGAAGGATCGGGAAAACTCCATGTGTGTCAATCAGCGAGCAGTTCCGACGGACAGTGGTGGTGTTCTTCATTACATCCGGAAGTTGTAGCTTGACTGTATCTGGAGACATTGTCTCGAATAGTTGTTAACGTCTTTGGTAACTGGAAATGAATATTTCAGTTTTTTCTATCGGCACATAAGGGTTAGATGACGTTGCCCACTGTCTGGCATGGTACTTAGGCAATTTCACCTTTCTGTTATCAGTGCCTTCCTGCGGTTCTAGATCTATTGAACCGGGTTACAGACACTTTTTAACATTTCAGGAAACTTTCGAACACAGGATGTATTTTGTTCTGGGGTAGGACTGCATAGTTCGAAAGGAAAAGGCTTTTTTTTGGCAAAAATAACCTCAAATTTTTCGTAGATCTTCGAATTACACACTGCTACTACACACGGTTATACGATGTCGCCGTCAATGTGTCTACTGCTTAAGTAATAATGTGTGTACTACACATCATTCCGTGTATCCTTTCAAAAAAACATGGTTCAAATGGCTCTGAGCACTATGGGACTTAACTTCTGAGGTCATCAGTATACGCTAAAACTTAGAACTACTTAAACCTAACTAACCTAAGGACATCACACACATCCATGCCCGAGGCAGGATTCGAACCTGCGACCGTAGTGGTCGCGCGGTTCCCGACTGTTGAGTCTAGAACCGCTCGGCCACAACGGCCGACCGTATCCTTTCACTCTCGAAATTTCTTTGCGAGGGTAGTGCACTAGTTCGTAACTTATTATTGTGCAGTAGTCGACACATTTGCTTTCATAACTCAGACATAAAGTTAATGCCTTGGATAAGCATTAAATTCTGTATTGCTCAAAATTTCAACATCTAGGAGAACTCGTGGCGGAACGGAATACTCAATGTTTAACAATTAGTATAAAATAAGGGAACACAAGGAAACACTTCATAAAGTTATAAAAAAAACAGCTTGTAGTGTAACCTAATATACCTTATTTTAAAATCACTTAAAACAATATATTTTGAACTTTTTAAAATTCTTCAAAGAAAACCTTTAATTTTCCCGTTCCGCCCCATCCACCGGGCAGAATGGGATAAAGATATTTTTTTGTTAAATTATTGTATAAACGTTGAATTTGAATTACGAATATCGTATTAGACTATGACAAAATATTATATAAAAAGCAAATCAGACTAATGAATGTGTAATTTAAACAATTAAAAAGTCATTCTTCAAAATAAAAAATATTTTAATGTCATTCTGAAAAATGTACAATGCCAAATAATCACCAAACCACTAAGTACTAGTCCTTTCGACAATAGTCACAAATCAGTATTTCCTCTTCATCTTCACTGTCTATGCCAGCACATGAATTGTGTGCTCACTTGAAACACCTCTGGCATGCGACCCAGCCCTCATTAGAAACGGAGGAGAAGTCCACACAGTAGAGACACTCAGCATCCTGTCTCTCTCTCATTCTCTCTTCTCCATCATCTTCTTCCTTTCATTTAAGGTCTTTGATGTCCTCTGTTTTGATTTTTTTGGGTGTACATTTTGATATTTCTCCCTTAAGTTGCATTGCACCTGACGTCTCTGTCCTCACACTGTTCATATTTGTGCACACTCCTCCTTTCTGTTGGCCTACTTTACGTGCGACAGGATTCTGCAGTTCCTTATTATAAGGGGAATCTATTAATACGACGGTTTTTCCTTTTTGTCTTGTAGTCAGCGTGTATTTTGACAGATTAGTGGGACTGGAATGACAGGCTTGGGTGATTTCTGGAAAGCTGAGTTGTTCGGCGAACATAGCTGGTTGGGAGAGTCTGGCATCCATGAACATCCAGGCTGGGCGTCAATGATTGAGCCTTGGTCAGTCTTAGTGGTATGCCTATTACTGGCAGGTTCAGTAGACACTAGAGAGCCTATAATCAATGTGTTAGATGGTCCATTTGTAGATTTTGTAGTCGGACTTTCACAGTTTTTGAACTGAGTATCTATTGGCGCTGATGGGAGGCAGTCTGCGTCTGAAAACACATTCAGGTCAGACGGCGATATTCCAGTTCTCTTAAAGCCATTTATAGCCGTCGGCATCTTTACAGCACATAAAAACGCGGCCCCAAATAGCGATGATATTTGGAAGAGAGAGACAACTTTTCCTGGATGGCTCCATAGCCATTTTTTTTATCTCTTCACTGTAATAGCAACTCAGGGATTTGAAAAACGTTACGTCCAGGGGTTGTAATTTATGTGAAGTGTGAGGCGGTAAACAAAGGAGGACTACACCATTGTCTCAAGCCATATCAAACAGCTCTAGGTTTTTAGTGTGAATTGAATGTCCGTCAACAATTAGAAGCACAGATGATTATTTCGTGGCCTTAGAAAATCCCACAGACTTTCTAAACCATACTACAAATAATTCTCTAGTGATCCACCCCGAGGGGTGAACTTCAGACCAGCCTCCTGGAGGCAATTCAAGCTCAAATTTTTGTTTCTTCTTCTTCCTTGGAAAGATAAGCATGGGCGGCATCTATAACCCAGATGCAGACATGCAGTTGACTGCTGTAACGTTTTATGCACGTTCTGAAGATGTTACCGCTCCTGCTTGCCTTTTTCCTTTAAGTACTATTATTTTCGACTGACGTTTAGTATTAAGGTCAAGCCACATTCACACAGTTGAATATTTTGTCAGCAGTCAGCTTGTACTTGCAATAACATTCTTGAGAAGAGAGTTAAACTGTGAAACTGTTACTTTGTTGAATCCCTCTGCTCGAGCACCAGAAGCATTTTCTGGCTTGCGAATAGACAGTGTAGGATGCCTCGTAATAAATCCTTTAACCCAGTCTTGTCCAACTAGATAAGTTTGTTTGTCAAATCTGTGTGGTAAGCCATTTCTTTCGACTAGATCTGAGATCTTTCATTGTTAGACCAAAAAGTCTGCTTTCCATTGACTTGAGATATGTTACCAGGTCATGTTTCGTTCTGCAATGAACAGCTTTTTAAATTTCCCATCTGATTTGTCAATTATGTAGTCAGGATTATTCGTAGCTTTACGCACATATCTTTCCAATGTTGATTTCGGTACGTTGAACTGCTTAGATGCTTTTAAAAATCCCATTTGGGAAGATGAAACGGCTGAAACTGCCAGTTCCATCGCTTTTACGTCCCATTGCTGTCTATCAGTCTTTTTCAAGTACATTCGCACCATCTGGAACAGCAAGGGGGAAATAAAAAAGAATATAGTTTGCTTTCTGCTTGCATCAAAATATGACGGGGCAGAACGGGACACTATCCCATTGTGACTCGTTCCGTTCTGCCCCAAGAGCACTTTTGAGGTTAACAACTTTTATGGAGTGTAGTAACTGACGTATTTAAACGCATTAAATAACTAAAGTATAACAAATGCCAAGCACTTTAAGGGAATGTGTCATTTTAGGGTATACAACTAACAATTAACAGCTTACCTGGCGTTGAAATTCACCAAACGTTAGAACAACGTAAGCGGTAACGTGACGGACAACCGTTCACTTAGATCTCGCACTTCAAACTAAATCAATATGGGTACCCTGACTTCCGTTCCATTCGGAGAAATACACTCCTGGAAATTGAAATAAGAACACCGTGAATTCATTGTCCCAGGAAGGGGAAACTTTATTGACACATTCCTGGGGTCAGATACATCACATGATCACACTGACAGAACCACTGGCACATAGACACAGGCAACAGAGCATGCACAATGTCGGCACTAGTACAGTGTATATCCACCTTTCGCAGCAATGCAGGCTGCTATTCTCCCATGGAGACGATCGTAGAGATGCTGGATGTAGTCCTGTGGAACGGCTTGCCATGCCATTTCCACCTGGCGCCTCAGTTGGACCAGCGTTCGTGCTGGACGTGCAGACCGCGTGAGACGACGCTTCATCCAGTCCCAAACATGCTCAATGGGGGACAGATCCGGAGATCTTGCTGGCCAGAGTAGTTGACTTACACCTTCTAGAGCACGTTGGGTGGCACGGGATACATGCGGACGTGCATTGTCCTGTTGGAACAGCAAGTTCCCTTGCCGGTCTAGGAATGGTAGAACGATGGGTTCGATGGCGGTTTGGATGTACCGTGCACTATTCAGTGTCCCCTCGACGATCACCAGTGGTGTACGGCCAGTGTAGGAGATCGCTCCCCACACCATGATGCCGGGTGTTGGCCCTGTGTGCCTCGGTCGTATGCAGTCCTGATTGTGGCGCTCACCTGCACGGCGCCAAACACGCATACGACCATCATTGGCACCAAGGCAGAAGCGACTCTCATCGCTGAAGACGACACGTCTCCATTCGTCCCTCCATTCACGCCTGTCGCGACACCACTGGAGGCGGGCTGCACGATGTTGGGGCGTGAGCGGAAGACGGCCTAACGGTGTGCGGGACCGTAGCCCAGCTTCATGGAGACGGTTGCGAATGGTCCTCGCCGATACCCCAGGAGCAACAGTGTCCCTAATTTGCTGGGAAGTGGCGGTGCGGTCCCCTACGGCACTGCGTAGGATCCTACGGTCTTGGCGTGCATCCGTGCGTCGCTGCGGTCCGGTCCCAGGTCGACGGGCACGTGCACCTTCCGCCGACCACTGGCGACAACATCGATGTACTGTGGAGACCTCACGCCCCACGTGTTGAGCAATTCGGCGGTACGTCCACCCGGCCTCCCGCATGCCCACTATACGCCCTCGCTCAAAGTCCGTCAACTGCACATACGGTTCACGTCCACGCTGTCGCGGCATGCTACCAGTGTTAAAGACTGCGATGGAGCTCCGTATGCCACGGCAAACTGGCTGACACTGACGGCGCCGGTGCACAAATGCTGCGCAGCTAGCGCCATTCGACGGCCAACACCGCGGTTCCTGGTGTGTCCGCTGTGCCGTGTGTGTGATCATTGCTTGTACAGCCCTCTCGCAGTGTCCGGAGCAAGTATCGTGGGTCTGACACACCGGTGTCAATGTGTTCTTTTTTCCATTTCCAGGAGTGTAGTTACATGCCCATACAACAAGTTGCAGCACTGTCCAGTATAGAAAAGAGCAATTTCCAATTGTGCCCCGCTATCCCGTTCTGCCCCGAGTTCCCATACTGATTCACAACAACCTGTGCCGCTGTTTCTGCCTGTTTATTTAATATGGTGGTCACGGCCAAGATACGTGAGAAATATTCAGTCGTAGTCATCATCAATGGCGTTTTCTTCCTATTGGAAGATTCAAGTAGCATCAAGCGGGCTCTTTTTTTTTTTTTTTTTTTTTTGATGACTCAGAAGTCCAGTGCGAGAGTCCATTTGGGGCCACAGTTGGGGCAAGTGTACATCACACCAAAAGAGCGGTGCGTCGCAGCCGCTTGTCTACGCACTCGTACTGCAGTTGAGTTGTTGAGCCAGGATCCGTCGTGGAACGTGCTCCCAACCTTCATCTGCTGCGGTCTTCCGCTAACTCCTCCCATTTGTAAGTGTCTTAGCCATCGCAGACGACGTTCCCTGAGAGTTGTGATGATACTCGGCACATCTGCAGTATTCAGGACAATCTCATTTGTAACATAGTCTCTTCATGTTGTGCCTGAAATGTTTCGTATCCACCGCAGACAAAAGACGTTGAGCTTAGTCTTCTCGTTTGGCATATGACGTCCAGTATTAGCACCAAACACGGTGATCAGCACGCATACTTGAGAGGCGAGCGCATTTTGTGGTCACAGTAATGCGTTTGTTGTCCCATACTTTTGTGCGGAAGAGTTCGCCGCTTTGGCTGTTCTTGTGTTCACTTCGTCGTCTAGAGGAAGGTATTGTGACATTAGCGAACCGAGTAGCGTAATTAGTCGACTATATTCAACAAGGAGCCATCTGACCTCGTGACAGGCATGTCTGTGTGTCCTTTCACCATAATCACAGCTTTCTTTACATTCACGGACATGGAGAAGAACTTGCATACAGCAGCAGAAGTTTCCACAAGCCTTTGAAGGTCGTGTTGAGTATGAGCTATGAATGCTACAGCGAATAAAAAGTTGCTTACAAATAAATTCCACAATAGCAGTTGGATCTGAGTGACGAGATGTTTTCAAACTTCCCGTTAGCCCTGGTTTGTTACGCCGAAAGCAACTTTGAGAAGTAACGAGAAGAATATAACAAACGAAGAGGATCCGATGTGGTTCCTCCAAATATGACAGCACTCTCCATATCATAATAATTAAAAAACACGTCGCCGAACAGCCTGCTCCATGGAAGTCCACCTGCCGTTCTGGAGTCTGAAGATGATCCTTGGAGGTTGAAACCGATCACTCCGATTAAAGGAAATTTGCGATCAAGACTGCTTTTTAATTATCATTGTAATATAAGATCTCTGATACTGTTTTGAAAAATTTTATGCTCTCCATATCGTCGTGAAAAGCTCTAACCGCCTTCCGTAGTTCTGGAGGACACCCTATCCTCATTAGCAAAGTATAAAAAATGGTTCAACTGGCTCTGAGCACTATGGGACTCAACTGCTGTGGTCATCAGTCCCCTAGAACTTAGAACTACTTAAACCTAACTAACCTAAGAACATCACACACACCCATGCCCGAGGCAGGATTCGAACCTGCGACCGTAGCAGCAGCGCGGCTCCGGACTGGAGCGCCTAGAACCGCACGGCCTCCGCGGCAGGCGGCAAAGTATACAGTCCCTCCATGTTGAATGCTTCAAAGGCCTCATTTATGTCGATAAAAGCAATCAAAAATACGGTCTTCTGCTCCTGAATCTGTCAAAGTGTGAAGACATGTCCGTATTACGTCGCTGGGCTCGAAACTCTCCCTGAAACTCAGGGTGCACACGATCGGCAAGGTTCTCCAACAGTGCTCAGCATTAAAATCCCAAGGTAACTATTGCGACCACCGTGATAGCCTTTACCTTCGTATAGAGTGACGATGTTTGCATCGCGCATATCCTGTGGCACGTTATACGCAGCCCAACACTTCATTATGAGGTTGTATAGCATTAGGAAAAGTGAAGCCAGTTTGATAAATTCTTAGTGGATGTTGTCTTTAGTAAGGCGTTTTTAACATTTAAGCCTCACCTGCTACCAGCTTTGCGAAAGAAGCAGCGTCACTTTCTGCGCAACCCACCCATCATTTAGCCCGACAATGCGCGGGCGCAAACAGCGCAAGGCGTGGCTGCTCTGTTCGGTTGATGGGACTGGGAAGTACTGTACCATCCATCATACTCCCCGGACTTAAGTCCTTGTGACTTTGATTTGATTCCGAAGGTGAAGGAACCACTCCGTGGCATTCTCTTCAGAACTGCTCCTCAGATTCGACAGGCAATAGACCGCTCCATTCGCACCCTCAGCAGAACATGTTCTGCTAACTGTATACTACGACTTCCACATCACTGACAACGAGTTCTGCACAACGCTGGTGAAAACTTTAAAGGACAGTAACAGATGCAAACATGTAACTCTTTTGTATCAGTTGTGAATAAATAGTTGCCACTACCCTCGTATGTGATACACTGTGCATGGAGAGGTTACTGGAGCAATATGTATAATTATTTAACCGATATGGGTCATTCCAGCTACACCGTTAGTGGAGCAGAAAATTCCCACTGGGAATGAGGTTCCTGCACTAAAATCCATGTCGACTCTCACACAATCTACAGCCAGTTCTGAAGAAGTTAATGAATGAACAGCTATTGGACAGATCTATAGAGGAAAGCACCAGTCGATGGACAGTACTTGTAGTCATTATAGATTCCGCTGCGACTATATATTTTCTAAGCAACCTGACAATTACAGACCGTTACCTAATCTCTAACGTTACAGACCACACACAATCTGAAGAAATGCTGATATTTTACCACCATGGAGTTGCAAAGTGCGTACCATCAATTAGATGCAGCACCAGAGGATCAACATAAAGTAGCATTTATGGTTCCATTTGGTCATTTCCAGTATCATCGGATGCTGTTCGGTTTGAGAAATACGCCACCGACTTTCCATTACTTGTTAGATTGGGTGCTACAGGGTCTGATAGAAAAACAACGCATGGAGAGCATGATTGGCCATTAGTTTAAAAATGAGCCACATTGTGTTACGAGAGAGGAACTATTTAGTTCATATTATCAGCCAGGATGATGTACAAAGCAACCCACGACTTTACAAGCTGAAAAGGATTTACCAGTGCCTAGCACGGTAAAGGAATTCAGTAATTTCTCTGGATCACTAATTTTCACAGACATTTATTCTAAAATTTGTGTATGTAGCAGAACCCATTGCACATTTATTAAAGAAGGCAGCAAATTTTCACTGGACTCAAGGCTGTGAAGTAGCATTTGATCGATATAATAATTTATTGACAATTACCCTGTCCTCACTTCTGCTTTCAAAAACATTTAAAACTGTTATGTAACTTGAGCAAAGTAGCTCTAGGAATCTAGCAAGTGGTAGATGGGAAAGAGGTTTCATCAGCGTACACTTCTAGACATATCAGTAAAGAGCACAATACTGTTAAATTACCGAGCATATGTTCACGTTAATTTTTGTCATGACGTATTTCCATTGTTATCTGAATCAGCGACGTTTCAAGGTCATAACGGATCACACAGCACTGAAATGACATGTGGGACTGAGGGATCGTTTGACTCGCTGTTATGGCCAAGGAAATTTGCTTTTGAAAGTACTTCGTTCAGAGAAATCTCTTGGTAACACAGATAGAGTTAGTTGCAAAATATACACCGTACAATGTATGAAGTAAGCGCAGAAGTATGGCGCAGACTCAGGTAGCTGATCAGGCTTGTTAGTATTTTGCGAAGCAAGCACAGTTCAGCTCTGACGACAGTGCTGTGCAACAAACAGCTGATGCCACATAGTTGAGATAAAACGTTTCTGAAACGAAGTACTGAGGAAGGCTGACAATTTTTTTTGACAGGCCATAGTGGTGGCGGATGAGGATGCAGACTGCAGAGCGTTACGTAAAGAACTACATTCGTTGTTCTCAAAAGACCAAGCTGAACCGTCAGCGAATCTCATTACAAAAATTACCTGAGGTGGACAGACCATTTCAAATTATGAGATGTATATTCCTGGTCCTTTTACAAAAACACCAGCAGGGAAGTGATATGTGTTGACTATAATTTCTTGGCACAGAATTCGAGTACCAACTGTTTGTCATTGATACGTACTTCAAATGTAAGACAAGCCATAGTGCTTCGGGAGGGCGTCCTTACTCTAGACGTTGGCATCAACTACATCTCGTACTGAGTAAGAGGAAAGATCTCCACCGTTATCTCCACATAGACTCCTCTCATAGTGCTGCTTGTGACACTGTTCACATACTAGTCATGACAAAACTTGGTTTCGAGCCTAAAGACAGTCAGTCGTCTAGAAATTTTCAGGAACAACTTAATTACGTAGTTATAAAAAAGTGGAATTGATAGAATTTTTTTGTAGGCAGTATCAGGAAAACACATATTTTCTAGCAACTCTAACCAATTTTATACGAGCCGTACTTAACAACTCCCACTACTCCAGTTCGCTATCTTCGCAACTGTTATTATGTGCAAACTATCATATAGAAACATCTTCCCCAGATGTACCAAAAAAAGGGGTTCCAATGAGGCGACATTAGCGTCGAGGATGGCTGGATACACATTAGAAGCTGACCCTTTCTGTGAACTTTTAAATGATCTATTTCCGTATGCAAAGCTTCATTATCACTTGAACTGCAGCAACCTCATCCAGAAAACGCTGACTCGTCTCCTGGGTTGTTGCTTTTGTATCGATAGACATTTTGCTTACTTTTACCATCACAAGCATGTACTACAACGAGATGGAAAAGAAAGGAAACAAAAAAACACAGTCAGATAGGTCTAAAAAACTTAAATTCGGTTCTTGCTTGTATTCTTGCCATGAGAGCACTATTGCTGAATCCTATCCATTTCTCCCCTCCTTTGGCCCACCATTACAGCCTACTATAGTTCTGACTCGAAGCGTAACGTATATAGAAAGAAAGGTGTGAGCGAATGCCTCACTGCCGGAAGTTGATTGAAGGCTAAGTAGTGCAGCATATCTATGGCAGAAAGATAGCTGGCTAAGTCAGGGTGCCGAGGCGGCTGAGGGGCGACAGGTTGCCAGGGGCAGGTAGACAGGTTCACACAGTGGGAGAGTCCCTGGTGTTGAACACGGACCTCGCAGCAGGCATGTGCCTGCGCCAAGCTGGCTGGGGGTCACTGCGTGTCTTTGGACCGTGTGGGATGCGGCAGATCTAGCTGCGAGCAGCCCGGGCTGTCAGTTGCCTGTCGGTTGTTCACGTCCGAGAGCGAGTACGGGGTGAGCGTCATGACGTGATCCAGCTGTACCATACGATGAGGGGCTGCCTCCGATGCAGCTGCCTGGCGCTGTTGATATGAGAGAAGCAGGTTTTCTGTGTCTCTGTATTCTAATGACGGATGTCGCCACTCGGAACGAGGTCGACTTGACAGTGGCCCACAAGCAAATAGATGCTGCGTCAACAGGTCTGGTTACGACTCTGAGCTGTGGCGGCGTTTCACGCCGTTACGAAATTGAGTGCATCATTGTGCCTTAGGTGCTGTCATTAATCTAGAACACTGTTTTGTGAATGAAGGTCGTCATTCCGCTTAGGCCATACCAAAAATATTTATTGTTTGTGTATCATGACAGCAATGTTATGTCAACTATACTTTAACTTAATACATTTTTCCGTTATTTCTACTCCTTTTTGGGTACGTGTTCATAAACGTATGATACCGAATATTAATGACTGGTGTTTTTGTGCTCTCAGGTTAATGCTCATAGTAAGTGAGCCATTTGTGTATCTTCCGCCATGCTAGTTAATGGGGCTTGTCTTCTGTGTCCATTGTGGACACAGTTTTTATCATCATGTCAAGTGTCAGTCACTTTTTAACTCTTGGGTGATGTGTGGTCTCGCCTGGTGTTTGCAAGAAAGAATGGATTTATACCTCTGTGTGTTGTTGATTTTTATACGTCTCCCCTCCCAGGTCATTAGCTCCACACCAATATTTACCCATCTTGGCAATTGAAAGTCCACCCCAACCATTCCATCTCATCAGGGCCTCCTCCCTTCCCCACACTTCCTTAGCATCCACTTTTTTCCTTTTCTTCCCTAACCCACCTTTACCCAACAACTATTAGTGTCACCAATTCCCCCTCTACTCCAAGCCCTCTACAACATCCTCTCCTTTGTCCCAAAAGCCATTCCTAACCCATCGTTGCAGTGTACAAATCCTCCATCCTTACATCACCACATTCCTACCCTGTTCATTGGCTAATCTTTTCTCATTAACAGCTGACTCCGTATCCCATGACAGGTCCTTCCGATTTCTAGTGACAGGAATGTGCTTCTTTCTGTTATCAGTATTTCGGCTACATGTCTTAATTGTTTTATTGTGTTATTGTGTTTCATTTTACCTTCTATTGTTACCCTTTTTTGCCACTAGAGCAAAAGGTCATTATTGTATACCTAAAAACTTTCTTTTCATTTTTTACCTTTGTAAAGTTTTAAATTCAGTTTATATATCTCCGCTATCCGTATCACTGACAGCCATGTATCATCAAATAACAAGAAAGAAAAAGTTGATTTTATAGCTCCTCTTGTGAGGGATTCCTTCTTCTCCATCCGCTTCATATGTAACTGGTTCCTGGGAAGTCACACTGCAGAAAGGGGCTGATCTTTAAGGCCAGTAACGCAACGATATGTTTAGTTTCCTTTGAAGTTAACGCAGCAATGGCCAGAATGCCATCAAATTGAATTTTTCTGAATATAAAAATGCTTCGTCTGCAGTGGCAAGTACGAAACAGCAACTAAAGTAAGACTGTGTTTCATTATCCGTTATTGCAGCATATATGCGTGTCTTTTGTTGATACACACGGCATTTTCTCACTTTTTATTTTGAAATGTAATTAACATTTTCGTCTTAGGTTTCCATGTCATGAAATATGTAAACATATTTGGCACGAGGAGGGTATCACCTTAATTTCAATAAGTGTACAATGACACACTTCAGAGTGAGATATGTAATTACATGTTACATACCTTTAGGCAGCTAATATATGTAACATGTAATCTTAAGACCCTTTCCATGTAAAGTTTGCTCTCATGCAATTACTCTTTCCACCCTCTCTCTCACACACACTTTCTCTCTCTCCTCCTCTCCTTCAGCCTCCAGCCTCTCACATCTGTCTATTAACCCCAATCAAATATTGTCATTTATGTTTAATTTTACTGCTGTAGCAAATATGATTATTGTACTTACAGTCTGTAACATTTCACCTGACATGTGATGTGTTACGAAAGCTAAAGGAATCTGTGACCACTGAAGGTATTTTTCTTATTTTATGTTTAGTGTTATATATGAGTTTAATTTTTTGTTAGAAGAAACCCAATACCATGTTCTGAAATAGTGTCTTGTTTCTCCACTAGACAGTGCCACAATTTCCTCCAAAAAATCGTTACACAACACACACACAAATGTCATACTAATTAAAGTTAATCCACCCGACGATGGAGGTTTAGTTTAATGCTTTGAAACGTGTCGTGAAAAAAAAAAAGTGACTGGTAAGAGTAAACTTGTTGTTTCAATTAATGTCAATAACAGCCACGTTGAAGCCTGACCTAAAATGTTCGCATTTAAACTAAATTAGTGCTTAGCTGTAGCCAGAGAATGCCACAGTAGACGAAACTATGATCATAAGTAATAAATTCAGGGGGAACCAGTTGTCGTTTGCAACACTCTGAGCGTAAGTGAACAGGAAGCAAAGGAAAATGAAAACAAACGTCACCAAGCTGACGTAGACCTCGGCCTACTCTAGGGAGCAGTAAATCATCACAAGCTACATTTCATATACAGATTCGTTAGCTTCGTTAACTCACGACCAGACTGCTATCACCTTCCAGTGTAACCTAGACCTGGGGATACACTACAGATCAGGGTGTCACCACAATGTAGATTCCGCCTTTAAGAATAAATCATTAATAATAATTGAACGTAGATAGTGCAATGGTGTTGTATATGTAGGTACCAGGTCCCCACGGCGCGGCAAAAGAATAGTTTCAAAGAAAGCACATAGAGAGAGCTGCGTAACAGCTCTTTATGTGTTAGAAGTACCACCATCCTCCATTAGCTGCCTTGCCCTTGACACAGAGACGCAATGTAAACCATTTCGTTATACCAGGGTAAATGCAGTGTGTAGGGTTTAGGAATCGTTTCATTCCTATCGTTCTTATCACTTGTACCTATCTCCACTGGGTGGTGGTCGTGGTAGGACTGTACGCTCCTACGTACACACGTTGTGCAGTAGGAAGACGCCAGGTATAACTATTGCTGTACTTCTTCCAGCGTCCACTTCCCATAGGAGACACAAACGCAGTGTGCACAAATTTACTGCGTAATCTGCAGTAGATAATAGTCCCAAATTAATGATTATAATTTAATAAGTTACGCATTTACTTCACCTAGCAATATTGGGGTGTTCAAGTGAAAAGTGGCTGTATGCATCAAGTTTCATTCTTGATTTTTTGATCTTAACCAATAATCACGTAGAAATGGCACAGACAACGTTTCTTGGTCCTTCTACCTTGTAAAGCGAATACTCAGGGTACGAAAAGATATTAATATTTTCCCGTGGGCCAACCAGCTTCCTTTCCTCATACTCATGATTTCCACAAATAACATCTGTTAGAATCCGTGAGCATGTGTGTTTGAACTTACCGGTGAGGGAAGCAGACATCTTCGTTTGCGATCTCTGCTGTAAAGTATCGATACCAATAGTTCTTCAAAGAGAAGTCTAGCAAGTTTGTTTACCCATGAATAAGAGGTCTTCCGGCTTTTTCGCAACGGATGTTTAAAGATGTGTATTGTGTGAATTCGTTCGGCAGCTGCAATTAACGGTAATAAAACACTGCAAATGACCAGTTTCCTCGTTGATCTGCTTCCTAAAGTAACGGACATTTTTAGTCATTACCTGACTTCTAGCATCTTCCCAATAGCTTGGAAGAACAGACTCAAGCTGTTGCAAGAAAATCAGTCAGGCTGTTTACAGCCAGAGTCACAATGATGTGGCGCGAATGGTCTACTGGAAAGTTGCCAAAATCTGCAGTCCGTCAATGCTTTAAAAGGCACTCTGGTCCCAGACGCTGCCTTAGTAGGACTTGACGTTCCTTCAGGACGTTGCTTTGCGTGACTGTATTTTGTTTAATGTTTTTAGATGTCTGTTAAGTATGAGGAAATCAATTTCATTCAGTTCTCAGAACATTCGGGAGTGCTTTCTTTCATTTCACTGAATTTCTTTGGTTAACTTTCTTGAGGAATGTGTGGTCAGGCACTTTCATTTTGTTCACGCCGTAAGCGCCCATCTTCCGTAAGAAAAGGGTTCCATTTCGATTATGTAAATATATGTTTTGTTTGATAATGGAATGCTAATTTAATTTTCGATTTTAATAATTTCCGACAGCCTGGACAGTTTTAAATCTGTGTGATGAGCCACATGTGAACAGTAACAATCAATCTGCAACTGTTCATACGAGCTTTCCTTCAGCAATATTCCGCATACTAATAACGTTATTACGCTAATCAACACACACAACCTGGGAGCTTACTCTCTCACTTTCGTGTATCTTCACAGCCATGTGTGCGTATAATTAAGAGATTACAGGTGCAAGCTATTCGACTATTCAGAATATTTAATGCAATACAGAACGAACACCATTATGATCAGCTTGATAAACATGGAATTTATCAGCGTAAGTAAGAAAGCTCAAAATCTGACCCTGCGGCCTCTCCAGCTCACCTAAGTAGTTACATTGGTGGCGGAATGTAATACTGAATAATGTATGGGTTAGAAAAAAATATGATGCCGTGTTGTGTTCCTTTTCTCTTTACTGACCATTTTCTTCCTACCACATATCAAAGTTCATATGCTGGTTATTCCCTCGTAGTATGTATTATAAGTGATGGGCTCTAATTTCATTTGTGATTCGATTTACTTACTGTATTTAATGTGGGTCACTGTTCCCGATAAAAAATTGTGAGCGTCAGTAAAATTCGTTTTAGGAATATTTCAATCTCACATCATTTTTTTCCAGCTTCCCTAAATTACTCCCCAAAAAGATAACTGAGAAGTATGGTCAAAAAGGCGATTAACGTTTTTAAGTTCGTGTAATGCACCCCACGTCCCCGAGTTGTATAACTGGATCGTAGGTAGCATATCATTTGGGCCTATCTTGTATCAGGCTTCCTCATAATTCAGTCCCAATCAGTGGACTTTGGGGGCCGTTTATCGCATTTATCTGCATCTACTTCTGCATCTACTCTCTGCACACCACCCTGAAGTGCATGGCTGAGGGGACGTCCCATTGTAAGAGTTATTAGCTTTTTTTCCTCGCGTTGCACAGACCAACTGTAACCTCTAACCAGACATCTTGTTACGTAGCGCCTTACCAGTGTATAATTATGATAACAATTTCGAACTGACAGCCACTATAATAAAGCTCATGAATTAGCATTTTTTTGGAGAAGATCGAAGGCAAAATATATACAGGAATGACCTTTTTTGTCTGACCAATGGGACGCTACGGAAAGAAATCGGAGTACTGATTTTTTTAGCACTGGCATAAGGACCATCGTCATCAAAGCCAGAATCTAGAAATTAGCGGAAAAACCAAAGTGTAGGATTCTGCAGACAAATCAGAACAACAATTAACAGTACCTTAAGCTGTTGCAAGAAAATCAGTCAGGCTGTTTACAGCCAGAGTCACAATGATGTGGCGCGAATGGTCTACTGGAAAGTTGCCAAAATCTGCAGTCTGTCGTTGGTAAGGAACTGGTTGCACAATAAGCCAGAAAATGTTGTCAAAGAAAGACATACAAAATTAATTCCGATTACAGACAAATTGAATACCGGAGCACAACACACCACAGAGAAGTATATAATTTCAGTGAGAGCCTCAGTAACGTATGCGACAAACACGCTCCTCTAAAAACAGCAAGATTAGGAGAAAACCTGCACGATGGCTTGCAAGCCACCTCAAACACCTTATGACTGTCAGAGTCGCAGCACATAGGACGTAAGAATGGCACCCGCCCACTGATACGTCACCTACAGGCAACTATGTAATCGGGTTAGCCAAACAGTGAGAAATGCAAAGCACCGGTACACCCTCTCGCTATTTGAGGACATTCACAGACGTGCCGTCCTGTGGAAAAAGCCTCGAGGTCTAGAAACAGACAAATCTAAGTATGAGCTGAACCTCTAATTGCTTTTCAAAACCTAAGTGATTGTTTCGAGACGCTGACATCTTTACTTGACCAGTGCACAAGAGCTCTAACGACCGAATCCCTTAGAGTATCAGCGGTTGGTTAAAATAAATTTTTTTTAAGCCGGTAAGTCCTACCACGGTTACAAAGTGTATTGTGTGAATTCGTTCGGCAGCTGCAATTGACGGTAATAAAACACTGCAAATGACCAGTTTCCTCGTTGATCTGCTGCTTCCTAAAGTAACGGACATTTTTAGTCATTACCTGACTTCTAGCATCTTCCCAATAGCTTGGAAGAACAGACTCAAAAACATTACACAGGAAGAAATTTTCCAAACAAGTTGACCATTTGTATCTTATCAGTTTTATCTAAGACTTCAGAATATCTACTCCACAAACAGCTTACTAATTACATAAAATCGAACCTTTGAGATGAATATCAGTCTAGTTTCCGGAAAAATCGGAGCACAACGACTTCCTTTGTAAAAGTGACGAAATGACTGAAATAAGTTATTGATAAAAAACAGGTGACTATTGTGTGCTTTTTGGATTTCAGTAAAGCTTCCGCCACTGTTGACTTTGGCATTCTAGTTGCTAAACTCACAAGTCAAAATTTCTTCTCAAGAGCTGTACAACGATCTCACTCATACCTTCCATCCCACCAGCCGTTTATGGAGAGCTGTAGTACCAGGAGTTCTATAAGGATCAGTTTTAGGCCCATTACTTATCTCATTATACGTTAATGATGTGTCGAGTTAACTGTCCTCTGTCACTGAAAATATCACATACTGTATACGATGACAATCTTCCCTTACATGTACGAGTAATTTCAAGTTCAACAGACCTGTGCACAGCCAGTCAGCTTGTGACTGGTGACTTAATTGCCTTATCAGAAGGCAAGCACAACACAGGTTTGAAACTTAACGTGTCTAAAACGCAATCAATCCAGAAAAGAGTTATCACGCATTTCAGAGACTCTCTTCCACCATTAATACTAAAGGCACATATATAACTTTTTCTTCTTCTGTGAAGAACTTGGGGATAGTTCTGGACCCTCGGTTAGACAGGTCTGACGCACAATTCCAGTGTGTAAGGTGTCAGCGTCACTCCATTCGGTAGAGAAATATAGAAAAATATATGCTTTCGAGCTTAAAAAGAACCTCGTGGAGTCACTAATACTTTCCATACTTGTCTAGGATGTGCTGTTCTTCAAGGATTTCTGTAACAATGCTCATGCAGGCAAGAACTGCCGATGAATGGTTGCGTGCGATACATTTGTATGTGTCTTTCGACCGTACCTCTCCTACCTGCGAACAGTTATCATGGCTACGTGCAAATAAGCGTGGAGACAATCATATTCTATGCTTGCCCTGTTGTCTTCTCATTCATTGTACACCACATTTTTTAATCATTAATTGTTACAATACTATCTGTACAGCACAGAAGAAATACTGGTTCTCAACAAAGTATAATTCCCCCTTTACCATCGCATAATACTGCCGTGTTCTCTAAAACATTTTCTGCATCACGAACACGACTTTGGAACAGTCTCTCTCAAAACATTAGAGAAACTAAATTCTTTCCAAATTTCAAGACGCTAGTGGTCCACCTTCTGTCGTAATAGTCCTCACACCCACATACTAGCCTGCAGCTCACTCCTGTCAATGCCCCTCCCACATAACTTTTCCTTGCCCCTTACTGACAGAGTTCTTTATTTAAATTCTGTTCTTTCCTAACCGCCACTGCTACTGTCATTTCCATCTTCTCCTCTTTCTTTATCCCTTCCGCTTCTAACAATACTAAAGTTGGCTTCAAATTTGCTAAACTAATATGTATCATTCCTATTGCTCTTTACCATTATTGTTGTTGTTATTGTCAATTACTATTACACTATTATTGTTATTAACATTATTTCTATTATTATTATTGTTATTTTTATTATTATTATCGTTATTATTGTTACTCCTGTTAGTGCTTTTGTAATATGTTTGGTGTGCGTTGTTCCTAATCAGATGTAAGAGGGGGCTAAAGGCCCTATTCTGGTCAGGCTAAATAAGCGATAAGTAAATAATACAAATTTAGAGGGAAATAAAGTTTTATATTGCCACCCAAGATGATAAAAAAATCATCTAGAAACAACATGAAAAACTTTCCAGACACGGGGAGTTGAAAATCTAACTACAGCGACTCAGATCACAAAGTCACGGAAGTGGGTTATGCACGAACTATCGGCTGGTGTGTCATCCAGTCCTAAACGCTTGGGAAGTGTTTGACAGATGATAAAATATGAAGTCCAGTGTAGTGGTCTCATTTTGTGTGCTTATTACTGTAATAATAATAATAATAATAACTATTATTATTAATATTATCATTTTATTTATAATTATAGTAATAGAAATAATAACAACACAGAATTCAAAAATTTCAGTTTTATCAAAACCAATGATAGATCATTTCTTCATTGGATTCTAGAAAATTATGACATCAAACGGAGACGTATGACAGCAATTCGGATACAATCAAATGTGGAGGAGCTGACTGGTCAGAGGATGTGCGAGAAGTAGTAGGGTAAGATTAGCTGATGAGTTTGATGGCAGATAACAGAGATAGGATGGGATGAGAAATGCTTGGATAGCTTTGAAGTGGGACAGACACTGATTTCCCGTAGAAAAAAGGTAAAGAGCACAGATGTCAGGAGAGGGAAGCTACGCCGATGATAACAGATGAAGCTTTAGTCTTTTCCTGAAAGCAGAGTGGTTTTGAATAAGAAGCCAGTTACGTAGTGTTACGGATGAAATGGAGAAAGATTTAGTGCTATGCAACCATACAGCAAGTATGCTTTGTTATAGTTATGAAATAATGACAGCTTTCTGAGTTATTGACGACAGCACTGTCTACGAAACCGTCGAAGAAGACAGCCATGTGCGGTTGTACACACCATAACTGAACATAGGAAAATTTTACGCCATCAGACATTCGAATGCTATGCACATATCTTACGCTAGCATTCATGGCTATCTCGAGTCATCAGGAGAGTCATTTCGGGTTTCATTCTTTATGTCGAGTTGTGATTTATCACAGAAGTATAGATTCGACAGGTCTTCAGACCGGCTAACTTTGGTTTTATTTCAGATAGAAATATTTTTCTAATGTTTGGGTTATGTGGAATGATCAGAGTTGCTGACATTGGTGAGTAAAAACCCCGTCTCAAAAAGTTTGCTCAGAGTAATGCAGTGTAATGCGAAGCAATCGAATGTATAAGAGATTACATGTGTAGTATATTACATATAAACTGCCGAAGATTTTCGTAGCAGCCAATCCTCTATGGTTTCTTTCTGCACACATCATTTAGCAGATACCAACAAGGGGAAGAGAATCGTTGAAATGAACTCAAGACAAAATGATACCATTTAAATGCTAGTACATTTCTATCGAGCATGTAATCTCAGCATAAACAGGCGTCTAAATAATGGGTGTAACTTCCTTGCTAGTGCACTCTATTAGTTCAGTGTTGTTCCTGTACATAATGGTACTTGTGTAAAATCTTCAGAAAGAATGAAGTAAACAAACACAGTAAGATAACTCTAAAAATATATACGACCCAATTACAAAACATCGCCTTTACGAAATGGGCCTACAAATATACCTACAGGAAGAATATGGAACATAAACGTTCCGTAATAACTAAACTCGAATTAATACTCCGGCAGTGTTGTTTTCAGTTCATGAAATGCACGTACGTAGGTGGATGAGATTAAATGTAAACAAAATTATTTATCGATGGGAATCAAACTTCAGCTTCTTAAGCGCCCTTAGATTAATAAACAGTCCTCGGGTATTTACCATGTGCTTGTAATTATTGTGCTTGTAATTATCATTGCTATCAAAAAGTGCATTACTCCTCAGGAAATGTAAGAGATATGAACAAATAATTACCTTTTCACCGATTTAAACATCATTGTTATACGTACCTATCGTCAGATTTGTAAAAGCGTGATTCAGTTCAACGAAATCCTTACAGTTACAAAAACGTTATCGTATACATTACGATCGATAATACATCAGAAAAGGTTGAGAAACTGTGCTTATGGGCAAAACCACCATGCAGTTGTGTCGGAGGTATTATCAGTCTCGTTGAAGGCGAACGATTGTTCTACAATGACTTGTGTCTTGTAGCTCGTAACTAATAGTAATACAGTAATTATTTGTTTCTGGTATACGATGACGACCAACTAAACACGCTGCTGGCATTCTTATTAGTCCTCCGCATTTTCTTTCAATCTACATCCTATCATTCTACGTTTTCTCTCGTGTGAACTGATATTTTTCTGTATTACCTGACGTGTGTCGCTGTGATTTCCTCACGTGTGCCAACCTTTTCATATCAGCATGTAACTTAGCAGGTAACATATTAAATTATTTGCTGTAGGCCTATATCCTACAGTCTCTGTCTTCCACTGCAATTTTCAACCTCTACGGTTCCCTGTAAGGTCATGGAAGTTGCTCTCTGACGTCCTAACACATGTTGTTTCGTACAGATAGCATTTTCTTCATATTTCTTCTAACGTCAGTTCTGCTGTGTACTACCTCATGATTATGTTATCAACGTAGTTAACGGTCACAATTTTTGAGCAATAACACATCTCAAACACTACAATCTTCTTCTTTTGTGATTTTCCCACAGTTCACGAAATTATAAGTCAACGATTCATTAAATTCATGTTAATATTGATGATAAATGGACAACGTACTTGCGTAGTGTATCATACATGTTGCATGGTCTCCACACACTAACATAAACATGAAGCTTGCTTGTTCTCAATCTACAGGCTCCGATAATTGACGAAAACGTGAAACAGGATAATGGAAAATATTTATTTTATTTGCACAAGTAATTTTTGAGCTCTTATCGTTGAAAATTACAAACGCCCTATGTAGCTACACCGCCACTAGAACAGAAAAATAGCATCGTTGCACACTTAAACGCAATGAGATCGCTACTCGAAGAAAAATATGAAAGTGTTAAAATATTATCTACTAAACATAAATCCCACTTTTCTAAAACCTTAGACAAATACTGATCGCAGGTGCAGCTGTAACTGCAGTATTCCCCAAGGATCTTATTGCGTCTTTAGTTTATTTCTTAACGTTCCGCTGGGTAAGAAAGGAAATTCTTTCAGTAAATTGTCTGTGGCTCAGTAGTAAATTATCATACACAGATTCAAGGGTCTCGGTTTCCCCCTCTCAGCCCAAGCATTTTCGTTGTCACTATCATTACTTTTACCTCTTTTACAGATTGTTAATGTAAAAAACACCGAGTGGTCTCGTTGTTCGAGCCCACGTTGAAATGTTAATTCTCCTATAATTAGCGGGGAAAAATAGTTAAAGGATCGATGATGGCAACGGCACACCAACCTGCCAAAGGGCAACCCCTGGTAAGGCTACGGTGTTCACAACATGCATTCGGGCTGATGACAACTTTACGTTTCACAAGTGTCAGAATTATTCATTTCTTTAGTGAATTCCTGTTTTGAGTGTTCACAACGGGCGTTCGGAATGTTGACAGCTTCACATTCGCTCGTACTAGCTTGGTTCGTTGGTTGTTTAGCTTTGCGTGACATTTTGCATTTCCCACTGCGAGAGAAACTAAATATATCTGTATGCGAGAATACAACACGAACTTAGCCCCGTTTTATAATGTTTCTAAAAAATATGCAAACTGATTAAACCCTGAACTGTACTATTAATCACTTTAATTAAACAAAGTGGTCCCTGTGCGTTAGTGATCTGCCTAATAATTCTGTTCATGAAATGCTTCCTTTGCGTTGATAAATTTCGTAGCAAACTGATCCTAAAATTAAATTATCTTACCTCGTAATGTAATTGCTTGAAAATGCGATGCTTGCTACTCTCTGTGCGACAGCTGCAAATTTCTGAGTACAGTTGCTGAGAGTTTAGTACAACGCTGCGGACAACAAATAAACTATTTTATATACATTACTGAGTGAGACACTCCTTTAAATAAAAATGACTTGGATCGATGATGTTGACAATTCTCTTCGGAGAAACATTCCTTTAAGAAACTGTTTTTAAACAATCTGATATATTGTTAATTGTAGGAAATTCATATTACAACGCTCACTAAATCTGGCAAAGGGAAATATTGATATCAGACTCTTACTTTCACAAATGTCAGAAAAATTAATGATAAACATAAGAAATACCTTACAGCGGAAAATAACACAATCTTCGATGAAAAATCTAATTGTTGCCTAATATGGATGTCTCATTCAACAACGAGTACCAAATACGTGCTACTGCAGTGCCACCAAATGAAAAAGATTACCTTTCTTCCTCTTCATAAGCTTTTCTTACATCATTACACCTCATTTCATTATAAATCACTAATTGAATCTTTTTCCTCTGTTCCACAATATTCATACACATTACACTTAAACACAGATTCACTTAACTTCAAGTCTACACTGCCATGAGTTCTCCGCTCGGCGTCTGTCTCATTGCTGATCTAGCGATAGAACGATAAAACTCCCGTCTTCCAGCGACGCAGCTACACTGACCAAAGGCTGCGCGTGAATAATAAGCGATTCACAAATGTCTGTTAGCGTTTGCGATGTCCAAAGTATGCAAAAATTCAAGAAAAGCAAATAAAAAAACTCCCAACAGACCTGTTTCAGTACCCTAAGCATCATATTGCCCACCGTTAACACGGGAATGCGAGACGGGGTAATAGGTTGATAGGAACGATTTTGATTAAAAAGTATTCGTCGAAAATAAATCTTTTCTGGTGTTAGCGGAACTAACGTCCACTTTATTCGTCCATACGGTTTTACACAAGAAGGCATTGTTTGTTTTATGAGTTTTACTAAGCCCAGTACAAATTCAGAAACAATACCCCACAAAATTATGAAAGGATAAAAGTTCATCGCTTATTATATTTTCGATGTCCGTACAGTGAAACTGTGACATCGGGAATATTTTGATTTATTACACTTTCACTTTTAATTATATTCGCGCCACATTTCACAGACAGTATTAACACATGCCATTGAGTGTACCTGCAAAACTGTATCATTGTACGACACTTAATTCAGGAGATACACGAAAAAATGATGCATTACTTCTTTGCTTCTAGCTCTATATGCAACACATTTCGTAGGCAGTATCCACACATCCATTTGAAAGTACCTACAGAATCATATCTTTGTTCGACGTATAGTTCAATAAATATAATGTCATAAAAATTGAGCTATGGGAAAACGAAGTTGGATAGTGAAATTCGGTTGAGTTACAAGTGAACTATATGTATAAATACGTCTGAAATTTAACAGATATATGTAAACTACATGATTATTTGCGTACGTGGGTCAACCCACGATTAAAATGTTCCTCCTGAATCCCTAGATCGATAACAAACAATTAATTACTATAAGGTAGAAATACGTCGGGGGTAAGAACCAGCAACATGTAACTGGGTTATGACGATAACGTGGAGAGAGAATGGGGTAGGAGACAGAGGACAAACAGAGGGAAGAAGAAGATGGGCACAGAGAGGGGGAAGGAGGAGTTGGACACAGATAGGGGGGAGGGGGAGGGTTAAATGAACAGAAAGGGAAGATTGGGAGATTGGAAAAGAGAGGGGTGAGGAGGAGATGGAAAAGAAACGAAAAAGGAAATATACAGAGAGAAGGAGGAGGAAGAAACGGACAGAGTCGAAGGATAAAGTAGACAGGAGAAGGGAAGAGGAGCAGGAGGAAGTAGAGGGAGGGAAGCTGTGATGGACAGAGAGAGGGGGAGGAGGAGATAGCCAGAGAGGGGAGGGGAAGATGCATAGGAAGATTAAGGAGGAGACTGACAGAAGGGGGCTGGATGAGATGAACAGAAAAGGTGAGAAGGAGGTAGAGAAAGGAGGAGCAGATTGACTTCAAGAGAGAAAATACACACATGGACAGAGGGAGGAGGTCAAAATGGACTGCAAAAGGAAAGAGGAGGACATGAACAGATACAGGTGGGAGGAAGAGATTGACAGATAGAGGGAGGAAGAAGAGGTGATAGACAGGGATAACGAGGAAATGGAAATGGAAGAGGAGGAGATGGACAGAGAGAGGGGTGGGAAGATGATGGACAGAAAATTGAAAGACGAGGAGAGAAAGAGAGCAGGAAGAGAAGGGGGTGGAAAGACTATTGTGGAAGGAGGAGATAGAAAAAAAAACAGGGGATGAAGAAGAGCTGGACCAAAAGAGGGAGGAGAGAGACAGAGAGAGGGGAGGAGGACGTGGACAGAGAGGAGAGGAGAAAATGGACAGAGGGGAAAGGAACAAATGGACAGGAAAGAGGGGTGGAGGAGCAGATAGACAGACAAAGAAAAGAGGAGAAGATGGACACAGAGAGGGGAGAGAAGGAAATGGGCAGGAAAGGAAAGAGGAGCAAAAGGGCAGAGGGGGGAGGAGGAGGAGGAGATTGATGGAGAGAGTAGGAAGTACACATGAGCAGACGGAGCGGGAGGTAGAAGGAAGAAGGACGGACTAATAGAAGATTGGAATAATTACTTCATCGGGAGCGTCAGAAGACCACAGACAGGTTCTTCAATAGCGCCAGCATTTTTAATTGAGCTTTGGCGCATTTCTAAAAGAAAGGTAATTTGATTTTGGTCTATGCAAAGCCCTTTTCACCCCCTTCTCAACATTCGATACTTTATTGACGGTTACATTTACCGTTGTCCTTCTGTTTCTCTTCAGGTTTTAGCAGTCCTGCGATAGCAAACGTGTAAGTGTCAAAACATTCAGTTAAAATCAATGCCTTACACCGCCTCTTGAGTGGTCATCTATTCTAAAAGCTCCTATTTCCCGGCAAGGTTACAAACATTCCGTCGTTCTTAATTAATGGAAAACCTGTTATTAGTATTATATTAACAGAAAAAGGAAAGACGTTCATACCACTTTCAGGAACAATGAAATTAATATCCCATAGATTTGAGGGCGTACTTTTGTTAGATGTATAATGACCTTTGTCATTAAATTTCTCTTTTATATGAAAATTAATGCTCGTAAATAGAAGACAAATGGCATCTACTCGGTAACAATACTACTTGCTAGCCTGTACTTCAATGCCTTGATCTCAGAAATTGTCTGAATGAAATTTAGGTACTTCTGTGGACCGAAACACTGCTGCCATTCATATATACACTTAACAGTGCAACCTAACGCTGAAGAAGACTTATCCATCACAATCAACTAACCTGGATTGAAAACACGACAAAAAATTTGCGTTATGTTCATAGCCCATCTGCAGCAGTTATCCATCAGTCAGCTGATGCAGAATTTGGTTTTCGTGTTAACAACATTAAGCGCAGTCTCTCGCACCTGTGTTCTGTGCCGGTAGATATCAATTTCATTATTCTTCTTCTGTACTTATTATTATTGGTTCCTCATAGTATTAAAATGCGATAAAAGACATTTCCATTCATCGAACTATTACACTACAGGAGATTTCCATATTATATCTGAATATTTCCCCTGGTGCTTTCTATTAAAGTGGAAAAAAAACTGCGGGCATTAATTAGACGCAGAACTGTGACGATGTAATTCTGCTCAGAAGCTGCTGGCGGCACACCGACTTCAGCTTTCTTTCATACGCAGTAATTACAGGTCACGACAAAGCCTCGGTACATTTTTCAGCTCTGTATAACTGCATACTGAATTCACCTGCAAAATTCTTGAATAGCGCCGAGTTACTCAAAGACACTGGATACCCTGAAGCGGTTCTATTGGAGATGGCTGCACCTGCAGTAATTAATGCCAAATATGCTCCTGGAAAGAGCGGCGCGGGTTCACAAAAATGTCAGCGCCTCGTTACGCCCACGCGTATTGGTCTCCGTAGGAAGGCAGAGCGACTTGCGAAAGGGAAACGGCACGCGTCTCTGCCCTGCTATGACTTTGAACAGAATCTCAGATCTTTACCTCTTCTTTTTCTTTCTTAGCTGGTTCGCTCAATAATAATATGGGTGTTTCATTAAATCAAGTACAACGTATTTTTAAGAGGAATCGATACTTTTGAATCGAGTCTACGGTCAGTGAAAACTTGGTGTGATACATAAATGTTACCGCTATACCACTGTACTCCATCCTTGGTGGTACAAGCAGTATCTTACCCAAAGTGGTGCTTTTTTCTCCCTAGGTGCTCAGTGAAATAGCTATCTGTACTCACCCGGGCCAGCTTCCGCTTTACGCCCAGTCGTCAATAGTATAAGCAGTCCCAGATATTTACTTAGCAAAAAACTGCACAGCATTCTAAGAAAAATATACTCTTTTAATGAACAACAAAAAGCTCTTGAATACTAGAACAAAAAATAAAAATGCCAAAACGGCAAAAATCTCTCATTTGATATCACAAATCTCTATACAAACATTCCAATTGAAGAAAAAATTGTCATAACAGTACACAGTTTACTACGTTACAGAAAGAAACAACCATGACAGGCGTCACTGAGACCGTTCGATTATAAACTTAATACTGAAACACTTTACTTTCAATTGGATTCTAAATTTTGTTCTCAAGCAGATGGTGTAGCCTTGGGACGCAGCATCGCAAGCTTAAGAATGGACATTTTCTTAAATGATGTAGAAGAGAAACTCCTCCGCCCCACAAACACAATATTCTCCAAAATTGTATACTACTGTCGGTATTGTTGATGACAGGCTGATGTTAATAGATGGAAATAATGACGATATCCAACTAACACGAAGGTGCTCTCAACAATCTACACTTAAAAAAAAATTCACTGTCAATCATCTGTTCAGAGTCCCAGTAAAGCGTCGATACGTCATTGCGTCGTTCGTTTCGATGATTTTCAAACAACATCCCTTTCAGCCTCGTGTTGCGGCGTGTTACCCCAAGATTCTTCTACAGTAGTACATGTATCCAGTATTAAGTGAAACTTTACTGGGAGTTACAGAGTGCTACAGTATACAGGGTGATTCAAAAAGAATACCACAACTTTAGGAATTTAAAACTCTGCAACGACAAAAGGCAGAGCTAAGCACTATCTGTCGGCGAATTAAGGGAGCTATAAAGTTTCATTTAGTTGTACATTTGTTCGCTTGAGGCATTGTTGACTAGGCGTCAGCGTCAGTTGATGCTAAGATGGCGACCGCTCAACAGAAAGCTTTTTGTGTTATTGAGTACGGCAGAAGTGAATCGACGACAGTTGTTAAGCGTGCATTTCGAACGAAGTATGGTGTTAAACCTCCTGATAGGTGGTGTATTAAACGTTGGTATAAACAGTTTACAGAGAATGGGTGTTTGTGCAAAGGGAAAAGTTCTGGACGGCCGAGAACGAGTGATGAAAATGTAGCACGCATCCAGCAAGCATTTGTTCGCAGACCAGGAAAATCGACTCGCAGAGCTAGCAGAGAGCTGCAAATTCCACAATCAACTGTATGGAGAGTCCTACGAAAAAGAAACGAGAAATAAGAGCAGCTATCCAAAATGTTACGCCTGATATGCTACAGAGAGTGTGGAACGAGTTGGAGTATCGGGTTGATATTGCTCGTGTGTCTGGAGGGGGCCATATTGAACATCTCTGAACTTGTTTTTGGGTGAAAAAAAACCTTTTTAAATACTCTTTGTAATGATGTATAACAGAAGGTTATATTATGTTTCTTTCATTAAATACACATTTTTAAAGTTGTGGTATTCTTTTTGAATCACCCTGTATTTAGAAAGTTTCACCCAGTTTCAGGATAGATATAATGTATCTGCCGGTGGCGGTGTAGAGAAACCACACCTGGGTACATTACGTTTAAAACGTTTCCTAAATTCAGTCAGCTCCTACAGCAGGAAGCGTTAAACACATTTTCAGATTCTTGAATACTGGCTTCAGCATGTTCACTGAATTACCTTGACAAACGAAAATAAGAGTGAAGGCCGGTAACTATCTTCACGTTAATTTTTGGGAAACACTTATGAAACCAAGAAGACTTCTTGTATAACTAAATGACACAAATAATACTACTGGGACATAGACTGTTACAGAATCTTGGATTGTTGGAATTTTGCGTGCAAGGACTTCGAGTAAGGAAATCACACTACTACAGTCGGTATGAAATGTACACTTGGTGATGGACCCGAAACGACGAGTCACAGTCAATGTTTAGAATGTAAGGCATATTCTAAATCCGGCGTGATAGCAATAGTCAGTCAGAGAAAATATTACGGAGCCCTTTGACCGGTTACGTCTTGTACCAGGAAGGCTGCGTTGGAAGTAACGCGTTGTGGAGACTGGCGCGAACAGTAGTTGGTGACTGCGTGGAGCTGGCTGCGAATGGGTTTTTGATACATGAAATGCAAGGGAATTCGGCGGCTGACTCATGAAACTCACTCTCAGTGAAATATCCTTCCAGGGCCAGAGCGCATACTACGTACCACCCCGCCAAATATTCAGTGTGCCCTCCGCCACACGCACTACCAACTTCCAGCCTTACGCGGGTTTGCCTATGGTTACTGCAGTCACATCACGTTCCATGCTTGATCCTTTGTCACCCAATGATGTTGGAAGAAGAGTAACATACACTAAACCTTTCATAATTCGTCATAAAATACCACATAATGCGCAATCAGACGACCTCGGAAGCCAATTTTTCAATGTGTGATCCCGGCGTACCTTGTGGGACATTCATCACTGAATACGTAGTTTACATTTTTAAGTGTGTTCGAACATTATGAATGGCGCGAAGGAAACTATTTGTTGACATTCAGCACGCATTCGCAGAAGTATCGATCTTGTGAAGCACTACTGTCACTATATTACTGAAAGAAATCTGCTGAATTTCGGTTACACGGTAGATCACACAAATCTAAAGCTGTAAATTCAACTAAATTGTGAGGGATCACAATTAAGAATAATTTAAATTGGAGCGATCACAGAGGTAACACTGTGGGGAGATTTAAACCAAATACTGCCGTTCATTGGCAGAACAAATGGTTCAAATGGCTGTGAGCCCTATGGGACTTAATATCTGAGGTCATCAGCCCACTAGAACTTAGAACTACTTAAACCTAACTAACATCACACACATCCATGCCCGAGGCAGGATTCGAACATGCGACCGTAGCAGTCGCGCGGTTTCGGACGGAAGCGCCTAGAACCTCTCGGCCACCGTGGCCGGCTTTGGCAGAACACTTAGACAGTGGAACAGGTCTACGATACCGTTACACCATTCTCTTCGACCAACCAATTTGACATCTGCCGTCTAAAGCACTCAATACTTTTAATGAGTGCTTTAGACGGGGGATGTCAGATTGGTTCGATATTCTCAGATGTCCAGAAAGATTTTTGTTTTATTTCCCACAAACCACTTCTAATCAAATTGCGTGCATATGGTATATCGCCCCAGTTGCGCAACTAAGTTCTTGTGTTGCTGTCAGAAACCTCATATTTCGTAGCAATTGACGGAAAGTCATCCAATAAAACAGAAGTAATATCTAGCATTCCACAAGGAAGTGTCATAGGCCCTCTGCTTTTGCTGATGTATATAAAAGACATGGGAGACAATCTAAGCAGCACTCATAGATTGTTTGTAGATGTTGCTGTCATTTGCCGTCTTGTAAAGTTATCAGATGATCAAAACGTATTGAAAAATGATGTAAGCAGGACATCCTCATGGTGGAAAATGTAGCAATTTATTCTAAACAATGAAAAGTGTAAAGTCAGCCACATGATTACCAAACGAAATCTGCTCAATTTCGTTTACACGATAGATCACCCAAATCTAAAAACTGTAAATCAACTAAATACTTAGGGATTACATTTACGAATAACTTAAATTGGAGCGATCACAAAGGTAACACTATGGGGAGATTTAAACCAGATACTGCTGTTGATTGGCACAACACTTAGAAAGTGCAATAGGTCTGCGATAGAGACTGTTACATCATTCTTTTCTACCCTCTTCTGGAGTACCGTTGCGCGGTGTAGGATCCGCATTAGATGGGAGTGACGGAGGACATAGTAGAAATTCAGAGAAGAACAGTTAGTCTTGTATTACCGCGAAACAGGGGAGAGAGTGCCGCGGAACGTGATACGTGAATTGGGCTGGCAGTCATTCAAACAAAGGTGTTTTTCGTTGCGGCAGGATCTTCTTGTGAAATTTCAAACTCTCTCCTCCTATTTCGAAAATATTCTGTTGGCGCCCACCTACATTATCATAAAACTAGCATGAAAATATTTGTGCTGGTTTTTTTCCACGTGCCGTTCGAGAGTGGAACGATAGAGAAATACCTTGAAGGTGATGCGATGAACCCTCTGCCAGGCACATAATTGCGAACTTCACTATAACTATGTACATATAGATGTGGATGAAGTTAATATTTAACCGAAATTAGTACATGCATTCCAGCAAAATATACAGTCAAGTGAACTCGCATGAATCTTTCAAAGCTCTGTGGACGTACAGTGATCAGCCAGAACTTTATGATCAACAATCTAGCATCCAGACGACAGCAGCGTAACCTGGCGAGGTACGACTGCTTGTCACACACAAGCACAGTGCGTGTAGTATGAGTGAGCTTGCTGCCCATGTGTAGTATAGGAAGGCGTGCGATATGAGTTTGACCGAAAGCAGATTGTGATGGCACCGAGGCTTGGCAAGAGCGTTTCGGAAATTGCACGACTTGTCGGACGTTCGAGGAGTGCTGTTATGAGCATCTTCAAGACGAGACGATGAAACCACGTCCAGATGTCTTGGAGTCTGGCGACCACCCTTCATAAAGGATGTCTGATGTCGTAGACTGTGAAGAGTGGTAAAACAGGATAGACGGCGATCTGTGGCGGAAGTAACATCATATTTTAATGCTGTGCAGAGTACAAGTGTGTCTGAACTCATGATGCACCAAACACTCCTTACGAGGGGCCTCCGCAGCCGATTACCCTTGAATGTGCCAATGTTAATACCACGACATCAGCAGCTACGATTCAAATGGGCACGTGACTATCGGCACAGAGGTTGGCGTTGTGGCAGAGCGTTGCATGGTTTGATGAATGCACCTTCTTCATCAGGGCAACACAAGAACGCAGTCTGTCGTCTTCCTGGGTAACTTGTGCTGCAGGACGAAGACAAGCTGACGGAGACTCCATTATTCTCTGGGGACCATTCACGACGGCAACCGTGGGCCCACTGGAGGTCGTGCTGGGCACCATGGCGGCCAAGAAACATCGTACACTGGTCCCAGCCCACTTACACCCCTCCACGAAAATCGTGTTTCCCGCCAGCAGTGGCATTTTTCAGAAAGATGATACGCCGTCATAAGGCCAGGAGTAATATGGAGCGGTTCGAGGAACAGAGTGGCTAGTTCAAATTGATTTGCTGGGCCCCAGACTTACCAGATCTGAAACCTGTCGAACACATCTGGAGCGTAATTGAACGTGGCTTCAAATCTCATCGCTATCCCCCCCCCCCTCCCACCACCCTCCCAGGAATATACGGGAAATAGGAGAGTTGTGTGTGCAGATGTAGTACCATCTACCTCCAGCGACTACCAAGGCCTCATTGCTTCCATGCAACGGCGCGCGCCGGTGTTATCCCTGCCAGAGATGTACATAGTGACTACTAGGTAGCTGGTCGTAATGGTGTGGTTGATTAGTGTAGATGGTACTACTATCCCATCTAAACCCATATAAATGGGGAATATGACTCCATAGTACTAATTTTGGTAATCTCTGAAGAGACTGGAAAAGTTTCTTAGGTTCTCCAAAGAGACACCCACCCACACAAACTTGCACACACACACACCTATTTCCTATAAACCACCAACCATTTAAATTGGTAGACAGTCTAGGCAGCATATTCATGTTAGCATATGAAAATGATTAGCATTTCAGCACACCCACTCAAAGTACACAGGAGTACGGCTTGTAGGCATAGGAAACAAACTCGACCGCAGCGCTAGGTCAGTGAGAATTCCTAAACGACGTGTAGAGCAGGACGTAGCGAGCAGCCGTAAGTCGTGGTTCTTTGTGGCCAGGCTGACCACGCTATACTGACATTGCAGCCAGCAAGGGGCCGTAGCTCGGGCCGAACTAGCACTGCAGTTTGGTGGACCAGGTGGCACGGTAGCTCGCAGCTCCCGTCAGTGCCTCGAGACGTCACTCCAGACGATAGTTAAATATGAATGAGGTAACATTCCTGCATCCTGAGAACTCTCCTGGTATGTTCCACCTAAATCCTTTAAGTTGTGCCAGATGGTGCTGAAAAGTAACGCCTTCGTATTTTATATGTGAAAACTCTTCAAGCTTTTGAAACAACAAATGCTTTATTAACATTCTACATCCTTATTCTTCGCGTCTACTTATTTATTTCCCAACACAGCCACCACAGTGATGCGTATACTTCTCTCGACCTGCGACCACTGTGTTGATACCGTCGCTGTATAATTTGCGTGCACTGATTTACCACAATCAAAGTGAAGTCCTCGAAGGTGTCCTTCCAGTTTTGGAAACAGGTGAAAATCGGATGGCGGCAAGTCAGGATGGTGAGAAGGTTGATCAATGACAGTGTCGGACTATTGCAGATGCCGAAGCGCTCCTGTGTGTTCGGGTACTGTCATGCTGAAAGGGAGGGTGCTGTATGTGTGGCCAAACTCTTAGAATTCGTGCTTTCAGCTTTCTGAGTTCTTGCAGAGTTTACGGAAGTGCCTTTAGAAATGAATTCCAAATGCACCGCCCCGTGAACATGCCAGAACACTGTGAGCATGACTTTGGCTGCTAATGGCATGGTCTGGTGACCCTTCGAGGCAGAACACTGATGCTTTCTGCTTTTCGAGGCCAGAATGGTGAAACCAGCTGTCACGACAATTTTGTTAAAACGCAAAGGAAACTGTTGACAGATATCCAGTCTCCTCTATACTGGAGATAGCATTCAAAGAAGCCACCGTGCATACAGTTTTCTGTACCGCAGTTCTGCAGTGATGACCTGTGCATGCTCTCGTGATAAGCCACACTTCCCTAAGAGCTGTATCTTTATTTCCGACAATTTTATCTGATGCGTGCATCAGTCCGATTCCTCCATTACGAGCACGAAAAACCATTGTAGGAAATTACTGATGTCGATACGATCATCACCATAGGCAGCTTTCATTCTTCCGTGGATTTCGATTGGAGGCATGTTTTCTGCGTTAGAAACTGACATTTTCTCACGCGCAGACGCAGGTACGTTACATACTACCACGTCACACGCTACAATTCAGAGGCGTTTAGCGGCACAGGGTAGCAACTTGCGTTAGCGAAACGGGAAAGCCGACTGCGTAATATGCATGACATTCTTCACCCAAACCAAATACTGAGAAGAAAATAAAAGATTCAGAAGCATTACTTTTCAGAACGACCAGATATGAAAGTGATGGTATTCATTCGCCTAATGTTGTTCCCCGAAATTGAACCATAACACTACGCAACGTAGCATGAATCTATTTCTACTGTAGACAAGTCGTCTGGCAGTAGATAGTACTGTTCATGCCAAGGTGGGGCAGGCTGGTAGTTTTGCGTATAAGGACAGATTAGGCAGCAAATTTCTCATTCAGATATCGCAATTGAATATAGGTTTTCTCTGACCAAAGTGCATTAATATCTTGTCTAAGAAGAAGAAAAGTTTACTAGTATGCGTCGGAATACGACAGTGGCCCTCTCGTAGTCTGTCAACATTGCGGTTTACCGCTCCACGGTATTACGGCTCATTTCCATGGTGATTACATAACTGCGAGCACCGAATCGGCGGATTCAGGAGGTTCACATCCACGTTAAGCACGACTTCGGCAGCACACAGGATAGTACGGCTGCGTCGCTTACCACGAGTCAGACGATGGGCGTGGTAGCAGCAGGTTACGTAACCACTCTGGCAGTGAGGCGGCTTCGAGATCGCTACCCATTGTCAGCAGGTCTTCCTTGACGTTGGAGCAGACAGAGGCAGTATTTTTGCTCTTAACGGCAACAATGGATACAGGCATCGCATCACATAGCCTCTTTCGACAGGTCCCCGTTCTGGGTACAGCATCACGATGGAAGTATCCGTGTTTGGAACCAGCAAAGAAAACAACCGTTGCCCAGTTGCGTTCATCACCGTCATACAATTCCAGTGCGATCATATGGGCTACTATTGTTTACAAAACACGGTCACCGCTGGCTCGTATAGCCGTTAATTTAGACAGTAACTCCTACATTTCCAGTGTATTAACTGTGCTGAACAGTATCTTCCATGTCTACGTGACATTATCTTTCAAGAAGATAAAACTAGATTGCATGTAGCCTATGCAGTCCTGGACTGCCTCGATAAAGAGCGTGAGCTACTGTTGTCAGGGCGAGCACCTCCTCCACGTCTCTCACCCAGTGAAAACATTTCCCCGTGGACTGCAGACAAATTGGGATGCCATTTTTGCCACAGAGGTGAACTAGCATGAAGTGATGGACCCATAATTGTTAATGAACCTCATTTCAGTTAGATGCCCAACTGGGTTAGAGCCGTCGATGCTGTCTGAAGTGGCAGCGCGCTATAGCCCCAAATAATTTGCAAATTTAAAAGTGATGGAATAAAAGTGGATATCTTACATTAAGACCAGTTTGGCTTTAGATGAAGGCACCAGGGAAGCAGTTCTGACGCAGTTGATAATGGAAGCAAGACTGAGGAATAAACCAAGACACAATCGAAGGATTTGTCGACCTGGAAAAAGAGTTTGACAATGTAAACTGGTACTAGATGTCAAAATTCTGAGAAAAATATGAATAAGCTACAGGGAAGGACGGCTAATACGAGGGGTACCCAAGAAGAACCGGAATTATTTTTGAAAGCTATATATTTTCAAATTGTTTACAGAACAGCCTGATACTCTTCAAAATACTCTCCATTTCAATGAATCAATTTGTCCAACCTGTGCAGCTACTGTTGAAACATATTTTGTAGTCATCTTTAGAAATGGCTGACAGTTCCTCCATCGTTTTTCTCTTGGCTTCTTCAGTGTTGTCAGACGGGTGTCCTTTCAGCCCCTTTTCGTGTGTGGAAATATGAAAAAATTCGCTCGGAGCCAGGTCAGGCGAGTAAGATGCGTGGGGCAGCGGAACAATGTCATTTTCATGAAAAAGTTATTAAAAGAGATGGCTGTGTGTGCAGGTGCATTGCCCTGGCGGAAGAACCAGTCTCCTGTTTGCCACAAATCGGATCTTTTTTGACGAATACTGTTGCACAAACTTCTTATTACTTCCTAATAAAGGGTTTCATTGACGGTCTTACCCGGAGGAACAAACTCTGCATGAACTACGCCCTTGGCATCAAAAAAGCAAATCAGTTTTGTTTTGATGTTTGATTTGATTTGACGACATTTATTTAGACGGGGTAACGATGACGTCTTCCATTGGCTTGTCTGTTGTTTTGTTTCTGGGTTGTATCCATAGCACCATGACTCATCATCCGTAATGATATTTTATGGAAAATCTGGTCAGTTTCAAGCTGTTGTTTCGACGCACGACTTGTTCCAACTCGACGTTCCTTTTGACTGCCAGTCAGAACCCGAGGAACGAATGTGGCGGCAACCCTTTTCATTCCCAAATCTTCCGTTAAATTTCTCTGAACCGAGCTCCAAGATAATCCACTAATCTCTGACAGTTGATGAATTGTCTGTCGACGGTCTGTGAGCACAAGCTCTCGAATTTTTTCGGTATTTTCGTCGATTCGGTCAGCTAATGGACGTTAAGAATGAGGGTTTTCATCAATCGACGTCACAATTTTTAAATCGAGAAAACCACTCGTATACTCGAGTTCTTTCCACAGCGTCGTCTTGGTAAGTTGTTTTCAACATCGAAACAGTTTCAGCAGCATTTTACCGAGTAGAAAACAAAATTTCACAGCTGCATACGGTTCACGGAAACTTGCCACCATAAAAAATGAAACAAAAAGAAATCAGCGCTACCAAAAACAATCACTGCAGACGAACAGAACAAGCCAGGTTGACAACACAGGCGTCACTGAGCTGGCTATGAGTTGCGCTATACACGCCTAGAGGCATAAATGCGCACTATACAAGCTTCGCCCACGGCAATGTTATGCCGGTATTTTTGGATACCCCTCATATATCCAAGAACCGAGAGGAAACAGTAAGACTGGCAGACTACTAACGAAGTGCTAGGATTAAAGAGGGTGTAAGACTGGGATGTAGTCTTCACTCCTATGTTCAGTCGTTCTCTTCCGTACCTAAGTGGTCAGCGCAGCTAACTACCTATCAGGACGTCCGCGTTCGCTTCCAAGCCAGTTAGGAGATTACACCCTTACGGGACAATGTATTGTGTTGTCCTAATCAGAACTTATCATCGACAAGCAAGTCGCCAAAGTGGCGTCAAATAAAAAGACATACACTAGGCGGCTAATAAACCCAAGATGGGATCTCTCAACCAACAATGCCATACGATCACTTCATTACTGTTCAGTCTGTACACCGAAGAAGTAATGACGGAAATAAAGGAGAGGTTCACGAATTGGATTACAATTCAAGGTGAAAAGATATCAACGATAAGATTTACTGATGGCATTATTATCCTCAGTGAAAATGAGAGAGAACTATAGGATGTGTTGAATGCAATGAACAGTCTTATGAACACAGAATACCGACTGAGAGTGAATCGAAGAAAGGCGAAAGTAATAAGAAGTAGCAGAAATGAGACCAGCAAGAAACTTAATATCACAAATGGGGATCACGAAGTAGACGAAGTTAATAAATTCGGCTACGTAGGCATCAAATTAACCTAGTAATTGACGGAGTAAGGAGGACATAAAAAGTAGATTGCTACGGGCAGAAAGGGCATACCTGGCAAGAGAAATCTACTGGTTTGAAACATAAGCGTTAACTTGAGAAATATATTTCTGAGAATGTACGTTTGGAGCACAGCATAGTTTGGTAGTTCAGCATGGACTCTGGGAAAACCGTTACCAAAGAGAATCGAAGTATATAAGATGAGGTGTTACAGAAACCGTTGAAAATTTGACTGATAAGGTAAGAAATGAAGACGTTCTCCGCAGAATCGGCGAGGAAAGGAATATATGAGAAACGTGGACCAGAGGGTAAAAACTGCAGAGGAGGACAGACTGGATTACATCCAGCAATTAATTGAGGACGTAGGGAGCAAGTGGTACTCTATGATGAAACGGTTCGCACAGGAGAGAATTTCGTCGATATCGCACAGTAATAATAATAATAATAGTAATAATAATAATAATAATTTTACCCGTGGAGGTCCGGGAAAAGAATAGGCCTCCGGTATGTTCTGCCAGTCGTAAAAGGCGACGAAAAGAACAAACCACTAATAGGGCTAACCCCCCTTTTAGTGTGATTAGTTGGTTCAGGACAGAACTAAAGAAGCCTCGGACAAGCGCCGTCATGGTCGGGGACGACGCTTGAACCCTATGCCCGCCCACAATGGTAACGACACTGCTAGCCAACTGGAAAATGATTTAAATCTAAATAGAGGTGTTTTGCAGGATATGCTTCCTGCAACCACCCTAGAAGGAAAACAAAGACAGAGGATGAGATGATCAGATGAAGTTAATCGACACCTCATGTTCTGTTATTACCAAGCAACAAACCTAGGAACCAACACAACTGTATACAGATCACAAGTATACACAACATTTATTACCAGATACCCAGAATTAAAATTTTTAACAGAACAACGACTAGCTGATCAGATCCGTGTAATAATCAAAAATAACAGGATACCCCAGTCAGAATTAGAAAACATCAAACAAGAAGTACAACAAATACTGGAACAAAATAATGTGCAATCAGAAGAAGAAGAAAATACAGTAATGGACTCAAACATCCCAGAGCAAACAAACAAAGAACAACACGCACCAATTAAACAATCAGAGGAAAACGAAATCTTAAGACAGCCACCAGAACAAGCACAAATAGAACACGAAGTGACACAGATGCTAGATATAGAAGAAAAATTTCAGCTAACATATATAGAATACAAAGACACAAATACAGACATTAGACCATTCTTGCATAGACCACCAAATAACCCACAAGTCGAAACAACAATAAAAACTATCAACACAATCATACACAACAAAATAAATGAAAACACAACTATGGAAGAGTTACAACTACTGGTTTATATAGGAGCACTCACTACACTAAATATACACACTAGACAGAGATCAGAACCAACCAACACACAGAAGAAACCCACAAAACCAGCATGGCAACACAGGCTACAGATCAGAATAGAAAAACTGAGAAAAGACATCGGACAGCTAACACAATTTATAAGAAATGAAATCTCGAAAAAAAAACGAAAAAGGTTAGGTAAAATCTCACAACAAGAAGCGACAGAGCAATTAGACGAAAAGAAGCAGAAATTACAAGCATTAGCCAAACGACTCAGAAGATACAAAAAAAGTGAAAATGGAAGGAAACAAAACCAAACATTCAACACAAACCAAAAGAAATTTTACCAGACAATAGATAACACACACATTAAAATAAACAATCCACCAAACATAACAGACATGGAACACTTCTGGAGCAACATATGGTCAAACCCGGTACAACATAACAGGCATGCACAGTGGATACAAGCAGAAACAGACACATACAAGATGATACCACAAATGCCTGAAGTCATAATTTTGCAACATGAAGTCACCCAAGCAATTAATTCTACTCACAATTGGAAAGCCCCTGGAAATGATAAAATAGCAAATTTCTGGTTAAAGAAGTTCACCTCAACACATTCACATCTAACTAAATTATTTAACAGTTACATTGCAGACCCATACGCATTCCCTGATACACTTACACATGGAATAACTTATCTGAAACCTAAAGATCAAGCAGACACAGCGAACCCAGCTAAATATCGCCCCATAACATGCCTACCAACAATATACAAAATATTAACTTCAATCATTAAACAGAAATTAATTACACATACAACACAGAACAAAATTATAAATGAAGAGCAAAAAGGCTGTTGCAAAGGAGCACGAGGATGTAAAGAGCAACTGATAATAGATGCAGAGGTGACATATCAAGCTAAAACTAAACAAAGGTCGCTACACTACGCATACATTGATTACCAAAAAGCTTTTGATAGTGTACCCCACTCATGGTTACTACAAATATTGGAAATATACAAAATAGATCCTAAATTGATACAGTTCCTAAACATAGTAATGAAAAATTGGAAAACCACACTTAATATCCAAACAAATTCAAATAATATCACATCACAGCCAATACAGATTAAGCGTGGAATATACCAAGGAGACTCATTAAGTCCTTTCTGGTTCTGCCTTGCTCTGAACCCACTATCCAACATGCTAAATAATACAAATTATGGATACAATATTACTGGAACATACCCACACAAAATCACACATTTGCTATACATGGATGATCTAAAACTACTGGCAGCAACAAATCAACAACTCAACCAATTACTAAAGATAACAGAAGTATTCAGCAATGATATAAGTATGGCTTTTGGAACAGACAAATGTAAGAAAAATAGCATAGTCAAGGGAAAACACACTAAACAAGAAGATTACATATTGGATAACCACAGCGACTGCATAGAAGCGATGGAAAAAACGGATGCCTATAAATATCTAGGATACAGACAAAAAATAGGAATAGATAATACAAATATTAAAGAAGAACTAAAAGAAAAATATAGACAAAGACTAACAAAAATACTGAAAACAGAATTGACAGCAAGAAACAAGACAAAAGCTATAAATACTTATGCCATACCAATATTGGCCTACTCATTTGGAGTAGTGAAATGGAGTAACACAGACCTAGAAGCACTCAATACACTTACACGATCACAATGCCACAAATATAGAATACATCACATACATTCAGCAACAGAAAGATTCACATTAAGCAGAAAGGAAGGAGGAAGGGGATTTATCAATATAAAAAACCTACATTATGGACAGGTAGACAATTTAAGAAAATTCTTTATAGAACGAGCAGAAACTAGCAAAATACACAAAGCAATCACTCATATAAATACATCGGCTACACCACTACAACCCTTTAGACCACATAACATCAACAGATACGAAGAAAGTAAATTGGAAAAAGAAAACACTTCATGGCAAGCACCCGTATCATCTAACACAGCCACACATCGATCAAGATGCATCCAACACATGGCTAAGGAAAGGCAATATATACAGTGAGACAGAAGGATTCATGATTGCAATACAGGATCAAACAATAAACACCAGGTATTACAGCAAGCATATTATTAAAGATCCCAATACCACAACAGATAAATGCAGACTTTGTAAACAACAAATAGAAACAGTAGATCACATCACAAGCGGATGTACAATACTAGCAAATACAGAATACCCCAGAAGACATGACAATGTCGCAAAAATAATACATCAACAGCTTGCCTTACAACATAAACTTTTAAAACAACAAGTTCCTACATACAAGTATGCACCACAAAATGTACTGGAGAATAATGAATACAAATTATACTGGAACAGAACCATTATAACAGATAAAACAACGCCACATAACAAACCTGACATCATACTCACCAATAAAAAGAAGAAATTAACACAACTAATCGAAATATCCATACCCAATACAACAAATATACAAAAGAAAACAGGAGAAAAAATTGAAAAATACATCCAACTGGCTGAGGAAGTCAAAGACATGTGGCATCGGGATAAAGTTGACATCATACCAATTATTCTATCAACTACAGGAGTCATACCACACAATATCCACCAGTACATCAATGCAATACAGCTACATCCAAACATATATATACAACTACAGAAATCCGTAATTATTGATACATGTTCAATTACCCGAAAGTTCCTAAATGCAATATAACACATACCGTACAGTTAATAGGAAGTGACGCTTGATCAAGGTCCGCGTCACTTTCCATTCTCAACCAGACTTAACGTCTGAGAAAGTAAAGAAATAGTAATAATAAATGCAGACTTTGCAAACAACAAATAGAAAAGGTAGATCACATCACAAGCGGATATACAATACTAGCAAATACAGAATACCCCAGAAGGCATGACAATGTAGCAAAAATAATACATCAACAACTTGCCATACAACATAAACTAATAAAACAACATGTTCCCACATACAAGTACGCACCACAAAATGTACTGGAGAATGATGAATACAAATTATACTGGAACAGAATCATTATAACAGATAAAACACCACATAACAAACGTGACATCATACTCACCAATAAAAGGAAGAAATCAACACAACTAATCGAAATATCCATACCCAATACAACAAACATACAGAAGAAAATAGGAGAAAAAATTGAAAAATACATCCAACTGGCAGAGGAAGTCAAGGACATGTGGCATCAGGATAAAGTTAACATTATACCAATTATACTATCAACTACAGGAATCATACCACACAATATCCACCAGTACATCAACGCAATACAGCTGCATCCAAACTTATATATACAACTACAGAAATCTGCATTATTGATACATGTTCAATTACCCGAAAGTTCCTAAATACAATGTAACATATACCGTACTGTTAAAAGGAAGTCACGCTTGGTCAAGGTCCGCGTCACTTTCCATTATTAACCAGACCTAAGGTCTGAGAAAGGAAAGAAGGTAATAATAATAATAGTAATGATAATAAATTACACTCCTCCCGAACAGGCCACGATGCCCCAGCGGTACCGACCAGCCGCCGTGTCATCCTCAGCCCACAGACATCAATGAATGTGGGTATGGAAGGGTATGTGGTCAGCGCACAGCTCTCCCGGTAGTATGTCAATTTACGACATAGATCGCACAATAATTAAAATTTCATTATTTCTTAATGTTCCTAGGGTATGAATTCTATGGCCGAGCAGTGTACACAGACGACCTTTTACCGATCTTTCAATTCAGATGTTACAATTTCTGAAAGTTTCAAAGAAAACTTGAGTTTAATTTCAAACACGTACCCGACTCACACCATTAATAGTTGGTGGTGGCTTTAATTTACCCTCGATATGTTGGCGAAAATACATGTTTAATTGCGGAGGTACGCATAAAACATCATCCGAAATTGTGCTACACGCATTCTCTGTAAATTATTTCGAGCAGTTGGTTCATGAGCCCACGCGAATAACAAACGTTGTAAAAACCGTTTGCAACAAATAATCCTGAGTTAATAACGAGCATGAAAACGGATGCAGAGATTGTATATTGTAACCCGCAAATCCTCCAAAAATAAACTAAAAATACACCTACTCAAAAAATCAGATAAAAATTCACTTGACACCTTCCTGAGAGACAAACTCCACTCGTCCCAAATTAACAATATAAGGATAGACCAGATGTGGCTTGAATTCAAAGAAATAGTATCGGCAACAATTGAGAGATTTATACCAAATAAATTAACAAACGATGGAGCTGATCCTCCTTGGTACACAAAACGGGTCAGAACACTGTTTCAGCAACAACGAAACAAACATGCCAAATTTAAAAAGATGCAAAATTCCCAAGATTGGCGACCTTTTACAGAAACTCGAAATTTAGGGCGGACTTCAATACAATATGCTTATAATAGTTTCCACAGCACCTGACAGAAAATCCAAAGAGATTCTGGGCGTATGTAAAGTATGCTAACGGCAAGGCACAATCAATGCCTTCTCTGCGCGATAGCAATGAAGATAGTATCGAAAACAGTGCTGCCAAGCAGGTTTACTAAACACAGCCTTCCGAAATGCCTTCACAAAAGAAGACGAAGTAAACATTCCAGAATTCGAATATGGAACAGCTGCGAACATGAGTAACGTAGAAGTAAATATCCTTGGAGTAGTGAAGCAACTTAAATCACTTAATGAAAAGCAAGTCTTCTGGGCCAGACTGTATACCAATTAGGTTCCCCTCAGAGTATGCTGATGCAATAGTCCCATACTTAGCAATCATATACAACGGTTCGCTTGACGAAAGATCGGTACCCAAAGACAGGAAAGTGGCACGGATGACACCAATATTCGAGAAAGGTAGTAGTAGTACTCCAATAGTAGTACTCCACTAAATTACAGGCCCATATTATTCACCTCCATATGCAGCACGATTTTGGAACATACATTGTGTTCGAATGTTAGAACATTATGAATTACCTCGAATAAAACGGTCTGTTGACACAGTCAACATCGATTTAGAAAACATCGTTCTTGGGAAACACATCTACTTCTTTACCTTAATGAAGTGTTGAGTGCTATTCACAAGGCATTTCAGACTGATTCCGTATTTCTGGATTTTCGGAAGGCTTTTGACACTGTACCACAGAAGCGGCTCGTAGTGAAATTGCATGCTTATGGAAGATCGTCTCAGTTACGCGACTGTATTTGTGATTTCCTATCAGAGAGGTCACAGTTCGTAGTAATTGACGGAACGTCATCGAGTAAAACAGAAGTGATTTCTGGCGTTCCACAAGATAGTGTTATAGGCCCTTTGCTCTTCCTTATCTACATAAACTATTTGGGAGATAATCTTAGCAGCCCTCTTTGGTTGTTTTGCAGATGAGACTGTCGTTTATCGACTAATAAAGTCATGAGAAGATCAAAACAAATTGCTAAACGATATAGAAGAGATATCTGTATAGTGTGAAAATTGGCAATTGACCCTACTAAATAACGAAAAATGTGAGGTCATCCACATGAGTGCCAAAAAGGATCCGTTAAACTTCGGTTGCCGGTACACGATGAATCAGTCTTAAAAGGCCATAAATTCAACGAAATACCTAGGAATTACAATTATGAACAACTTAAATTCGGAGGAACACCAGAAAATGTTGTAGGGAAGCCTAACCAAAGACTGCGTTTTATTTGCAGGACACTTAGAAAATGTAAAAGATCTACTAAGGAGACTGCCTACACTACGCTTGTCCGTCGTCTTTTAGAATACTGCTGCGCTGTTTGGGATCCTTACCAGATAGGATTGACGGAATACACCGAAAAAGTATTAAGGCCAAATAGAGGAGAGAGTGTCACTGAAAATATACAAGATTTGGGGACGACATTTAAAACATAGGCGTTTTTCGTTGCGTCGGAATCTTATCACGAAATTACCGTGACCAACTTTCTCCTCCGAATGCGAAAATATTTTGTTGACCCGACCGATACAGGGAGAAACGATCACCATCATAAAATAAGGGACATTAGAACATGTACGGAAAATTAGAAGTTTTCGTTCTTTCGGGCGCTATACGAGATTGGAATAATAAGAGACTTGTGAAGGTGGTCCGATTAACCCTCTGCTAGGCACTTAAGCAATTTGCAGAGTATCCATATAGATGTAGATGTAGATAGCGCTCCGTGTTGCAGACTGCGAGAGATACTGCAGAGTGGAATGTCCCAGAGGGATACAGCTTTTGCGGTGGGCGCGTCATTTGACGTCACATGACGTCCAGGAGGACGGCCGGCGGCTGACAACTGCCGGTGCTGGATGCCCGCGCAGTCGCCGCCTATTGTCATGCAGAGTGGCTCTGCGGACAACTGCCCCAGCCACAGCGTAATCTCGTGCTTTCTCTCTCTCTCTCTCTCTCTCTCTGTCCGGCTGAAACAGCACATGGTTGCCTTCCTGACCTCTTCCGCAGCCGCCGTTTCCCGCCCACTCAGCCTGCACAAGAGAGATGTGCTACTGCTGGTGTGCTTCGCAAAAACATAGCACTAGCTGCGACGTTTGTGTATCGATACACGGCGCAAGTATTTGCTGATTTACATGTACTTATAGGCTGATCGGCTTCGATGTCGACCCTTATTTAATATCAGTACTCGCATGGATAATGACTGCGTAAATATATTCCAACAACTGAAAGAACAAAATTGTTGATGCTTTGGCAAAGGAAAACAAGTCAGTTAATAATGCTGCACATTGCAGGTCGAGCGAAAAATCTTTTTCAATGTAATAAAAGCTTATTTATTTCCATAAACTCAAGCGGAAAACGCCAAGCTCCTGTAGAAAGATGACTGTTTACTCAGCAACTCCATTTCCTTCAAGTATAACTTGTCTTTTTGTCAGTCGTAATGCTCGTATTTGCCATAACCTATGAGAACTTCCTCCAACCGGTTTCTATCTATAGATACAAGCTCTCCAGCTGCGTCTTTGCTTTATAACGGTAACAAATGTAAGTATTTGGTTTTGCTCTTGACGGATAGTACTCGTTCGCGAATGTGGGATATGTAGCCCTTCTTCTCCGAAAGCAATCTGTCATTATTTTTGGTTACTTTTTTTTTATTTTGTGTGGTAAAGTCGAACAGGCACTTATTGCATTGTTCTTATCTTGAAGAGGAACATGCATTTGTCTGGTGGAGATAAACGCTCTTGAGCAGACAACGCAACGCATAATGAATTGCGTGAGACTAAAACAGTTTATTACTGATATGATGGTTGGTTTTACTTATCGAGATTAGTTTGAAATATTCGTTTGTGTAACTCCGTGAGTAGGTATCCAGTCTTGTGTTACGCACAGAGTAACATATGCTCAAACGTTGCTATTTGTTTGGAACTGTTTGGAAGCTGGTTACTGTATCTCTTAAAGCTTTACTTTATTCTTATTTTACGAATTGAAAGAAGTTTATCTCTCATTAATAGGAAATTGTTGGGCCTCTACAGAGCAGTAAAGTTTCGCTCCTCTATTTAACGTCAATATAGTTTAATGTCAATACATTGCTTTCCAATCTCACTTCTTCCAAATTCAGTTTCCTGAAAACCATGCCACTCCCAGTATTTAATCCACAGGATGGCTTTTTAACGTGACGAAACCAAATATCTCGAAAACGGCGCATCGTAAGAAAAAAAGTCCTACGTGAAACGTTATTACACACATCAAAAAAAGTTTTGCATCACCCCGGTTCCCAGACCTCCTGAAGACAGATGTTGACTGTGAATAATGTATCACAGACACAGTCCCTTTGACTATTCAGAGATGTCACTAAACCCTCCCAAAGACGTAAATAACCATGCATGAGCAGCACCTATTAGACGGACGGGGTCCGACAGACAGTCAGGTCCAGTCATTCCACCAGGAAGGGCATACATGGATCCTGTTGTCTCTAGTTCAACAATGCCTAGACGGTCAATACCGCTGTTACTTTGTGCCAGGAAGGGCTCTCAATAAGGGAAGTATCCAGGCGTCTCGAAGTGAACCAAAGCGATGTTGTTCGTACATGTAGGAGATACAGAGAGGGAGAGGAACTGTCGATGACATGCCTCGCTCAAGCCCCCCGAGGGCTAATACTGCTGTGGATGACCGCTACCTACGAATTATGGCTCGGTGGAACCCTCATATCAACGCCACCATGTTGCATAATGCTTTACATGCAGCCACAGGACGTCGTAATACGACTCAAACTGTGAACAATAGGCTGCATGATGCGAAACTTCACACACGAAGTCGATGGCGAGGTTCATCTTTGAAACCACGACACCATCCAGCGCGGTACAGATGGGCCCAACAACATGCTCACGATTGGCATCACTTTCTCTTCACCGATTGTCGCACATGATTTTAACCAGACAATCGTTGGAGACGTGTTTCGAGGCAACCCGATCAGGCTGAACGCTTTAGACACACTGTCCAGCGAGTGCAGCAAGGTGGAGGTTCCCTGATGTTTTGGGGTGGCATTATGTGGGGCTGACGTACGCAGCTGGTTGGCATGGAAGGCAGCGCAACGGCTGTACTATACGTGAATGACACCCTCCGGCCGATAGTACAACCATATCATCAGAACATTGGCGAGGCATTCGTCTACATGGGCGACAATTCGCGACCCCATCGTGCACATCTTGTGAATGATTTCCTTCAGGATAACGACATCGCTAGACTAGAGTGGCCAGCAAGTCCTCCAGACATGAACCCTATCGAACATGCCTGGGTTTGATTGAAAAGGGCGACGTGACCCACCAACCACTCTGAGGGATCTACGCCGAATCGCGGTTGAGGAATGGGACAATCTGGACCAACAGTGCGTTCATGAACTTGTGGATAGTATGCATCAATGCAAGAGGACGTGCTACTGGGTATTAAAGGTACCGGTGTATACAGCAATCTGGACCACCACCTCTGAAGGTTTTGCTGTATGGTGGCACAACATGCAATGTGTGGTATTCATGAGCAATAAAAAGGACGGAAATGATGTTTATGTTGATCTCTATTTCAATTTTCTGTAAGGACTCTCGAACTCTCGGAACCGAGGTGATGCAAAACTTTTTTTGGTTTGTGTGTTACTAGTAATGAGGAAGTATGTTTGTGCTACAGTTGGCCTCATCCTATCCACTCCTCCTGCGTGGAAGGAGTCAACTATGTATTTTAAAACTCGAATCCCTCATTTTTATAGCCTAAGTTGGAGTCTACACCAGAAAATACGTACAGTTTGCTCAAACCATTTTTTTTCATTCGTGGCAGATAGCGCTGTAATCTACAAATATCACGTGTGACTGTTTCTGTAATTAAGAACCGACGCATTCATTTCTACATATAATTTACAATGTGAATCTAAACGTTTGTGATAAAACTCTTGATTTTTAATATCATTAACAATATCGCGCTTGAAACGGCGCCGGCACTGCAGTGGGGCGGTCCGCTGTGACCGAGCGTGTCTAGGCGCTTCAGTCCGGAACCGCGCTTCTGCTACGGTCACAAGTTCGAATCCTGCCTCGGGCATCGATGTGTGATGTCCTTAGGTTAGTTAGGTTTAAGTAGTTCAATCTAAGTGATAGGGTTGCTCTTGTCAGCATCCCATAGCGCTTAGAACGATTTGAACCATTTTGTACTGCTGTGGTGCTTTTTGCGTGGTGAGGCACCGAGAGCGGGGCGAGAGTGTGTTTACAGGATATGTGTTTACTCATGGTAGGTGAGCCTGTCAGTGTTACTTCATGGACATTTTGCCTTCTTACAATGGTTGTGATTTGTATTTGGCCGGTAGCTGCGTAGCGGCCAGCGCGATATTTACGATGGTTGGATGGAAGCAAACACAGCAGTCAGTCGTCATGATCGCAGGGGTTCGAGAGTGGCCACCGAAATCAAGTATTCCGATGGTTTGGGGAATTATCACAACCAACCCCTTTGGTAACAGAAAATTACATTGCAATAAAACTAGCTTAGCTGCCAATGCCTGCACATATTATTTGTACTGTATAATCACATTTCCAAAACTCAAGTAACGTTAGAACACCATTAATAAACTTTTACACCGTAAACGAAATGTAGAATAAAATGCGCCAGTTCTTAACTGCAACGACAAACCACCTTGATATTTGTCGATTACGACGTCATCCAGCATGAATGAAAAACAATGATTTGAGTCACCCGTCCGTGAATATTTTTTGGTGTAGATTTCGAATATGCAACCAAAGTGGGGCATCCCATTTGAAAATACAAAATTAACCGTGCCCGTGTAGGAGGGGTCGGTAGGAGGTGACCAATTGTAGCGCAGACAGATGTAACCGTTAGCAATACTAACTCTTCACCTGGAAATATTTTTTTTTCGTACAGTGCGTAATTTTATATGTATTTAGTTATTTCAGGTAAAACAAACACCCTCTACTCGAAAATGATACACTGGGTGGCCGCCATTTTGTTGAATAAATAATTTCGTTACTCCAGTCACAGTCATTCTAATGAGTAGCCACTCGGAAACTGAGCTGAAACTGAAAATTATATATAATAATCAACGAAGGGATAACGTTCTACGAGTTGGGGCGTGGAATGTCAGAAGCTTGAATGTGGTAGAGAAGTTGGAAACTGTGAAATGAGAACGCAAAGGCTCAATCTAGATATAGTAAGGGCCGGGAAGTGACATGGAAAGAAGACAAGGATTTCTGGCCAGATGACTGTAGGGTAACATCAACAGCAGCACAAAACGGTATAACGGCAGTAGGATTCTTAATAAAAGGAAAGGTATCCCTAGGAGTGTGTCAAAGTGAACATTTAAGTGATAAGGTTGCTCTTGTCAGCATCGACAGCAAACCATAATCGACAACGATAGTTCAGGAATACGTGCCGTAGACACAAGCCTGAAGTTGAAGAGATAGAGGAAGTAGATGAGGATATTGAAAGGATAATAAAGTACATAAAGTGAGATGCAAATCTAATAGTCATGGGGGACTGGAATGAAGTTGTAGGGGAAGGAGTAGAAAAAGGGGTTACAGGAGAATATGGGCTTGGGACAACGAATAGGAGAGGTGAAAGACTAATTGTGTTCTGTAATAAAGTTCAGCTAGTAATAGCAAATACTCTGTTCAAGAATGACAAGAGAAGGAGGTATACTTGGAAAAGGCTGGGAGATATGGGAAGATAGCGGCTGAACTACATAATTTTCAGAGAGACATTTCAAAATCAGATAAAGGGTTGTAAGGCGTACTCAGAAGCACTTATAGACTCAGATGACAATGTAGTAATGATAAAGAGTAGGCGTAAGTAGGGAAATTCAGGAATAATGGAAGGAAGTCTAAAGAAAGATACAGACACGGTCGTAGGATATGTCAACCTGGAAAAAGCGTTCGACAGTGTAAAATGGTGCAAGATGTTTCAAAGTCTGAGAAAAATAGGAGTAAACTATAGCTAGAGACGTGTAAAAAACCATATGAACAAGAGCAGAGAGAGAATAATAAGAGTGCACGACCAAGAACGTAGCGCTCGGATTAAAATGGGTGTAAGGCAGAAATTTTGCCTTCCGCCCCCAAGGTTCAGTCTGTACATCGAAGAAGCAATGATGGATATGAAAGAAAGATTCAAGAGTGGAATTAAAATTGAAGGTAAAAGCATATCAATGATTCGATTGGCTTATGACATTGCTATTCTGAGTGAGATTGAAGAATAATTACAAGGTATGCTGAAAGGAATGAACAATCAAATTAGTAAAGAATAGCGATTGACCGTATCTCGAAGAAAGACGAAAGTAATGAGAAATAGTTGAAATGAGAGAAGCGAGAAACTTAAAATCAGGACTGATGGTCGCGAAGTAGATGAAGTTAAGGATTCTGCTACCTAAGCATTAAAATAACCAATGACGGAAGTAGCAAGGAGGACATCAAAAGCAGACTAGCTCTCGCAGAAAGGTCATTTCTGGGCAAGAGAGGCCTACTAGTGTGCAACATAGCTCCTAATTTGAGGAAGAAATTTCTGAGAATGTACGTTTAGAGCACAGTATTGTATGGTAGTGAGACATGGAATGTGGTAAAACCGGAACAGAAGAGAATCGAAGCACTTGGGGTGCTACAGGCGAATGCTGAAAACCAGGTGGACTGATAAGGTAAGGTATGAAGAGGCTCTGTGCTGATTAGCAGAGGAAAGGAATAGTGGAAAACACTGACAAGGGAAGTGACAGGATGATTAGACATTTGTTAAGACCTCATGGAATGAATTCCATGGTACTAAGGGAGCTATAGAAGGCAAAAACTGTAGAAGAAGACAGAGACTGGAATATATTTAGCAAATAATGCACGCTTCGCTATAAGTGAACAGACTTCGAAGAACTCAGTTCACGTGAGCTGTAGAATATTTTTTTGAAACAAGCGACGGAAGAATCAAGGAAGGTAAATTAGCCCAAAATCTACACTAAAGTGAAGATTGCCTGCTGGGGATGGTTCCGAATCGCAGCCATCTATAGGATTGGTGCATGCTTTCGTAGCGTTTTTTCATAAGTTTAACAAACACCATAGATGCACATAACAGGGAATTTGGTTATCAATAATATAGGCTATCTCTTTCACTATTTATAATAGTCTGTCAATGTTGGGGTAATTTTGTGATTCAGTCGCTGTAGAAATGTCGTGGTTGTGAGGATAACAACTCATTAACCATTGTTCGGAGCGAATTCGCATGCAGAAAGTAAGTTCTAATATAGAGTGGTAAAGGTTATAATCCGAGGGCCCAAGATCAGATGAATGAGGTGGATGTGGAATGATTTTCCAAGTCCACTCCTGTTTAATATGTTTTTGTGAGTATAGCAGAATACGTGCAGGCGCTATCGTTGATTAGTATGACTTCGTTCATGGACTGCGTCCTCAGGAGTCCTAGTTATTGACAATAAGTGTCTGCAGGGATGGTCATACCAAGAGGAAGCAAGTTCGTAGTACACTAGACCGTCGCTGTTCCATGAGATGCATGACATTATCTTTTGTGAATGCGAGCAGGTATTTACATAGGGAGTTGCTGCTTTGTTTGGACTCAACTATTCCCCTCTTTTCCTTACGTTTGTATAAAGATACCATTTCTCGTTCCCAGTAACGGTGCAGGATGGGAATGGTCGATGTTGTTCACAGTGCAGTTGATGACGAGCAAGCAGAAATGTACTTGGGGCCACCCGCATATTTTAGTGATTATGGCTTAGAGCATTCAATATATACACACACACACACACACACTCGAGTTTTGGACCTCCAAAAATGCAAATGTTGCACGATGATGGAATGATCACAGTTCATCACATATGCCAGTTCTCGATCACTCTGACGTTGATCATTGTGGACTAAGGCATTTAAACGACCTACACCAAACCCAGAAGGTCTTCCTGAACATGGAGAATCAATAATGTCAAACGATCCTCCTTGAAACGAGAAAACAATTTTCTTTCCGTATCTATTCAATCGCACTATCCTCATTCACTGCTCAAATATTTCCGGCCTTCTCCGCTGCTGTCATACCTCTATTGAACCTAAACAGAAGAGTACGTCTTTCTTCTAATGTCCACAGCTCTAATCTCCAAATGACAAAATTACAATACGTAAACTCGAATAGGAACAGCGAACTTCAAATAAAAGATGACAATCGAAAAAGCAATCCAATGTAATCGGAATACCAACAAGCAGAACAAAACGCTATTACCCTGTGCACCACCTAAGAGAAGTCAGGGGGCAGTAAAGTGAACCACCTACAACCATTCAATGTTAGCTGCATGAAACCTGAAGATTTACTTAATAGGGCAAGTATAAGTTAAGGTTGACCCTTACAGAGAAAGCAACAGCAACCAGCCCCTTTTTACAAAGATATTTATTTACTTAAATAGCGCCGCTACCAATTTCGAATGAAAGATTCATCTTCAGACTGCTAGTTCACGTTACGATACATCTTACATTAGCTTTTCCCCAAAAGATCAAACTTCCTTTGGGTGGTCGTATCATACAGCAGCGAAGAATGTACGACGCACTTTTTTAAGTATATGTATACACATAATCTGAAGTACTATTAACACCCATTGAAATTTTATCACATGGAAGTATTTATCCAAAGATGGCGAGATCGCCATCTCTAATTAGCAAGCAGAGAAGTTCCTCCTTTTTTGTGTCATCAGTCTTCTAACCGGTTTGATGCGGCCCGCCACGAAATCCTCTCCCATGCCAAATTCTGCACCTCAGAGTAGCACTTGCAACCTGCATCCTCAACAATTTTCTGTATGTGTTTCAAATTTCCTCTACAGTTTTCGCTCTCTGAAGCTCCCTCTAGTACCATGAAGATCATTCCCTGATGGCTTAACAGATGTCCTATCATCTTGTCCCTTCTTCTGGTCAGAGTTTTCCACATATTCCTTTCCTCTCCGACCCTGCACAGAATCTCCTCATTCGTTACCTTATTAGTCCACCTAATTTTGAACATTAGCCTGTAGCACCACATCTCAAATACTTCGATTCCCTTCCTTTTCGGTTTTCCCGCAGTCCATGTATCACTACCATACGATGTTGTGCTCCACGCACATATTCTCAGAAATTTCTCCCTCAAGTTAAGGGCTATGTTTCATGCTACTAGACCTCTCTTAGCCAGAATTCCTTTTTTGCCAGAGCTAGAGTCTGCTTTTGATGTTCTCCTTGCTGTCCAGGCAGAAGAACTTCTTAACTTCATCTGCTTCGTGACCATCAATCCTTATGTTAAGTTTCTCGCTGCTCTCGTTTCTGCTACTTCTCATTACTTTAGTCTTTCTTCGATTTACTCTCAATCCATATCCTTTACTCATTTGATTGTTCGTTCCATTCACATGTAAGTATTCTTCAATTTCACTCAGAATGGCAACGTCATAAGCGAATCGAATCATTGATATCTTTTCGCCTTCAATTTTAATTCCACTCTTGAACCTTCTTTCATTTCCATCATTGCTTGTTCGATGTTCAGATCGAATAGTAGGGGCAAAAGACTACATCTCTGCCTTACACCCTTTTTAATCTGAGCGCTCCGTTCTTGATCGTCCACTCTCATTATTCCCTCTTGCCTCTTGTACATTTGTATATTACCCGTTTCTCGCTATAGCTTACTTCTATTTTTCTCAGAATTTCGAACATCTTGCACAATTTTACATTGTAGAACGCTTTTTCCAAGTCCACAAAGCCTATTACCGTGTCTCGATTTTTCTTTAGAATTGCTGGCATTATCAACCGAAAAGTCAGAATTGCCTCACTGGTGCCTCTACCTTTCCTGAAGCCAATGTGATCGTTATCCAACACATCCTCAGTTTTCTTTTCCATTCTTCTTTAGATTATTATTGTCAGCAACATGGATGCATGAGCTGTTAAGCTGATTATGCGATAATTCTCACTCTTATCAGCTGTTGCAGTCTACGGGATTGTGTGGATGATATTTTTCCAAAGGTCAGTGGGTACGTCGCCAGAGACATACATTTTACACGCCAACGTGAATAGCCGTTTTGTTGCCACAACTCCCAATGATTTTAGAAATTCTGATGGAGTGTTATCCATCCTCGAAAGCTCTATTTCATTCTGTTTCTAATACTGGATCCCCTACTCTTCTAAATCGACTCTTGTTTCTTCTTCTATCACATCAGACAAATCTTCCCCCTCATAGAGGCCTTCAGTGTACTCTTTCCTCCTAGCCGCTCCCTCCACTTTACATTTAACAGAGGATTTCCCCGTGTACTCTTAATGTTACGATTCTTGCTTTTAATGTGAGCCGGCCTGTGTGACCGAGCGGTTCTAGGCGCTTCACTCTGGAACCGCGCGACCACTACGGTCGCAGGTTCAAATCCTGCTTCGGGCATGGATGTGTGTGACGTCCTTAGGTTAAAAAAAATGTTCAAATGTGTGTGAAATCTTATGGGACTGCTAAGGTCATCAGTCCCTAAGCTTACACACTACTTAACCTGTCCTTAGGTTAGCGAGGTTTAAGTAGTTCAAAGTTTTAGGGGACTGATGACCTCAGATGTTAAGTCCCATAGTGCTCAGAGCCATTTGAACCATTTTTTTAATGGAAGCGAAGTTTGTTTTGAGATTTCTGAATGCTGAGTCAATCCTTCCGACAATCTTTCTCGATTTCTTCACATTTCATGCAGCCATTTCGTCTTAGCTTCCCTGCACTTCCTATTTTTTTCATTTGCCAGCGACTTGTATTTGTGTATTCCTGAATTTCCCTATAACTTTTTGTACTTCCATCTTTCATCGATAACTGCAATGTTTCTTCTGTTACCCATGATTTCTTTGCAGTTACCTTCTTTGTATCTATGCTTTTCTTTCCAGCTTCTGTGATAGCCGCTTTTAGAGACATCCATTGCGCTTCACCCGTACTGCATACTAAGCTATTCCTTATTGCTGTATCTACAGGCTTAGCGAACTTCAAGCGTGTCTCGTCATCCCTTAGTACTTCTATGTTCCACGTCTTTGCGTATTGTTTCTTCCTGACTAATCTCTTGCACTTCAGCGTACTCTTCATCATTACTCCATTGTGATCTGAGTCTATTAGTTCTCCTGGGTACGCCTTACAATCCTGTAACTGATTTCTAAATGTCTCTCTCAAAATTATGTAGTCCAGCTGCAATCTTCCCATATCTCTCGGCGTTTCCGAAGTATTCCTCCTCCTCTTGTGATTTCTGAACAGAGTATTCGCTATTACTAGCTGAAATTTATTACAGAACTCAATAAATCAATTAGTCTTTCACCTCTCCCATTCGTTGTCCCAAGCCCATATTCTCCTGGAACCTTTTTTTCTAGTCCTTCCCCTACGACTTCATTCCAGTCCCCATGACTATTAGATTTGCATTTCACTTTAAGTACTGTATTAGCCTTTCAATATCCCCATATTCTTCCTACATCTCTTCATCTTCAGGTTGCAACGTCGGCATGTATTCCTGATCTATCGTTGTCGATGACGGTTTGCTGTTGATTCTGATAAGAGCAACGCTATCACTGAACTGTTCACTGTAACACACTCTTTACGCTATCTTTCCTTTTACAACGAATACTATTGGCGTTATACCATTTACTGCTGGTGTTGATGTTACCCTACACTCATCTGGTCAGAAATCCTTTTCTTCTTTCCATTTCACTTCACTGACCCCTACTACGTAGATTGAGCATTTCAATTTCCGTTTCCAGATTTTCTAGCTTCCCTACCACAGTCAAGCTTCTGACTTTCCACACCCCGACTCGCAGAACGTTATACTTTCCTTGATCACCATCACACTTTCTCAATTATAGGCCACATGTCCTGTGGATACATGCTATGTGTCTTTAATGCAGTGGTTACCATTGCCTTCTGCATCCTCATGCCGTTGATCACTGCTGATTCTTCCGTCTTTAGGGTCAGTTTCCCACCACAATGGCAAGAAAGTGCCCTGAACCCCTGTCCGCACATCCACCCTCTTTGAAGAGGGCGTTGCCAGAAGGAGGGTGACTTCTTGCGCCGGAAGTCTTCGGCTACCAATGCAGATTATTAATCAAAATAGAAGAGGTGCTGCGATTCGAAGTCGGGACCGAGGACGTTTTGTTCACAAATCAAGGACGCTACTCCTAGACCAATCTGTTGAAAAAACTAAGAACAACGATGCCAATATAGCTCATTGACTAGCAAAGCTGCAGACAAATATGGGGCCGGACAAAAATATGGCAATATCAAAAACACAACACATTATCATGACTAATTCATGGAATTCAAAACAGTTTCCCCTCAGCTCGGAGCAGATCAATACACGTACTTTCCGCATCTTATACCATTCTTCCTACAAAGTACTAGCAAGTCTAGATAACGATAGTGGAAGTTGGTAGGGATCACGCAACCTTCACTCCAAAGTAGACCTCGAAGGCCCAGTAATATCTAGACGCTGTGACTGTGGCGCCCGGGGGAGATGTGGCAGTCCGTCCTCGTGCTGACAAAAACCGTCGTGAATGAGGTGAGCGAGTTCTGTGAACAGGGATCTTATTGTCTTGGTACACAGCATCACCGTTGGGGAAAAAAGTTGTGCCATGGGAGCGACCTCTCAGCCAAAATTGTCACATACTCCTTTGCTCTAATTTGGCCTTTCAGACTAATCGTGAGGCCCGGGGGTTGTCACCATATTTCACTCTTGGAACGTGAACTCAGGCAGAAGTTGGAAACAGTGTGGAATAAAACTCATCTGCTCAAATGTCTTTCTTCAATTAGTCAGTAGTCCAAAATTCATGGCTTCGACTCCACACTTTCCTGTCACGGGAAGTTGCATCACTGATGAGCCGTTTTGTTCAAATTTCAACTCTTCTTGTAATTGTCTGCTTAGGAAGATCCATTCGTGGTAGTTTGGTGCTGACGGGGTTCGCGAGTGAGACATACAATTCAGCAGTGACTTGCTTCCGTCACAAGACACTATTTTTTATGAAACAGATATCTAGTTCTATGCATCAACTTGCTGAAAATCTTGTCGTCTAGGAGGCCATAGAGATTATAACGTACACCAAGTACTTCAATCAGGACAACGACTATAAGATAAGTACACAAGCACGAGCGAATCATAGCGAATAAAAATGATTAAAAATATGTAGATGTGTCTGTAGTACCGCTCATCGAAGCCAGTTTTCTGTAAAAAAAAACGTGTCTTTGTGTTTAGTCAATATCTGCATGGTGAAAAATGTGAAGACAACACATTAGCAGAAGCAACTGAAGAAATAATATCATGTAGCAAACAGCTGTGACGAGCAGATTCACAAGAGTGAAGAAGGAGGTACTATTTGGCAAACAGCTAAACGATCACTTGAAACAATATGCCTTAGGCATAAGCGTTATCACTACAGCCGACCATGACAGTGAATTTTATCTAGTTCTTTACGAGCAAGTGGTATCGCGAGGAAAGTATGTACACAGAGCAGAGACGAGTAGGGAAATTTTCTAGCGGTTGTGGGTGATGCAAATGGGGAAATACGTTGACTTAAGTCCGTTTGACAAAAGGCAGTTTAGTAATTGCACTAAAACTATTGAGAACCTCCAGTGACATAGCCCTTTTATTGCCTTCTTTTCGTCTTTTTTATTGCAGTAAACGGACTGCAGAATGGAGACCCCACGAGCTGTCTTCTTAAAAGGACAAGCTAGACCATAAAAAAATGTTCTCAGAAATCCCACGGGGTCTCAGCTCAGGTAACCGACAATGCACTCAGTTCCCCACTCCCGTACTCCAGGTGATGGACGCGACGGCTTTTTCCTACCAAAGGCAGCAGATTTCGTAGAATACATGATAATGATAAGGAACAATATTAGAAAGGAAAACAATACGTAATCATTCCATGTAGGCTTTCACGGCCGGCGTCTTTATCAGTAAACTCTTCCGGGCTAAGTTGCCGTGGTCGATATGTAGAAATTCTTATCCCTGACGTTTCGTTCTCAGCTACGGAGAACATCTTCCGAGGTGAGTCGACGACTGGCTGCTAGGAGCTGGGGCCGCCGCTTATATAGAGATCGTAGGGGGCGCCACCACACGTCACGTGGCGTCGATGTGCAGCTATCTCTGGCTTTCGTCTGTTCTCTCGACTGCAGGCAATCGATTGTCACGTGATTGATGCAACGTCGACCGCCATATCTTATCCAATTTTAATCCTTCTTCTTTACGATTAAAATTGTATTGATGTTTGTGGATTTCAATTGCCTCTCTATACATACGTGTATAATAGTGCGACGTCCTCGCTAGCACGCTTGTTTCACCAAATTTTATTTCGTGATCTCCATCCTTACAAACATGTTCCGCTACTGCCGATTTGTCGATATGTCCCAAGCGACAGTTTCTTTTGTGCTCCGTCAACCGTGTATTGATGCTTCTTTTTGTGGTTCCTATGTAAACCCTGCCACAACTACACGGAATTTTATATACCCCGGGGGTGGCTAGGGGGTGACGAACATCTTTTGTTGATCTTAGGCATTCACTAATTTTCTTAGTAGGTCTAAAAATGGTCTCTACCTGAAACTTGGCTAGTACTTTTCCAATGCGATCCGTGATATTATGGATGAACGGAAGAAATACTTTGAGACCAATAGTCAGCGCAATTGGAGCTCCTACCCAAGAACTAGCCAGACACCTTGCCTCTTTGTTACAACCTTACATAGGCAAAACTGAGAGTCATATTAAAAACTCTCTACACTTCATTGAGAAATTGAGGGAAATTACTGTCGGTCCTAATGACATACTTGTCAGTTTTGATATAGTGTCTTTGTTCACGATGGTTCCAGTTGATGAAGCTCTCTCCCATATAGCCGATATGTTCCCCACTGATATAGTAGCCTTGTTCCAACACTGTCTATCCTCAACCTACTTTCAGTACAATGGTGAATTTTATGAACAGGTCGATGGGGTAGCCATGGGAAGCCCCCTAAGTCCCGCAATTGCGAATTTATTCATGGAATATTTTGAACATCAAGCACTGCAGTCGGCCAAAAAAAGCCCCTCGAAGTGGTATCGGTATGTGGATGATACCTTTGTAATATGGAATCATGAGGAAGAAGACTTGAATGATTTTCTGGTACACTTAAATAGCATCAACCCAAAGATTAAATTTACTATGGAGAAGGAGAAGAATGGACAACTTAACTTCTTGGATGTATCAGTTATCAAACGGGCGGATGGGACCTTAGGCCATAAGGTCTACAGGAAAGGTACACATACTGATCGCTACCTCCATAAGAACTCAAACCACCACCCTAGGCAAAAGAGGGGGGTCATAAAAACACTAGTGGATAGGGCGAATAAGATTTGTGAACCAGGCTACTTACAAGAAGAACTAAATCATTTACGAATGGCCTTTGCGAAAATTGGTTATACGAAAAACGAGATTAACCGAGCACTTCACCCAAATAGAAAAATGCCTAAAAATAGGAGACAGCAACAACCATCAGCTGGAAAAGTATTTCTTCCGTTCATCCATAATATCACGGATCGCATTGGAAAAGTACTAGCCAAGTTTCAGGTAGAGACCATTTTTAGACCTACTAAGAAAATTAGTGAATGCCTAAGATCAACAAAAGATGTTCGTCACCCCCTAGCCACCCCCGGGGTATATAAAATTCCGTGTAGTTGTGGCAGGGTTTACATAGGAACCACAAAAAGAAGCATCAATACACGGTTGACGGAGCACAAAAGAAACTGTCGCTTGGGACATATCGACAAATCGGCAGTAGCGGAACATGTTTTTAAGGATGGAGATCACGAAATAAAATTTGGTGAAACAAGCGTGCTAGCGAGGACGTCGCACTATTATACACGTATGTATAGAGAGGCAATTGAAATCCACAAACATCAATACAATTTTAATCGTAAAGAAGAAGGATTAAAATTGGATAAGATATGGCGGTCGACGTTGCATCAATCACGTGACAATCGATTGCCTGCAGTCGAGAGAACAGACGAAAGCCAGAGATAGCTGCACATCGACGCCACGTGACGTGTGGTGGCGCCCCCTACGATCTCTATATAAGCGGCGGCCCCAGCTCCTAGCAGCCAGTCGTCGACTCACCTCGGAAGATGTTCTCCGTAGCTGAGAACGAAACGTCAGGGATAAGAATTTCTACATATCGACCACGGCAACTTAGCCCGGAAGAGTTTACAATACGTAATGTTCTGCAAAGTTATATTTATTTTTTCACGAACCGGCTTTCACCTTTTCAGGCCATCTTCAGGCGACAAATGAATGTCGCAAATACTAATAAACATGATGTGCAACTTCACATATATTGCTTACACAGAAAATACAAAAGTGACAAAGTGTTTGCATAGTGTACATAAGAAAATTATTAAAATAATTGGATTAACTAGGAAGGATGGTAAACAAAGTTTTTATGCGAAATAACAAATAATGAGAAATAGAATGAAATTACAGATTGAATCTAGTTAACGAAAACTTAATTTAACAAGGGAGAAAATGGAAACTGAGCTTGATCATTTAATATTACGCTGGAACTCTTTGTCACGTTTTTGTTGATATCAATACTTCCAAAAGGGTCATAGTTCTTCTTTTCCTGACAGAATGTAAAAGTTCACATCCTGCATTGTATGGATGGTCGTCTGCTAATGTAGATTAGCAAAGGTCAAATTATAGAAAAAAGATTCGATCTTTGCTGATCATCTTTTAGCAGAGAACTATCCATATGATGTAGAACGTGAACTTTTATATTCTGTCAGGAAAAGTAAAAGAAAAAAAAAAAGAAAAAAGATGACCCTACTGGAAATAAACAAACACATGACAGAGAATGCCAGCGTTGTATTAAATGATCAGATTCAGTTTCCATTTTCTCATTCGTTAAATTAAGTTTTCATTACAAATACTAGATTAAAACTGTAATTTCATTTTATTTCTCATCATTTGTTACATGTATCTTCACACAAAACTTTGTTTACCCCCATTTTCCGTAAACGTAATTATTGTAATATTTTTCTATATAAACACTTTGTCGCTTGTATTTTCTGTACATGCGAGATTCAGTTGCCACCTAAAGATGGTCTGAGAAGACGAAATCCGCTTCGTGACGAAATAAATGTAACTTTGCAGAACATTCGAAAGTTATTTCCCTTTGTAACGTTATGTTTACTATCATCATCTTCTGCCAAGTAACGACGGAAGATTCAGCAAAAGGTAAGGGACGTTTTTTCAGGTGTCGCTCTCCAGTGGCTGGCGGGTGAACAGCCATTTTCCTCAATAGTCATGCCACAAAATAATGTTCAGTTTAAGTTTCAGAATCCAGCATTATGACTGGTTTTTACTATTATTTTCTACAGCGCAAACTCTTCCTCGCCTGTGACAGTGTCCCGACCATGTCAACGGTCCGTTCAAAAATTGTACCATGGAGTGTGGGATATTTTATTCCTTCCTCCCAACCCCACAGTTACACTGGTAGGATATAGCAAAAATCTGAAAGATTAGGAAATTATTTAACTTTTTTGCTTACGTTTTACTCGATGGAATTCGGAATATTTGCCCCAATCGGCCGGTGAGTTCCTTGCCTTGACAGAAACAGCGAAGTTTCAGAGCGTTTCTATTGAACACATTAGCTACTGGGAGATCATGGAGTAATGACTCGTTATTGGAGAACGGGCGAGATGAGCCTTGACGTCTTGCAGGACGATTCCTCCATCTGAGCACTGAGTACAGATAGAGACCTGAGTCTAGAGTCTCTGGCCGCTACTGTCACTACTTTCCACATTCACGTCACAAGTCTGGTAAGATGCGCCAGCGTTACGCTCACCGATTCCGTAGGGTGCGGTATTACGCTGAAGCGCCAAAGAAACTGGTATGGGCATGCATATTCAAATACAGAGACATGTAATGAGGCACGATACCGCGCTGCGGGTGACAACGCCTACATGAGAAAACAAGTGTCTGGTGCAATTGTTGGATCGGTTACTGGTGCTACAATGGCAGGTTCAAGATTTGAGTTTGAACCTGGTGTTATAGTCGGAGCACGAGCGATGCGATACAGCATCTGCGAGGTAGCGATGAAGTGGGGATTTTCCCGTACGACCATTTCACGAGTGTACCGTGAATATCAGTAATCCGGTAAAACGTCAAATCTCCGACATCGTTGCGGCCAGAAAAGGATCCTGCAAGAACGCGACCAACGACGACATCTGGGCCATGAATAGGTGTCAGCGTGCGAATCATTCGGAGAAACATCATCAATATGGGCTTTCGGAGCCAAAGGCCCACTCGTGTACCCTCGATAACTGCATGACACAATGCTTAACGCCTCGCATGGACCCGACAAAACCGACATTGGACTGTTGATGACCGGAACCATGTTGCCTAGACGGACGAGTCTCGTTTAAAATTGCATCGAGCGGATAGATGTGTACGGGTATGGAGACAACCTTATGAATCCATGGAACCTGCACGTTAGCAGGGGACTGTTCATGCTGGTGGAGGCCCTGTAATGGTGCGGGGCGTGTTCAGTTGGAGTGATATGAGACCCCTGATACGCCTAGATACGACTCTGGGAGGTGACACGTATGTAAGCGTCCTGTCGGGTCACCTGTGTCCCTTCACGTCCATTGTGCATTCCGACGGACTTGGGCAATTCCAGCAGGGCACTACGACACCTCACAGGTCTAGATTTGCTATCGAGTTGCTCCAGGACGACTCTGCTGAATTTAAACACTTCCGTTGGCACCAACTCGCTAGACATATACATTATTGAGCATGTCTGGCATGACTTGCAACGTCCTGTTCAGAAGAGATCTCCACCTCCTTGATCTCTTAAGGATTTATGGACAGCCCTGAAGGATTCATTGTTCGAGTTCCCTCTTACATCAGACATTATTCAAGTCCATGCCACGTCGTGCTCGCGGTGGCCCTACACAATATTAGGTAGGTGTACCAATTTCTTTACCTCTTCAGTGCAGTTCACTCCCTTTGGCAGCCAATTATTTAGTTATAATGTTTTGGAGCCAACTACTTAGTATCAGTATGGACTTTGGCCATCTTACTTGTGAACAAACCTATATTTCCGTGTTATTCCTGTAATTTACTAACAATGCTTACGGTTGCTGGTCGTATTTGTAGATTATTTGCGTAACTATCCGTTTATGGGCAGCCTCTTGTGCAAGTATGAAACGATCAGCTCTTTTCCGCTGCCAACTCATGTATCTTGCTTCTTGATAATAAACCTGTTTGCTATAGTGACGACTTGCTTCTCTTATGAATTACATGATCCCTCCTCTCATTAATATGTCTATGTGAGTAGTAGGGCAAGGTTCGTGTCAGGGCACTCTGCATTGTTGCCAAATTTATTCAAGATGGCAGCGATGACGTCATCCAAGATGACGGCATGTAGACTTGGCATCATCGCATGACGTCATCCAAGATGGCGGATTTTGGCGGGAAAATAGGCCAATTGTGCTACATCCACTAACCTAACCTCCATAAAAAATGGTGGGAATTTTGAATTCCAACAGGATAATGCATGCAAAAACCGTACTCATCTTTATTATTATTGATTATCATTTATTAACAATCATTATAATTTATTAATATTTATTATTATTTATTTTCATTTATTATTATTTCTTATTATTGACCTGCGTCCACTAGAAAATTCCCACCAAATTCAAATTCCAACACGATAATGTCTCGAAAACTGTACTTCTATTTATTATTATCATTTATTATTTATTCAAGATGTCGGATTTTCTCGGCGAGAAAACCATTTTCCTTACATCCAAAAACAAAAATCTATCACAAGTTCAAATCCCACCACCATAATTGATGACACATACGAACTTTCTACTTTCTCCGTCACTTATCTTTTTTCACTGGAAGCCTATCATAAACGCGTCAAATAATATACTGCACTTATAATAACGTAAGTCACGTCCTTTGATTTTGCAGGGGGGAAGGGACTGAAGACTTTATTTCAAGCAGTACGGTCATCACTTGTTCTCCAATACAGTCAGCACACACATCTTTGATATCGCAGTGCAGTCGCCACAACGTCCACAGTCCAACTGAATTAGTTCATATCCTCGCCACCCCCTGGCCAGCTCGCGGAGACACTGTCGACGCCTGTCACGTGAGGCGGCCGAACACTCGCGCTGGACTGACGGTACGCTGTGGGCGAGCCCAGCGATCGCTCCCACGTCGTGAACATGTTTTCGCTGGACAAGCTGGTATTTACCGAGTTTGACGTCACAGTGGTCCCTGGTCCGCTCACCACGTGTATTTGCGCCTCCACACGTTTCCCGCCAAAATTGTTTGCCTCGGAGCTGAATCACACAACGGTCGGCCGTTCCCTGCCACACTTTTGGCGCCAAAGTTGTTTTCCTGGGCACGTTCAAACCTGTCAATGCCGACCGCTCACCGTCCACCACGTGTCCTTGTGCGAGCGAGAACGCAGTGCTACACTTTTGGCGGCAAAGTTTGCTCGACAGTGGAATCCGCCATGACCGTATAACAGCACATTTGGTTCTTGCGCGCGCTTCGGGGTAGGCTGGTCAATGCCGAGGTGAGGACGGTATTTTAACGTATGAGATTGCTCTGTGACTGCCATACGCAGAGAGATTGATCGAGTACTATGCGTGAGGTCTCAGAAATATGTATAGCTTGGTTTGGTATACTTGGATCGTTTTTATGTGTTCTAGAATTAAGTGTGAATGGATGTACTGAGCAGTCATCTATCAGTGCTCGCAATGATACTTGCAGAGTAGATGAGGTATGGTTTAGCTATGATATTGAAATTGGGAAAACATGCTGTCACATGATTGGCCAGTGTTGGACTTGCTGTAAAATTTTTGGCGATATCAATTGTGATGGTTAATATTACAGTAGATCGGTGGTGTATTATCCATACCAGCCGTGCATTGGGTACCACACAATGATTGAGTGACAATGCTTGTATGAGTTGTGGAACAAATTTTGGTTGATGGACTGCAGCTTCTGGGGTCGCTAACACCTAAAACGGTGATCCTGAACTTGTGCGAAAAATGAACAATCACTACGGATGGAAGGCAGAGTTATCAACTATTGGGTCATTGTGACGTATGAGTTTAAATGTAGAGGCCGTCAATCACTTTCGGGGGGGTAGTTTGGAAAGTCGCCACAACGCCACCAGGCTCTTCTAGTTTCCTTGTGTTGTGGCTGTCATTTATTTAAAATCATTCATTGTTATGCCCTATCCTGGGTGAAAGGGGTGTGTATGTAGGTAAAAGTATTTGCTTATTTGACTACATGTATGCGTAATTTAGTACGTTTAATTGTTAATTGATTATGAATATCAGTGGAAAAAGGAATTATTATTTTCTATTGAGCTGGGTTGTATGTGGGGGGCGTAAATGCTTGTACAAAATTATTGTAACGGTGTGGGGGGGGGGGGGATATAAGTAGAACAAGTTCTGTGAAAGTGTGTGCTGAAGGACTGAGCGACTGGATGACGCGATTCATCTACGACTGTATCATTAGGACATGTAAATAAATGTCGGATAACCTAAATTGAGGTCTTTTTTCTTTTTAATCATATATATGACTTCTGCTTGGAATTATGTTTGTCTGTTTGTTCCAAATGTATACTAATATATGCTTGGAAATGGAGAATGTTTTTTATTATAAGTGAGTTTTGGCAGGAGTGAATAGGCATTTATATATGAGAGTGTTTAAGACTTGTGAGTGGAAGTTGTCAGTGCAGCGTTAATGACGTCGGATTCGCTGGCTGAGGGAGAGACAGTGTTTACATGTCGAGTTGGACAGGCAGTGGAGGATAGAGATCTGCGCTATTCAGGAATCCATTTGTGCAGTGTATGTGGTTAGACAACAGCTGGAGAGCAGGTATAGAGAGAGCCCACTTTGGCATGCTGGTCCTGAGGTCTGAGTGGATGACTGTTTAGATGGACAGATATGTGGCTTTGAAATGCCGACGACGGCTCTCGCATTTCCGGCGAATGATCAAGACAAGGTCCTGTTGCAGTAAATGAGACCATTCTGTTTCTAAACAGGCTGCAGAAGGTAACTGATATGACTTTCGCAGACTTAAATTGCAGATATCAGATGCGCAAAGATCTGTAAATGGGATCAGCTGAACGATGTGTAGGGTGTGACTAAAGCAAAGTCGGAATTTTACTGTAGCATGCAGGTTAGGGACAGGTGAGGCTACTGTGTACAACTACAGAATGGATCGTGTGTTCGACCCAGTGCAGAGCTGTTTACATGTATTGGACACTAACAAGCGGTATTTACAATGTGCTCCACTTTACTCTGTGCCAATTGCGTCTATGTGGTGTCGGCTAACTAATAATTTACAGAACAGTTGCTGTGTGGTGTTTAACAACGTTCTGCAATTTGTCTGCTGGGGTAATAAGAACACTCGAAAATTGACTGGTGTGCACGAAGTCTGCGGGACTCTCAGGACCGAGAAAAGCTTATAAGTTATGCTCTGTCTGCAAACAGTTTTAATTATCTACCTGTAAACTACGTAGAGGTTCTTAAGACAGAGTCCAACAAAGACAATATTAGTATTACGCAGAAGTGTTATGTTAAAGCAGGAGAAACTTATTTTTCTCAATCTCGAACCCTGTTCTCCTCAATACCGTACGATATAGATATCGCCGAATTGGGGCAGGTTATACCCCAAGTCTTAAGAAAAAGAGTAAATGTGTCACACAGACTTAAACCATTCCCCATTAAAGAAATTACTTTTTTAAGTGCAGTTAATGTTTTATTTGCACTAAAAAGGAAATTGGAAATGGATGACATCGAGCTAAAGAAAAGAGAACTAGAGTATACAGAGAAGACAGTTGCCATAAAGGAAAAATATAAGCTGCAAATGGAAAAGGAGGAGGCTATTTCGAATGTGCGGGCCAGGTAAACACAGTGTATGGAAAAATCTCTCTACGAAGGGGGAATACAAAATATTGGCATTTACAGTAAACAGCCATGGAAACTGGTTACGTGTTGGAGTACTGGCCGAAATCGGTGGAGTCGAGAACGTTTACTATATCAAGGGATAGACGAAAACGAAAAATGAGTTTATTAAGCTCTGTAGCCGTTTGGATCGGCTTAAAAAGGATGGTTATATTATATCTAAGTGTGGCGAACTAGATGTTATCCACCTAGCAACAGAACGGCCATTTGCCGAGTTTAAAACTGATCGAATAACTACATTTAATGGACACTCGTTTGCAAAAGTTGTAAACTTAATGTTCTACACAGAAATCCCGCAAGAATGTGGAACAGAAGAGTTGCCGAGATACAAACAGGAAGACGTGGAACGCTTTAACTGCAGCGTCATGGAGGAGATACAAGGAAAAATTAAAATACCCGACACAGAAATCCCGCAAGAATGTGGAACAGAAGAGTTGCCGAGATACAAACAGGAAGACGTGGAACGCTTTAACTGCAGCGTCATGGAGGAGATACAAGGAAAAATTAAAATACCCGAATGCTCTCGCCTAGAAGAGCTGCAGGAAGGAACCGAGATAATAGTTAAAGCCATAAAACAAGTATTTTAGAGGAAGAAAATTTGATATATATTAGAATTCGAGATTATACCTTCTCTGTATTTGTCAAATTACTCGTTGGAGAAAGAAATAGATGATTCAGATGTGGATTTAGGTTACAAGTTAAAAATTAAATTGGAAATTATTAAAACTACACCTAAGAAATATAAAGAAAGAGTTGTTTTCTGTGTGTAGATGAATATGCAAAGGTAATAAATATTTTATACGACAATTTAGACCTATCTTATTTGCTAAGCTAGCGAAAATCGTAAGATATTTCACATATGCAACGATGTATGAGCCTGTATTTCGAATGTGGAACTGAGCCTTTGGATGACCTTGAAAAGTAGTTGATACTAGGTAGTTGAAAGCATAGCGAATCCGTTCTCGTACCTATATGAGTTATTTTGCGAGCGGATCTGCAGGCTCTGCTATGCGTTATTAGGATAGTTTACGAGTACTGAGCGTATTTACACATCTGTGTGAAGAATTATTTAGTAGCAGTTTGCTATAGTGTGTACTGACACTGCTATAGTGTGTCTGTGGACTGTGCAACATGACCCAAGGCACACCTGGGTGGGTGTTTTGTGATAGCGTGATTGATATACTGTATGGTTAAATAAGTTGTTCGAAAAAATAAATAGAGTGTTATCAATGGTTACACGCGCCTGCAGCACAGATCAGAGTGATTGGTTTTCCGTCACCATCTCGGTTGCATGTGAGTAGCAAATTTTTTCCCGGCCGCGTTAATCATGTGTGTCAACGAATTATGAGCTATTCCAACAATAGACGTGAAGGCAGGTCCATACCTGAGACGCCGGCCGTATACATGAGAAGATCATTGCAGCTTTGACATGTGTCATGGGAGAGTACCCTTTCTGGTCGCCTGTCACGAGCGCTTGGAAGCTGAACTTGAGTGAAGGCTCTGGAACGCCCTCCCACAGGCGACAGCACGTGCGCGCGCGGCCTGGGCCTGCCTTGGAGCGTAATCTAAGGCGCATAGGCGATATCAATTTCCCCGGTGTTAGGCGCGAATGCGACTGTGTTGAGGTCATGTTTGGGGGGAGGCCGAGCAGAGACTTTCGGTGGGTTTGGCAGCTGTGGGTGTTTGGGCGCGTTAGTTGCACTATTTTGCGAGCATGTCTGTGCACTGTGCTGTGCTTCGTTTGGATGATGTTGTGTACTGCATTATTTAAGAGCTGTTTGCTATTGTGTGGTAAAATTAGGAGCTGTTTACGTGTTTGTGGCCTGTGTCAGATGACCACAGTCGGATCAGTGCGGGTGTTTTGTGACAAATATACTCCACTACTAGATAAAAGGCCTTTAAATAAATAGAGTGCAGTCCTTCCTTACTTACCCGAGCAGCACAGCGCGGTTTGAGCTGTTTTTGCGCAATAACAGCAATCTGATCAGACTGTGAGTGAGTCGACAAATAACTTGGCAAATATATCTGTCGAGGAGTTACAGGTCTTGATTGGAATGAACATCTTGATGGGTGTGGTTTTGTTGCCAAGTGTAGTGGACTATGGGAGTTGAGAACATGCCTTAGGTCAGCCTTACATATCGAAACCTATGAGAAGCAAAAGTTTCAAAAGATAGGTCGCAAATAAATAAAGTACATTCATTCCTCCTTCCATCAGCCTATGCAATGACATTATTTCCGAAAATTAGCAGTTGTTTGGCTATTTGGACGTAAATGTTTTGCATTATTTACGAGTGGTTCGGATGTCTGTAGGCTGTGCTATGAGTTATTTTTAACTGTTTACAATTAGCAAGTGTGTGTCTAGAGCATTATAAATGAGTTATGTAGGAGTGTTTTGCAGGTCTGTATGGTGTGTAACATGTCGGTGTGATACATATACTCCATTCCTAAATAAATTATATTGGTTCCTGCATCCATGGGCCTAGTGCAGGGTGAGTCCTTTTTCCCCGAAATGTGTACGAAGATGTTGAGTGCTGGTGGCTTAGTTTAGCGGTGATGAGCTTGGTTTGCAACAATTTTCTTAGGTTTGTGGCGGAAGTGCCAGTGAGCTTCGTTTAATGGGAGATTTCAAACTTGGCACTGGTTCCTAGGAGGAAGTGGCGGTCGGGTGGCTGAGGTTAGTACAAGTGCCTTTTCTTTCTAACAATTTTGTGAGGTTGCTAGAGAAAGCAGAAGTGACCTTTCTTTACTGCCAGAATTCAAACTCGGAGCTGGTTCCTAGGAAGAGGTGGCTGTCTGGTCCTCGAAAAGTAGTTGAAATTAGTTATTTGAACACCTTTGCATACGTTTATGAAATTGTAAATTGAATTCTTTAATATGATTAAAATCGAAAAGGAATTAAGTACTTAGGTATTTACAGAAGACTATGTCTGTCGCGTGTATGGAGGGTGTGTGACGTAAGCGGGGTGGCAGTGCAGGGATTGTACAGTTATAGCATGCACACGACAGAGTCATGACGGATTCCACTGTCGAGCCAACTTTGCCGCCAAAAGTGTAGCACTGCGTCCTCGCTCGCACAAGGACACGTGGTGGACGGTGAGCGGTCGGCATTGACAGGTTTGAACATGACCAGGAAAACAACTTTGGCGCCAAAAGTGAGGCAGGTAACGGCCGACCGTTGTGTGATTCAGCTCTGAGGCAAACAATTTTGGCGGGAAACATGTAGAGGCGTGAATACACGTGGTGGGCGGACAAGGGACCGCTGTGACGTCAAACTCGGCAAGTTCTAGCTTGTCCAGCGAAAACATGTTTACGACGTGGGAGCGATCGCTGGGCTCGCCCCCAGCGTATCGGCAGTCCAGCGCGAGTGGCTGGCTGCCTCACGTGACAGGCGTCGACAGTGTCTCCGCGAGCTGGCCAGGGGGTGGCGAGGATATGAACTAATTCAGTTGGACTGTGGACGTTGTGGCGACTGCACTGCGATATCAAAGATGTGTGTGCTGACTGTGTTGGAGAACAAGTGATGACCGTACTGCTTGAAATAAAGTCTTCAGTCCCTTCCCCCCTGCAAAATCAAAGGATGTGACTTACGTTACTATAAGTGCAGTATATTATTTGAGATGACTGGGTGTTGTGTGCTGTCCTTAGGTTAGTTAGGTTTAAGTAGTTCTAAGTTCTGGGGGACTGATGACCATAGATGTTAAGTCCCATAGTGCTCAGAGCCATTTGAACCATTTATATTATTTGACGCGATTATGATAGGCTTATACTGAAGAAATAAAAGTGATGGAGAAAGTTCGTACGTGTGATTAATTATGGTGTTGGGATTTGAACTTGTGATAGATTTTTGTTATGGATGTAAGGAAAATGGCTTTCTCACCGAGAAAATCAGACATCTTGAATAAATAAAAAATGATGATAATAAATAGAAATACAGTTTTCGAGACATTATCGTGTTGGAATTTGAATTTGGCGCAATTTTCTAGAGGATGTAGGCCTATAATAATAAATAATAATAATAATAAATGATAATGAATAATAATCAATGATAATAAATGACAATGAATGATTATGAATGTTAATAAATAATAATGAATAATAATAAACAAAAGTAAGGTTTTGCAGCTATTATTGTGTTGGAATTGGAATTTGGAGGGAATTTTCTAGTTGAGGCAGGTCGTTAATAATATAATAATAAATGTTAAATAATAATAAATGATAATGAATGTTAATAAATGATAATCAATAATAATGAAGATAAGTACGTTTTTGCATGCATTACCCTGTTGGAATTCTAACTTCCCGCCATTTTTTCTTCTGGAGGCTTAGGTTAGCGGACATCGCACAACTGGTCTATTTTCCTGCCAAAATTAAAAATTCCCGCCATTTTTTCTGGAGGTTAGGTTAGTGGACGTAGCACAATTGGCCTATTTTCCCGCCAAAAATCCGCCATCTTGGATGACGTCATGCGCTGTTGCCAAATCTGCATGCCACCATCTTGGATGACGTCATCGCCGCCATCTTTAATAAATTTGGTAACAATGCAGAGTGCCCTGACACGAATCTTGCCCTACTACTTATGTGCATGCTGTGGTATCCATTTTGTCACGCTTGATTGGACCTCCACTCTCAATTATCATTCCTTAAGTTGTTTCCGTTGCACAACATTATCATTTCCTGTACTTAATCTGCGTGATCCGTTCTCTGTAACTCACTAGAGTACTGACAAGTATAGTATCTATCGTATGGTTAAAAGCTCAACCGAAGCCCAACATTACGGCCTGGCGTCTGGGAATGAGCATACGGGAAAGAGCAAAGTTGGTTGGGTATTCGCGTGCTGATGTCCTAAGAGTCTATGCAAAACGGCTGAATTACGGCGAAATCACGACTAGGCCGCCAAACTTTGGACGTCTTAGCTTCACCGCGATCTGTAGCAGGTATTACGAAAAAGTGCAGCGCTAGTGCAAGCACACTTTTTGCGGAGTACATGGTCCAGCTCACATTGTTGAACGTGGTCTCGGCGGCAAACGATCCCTACGTGTTCCCATATTGACCTAAGGACGCTATCAGTAACTACTGCAGCGGGTGTGGGAACATTGTTATAGACCCGCGGGTTAATGGAGACATGTCTCCTGGTAGGAAGAGTCACGTTACTTGGTACACCAGGCTGAAGGATCTGTCGTCCAGACTCATCAAAAGACGCAACGCGCCACAGGCCCAGGCCGGTGGAGGCACTGTTATACAACTGGGAACATTCATCGGTGGCTGTAATCAAAGGCAGCGAGATTTTTACATGAGTATAATGGACACAGGAACATTACCGCTTACCACCATCATCCCCTCATGTTTGATGTCTGACACCGATGGCATTTACCAACAGACCAACTCTCAGTGTCATAAAGCCAGAATCGCGCTACACTGATTTGAGGTGCATGGTCAACATATTTGGCTTATCTGCACCCAATTGGATTCCGCTGGGAGGCTACCAAGCGGCAGCTTCGCACCCACAACCTACCTGACTGTAATTTACAGGAACCGCATGACAGGTGCGTAGACATATGATGCCTCAATACCTCAGGAGAGTTATCAAGAGTTTGTCGCATCCATGCCACGGAGACTTGCTGCCGTATTACGTACCAAAGGTTGACGTGCACGTCATTAAGTGGATGCTCATTACTTTTTGGTTCATCATTGTGTGTTAACACATGCAAAGCGTACACCGTGATGCATCCCAAACGAGTTATAGCTGTGTTGTAGCGTGTTCTTCCTCCATTCGTCTCGGAAGTGCAAATGTAGAGTTTCAGTGAAGTGATCAATGCACAGCACAGTGGATAAATTCGAGACCATAATGTAGATAATATGATCGCTTTTACCTCTGATACCGGGCTACGGCAGTCAGATACACAGAAAATATTATAGAGTTTCGTAATGAAGCCCCTTGTTAAGTATGCGTACTATTAGATTCCATTTAGTTTCTTTTAGCTATTGGTAAATGGAGTACTTCCCACTTTAATGACACAGGGTAGCGTGTCTCAAACTATAGCGATATTCATTGAGTTCCTTACGTTCCATTACATGCCAGTATCACCGCAATCTTTGATACGATCTCTGGCAGAAAGTCGACAGATGACAGTAGGCTTTTCGTAATGACAACAGTCGACGAAATTTCCACACCTCAAACTTTTACTCTAATGAGATACTGCTGGAATATCGATAAATTCTACCCAATGATGTTGTCGAGATATAAAATTCTTTCCCAGGACGTCCTTCCGTAGACAAAGAGATCCTAGAGTGCTAATTGTGAGCTACCTACATCCGCTAGCTCTTCCATATGTACATTCAACGGTTAACAGTTCTTTCTACAATACTACCCGTTATCAACTTCTCACTTTCTGCGGGGTTGTTTCTGTAAGCAGCGTACCACAGCTTACAAATATCTGAATAAAACATTACTAACCACCAAAAACAGGATTATTCTTTGTGTCGAGACTAGTTTCGATCAAGAGATCGTCTTCAGTTAGGAAAAGTTATTGTTACAGCATAAGCTTGCAAGGAAGTTCTCTTGGCCGTCAGAAGAAAAAAAAAAAAAAAAAAAAAAAACAGGAAACCTTATTATGTCTGTAACATGTGTGCATCACTGAACTGAACCACAAATTGCAAAATATATCGCAGCAGTAGATCCGACAGACGTGTAAAGTCACTTTCCGGAAACCGAATCAACGGTAACCTTCTAAAAGCGATCGAGAAATCAGTTCCTGTGGTAAAGAATGTATCGCTGTAAGAGTTTTTATGGTGGTTCATATTTATATTTATGCCTGGTGCTAACTTCAACCACTATCTGCTCTACTTCCTCTACACATCCTCAACATTTATTTGTACTGCCTGTTAAGTATAAGAGACGATAACTATTACTTACTGCCTACTAACTGAATCAACTTTTTTGGATACCTATATGTATTAATGGACAACGTGACAGGTGTGCTAAATACTTACACGAGTCCTGTACGAGAATTCACCGAAATAAGACCATACCAAGTCCCTATTTTGTACCATTATTGCGGAGCAAAGTTCGATAACATTGTGGCAATTATAGAAGTACTTTAGTGTTACGGAGAGCCAGCGATATTCCACTACTCGGCTTGGAATTCCTCTAAACCATTAGTCCACAACTTGCTGTATCAGTAGATGTCTTGTAATGAGCACGACAATAATTAGACGGGATCGCGGCAGTTCTCCAACTCATGTGTTCGGAATACCTGTGTACTGCAACCACCACGATAATGAATTTACTGTAAATGCATAGCACATAATCTTCGTGTCTTATTGATGTGGAGATGACGTGTCAACTTAGGGTGCAGATTTCTCTCTCTCTCTCTCTTTCTCGGATGATGGTTCAGATGGGTCTGAGCACTATGGGACTTAACATCTGAGGTCATCAGTCGCCTAGAACTTAGAACTACTTAAACCTAACTAATCTAAGGACATCACACACGTCCATGCCCGAGGCAGGATTCGAACCTGCGACCGTAGCGGTCGCGCGGTTCCAGACTGTAGTGCCTAGAACCGCTCGGCCATCCTGGCCGGCTTTCTTTGTCTTCCTCTCAGTTTGATGCTCGGTGATCTGCAATTGTAATCACAAATTAAAAAAGATAAAGTTTAATGGCGACTAGGAAGGACGGATCATGGGGTACTAGACCGCAATTACCGAAGAAAGTAAGGAAGAGAAGGAGGTTATGATTTATTGACTATTTGCTTCCCCATTATTTACCAACTGCTTAAAATCGCTTAGTGAAATTGGTCTTTAGCTTCATAAAGTTACGACACAGAATGTATACACGAATACATACTAGATGGAAATGGGTTCCAAATATGTGTTTTTTTGTATAACATGTATTAAATCTACAGTTTTTCCATTGTAAACGCATTTAACGAGCACATGACTGATGTAATTCCAATACTTAAAAATTCCCCAGACGTCAAGGATACGGTTTAAAAGAGAAAAAAATTGTAAGCATGGTCACCGTTGAACCATTTTGTAAAAGTGAATTAGATAACGCTATAATTATAAAGACAGGACATCATTTTCTCAAAGATTTAATTTCAGAATTTACCTACCGCGACAGCGTAACAATCCAGTCCTTCGGTATGATCCGATCCGATTGAACCGTACTCACCTGTAAAAATAAAAGGCACTATTTTAATACTGGTAAATGCAATGAGACATTTATGGCAATATACGTCGAACCAAACGAAAACTGGCAATCGCCAACATGAGGTTTGCTGATGGTAATCGATTTGGTTACATATCCATCTCTTTTCTACTTAAAAAGACGAGGGAAGATTTAATTATTTCCTACGTTTCGAAAGCACGACGTTGAAAACTTGACCTGTTGTGTGTAACATGATAACGTTAAGACAAAGACACAAGAACTACCACACAGCTTTCTAGCATACCACACACCTTTCTAGTATTAAAAAATACATAAATTGTCGTCTTACATGAGATCCACCAACATACTAACGTCAGCGTCCTTTCAAAAATTACGAAGAGTGATTGAAAATGGCCAGCCTATAAATATACAGGGTGAGGCGTCTAACTATCTTACCTCAAATTACTCATTAAAGGAGTTTGTAAACTCTTAACTTAGACGTTCAGTAACCAGGCGCTCATAAAACAATCATCAATTCATTAAAAACCGGAGTACATGCATAACTTTTTCTTTTATGTCGAACTAAACTACTTCTACTGCCTTGACAGCATATTTCCACCAGACAAATACTGTGATATAACTCCTTCTTAGAACTAACGATAAGTCTCAGAGTGATAACACATTGAAAATAATGATTTCTGTGCCGTTGTTGTGGATATTAAGTTTCCTTAAATGAGTTTCGTGACCTAAATCCGAGGTTATCGAGAACAGTACCAGATTTGTGACTAGATTCAAACCTTTGGATCAGAGAGACCTAAGGCATAATGTTAGGGGAACAAATGGAGACCTGTGAAACTAATTTTAGGAGTATTCCAGGACGTTGTTATGGGGCCGGTACTGTTTGCAATACAAAGGGTCTTACAAAAAGAAGAATACAATTTCACAAGATTATATTTTCTACTTGAATCAAGGTCGAAATTTCGATTGAATTTTATATTACCGATCGGAAATAGAGATTTGCCTAGATGTCAATTGTACGTGTCTATTTCATGCGGTTGCGGTAGGATCTCTGTATGTGCACCTAGCTATTGTGTGCGCTCCCTATCTCGTTTATCGCCCGAAGCGCATAGGGTCGGGATGTCGATAACACACCAATCGAGGCGTTTCTCGTTCTCCGTTTCATCACATACAGTCCGGTGAAGACAGTGATTTTTTGTCGAGAGTACGGCATTGTGACAATGGGTCGTTCGTATGGGTATTACCGATCTCGCATTTCACCCTTAGTCTCCAAGGACACCTGATGTCACAGTATGTGACATTTTCGTTACGGTGCTTTACGGAAAGACTCTGTCAAACCCCAGGATGATATTTATTGGAGAAAGCGTACGGAAATTTATTTCATCCTCGAAACTGATTTACAAAACACTTGTTCGAGCGATTCTTGAATACTACCGTGAATTCAAGATCTTTACCAGGTTGGATGAATAGAAGAGATACAAAAGATCAAAAGAAGAGACGCGGGTTTCGGTTATTACTGCGAGTCGTGTGGTCGCAACTGCACTTCAGCCCAGCCTCAGCTGTAGCAACACGGATTGCACGGAGCAGCTTCTCGCAAGGCGAAGCAAGGCCCCTAGCGAATCTAGCGGTCTACAACAGAGGTCGCCAGCATAACAGAAACAGTTTAGCACGCCAGCGCTCACGTAGGATGAGTCGTGTGTAGTTTCATATCACCACGCAAACCAGGATACATGTCGCATATCTCAACGTGGAATTTCACTTGCAATTCCATCGAGTTCAGCAGGTCCATTGCAGCTCATGTGCCAAAGAGCAGCGACCTTTCCGCCGACGGAATCGGCACACACGCCGACAGCGAGTTCGACAGTAAATTAGCAGCCCAACTACGAGACAGTGTCATGGAGCAATGTCTATGATGTGAAGAAGACAGTCATATTGGAGATTTGGACCGAAATTAGCATCGGCAGAAGCTATACTATTTGTACAACGATAACATGAGAGTGTTTGCGTTGCTGAATATGTTAGTGTTTACAACATAGACATTTGTAGTTATTTCAACAGTCTAATACAAACTAGAACAAATGACGACACGCAACGAAGGACTTAGCCAAATGGGACGAAAATCGATAGATCTTATTGAACGGAGTCTACTGGGGCACATTTGTATGTGTCTCCAGAATACGATTTTATAGACGATGTATGTCTTTTTTAGGCTTTATATCGCTGACCGTCTAAGACCGCAGACACAGAGATACTGTTATTATAGTATTGGAGTAAGAGAGCGCTTGGCATACAGTTGTAGGTAGCTGAGTGTGAGCGAAAGACGATGGAGTGGACAGCTTTTGTGTTGTGCTGTGTGAAGCCACCAATTCTTAGATTAACGTAGGAATTGCGATAACATGTAAGCAGAAGTATTCATGCAAGCAAATTAAAGACGTCAAATAATTATAATTTTTGTCTTCGCCAGGCGTTAGTATATACGAATTGACAGATAATTTGTAATTTTTGAATAGCCCCAGAATGTACGTAAACTGTTTTGATAAGAAGGCTAGTTAGGTATTTCACTTTTGTAATGGTTCTAAGTTTTGTTAACAGAGCTACGTGTAATTTGATGGTCTGCATTTGTGTTGGATTACTGAAGTTAGATAATACTTGCTGTTTAAATCTCATTATTTGTGAATCAGTTGTGAGTAATGTAACTTCACTTGTCAAATGCTTTTGAAAAGCCATGCTCGCAATATAATTTTGCTAAAAAAATCAGTGTTAGTACTGCACCATAATCATTACAGCCTCCGTGGATTTCATGCGCATTTCAAACTATTATGGCCAGCATTGCACACTGCTGAGCTAGTAGCTAGCATATTTATATGTTTTTGTGAGTGACCAGAATACATCGCGTTCCACTGTTGCTGCTTTTGCCTAAGGGATTGAATGTATTTTGCAGTGACTGCATTTCTTTATTGGTATTGGGAGTTGCACTGCCCAATCGATTCGTATAAGGTTTTGCCAACAATAACACACAGTAAGTACACCACTTTCAGTTACAACACGCTACCGACAATTCGAATTCAGTACCCATTCCCCAGTTCCAACATGCATTCAAAGTAATTGCAAAGTTTATTTTTTTATAAGAACGTTATATTATGTACATATACAGAGAAACTAATGATTACAATTTAATAAAAATGGGATGATTTATTCAAGAGAAAGATCTTTACAAATTGAACACGTCAATAAGACGCTGCTCCACATCTGACCCCTAGGAAAACAGTTATTTCCCTTGGCACTGATTGACAGAGTTATTGGATCTCATTCTGAAAGACAAAGTGCCAAATTAGCTCCAATGGGCGCTTCAGCTCTTCAAAATACCGGGCTGGTTGGATAGCCCTTTCCATAATGCTTCTGTGTTCTCACTTGGGGCGAGATTCGGAGACCTTGCTAGCCACAATATGGTTTGACAAGCACGAAGCCAAACAGTAGAAACTCTCGCAGTGTGCGGGCGGGCACTATATTGCTGAAATGTAGACCCAGGATTGCTTGCCATGAAGAGCAATAAAACGAACCGTAGAATATACGTACCCATGTGCTGTAAGAATGTTGCGGATAAAGGACAAGAGTGTCCTACTGGCAAAGAAACGGCACTCCCGACCATCATTCTGGTCTGTCGGGCTGAACGGCGTGTGACAGTCGGTTTAGTATCCTACGGCTGTTCGCGACGCCTTCGAATACGTCTCCGCTGGTCATTGTGTCTCAGTTCGATACGGGACTTATCACTGAAGACTATTCTACTGCTGTCAATGGGTTTCCAGGCCGAATGTGCTGGACACCAACGCAAACGGGCATGCTGGTATACAGAGGTTAACGGTAGGCGGCACAAACGGCACCGTGCGCTCATCCCTCTTCCTGTGAGCCTTTTATTAGTGGTCCTTGTCGCTAGTGAAGCACCAGCCGGACATCGGATCCATGAAAAAGATGAATACTTGTCTATAAGTGCCTCTTTGACGATTGATCCTTGCGTTCTGTTATCTCTCAAGATCGATCGCTTCTTTCTTGACGGTCTATTCTGCCCTGGTTCACCCATTCATGCTAACATCGTAGAAGAGTGATATCACTCTTACTCAAATGTCGACCGATTCACCGACCACTCCAACTGGCCTCTAGGAGCTCAGTTACACGTCCTCTCTCAGATTATCGGTGCATATTGTTGACGCGACTGTCTGCGTGTACTTACTTTCCAATCGAGTATATGGAAAGAAATTCATAATTATGCCCTTGTATCGACGTATCCTTGCCTCTCCGCGATGAAATTGCACTGCAGTGTCACATGATGATTCATCGGCCACCGATGTTTACAGTTTTTCTTTTTCTGTTTATAGCTGTATGAGTATAAACTTGTGATAAATTTGCAGAACTGATTCGTGGTGCAGCGTTTTTCCGCCCCCGTTTACACAAAAATATCAGCGCCACGTCATATGCTGTGGTCAACATACTGAAGTCGAGTAGCCAGGTTTGTTTGCGACAAAATAATGTCTCCATAGTTCCGTCACTAGGTCTTTCAATAAGAGTACCATACTCTAGGGGCAAACACTAGAAAACAGCCGTTGTGCATTACAGAGTGGGTTACTGTAAGAATTCTAAGAGTATATGTTCCAAGAAGAGTGGGACAACACAGCACTTTCTCACATACACGTCTCCAGGTAGCCAGTGACGTTTGAGCGGAGGTTTAATGAGAATCATTCTTTCCATGCGTCTCCTAGAGTTATAAACAGCAAAATACTTTCCTTAGTCGGAGGAGGATATCTCTGGTACCTCTCCTCCCATATGAGGAATGCGAAGAATGGTAGTCGGTAAGCCCGCGGATCAGCTCCAGTTTCTCGGATTTTCACGTTGTGATCATTTCTCGAGATGTATGTAGGTGGAAGTAATATGTCACCCAGACTCGTCACGAAAATTACTCCCTTGTGGTTTCGAAACTAAATCTCTCCCTGATGTGCAACGCCTCCCCTGCAGCCTGTGCCACTGGAGCTTGTTTAGCATTTCTGTGTGGTTCTCGAGCTGACGTAACAGATACGTGACGAAACGTCTCGCCCTTGTATTAATCTGACATGGTATGGGTCCCAGGCTGATAAATAATGTGCAAGAAACGGTTGAAAAAATGTGTTGTAAGCCATTTCTTTCGCAGAGGATTCTTTAAGTGAATCTCAGCCTGGCATCTGATTTCCCTACAGTTTGTTTTATGTGGTCACTCTACTTTAGGTCCTTCTGGATGGTTACCCCCAGGTATTTCACAGTAGTTGCCGCCAACACTAATTTTTCACCAATAGTGTAATCTTATAATAGTGGATATTTATGCTCACTACATCACATTCGTTTATGTACAGGGTCACCTACTATTCTTAGTAGCAATAGTCGATCATCTGCAAGTGTTTCTACGAACTGTTAGCGTCTTCTGATGAGGCAACTTTTTTTAAACAACCAAAACTTCTGTGAACAGCCTTATGGAGCTACCAACGTTATCCACTATACCTAAGCGTGTCAGCAGTATAAGCGCATACCTGTTTATATTCATATCTTAATATATACCCACTTACGTGCGTTTGGTTTTTTTCTCTGTGTCTAAACAGTCCTTCCACGAACACGTCGTATAATTCACTTTCTGATGTTTTCTGTACTATGGAAACTGCATCACTAAGTACGCTATGCCTAACCATTTTCCGTCCACTCGACCACACCACAAAACCCGACCTGCTGCCCACGGGAAATAAGTGTTAATGGATAGCTCTTGCCACATGTACATGGATGTACTTACAAACTTAAATATAAGTTATCTCTAACAGCTATAATTATTAGTTTGCAACTGATGTAAATTTTTCATGAGCCTTGTTCCGTGCATTATCCTCAGTCACCAATAAAAGTGTCTGCACTTATGCCCCTAACAACTCAATATATATTCGCATACAGAAACCGTAATGGTCCAATGACACTTCCTTAGGATACTCCTCGAGTTACCTTCACATTTCTCGCTTTTTATCCGTTAAGAGCTGCGTGTTGAGTTCTGTCTAAGAGGCAGAGTTTAAACCAGTCACAAATGTTGTTTGGTACATAGTAAGTTCTGAATTGACTCACTGACGTTGAGAAACAGTATCGGATTCGTTCCTGAAATGAAGAAACCCTGTATTAAACTGTACGTCGACGTCTGCAGCGCACTGAATCTCTCTAAATATGACAGCGAGCTGAGTTTTCAAGACTGGAATACATAATGACTTTAAAGAGAAGATTTTCATCCTGCTGCATCGTTATAAAATATGAGCAAAAAGATGTTTCTGTATTCTACAACAAATTGGTGTCAGTGATATAGGCCTGTAACTTTGTGAATCTTCCCTATGATCCTTCTGGAGAACCGATTTGTCCTGCGCTTTTTTCCAGTCTCCAGATACCCATTTGGGAAAAAAACAGGGAGGGTAGGATATGTTAGTACTACCAGACGCTTCCTTTGCCACACACTGTATGATGGTTCGTATGATGGTTCACTGAATATCTATTTACTGTTCCACAGATAGCAAATAAATCATATAAAATAATATCCACTGTGATGCTATAAGGCTAAATCCTAATGAGCCGTAGGTTGCTTCAGGCATTTCCCCTGACAAATCGGAGACCAAGTTTCCGTTCTGGAAGGACGACTTCTGATGTGAAGGAGGGAAAGAGAGGGGTGGAGGCGGGTACTTCTCTTCCTCTCCCCCACAGACCATTAACCTGTCGCACCGACGAGAAATTCAGCGAGTGGCTTTATTCCGCTCTGTTAGTCCACTGTTCCACTTTTTGAAGAAACCGTGGCTCCCACACTGCAAAGCGAGATATTCTGCAAAACTTTGCTCCTTGCCTGACATAACAGAACCTTAGTACTGTCGAAACATTCCGTCAACAATCTGATAGTAGATTTTTATTTTTTAGTAAAAGGGAAGGAGACTTTATTACGTGTTACAACTAAGGCGCCTGTGACACATTAGAGGACATATTGTCCGTTAGGAGCAGGTCTACGTCTACATCTACGCTCCTCGAGAACATTACGGTGGCCGCTGTCATTTCGTGAGGTATACAGGGTGAGTCACCTAACGTTACCGCTGGATATATTTCGTAAACCACATCAAATACTGACGAATCGATTCCACAGACCGAACGTGAGGAGAGGGGCTAGTGTAATTGGTTAATACAAACCATAAAAATATGCACGGAAGTATGTTTTTTAAAACAAACCTACGTTTTTTTTTAAATGGAACCCCGTTAGTTTTGTTAGCACATCTGAACATATAAACAAATACGTAATCAGTGCCGTTTGTTGCATTGTAAAATGTTAATTACATCCGGAGATATTGTAACCTAAAATTGACGCTTGGGTACCACTCCTCCGCTGTTCGATCGTGTGTATCGGAGAGCACCGAATTACGTAGGGATCCAAAGGGAACGGTGATGGACCTTAGGTACAGAAGAGACTGGAACAACACATTACGTCCACATGCTAACACCTTTTTATTGGTCCTTTTCACTGACGCACATGTACATTACCATGAGGGGTGAGGTACACGTACACACGTGGTTTCCGTTTTCAATTACGGAGTGGAATAGAGTGTGTCCCGACATGTCAGGCCAATAGATGTTCAATGTGGTGGCCATCATTTGCTGCACACAATTGCAATCTCTGGCGTAATGAATGTCGTACACGTCGCAGTACATCTGGTGTAATGTCGCCGCAGGCTGCCACAATACGTTCTTTCATATCCTCTGGCGTTGTAGGCACATCACGGTACACATTCTCCTTTAACGTACCCCACAGAAAGAAGTCCAGAGGTGTAAGATCAGGAGAACGGGCTGGCCAATTTATGCGTTCTCCACGTCCTATGAAACGCCCGTCGAACGTGTACCTCACCCCTCATGGTAATGTACATGTGCGTCAGTGAAAAAGACCAACAAAAAGGTGTTAGCATGTGAACGTAATGTGCTGTTCCAGTCTCTTCTGTACCTAAGGTCCATCACCGTTCCCTTTGGATCCTTACGTAATTCGGTGCTCTCCGATACGATCGAACAGCGGAGGAGTGGTACTCAAGCGTCAACTTTAGGTTACAATATCTCCGGATGTAATTAACATTTTACAATGCAACAAACGGTACTGATTATGTATTTGTTTATATGTTCAGATGTGCTAACAAAACTATGGGGTTCCATTTAAAAAAACATATGTTTGTGTTAAAAACATACTTCCGTGCATTTTTTTATGGTTTGTATTAACCAATTACACTAGCCCCTCTCCTCACGTTCGGTCTTTGGAATCGATTCGTCAGTATTTGATGTGGTTCACGAAATATATCCAGCGGTAATGTTAGGTGACTCACCCTGTATATGCAGGGAATTAAAATGTTGCCTTACTCTTATTCGGACGTACGCCCTCGGAATTTCACCAAGCGCTCTTCCCTCTATATATATCGTTTCTCTTGCAGCGACTGCCACTGCTGTATGTTGAGCATACTCGTAACGCTCTTGTGCGGACTAGACAATCCCGTGACTAAATGTGCCGCCGTTCGTAGGATCGTCACCATTTCTTCTGATGTTCCTGACTGGTATGGCTACGAGACTGATGAAGAATATTCAATGATTGGTCGAACAAGTGTTTTGTAGACCATATCTTTCGTGGAATAATTCCATTCGCTTAAGATTCCTGCATTGAATTTCAGCCAAGCATCTGCTATTATTACAGTTGACATTCCACCTTAGGTCGCTCTGCACGGTGACTCCAACGTATTTTATGGCAGTTACTGGTTTCAGTGAGTTTTTAGCAACAACGTAATCGAAGAGCAGGACATATATTCGCCTATTTACGCGCAATATGTTACGTTTATTTACGTTCAGGATCAACTGCCAGTCCGTGTGCCAGTCATCAGTCCTCCGCAGCTATTCCTACATTCCGCTACAACAATCTTCGTCTACCACAACCTTTCTGTTGCTAATCACAGCAGAAACTGCAGAGAGGCTCATGGAGCTCCCGAAGGATTGCAGTAGCAGAAGATCGTTGTAGTCGAATGTAGGAACAGCTGTGGAGGATTAATCACTGCAAATACAATCATATTCAGGAAATAAAGGACGTTTGTATTCACAGGACATGTACGTTAGTACCTTCTGTAGAAATGATCAGCAGCTGAACCACGTTGGCCCGCGGATTCAAGGTCAACATCGATATCGCGGCACAACATCATCTACCGGCAAAATGTTGCTGCTGCTCTTGTTGTCGCTATAAACCGAAGGTAATGTATCAGTGTGACTCGAGAAGACGTGCAGGATGCCTCGCAGACATATACACGAACCGTACCGTCAAATCAGTGAGTTAGAAAGAGGGTGCATAATTGACATGAGAGAGAAAAATGGCTCTGAGCACTATGGGACTTAACTGCTAAGGCCATAGTCCCCTAGAACTTAGAACTACTTAAACCTAACTAACGTAAGGGCATCACACACATCTATGCCCGAGGCAGGATTCGAACCTGCGACCGTAGCGGTCGCGCGGTTCCAGACTGTAGCGCCTAGAACCGCTCGGCCACTTCGGCCGGCACCATGAGAGAAAATGATGCATCCACCCGGGAGATGGTGCTCGCATGGGACGAAGTTTTTCGGCAGTCCAACGGGTGTGTGCAGTATGGTTCACGGAAGGCCATAGAATACGACGAGATCGGTCAGGTTACACCACCAATACCACACATCCCCCCTCCCCCTTCCCCGAGAAGATCGACACCTCATCCAAATGGTACTGCAGAACAAATCTCCGTCCTTCTCGCCTGATCGCACAGTTGTGTATGACGAAAATACTAGCGGGACTGACGAACTTGTCAACAGCTAAACTAAGCTCCATCTGAACAGGCTTCGGAAGGCTCAACAGTATGGACCGATCGCCGTGTCGTCCTCTGCGGACTGGCGTCATCAGCTGCGGATATCGAAGGACGCAAGGTCAGCACACATCTCTTCAGATCGTTATCATTTTATGTGAGCCGCTACCATTCGGTCAACTAGCTAATCAGTTGCCTTCAAGAAGCTCAGTGTATCCCAGTAGGTCACCAGCACGTTGGCGGCCCAAAAAGTCAGGCATCCAAGTGCCAAACTCACCCGACTTTGCTTAAGTTCGTTGATCAGAAGGGAACGAGTGTAATCACGGCCATTGATACCTTGTTGAGTATGGTAACAAAATTGTGCGTGCAAGGCTTCGGTTCGCCATTCCCGAATTTGGTTAAAATGTGTCTCAGATGTCAACTCTCGCTAACATTATTGCAGGGAGGCTAGGGATTTCAACAAATGGCTCTGAGCACTATGGGACTCAACTGCTGAGGTCATAAGTCCCCTAGAACGTAGAACTACTTAAACCTAACTAACCTAAGGACAACACACACATCCATGCCCGAGGCAGGATTCGAACCTGCGACCGTAGCGGTCGCGCGGTTCCAGACTGTAGCGCCAGAACCGCACGGCCACCAGCGGCCGGCCGGATTTCAACACAAAATGAAGCTATTGAGAATAACGCATATGAATACTGTGACATCGTTTCTTTGCTGTGAAACACTTGCGAAACTCCGAAGTTCAGTACAAAAGAACAGGCGCGTTCTGATTACCAAAGAACTCATTCTCCAACGAATAATACGCGACACCATTCTGAACTGAAAGAAGGAAAGAGTCAGACATTTGGACTGGGAAATTTTTCAGCGTCTTCCCTACAACTACATCTACATGATTACTCTGCAATTCACATTTAAGTGCTTGGTAGAGGGTTCATCGAACCACAATCATACTATCTCTCTACCATTCCACTCCCGAACAGCGCGCGGGAAAAACGAACACATGAACCTTTCTGTTCGAGCTCTGATTTCTTTTATTTTATTTTGATGATCATCCCTACCTATGTAGGTTGGACTCAAATATTTTCGCATTCGGAAGAGAAAGTTGGTGACTGAAATTTCGTAAATAGATCTCGCCGCGACGAAAAACGTCTTTGCTTTAATGACTTCCATCCCAACTCGCGTATCATATCTGCCACACTCTCTCCCCTATTACGTGATAATACAAAACGAGCTGCCCTTTTTTGCACCCTTTCGATGTCCTCCGTCAATCCCACCTGGTAAGGATCTCACACCGCGCAGCAATATTCTGACAGAGGACGAACGAGTGTAGTGTAAGCTGTCTCTTTAGTGGACTTGTTGCATCTTCTAAGTGTCCTGCCAATGAAACGCAACCTTCGGTTCGCCTTCCCCACAATATTATCTATGTGGTCTTTCCAACTGAAGTTGTTCCAGACTAGGCAGCAAGCGACTGCATATGTTCTCTAAGATGAAAGCCTGGCACTTCACGAATGATGGCGAGCTCAAGCATGCTATCAACAACTGACTGAAGCACCAGGCGGCAAGAGTCTCGGATGACGACGTAAAGAAACAGAGGCATGGAATGACAAAAGTCTGAATTTTGGTGTAGACTATGCGCTGCAATACTTTCTATATGTAAGAGAAGATTGTATATAAAAATTATTCATTCCTTTTTTTCTTTTCCAGTACCTGGTCGAGGTTAATTTGTGAATAGCCTTCATAAAGCCGGGGTTGACTTACAAAAACTCGGTTTTTACTCCATATTCTAAGTTTAGCTCAAAAGCATGCGACTGAACCGCCGAATCCTTCCGTCAGTAAATGGGGTATGTTCTCAACTGACTCGGTTGTTTTAAACCCCTCCCCTGACGGAATGACCCGCTTCCTAATTCCGTATGTATATCACCAATACGGACTTGTAGCTGTCACGCCTTTGCGCTTACTGCTACGTTTCTTAACAGTAAATAGCTAGGTCCTAATGGTAAGAGGTAGTAGTGAATTCAAGTTGTTAATATTTCAATACAGCACAGCTGCCACAGTTCAGTTCACTTTTACTCCACTCCTACCCTCGCCATTGCACAACCTTAACTATGTGCTACTTGGACCTTGCTAAGCTTGCTTGTACCTTTTGACCATTACTCGTCAGTATTTACCTGATGATTAGCATACTCCTAACCGGACTATTTCCCAAAGAGCTGTGATGGTTGAACGGGTTCGATCCACGGCCTACAGTGCCCTACAGTTCACACGGTAACACTGCCTACCTGACCCATTTAACTTGGTGTGAGCTTATGTATCCAACCATCACTGCTAGCAGCAGTGGATAATCCTATCAGCACGGCGAGAGCAGCAGACATACCGTCGAATCCTTGTGAAAATACCTATAACTACGGTCGCCATCTTTGAAGGAGCAAAAGAATAAATCAATTTTTAGCTCATTTCAAAGTGAAACGGCTTGAGTTGAATTTAAACTGAATTTTGAATATTACTATTACTGATCATTTAAGGTGATTCTACAAAGCAAATACTCTTTCACTTTCTGTGTGTTGGCTTGGTAATTACTAGCAAGGCTATTTATGCAACTTGGGTTAACAAAATTGTATCCTTCAACTTTGTGTAATGATTTTGGATATTACTCTCTGAACAATTGATACAGAATTAATTAAGTGACGTTACTTGAAAGGTTACTCAGAAAAATTTAAGTTAACTATGAATAGACGACTCATTCTGGTGGGACCATTGCTCTTTTCAACATTCTTATACGCTATTCTACAACAAAAAGAATTGTAAATGAAAGAGGCGATGGTGGCCTCATTCTGATTTCACTATACTATGTTTGAGGTTACTACACTTTACGGGATTAGCCGAGCGGCCTAGGGCGCTGCAGTCATGGACTGTGCGGCTGGTCCCGGCGGAGGTTCGAGTCCTCCTTCGGGCATGGGTGTGTGTGTGTTTGTCCTTAGGATAATTTAGGTTAAGTAGTGTGTAAGCTTAGGGACTGATGACCTTAGCAGTTAAGTCCCATAAAATTTCACACACATTTGAACATTTACACTTTACAATGAACAACATGCGTCGTGATTTTACTCATTACTATATTCTGTCCTCTGTACTTGCATAAAAGAAAACTGGTATTCTCCTTTTACATTTCTACAAAGTTCGAATTAACAATTACAAGCAGTCATGCCTTGGGTAGACGTGTCGGTGCTGGTAGTGAGATGTATGTGGCTAACGCAGCTCTTCACGCCTCATGCCCTTAATGGCGGCTGGAACTACGAGCCGTAGCACTCGTATAAGCTACTGCACGTCTGCCATAAAATCTGGGCGCAGGAACTCTTACAATCAGCCCCAGTGGCTTAGAGGCGGCTTCGATAACCATTCGTCGCGTTTTACTCCACAAACGGCGACGATATTCGCCTCTTCGCCGTTGCACAATCACTTTTGCGTGAGCACAGTTACACACGTCCGATCACGTCAACACTCCCCAGTCCATTCTATTGTTCAGTCCCTGTGTCTCCAGCTACCACTAGCGACGCTCGTATAACCAAGAGTGGTGGCCTTCCCCTACCACATTCTTACCAAAATCATTTAGTGTTTAAGAAATTTTATATTTATTACCCTGGAGTTCATACCAGTCATAATAACTTACTACTAGCGCTTTACAACATTAAATTATACAGTAATAACTTATAATTAACAAGGAAAAGAATACATTTGAGTCCGAGAGCTTAGTGCATTGTCTGACAGGTAGCGCTAATTCCCGGTTTCACCAATAGATGGCATCAGGATGCACTCCCTGGCAGTCTTCCGCCAGCGCGCCCGTTTCCGACGCGCGGGCTCCAAATTACTGGCAGGCTACCACCATTTCAGTTCCGTTACAAGCAATTAACTCAAAAATGTTTCGATGCATTGTTGGCGAGAAAAAGAGTTTTTAAAGAAGATCAGGGACGTGGGTTGGAGACAAGGTCGTAGTTTATGATCATTCTAGTGCTGCTCTGACGTAAGAAGGTATCATTTAGTGACGTTAGGTTTGGTGGGCGTGGGACTGCTCTCTTAGACCAGTGACCAACAGCAGGGCCCTAGTAGGTTAAAAGCCCGAGGAGAAATGTAATTGTTCTGGAGATCCCACAGAGTGCTCCAGATTCACTGTTTTCTTTCTACTCCTCGCTGTCGCGGGGCCAGAGCCGGATTTAGTGCCCGGAAGGAAGCGAGAGGTCGGAGTTAGAGAGCTGCAGCATGGTCGGTGGGGGCGAGCGGGGCTAGGGAGGGGGGAGCCCTCCTTTTCCTTCCTGAGGAGGGGAGCGGGGTCTTTGTGCGACTGCAGCGGCTGGCAGACAGCGCCGCGTCTGGCCAGAGCGGCTGGAGATCAAAGGCGCCACTCATCAGGGCTCACCGGCGGCCGCCGCAAGTATGCAGCGCTGCCGGGACTGCAGCGGCGCTGCAAGGCCGCCACTGTCACAGGCGCGGACCACCTGACACCGACCGGGTGTGGCGTCAGCGATCGCGTGTTCAACACGGAACACTGAAAACACCAAATGGTATAAATACCGCGAAAGGCGGCTTTGTATGCGGTGATAAGCTATCTTCACTTTGCTCTTAACACTTCAGCGGACGAATTGTGCCAGAAAACAGAGATCTTATGTGATGTTTGCACTCTACTACACCACTATTGCAAGATGTACGACACAGGCGAAATACCTTCAGACTTCAAGAAGAATATAATAATTCCAATCCCAAAGAAAGCAGGTGTTGACAGATGTGAAAATTACCGAACTATCAGTTTAATAAGTCACGGATGCAAAATACTAACGCGAATTCTTTACAGACGAATGGAAAAACTGGTAGAAGCTGACCTCGGGGAAGATCAGTTTCGATTCCGTAGAAATGTGGGTACACGTGAGGCAATACTGACCCTACGACTTATCTTAGAAGAAAGATTAAGAAAAGGCAAACCTACGTTTCTAGCATTTGTAGACTTAGAGAAAGCTTTTGACAATGTTGACTGGAATAATCTCTTTAAAATTCTGAAGGTGGCAGGGGTAAAATACAGGGAGCGAAAGGCTATTTACAATTTGTACAGAAATCAGATGGCAGTTATAAGAGTCGAGGGGTATGAAAGGGAAGCAGTGGTTGGGAAGGGAGTGAGACAGGGTTGTAGCCTGTCCCTGATGTTATTCAATCTGTATATTGAGCAAGCAATAAAGGAAACAAACGAAAAGTTCGGAGTAGGTATTAAAATCCATGGAGAAGATATAAAAACTTTGAGGTTCGCCGATGACATTGGAATTCTGTCAGAGACAGCAAAGGACTTCGAAGAGCAGTTGAACGGAATGGACAGTGTCTTGAAAGAAGGGTATAAGATGAACATCAACAAAAGCAAAACGAGGATAATGGAATGTAGTCGAATTAAGTCGGGTGATGCTGAGGGAATTAGATTAGGATACGTTAAACTTAAAATAGCAGATGAGTTTTGCTATTTAGCGAGCAAACTTACTGATGATGGTCGAAGTAGAGAGGATATAAAATGTAGACTGGCAATGGCAAGGAAAGCGTTTCTGATGAAGAAAAATTTGTTAACATCGAGTATAGATTTAAATGTCAGGAAGTCGTTTCAGAAAGTATTTGTATGGAGTGTAGCAATGTATGGAAGTGAAACATGGACGATAAATAGTTTGGACAAGAAGAGAATAGAAGCTTTTGAAATGTGGTGCTACAGAAGAATGCTGAAGATTAGATGGGTAGACTACGTAACTAATGAGGAGGCATTGAATAGAATTGGGGAGAAGAGGTGCTTGTGGCACAACTTGACTAGAAGAAGGGATCGGTTGGTGGGACATGTTCTGTGACATCGAGGGATCACCAATTTATTATTGGAGGGCAGCGTGGAGGGTAAAAATCGTAGAGGGAGACCAAGAGATGAATACACTAAGCAGATTCAGAAGGATGTAGGCTGCAGTAGATACTGGGAGATGAAGAACCTTGCACAAGATAGAGTAGCATGGAGAGCTGCATCAAACCAGTCTCAGGACTGAAGATCACAACAACAACAACAACAACACTATTACACAGGGTATTACCGGAGTATATGTTTGTATTTTTTTTTATCTATTTACAGGTCTAGTTCAGTAGGACCAAATTGAGAAGCAAATCTTGAAGGTAATGGAGCGTGTCAGTACATGAAATTACAACATAAAAGTAATAACAGGTAGTGAGCGTGGGGTTGATCTGCTATTCTGTTATTCTGCGCAACGGATTAATTTGAGATGTACCCTTTACCCTGTGGCTCCTGCAATTTCCACCCCCACACTACTACAAAAGTCAGACAGACGCTCCTAACGTTCTAAAGAGAAATACCCGAAAAACTTTCAGCAATAAATATCTTCTGGAGTCGTCCGCTGTAAGGAAATGACACAAAAATTCACAAAATTTCTTACGTAACTAGTGAGATACTTGGGTACTGGAGTAGTGCTAGTTAGTGTAAGAAAAACATGAAACTAACGAAAATTATTTTTTATTTGCAAAAATTCTGAGAAATCACAATGACACTTTTCGTTATGAATTAAACAAGTTATATCCTGGTTATTTTCGGAATGTGACGTTACCTCTCAAGGATAGGATTCGCTAATGAAATTTCTATACAAAGTTTACGATTGTTATTGACTTGGCAGAATGGCTGAGAGGCACGCCTACTCCACTTGAATAATTATCCTTTAGAATGTTGCTAGGTACGGTCGAGGCTGTCGCGTGTGAAATGCAGTGAAGTGTACTGTTGTGGAGGAAATATGTGGCTCGTAATAGCTGTAGCGCACAATACCGTAAGCTGTGATGACTGTTGTCTGCGCCGCTCGCTGCTGACAAATAAGATAACTCTCGTTCTATCTGGATTGACCATCGCCAATCAAACTCTCCTTACGCCTTGATGAAGTCAAGGATTCCTATTCTCCCCTAGTCTAACTATTCGCTTGGTACACCGGTCAAATAACTAGACCATCGCGATGCCACTAAAAAATTCTCTCGCAGGCGTTAACTATATCTCTGTCCGTTCACACTGCACAATAAGTGTGTCGGCCTACACAGTGAACAACGCTTAATCGCAAGGACTCAATATAGAGACGAACTTCGATTCGCTCTCGATAGAGGTGCTCTCCCAGTGAAGTACTGAAGAGAGACTTGTTCCTCACTCCAAGAGCGACAAGGGAACGGCGCCTCTCCATGCCAGACGTGAAGGAGTATATCATTCGGTCTCTTCCATTACTCCTTCAGCGCAAGGCGTCAGAAATATCGTCTGCCAATCAGCATTGCTCTTCTAAAGCGGGAGAATGACGTTTCGTTTAAGGTGACCCATCCGGAAATATGTAGTATCGGGCCGGCCGGGGTGGCCTAGCGGTTCTATGCGCTATGGTCGCAGGTTCGAATCCTGCCTCGGGCATGGATGTGTGTGATGTCCTTAGGTTAGTTAGGTTTAAGTGGTTCTAAGTTCTAGGGGACTGATGACCTCAGATGTTAAGTCCCATAGTGCTCAGAGCCATTTGAACCATTTTTTTGTAGTATCGGCGTTTTGCATTTGCTGTCTCCTCAACGGGCGGCCAAGGTTGACTCGTCCTCTGAAGGGAGCAATGAAGGTCAGGAGACCATGACGTCTTACAAGGTAAAATAAAATATTTATGGACGCAAAAAAGTCAAGGCATAAGTTTAAGTAACGCTATCGATAATATAGACATCGGAATCAGCTTAATTTTTCAAGGAACTCTTCAACAGCATAGGACATACCCATGAGGAAATTCTTCATTTTAGATTTGAAAGTGCCTGGATTACTGCTAAGATTTTTAATTCTTGTGGTAGATTATTGAAAATGAATGGAGCAGTATACTGCACATCGTCCTGCACAAGAGTTAAGGAAGTGCGATCCAATGCAGATTAGATTTGAGCCTAGTATTAACTGAGCGGAAACTGGGCTAAAAATAAGTTATTTCAAGGTACTAATCCGTTCTATATCGGACTTCAAATAGCAGGTGATGAACCTGCGAAGAATGATGTAGTTCAAAGTGAAGTTAAATATGTAACATTTGTTGTTAGAAATAGAGTGTATATGACTTTTTGTAAAAGGAAGGGTACCGTTACGTTCTGAATAAAGCTTGTTGTTTACAGCTAATGTCTGCGTTGGAGTTTTTTTATGGCAACTGGGACCATATCAGAAATTACCCGGACGACCTGCGCCTCGCCTTCCTTGTTCCTACCAATCAAGAAAGGATTGATGAATTAGCTATTACTTTCTATGGAAACAAAATAAATTATTCAGCAGCTATTATTGTACTTGAAGAACTTTGGTATTATAAGCCAAATTTAAATGAGTTAATTGGGCAATTCAGGGATGCATATAGAGAACTACAATTACGATTAACTGAAATTGGAACAATCACGTAGATAATGTTGTGGGGGAACCAAATTAAATGTGACAAAAGGTCAGAACACACAGAAAGTGCGACAGGCTTACTAAAGAGACTGCTTACACTACGCTTCTTCGCTTTCTTCTGTAGTACTGCTGTACGGTGTGGGATCCGCATCAAATGAGACTGACGGTGAACTTCGAAAACTTTAAAGAAGGATATCTCGATTTGTATCATTGCAAAATAGGTGAAAGAGTGCCACGCCCATTATACGTTATTTATGGGGACGGCAGTCATTGACACAAACATGTTTTTCGTTGCGATAGGATCTCCTCTTGAAATTTTAATCACCAACTTTCTCCTCCGATTGTGAAAATATTCTGTTGCCACCCACCTATATGGGAAGAAATAATTACCATAATAGAATAGGAGAAATTAGAGCTCGCACACAAAGATATAAGTTTTCATTTTTCTCACGTGCTGTTCGAGAGTTGAACGGTAGAGAAGTAGCTTGAAGTTGGTTCGATGAACCCTCTGCCTGGCACTCAGCTGTAAGTTGTAGTTATGTAAATGTAAATGGTCTCTTTAGTTGGCAGGCCTGTAGATCGATTTAGTGAGGCCTCCCAAAAGAAAAAAAGATTACTCACTATTAAGAGATGAATCTCGCACCCTACGTATCGCTCCAGTAAAGACTGTGTAGACAAGATTAAACTATGTACAACGCTCAGAAAGGCGTTTAAGAGATAACTGCTCCCGTGCTCCAATCGCGATTGCAGCTGTAGGAAACTGTAACAATTGGTAGAACGTTAAGTAACTGTGCCAATCATTTGACAGCGGTATGACCGGTGTGTACGAAATTGTACATATTTAAAAGTTAAACGCATATGCAGCTGGATTAAAAATGTGCAGGACAGTGCATGTAGATCTGGCACTGATCAAGTAGGAATATGCAGGGCAGTTTATGATGAGGGGAACTACTGTTACTCGCGTGGATCATGTTGATATCGAGTGCTCAGCAAGTGCCCTATGGGGAGGACGCAATAAAGAATGCCCTTTGTGCCTAAGGTGCAGTATCAGTGCGGCGCAGTCCACGCCAGTAATGCGACAATCGTGGTAACCAGGCTGGACCTAAGTCTGTTACGCCGCAGCCAATTATCGTATTCCGATAGCCCTGCCAGTGATAGCCAGTACCGCCATCCGCTATCCGCGGCTCTTTCTCTGTTCCGCGAGGCCCAACGTATTTCACTGTCAGAAGGAGTAGGCGGTCGTCAGCTGCCTGGAATTACTTTCTGAGCCCGAGCATTCAGCCCCACTAATTATGCCCGGTATTAAAATATTAAGTGCCGCTCGTAAGCAGCAGGAAACAATGCCTCTTAGCTCGCTGTCTCTCGCACGCCGGGAACGCATTTTTCGCAATCAGAAATAATTGAAACGTGCATAATACATAATACATCGCTACAGTGCTGGCGAAGGGCAGTTAATAATATACAGCGCGGTTTGCGAGCAAATCCTTGATAACGGCACATAGAAAACAGGTACAACTGCCCAAAGAGGCAGACGAAATGCATCATCTGTGAAACGCAAAGAGGCTTACCGATCTGCATTAACATCAGTAGTTCCCAACCATTCTGAGGCCGTTACCTCTGAGTGCAATCAGTTACTAGCTAGTACCCTCGTTCTCCTTCCCCCCTGTTTTCTGTAACCCCCCCACCATCACCACATTGTCGCCAACTTCAGCACTTTACTAAGCCCTAGAATGAAAGACATTACTTGGAACACTTTTCATTTTTAAAATGATGAAATATGAATTACATTTCGTTTGTGTGTGTGTGTGTGTGCTACAATGAAGAACGACGAAGGAATTCCTTGTGCATCGCAAATGCTACCTACACTCCTTCTCAAAAAAGAAAGCTAACTATCCGCAGTAAAGGCACATAGTTGTTACGAAAGATGCTTCCCCGGCATTACTCCTCTTCATTGTGGCACTTCTTGACCTGCACGCTACAATTCCTCTTAATTTCAGATGTGTTCCCTATACTTACTGTCCGTACATCTACATCTACATGGATACTCTGCAAATCATATTTAAGTGCCTGGCAGAGGGTTTATCGAACCACCTTCAAAATTCTCTGTTATTCCGAACTCGTATAGCGCGCGGGAAGAACGAACACCTATATCTTTCCGTAGGAGCTCTGATTTCCCTTATTTTATCGTGGTGATCGTTTCTCCCTATATAGCTCGGTGTCAACAAAATATTTTCGCATTCGGAGGAGAAAGTTGGTGATTGGAATTACGTGAGAAGATTCCGTCGCAACCTAAAATCGCCTTTCTTTTAATGATGTCCAGCCCAAATCCTGTATCATTTCAGTGACTCTCTCTCATACTTCGCGGTAATACACTTCTATGTACTTTTTCGATGTTCTCCATCAGTCCTGCCTGGTAAGGATCCCACACCGCGCAGCATTATTCTAAAAGAGAACGGACAAGCGTAGTATAGGCAGCCTCCTGAGCAGATCTGCTACATTTTCTAAGTGTCCTGCCAATAAAACGCAGTCTTTGGTTAGCCTTCCCCAGAACATTTCTGTGTTTCTTCCAATTTAGGTTGTTCGTAATTGTAATTCCTAGGTATTTAGTTGAATTTACTGCCTTTATTTTTCACTGATTTATCGTGTAACCGAAGTTTAACGAATTACTTTTAGCACACATATGGATGACCTCACAGTTTTCGCACCTAAGGCGGCTGCTCAGATTGTCTCCCAAATCGTTTATATTGATAAGGAAGAGCAAAGGGCCTATGACACTACCTAGGGGAACGCCAGAAATCACTTCTGTTTTACTTGACGACTTCCCTTCAATTATTACGAACTGTGACCTCTCTGACAGCAAATCACAAATCCAGTCACATAACTGAGACGATATTCCATAAGCACGTAATTTCACTACTGTGTCAAAAGCCTTATGGAAATCCAGAAATACGGAATCGATCTGAAATCACTTGTCAGTTGCACTCAATACTTCATGCGAATAAAGAGCTAGTTGTTTTTCGCAAGAACTACGTTTTCAGAACGTATGTTGACTGTGTGACAATAGACCGTTTTCTTGGAGGTAACTCGTAATGTTCGAACACAATATATGTTCCAGAATCCTGCTGCGTATTTACGTTAATGATATTGGTCTATAATTGAGTTCAAATGGCTCTGAGCACTATGGTATTGGTCTATAATTGAGTGAATTACTCGTACTACCTTTCTTGAATATTAGTGTGATCTGTGCAACTTTCCAGTCTTTGGGTACGGATCTTTCGTCGAGCGAGCGGTAGTATATGACTTAAGTGTGGAGCTAATGCATCAGCATATTCTGAAAGGAATCTAATTGATGTGTAATCTGGTCTACGAGACTTGCTTTTATTATGTGATTTAAGTTGCTTCACCACTCCTAGGATATTTAGTTCTACGTTACTCATTTTGGTAGCTGTTCTTGATTAGAATTCTGGAATATTTACTTCGTCTTCTTTTGTGAAGGCATTTCGGAAGGCTGTGTTGAGTAATTCTGCTTTGGCAGCACTGTCTTCGATAGTATCTCCATTGCTATTGCGCAGAGAAGGCACTTCACATAAGTCCAGAATATCTTTGGATTATCTGCCAGGTTTCGAGACAATGTTTCGTTGTGAGAAGTGTTATAAGCATCCCGGATTGAAGTCCGCGTTAAATTTCGAGCTTCTGTAAAAGATGACCTATCTTGGGGATTTTGCGTCTGCTTAAATTTGGTATGTTTTGTGTCGTTGTTTCTGCAACAGTGTTCTGACCCGTTCTGTGTACCAAGCAGGATAAGCTCCGCCGTTTGTTAATTTATTTGGTATAAATCTCTCAAATCCTGCCGATACTATTTCTCTGAATTGAAGCCACATTTGGTCCACACTTATATTATTAATTTGGAAGGAGTGGAGATTCTCTCAGGAAGGCGTCAAATGAATTTTTATCTTCCGTTCTGAAAAGGTATATTTTTCATTTATTTTTAGAGGATTTGGGGGTTACAGTCTTCAGTCTCGCTACGTCAGCCCTGTGCTCATTAATCCCTGTATCGGTTTTGATGCTCGCTATTAACTCAGGATTATTTGTTGCTAAGAGGTCAAGTATGTTTTCACCACTGTTTACTATTCGCGTGGGCTCATGAACTAACTGCTAAAATTAATTTTCAGAGAATGCGTTTAGCGCAGTTTGGGGTGATGTTTTATGCGTACCTCCGGAATTAAACATGTATTTTCACCAACACATCGAGGGTAAATTGAAGTCACCATCAACTATAATCGTATGAGTCGGGTACGTGTTTGAAATCAAACTCAAGTTTTCTTTGAACCTTTCAGCAACTGTATCATCTGAATTCAAATGTCGGTAAAAGGAACCAATTACTATTTTATTCCGGTTGCCAACAATGACCTCTGTCCTTTTTAACTCACCGGAAGTAACTACTTGAATTTCGTGACAAGATAAAGTACTTCTAACAGCAGCAAACATGGCACCGCCAACCATGTTTAGCCAATCCTTTCGGATCACCGTTAAGTTTTTCGTAAAAATTTCGACTGAGCTTATATCAGAAATCAGCCAGCTTTCAGTGCCTATAACGATTTGAGCCTCAGTGCTTTCTATTCGAGCTTGGAGCTCTGATATTTTCCCAACACAGCTAAGACTATTAAAAGCTGTTATACCGATGGCTTCTGTATCTGTGTTCTTCCTGTGTTCAGCCTACACTCTTTGTGAATGAAGCCCTTTTGTATTTTCTCAAAAACCGCACAGTTCACGCCACAAAGCCCCTGCTACCTGTGTAGCCATCTCCTGTGAATAATGGACACCTGACCTATTCAGCGGAACCCGAAACCCAAACACCCTCTGGCGCAAGTCGAGGAATCTGCAGCCTACACGGTCGCAGAACCGTCTGAGCCTCTGATTCAGACCCTCCACTCAGCTCTGCACCAGCGGTCCACAATCGGTCCTGTCGACTACGCTGCAAATGGTTAGCTCTGCTTTCATCTTGCATGCAAGACTGGCAGCCGTTAACACTTCTGTTAGCCACTCGAAACCAGACAGAATCTCTTCTGATGGAAAGTTACCCACATCATTCGTACAAACGTGAGCAACCACCTGCAGTTGGCTGCACTCTGTGCTCTTCATGGCATCCGGGAGGATCTGTTCCACATCCGGAATGACTCCACCTGGTATTCACACGGAGTGCACATTGGTTTCCTTTCCCTTCTTCGCAGCAATGTCCCTAAGAGGCGCCATAACGCGCCTAACGTTGGAACTGCCAACTATCAATAATCCCACCGTCTGTGATTGTCCGGATCTTGCATGCTGAGAGATTTCCACTGAAACAGAACAGGCGACAGCATCTGGCTCAACGACAGTTTCAGCCACAGACAGCACCTGGAACCTGTTTGTCAGACGAACCGCGGAGGCCTTAAGTGCGGCCACCTGGAAGTCTTTCACCGCCTGCTACTCCCTGGGGCGACCTCCGGCTCGACCACTGGTGAGGGGCCAACTTCATTTTGAGCAGTAACTCGACCGGAGGACTCGGACGTGCTGGACGTCCGTTGGATCCCCACGGCCGACCCACAGCAATGGTGCCCATCCACAGCAGCCTCAAGCCATGTAACCGAAGTCATCACAGCCTGAAGCTGAGAGCGAAATGTCACTAATTTGTCTCGCATCCGTACACAACAATAGCAGCCTTTGTCAATACTAAAGGCCGTGGAAAAGTACACTATGCAGATAAACGAACTATCCGCACCTGCTGAGCAACTCTACTGTAGACCCTGATGAAAACGTAGGAACCGTGTCTAATAAATCAGATCAATACGCAGAGATTCACAAACCCTAACAACCGAAGCACTCAGGTGAAAGTAAATAGTTCACCACTGATTAGGAACTTGTAATGTGTCACAAAATCGGTTTACTTTCCGACACAAACGAAAACGCGAGAACTGTGGCTATTAGATATTGCATTAACACGCAGAAGCTCAAGAAGCAAAACTATTAAAGCACACAGATGATATAATAAAATTCGCTCCTATTTAGGAACTCGTAAAATTCACAGAATCGGTTACATCCCTGTTGCTGGTTGTGCTTCGGCCGGTTACTCTTGCACTCTTTACATCTTAACTCGTAGAAATCGGACGACTTCAGCCTGGAAATTCTTTGTGTGTATCCACTCTAATAATAATAATAATAGTATTAATAATTATAATAATAAGCACCATATTAGCCCTTATGTGGCTACTGCTGTGTCGTTCTGTCAAATGGTTCAAATGGCTCTGAGCACTATGCGACTTAACTTCTCAGGTCATCAGTCGCCTAGAACTTAGAACTAATTAAACCTAACTAACCAAAGTACATCACACACATCCATGCCCGAGGCAGGATTCGAACCTGCAACCGTAGCGGTCACGCGGTTCCAGACTGTAGCTCCTAGAACCACACGGCCACAGCGGGCGGCCGTCGTTCTGTCAATTAACTCGGCCGGCCGTTGTGGCCGGGCGGTTATAGACGCCTCAGTCCGGAACCCCACTGCTGCTACTGTTGCAGGTTCGAATCCTGCCTCGGGCATGAATGTGTGTGATGTCCTTAGGTTAGTTAGGTTTAAATAGTTCTAAGTCTAGGGGACTAATGACCTCAGATGTTAAGTCCCATAGTGCTTGCAGCCATTTGCATCAATTATTTCGTCTGTTTCTAAGCGAGTAATGAAGCATTTTTTGGGTAACTGCAGGTAATATTTACTACTTGGAGAAGATATTTTCTTGAGATACTTAGCATTTGTTACGTATATATCTCTTATTATCAGCTATGTACGGGACGAAACACAGCATACGTGTATAGTGGGTGGACTACGTGACGAACCGGTAAACTCCATCATATTAATGTTACTAATTGAGAAAATTAATTATTGGTAACTTCTGTTATCAGTAAAAGAGTATTACAGAATTATGGTCATAGTTATGATCATTTGAAAATAATTTTGATTAGCAACTGAAACAGAATTTGATCGATCCGTTTTTAGCCCTAAGAAAATTTCATTCTACCGCTCAAGGCATAATTACCCCCAGCTTAGGAACCACTGGTCTACATCATTTTCTGGAACAGGGTTGATTTTATTCAGGATTAGAATACACTCTTTTGGCTACAAAAGCCTATTTTTCAACATAGTCTCAGTTCAATGTGACAGCCTTACGCCAACTCGCTGGGAGGGCCTATATGCCCGCATCATTGCTGAATCTGTAACCTCCCCATCATCCACGTGTAACGTCGCGAGTCAATACGCGATAACCTTATTGCAGTAAGCTGCATTGCAGAACAGCCCATAGCATTGGAGCCATTGGCTGTGAAGGAGAATGCCAGTTGTGTCTTAGCAATGGCTCATTCGCACCTGTCGCTATGCTAACCGTGGGAAGCGGCATCTGTGTCCCTTCAAGCGACTGAATATTCAAACCCCTAGGAATTTCAATAATCTATATTAAATATTATTTAATATTGTTCAAAGTCGATACACTGCCTTTTGTTATTCAAGAGAATATGGTATAAAAATTTTAGCGCTGTAACTCTCTTAGTTTCGGAGTTAGAGAAAATTACTTAAAAGTAAAAAACCGACACTTAGGGAATTAAATTCAGTTAGGAACTATAACAGTTTATCTTTTGGTATCATTTGAAAACATAACCAGAACTCTCAATGGGAAGAATTATTTAATTGAGATTTTAATTTAAAAACTTTAACTACTTTTCACTTTCGTAATATAAAAGTCAGATAAAATTATTGTTTGTGTCTTATGTTGTTGTGGGAATAAATGAAAGTAAATGTGGGAGTGCATGAGATGCATACGAAAATTTCAAGATTGATTTTATGTAATACATTACAAATTCATAGCACGGGAAAGACGTTTGTACCCACATTGCTGATAACTTACGTATAAGTGTACTTGCTTTTGTAAGGGGGCAGCCAGAATATCGGTATAAAGTAAAATCGATTTCTAAATTTATTTCAAGATTAATTTTCTTTATGCTGGTTTTATTAAACCCTATGTTAGTATTTGCATGTGGGAATGACATGAATGCAACTGGAAATAGTGACTGACGTAGGACCGTTTGGGCGCGAGAATGATCTCGAACAATCGTTCTGATTGGCTGGTCATTTTGATCAACCAATCAGAGTTTAGCAGTTCCCTCGCACTGCCAGGTAGTTATAGGTCACCACCTAGCATCGAGGAGTCTGCATCGAGGAGTCTGTGGGTGGCTACTGAAGGTCATCTTGAATGCGTCCGTCTGTATAATGTGCAAAATGAAGAAGTTATTGGAATCTCGCGTCCAGATTGTGTTTCCGTAGAAGCAGTAACATTTACGGACAGTTTTGTGAAGTTTGGAAGTTCTAGAATTGTTTTGTTGGAAAGATAAACGCGTGTGAACTTTCGACCTTTGTAAAATTCCGTGTGGCATGTTTCGTGTCCATGTATGGAATATTTGGCAAGAAATTTCTTTAATACAAATCCACTGAAAAGGATTGAATGTGAAACTCAGATATGTAGCGGAGTATGGACTGTGAAATCGCGTAATTCTTCGGGTTGGACTTAAGTACATTTCTGGCTGCCTTGTGTGTGTACTCGGTTGCATGAACTGTAAACTGAGAACATTGATGTTGTTCGTTAATTACATATGGGCTGATGGCAGGTATTTTTTTTTTTTTGAACTGAAATGGAATAAAATACTCGTTTCAGAATTTTGACATTTTACTGAGAGAACGAAGCAACCACTTGCCGCTCAAAAAGTATTATAAGAATTATAGGATAGCTTGCTAAGAGAGTTTACGCAGACTTTGCAACAAAAGCATTGACGGCTTTTTCTTCAACACTGTTTTTACATCGTCAGCGCAGTACATACGTATGCGGAGAAATAGGCTGGTGATTTGCCGCCGTACAGAGGTAGGTGGAACTTTTGCAGTGAACAGTACGACGAAAGACAGTGACATTCAGAAAGAACCAAAAAAAAAAAAAAAACACCCCGCCGCACGCGTACTTATTTCCGCAGAGTGCATCCTTCATAGGGGCTAAACAGATGGAAGTCAGAAGGTGAGAAATATAGCTAAGAAAGAACAAACGAAGTTTTATGAGCTCCTCTAGGATGAGCAGATTTCTGGGAGGCATTGCGTTGTCGTGGAAAAGTTCGTTTCAATATTCGTGGTGACAATCACGCTGAAGTTGTTTCTTCAGTTTCCTGAAGACAGCACAATACACTTCAAAGTTCATCGCCGCACCGTGATGGACGACAACAAATAACCCCTTCAGAGTCACAAAAGGTCGTCGTCCGGCTTTGAACTTTTTCTTCGGAGGAGAGCGGGTGGCGTAACAACATTGATGCCGTTTTGTTTCCGATTCGAAGTGATGGACCACATGTGTCATTGCATGTGACGACGTTCGGCAAAAACTGTCACCATCAGCCTCGTAACGTGCAATCAATTCCGCACAGATTGTCCTTTGTTGCTGTTTATGACCATCTGTCAGACTGCTAGCAACCCAGTGGGCACATGCCTCTGAGCATCCGAACTGGTGAACGTGTGTGCCAGCACTACCATCAGAGACGTCCAATTGTGCAGTGAGGTATTTGACTTAGCCCCGTAGATCACCCCAATTGGGAGTGTCCGCACGTTCGAACACGGCAGGAGCGACTGCCGTGTGCAGTTTGCCTTTATTCATTGCCAGGTCTCCGCAGACATTCTCCAAGCACCTATGAATGTCTGTGATGCTGTAGATTTCCGCCAAAAGATAACTCCTTGACTGGAACGCATTTCCGTTACAGACGCCACTGTGAGAGCTACTTACAGCGTCACTATCTATCGGAACTTCATGAAACAATAGAGGCTGAAGCGGGATTATTCCAGGATCTCCCATGACAAACTCCGCATTATTTCAATATAAATTGTCCGAATTCCGATATATGGCTGTACTTCAGGTACAACTAACATTTCGCCCCTTTCTTGTCATGTTAGCGAAATGTTGCGTGACACGATCCACTATCAGGACGCTATAATTTCACTTACGCTCTTGTCGTGATCATTCAATAAGACGCATTCGGGAGGAAGTACTGATACTGCCGGTCTTTCTTGGTACTTATCCTCTCGAAATATTAACAAATCACCCTCCCCCCCCCACCCCCTTCCACGTCGTGATTCACAACCTCTCTCTTGTAGCATCTGTCACCAGTGTTTGATGAGCATCTGCATAACGCTACTACGCTTTCTATTTTGGATGTCCCCTATCTCTTTTATTACCTAATAAGGGTCCGACACTGACGAATAGTATTTACGAATCCTTCTGTTTGTCTCTGAATTTACGATACTCGTGCTTTCTACAACTCTATGTGGGCATTACACTGTATTTTCTGTGGAAGCTTTCACAAGTTTTTTTCTACTGTTCATCTTGTTTCTAACGATTTACATTTAGTTCTGTAAACGCGAGACCGATAAGGAGGTCTGCTCAAATTAGAGGATATTCTAAAACAGATTCACCGGATTTCATAAGACTTTATATTGTATAATGGAAAACTACGTAAGCTGTTCATTATTTAAAATGAAATCGCCATAACTATTGTTACATTTATTCCACTGTGAGACAAAACGGTCAGCGCCTTCACGGAAAAACGTCCTTACCGCTGCCTACGGAAACATGACTGTCCTGCCATCCTGATTTAGGTTTTTCGTGATTTCCCTAAATCACTCAAGGCAAATGACGGGATGGTTCCTTTGAAAGGGCACGGCCGACTTCCTTCCCCGTCCTTCCGTAATCCGATGAGACAGACGACCTCGCTGTCTGGTCTCCTCCCCCAAACAACCCAACCCAACCTTGTACTTCACATCACAACAAATGACATAAAATTTACGACAGTACTTGACTCCGGCAGTCCTGTTTCGATAATTAGTGAAACATCTAAATACATGATTGCACACAGACGTGCACCTCTTCGTCCGAAACGAATATACGACCACGAATGTCTTCCTTCAGGTCTCGAAAAATATATAATTTGTATTGGGCTTCCTAGGAAAACTTCTACAGCCCATTCAAAATTACTCTGGTAAGACTGTGGCGATTACATTTTCAAGAATGAACAACTTATTTACTTTTTTCCATCTGTTTTCATTTGATTGCCTCTCGTACCCGGTTCCTATATTCGACGTCAACGTGCAATAACCACTCACAGACGGCAGTGGCAGCGCTAGCGGTGGACATGTATAAAGCGTGTCGGGAGGACGTGGATAACACTGCAGTCGTTGTCAGAGTTGGGAAGTGGAGCGATTTGTTTGACGTCCTACAGGGCATGGTCATGGGCTTTCGGGCCAAGGGTGGAAACATTTCCGAAACGGCTAAGTTCGTAAACAGTTCCTGTGCAGCCCTCGTTATAGTATACTGTGCATGGCAAAATGGTGCTACCTAAAACTGGCGCCGAGTCAAATGTGGTACACAACGGGATATAGATGAAAAAGTGGTGAACGACGGTCTGTGGAGATGTATACGGGCGAAGAGGCGTGTGACTGTTGAGTAGCCGACTGCACAGATGAACTAAGAAGTTACCAACAATGCCTCCTCAACGACATTTCGGCTGACACTGCTGCGTGTGGGCCTCCTTAATAGGCGTCTGGTTCAAGCACCCACGCCGATTACTGTACATCGGCGACGAAGGCTGGAATTTGCACGCCAATAACCCAGCTGGACGCCCACTGAGTGTCGGCAGCTGGTCTTTCCAGACGAACCACATTTTAAGTTTATCGGATGTATAATGCCTGAAACTGAACACCCTGCAAAATCGTCTGACGTCTGGGCCGGAGGAGGAAGCGTTACGGTCTAGAGAACGTTTTCGTGACCTTCCCTGGGTGATCTCGTCATTCTGGAAGGCACAATGGGTAACACAAATATGCAGTTATTCACATTCACCCTTACAGACAATTTGCTTTTGATCGGTTCAATGACATCTGTAATACAGCTTTGTAGAAAATTTTTTATTTTCAAACGTTTTCTCTAACGGTACCACACAAAAGTTGAGCCGTACACGGCTTGTGTTCATGCCATTTATTGTTTGTCATCTTCTACTACCGCACTGTCGCCTCGTTTTCTTATTCCATTTACTGGCGTCACTAACTTCCTGCCTTACCTGCCCGTGAGCGGCAGCAGAAGTGTGTACCGACAAGTGCACTACCGTACCATCTTTAGAGCGACCGATAGCGTTTCCGGGTAATCGAGTTTCTGGTAGTCAGTTGGAGACGGACCAGAAGTGCAGTACGGACGCGGCAGCAGTGAAGTCGGGGACGGAGCGCCGCTGAGGCGCGGACAGCTAGTGCTCGCCGACCGCTGGTGACACACATGAACTGTCTGACGGAGGGAGACTGGAGCGGGATGACCGTTGGTTGGTCGTTCGGTTGGTTGTCTCATCGGCCAACGATGTTTGGTCCTTTCACCTTTTCCGGGCCTGGGCAGTTGGTCGGTTGGCGTGGAGCAGCGAGGAAATCTCCGCGGCACGTCGTTTGGCCGAGACCGCTGGCATTGTCCACGCGCTGTCGGAGTGTGTGGTGCTGTTCCCATTGCTACGAAGTCCGTGACTCACCGATCCTGGACACGAAAGTTGAGTTCTGACTTAATCTACCAGTAAGTCACGACTGTTTACATTGTGTCGTTTGGATTTCGCTGTCGCCTGTTGGAACATCCCCGCGAGCAACAACGTGTGTTTTCAAGTTGGCAAATATTAGCCACCCTCTGGTGGAGTTTAGCTGTGCTAGGTTATTTAGAATTGAAGTACACCAGTAGAATCTTCTGCCTTGTGGCCCTTATCGTTCTGGTTACCTGCCCCGACCACTGACGTAAATTCAGGCACTATGTTTTCCTCATCGTGTTGTCGCTGTCCATCACGGTGTGTAGTTTGACAGCTGAATGTATAATTGGTTGTGGGCGCCAAAACCTTCTACGTTGTTCCATTGAACTCCCTGTTGTGCACTGGTCGGATGGAGCGGAAGTTATCTTGTTGTTGGGTCGGTTGACAGTCTGTCGGTTGGGGTGTCGTCGGATCGAAAATGATTGGGCCGATTGCCTGTCTCACTTAAGCGAGCGTTAGTGTTTGAATTCCAGGCCGACCATCTGAAACTTCTGAGCGTCGTTGGGTGTACTGCCTTTTCTTATTTGTTCTTCTTGTTTGCATTTGTATGGCTTCCAGCCGATTTTTAAATTAAGGTTGTCTTGCCCTAAAGGCATAAGATTGTTTGGGCCTTCAGCCTAATTTAAAGAACTGTTTTAAGGTAAGGCTTTTGGCCTTTTAAAAATTTATTTTGGTTTGAGTCTTAAGTGATTGGCCTTCAGCCGATTTTTAAATTAAAGTTGCTATGCTCTGAAGGTGTCAGAATGTTTGGGCTCTCAGCCTAGTTAAATAACTGCTTTAAGGTAAGGACTTTTGCCTTTTACAACTTTAATTTTGGTTTGAGTCTTAAGAGATGGGCCTTCAGCGGATTTTTTTAAAAGTTTTTTGCTCTTAAGGTGTGAGATGGTTTAAGTCTTCAGCCTAATTGAAAGAACTTATTTAAGATAAGGCCAACTGCCTTTTAAATTTCTGATTTTGGGTTGCAGTTTTAAGTTATTGACTTTCAGCCGATATTAAATTAAAGTGGTCTACCTATTAAAGCATGAGATTGTATGGCGCATTCAGTCGGAAATTAAGTTCCAAAAGTTAATGCTGTGTTTTTTTTAATTTTCTTGACCCTTGTAATATTTGGTCAAATAAATAAAGTTGTATGTTCGAATGTAAATGGCAGCCGCTTATTTTGGCCCCTTTTCACAATTTAAACTACCTGTCCTGTGCTGCGGGTTTAGCAGGGCGTCTCAAAGTGTCCAAAAAAACCAAGGTGCTATCTATAGTTTTTTCGAGGGCAGCCAGAACATACCTGGCTGTTCGTTTTTGTCTTCTTCTATCTTGGTCTCATCATTTAAGCCTCGCACTCTGTAGCTCTGTATAAATTATAATATAGTGAGTGACTTCTCCAAAAAAATATGTGTTTCAATACTTTCTTCTCATACCAGCTAACGTATTAATGCAAACTACAAATGTATTAACAGTTTCATTTTTCAGCCTTTTGTCTGAGAGGCGTAGTATTTCAGCTTGACACCGTTCCGCCAGTGGTGTCCCCTTGTTACAGATTCCCAATATCTCTTTTTCGCTTTTTGTGTCAACTCAAGCTGCAGTCGTTCGGCGAAAGAGTCCGAGAATTTTAATTAAAGCACAACATAAAGCGATTTCTGGATCGAAATATGCAGCCTACATTTCGAAATTCCATCAGTCTACGTCTTTGGTTATGCTGCTTCCAACAATAATATAGTACAATTACGTTGTGCAGCTTCGGAACATATTTACTGGGCAGAGGTGGAAACCAACCACGGATCTACCAGCAGGACACTGCAACATTTCAAACATCCTACAGTCTGCGTGTGTGGTTCAAAGAGGATCAGGCCTTCAAACTCCGCGAATAAATCCAGTCAATAATTTGTAGGAACACCTCGATCTGGCTGTTCACGCCACCGATCCTCCACCGAAAACACCTAGCACAGTTAGCCACGGCCCTGGAGTCGGCTTGGGTCTACGCGTCCCTGTCGGTGTCTTTCAGAACCTCAGTGACATTCTTGCAGTTCTCGCAGCCACCCGGTCTGCAAATGCAGGTTATTCAGGCATTTCGCATGTGGTCACATTAATGTGACTCGACAGTGTATTGATGAACCCAGAAATTTGGACGATGTCTTACCTTATGCATCGAAACTAAAAATTTACGTTGGCATCAGTTGTAAGTTGCCAATTTATATAATTGCAGGAAGGAGTCACCCGGCTAAAATTAGCCCGTTACTTCGCTCTCTGTTCATGAGACGATCGCGAGAACTTACCGAAGTCGTCAATTTTCGACAGGACGTATCACAAACGCAATGAAGCCTGCAGTAAGAGCATTTCTGAATAGTGAACTGACTCTAGTTTCCAGAATGAGATTTTCATTCTGCAGCGGAGTGTGTGCCGATATGAAACTTCCTGGCAGATTAAAACTGTGTGCCCGACCGAGAATTGAGCTCAGGACCTTTGCCTTCCGCGGGCAAGTGCTCTACCATCTGAGCTACCGAAGCACGACTCACGCCCGGTCCTCACAGCCTTACTTCTGCCAGTATCACGTCTCCTACCTTCCAAACTATACAGAAGCTCTCCTGCGAACCTTGCAGAACTAGCACTCCTGAAAGAAAGGATACTGCCGAGACATGGCTAGCCACAGCCTGGGGGATGAAGTAAAGATGTGAGGGCCGGGCGTGGGTCGTGCTTCAGTAGCTCAGATGTAGAGCACTTGCCCGCGAAAGGCAAAGGTCCCGAGTTCGAGTCTCGGTCGGGCACACAGTTTTAATCTGCCAGGAAGTTTCATATCAGCGCACACTCCGCTGCAAAGTGAAAATCTCATTCTGGAAACATCCCCCAGGCTGTGGCTAGCCATGTCTCCGCAGTATCCTTTCTTTCAGGAGTGCTAGTTCTGCAGGGTTCGCAGGAGAGCTTCTGTAAAGTTTGGAAGGTAGGAGACATGATACTGGCAGAAGTAAAGCTGTGAGGACCGGGCGTGAGTCGTGCTTTGGTAGCTCAGATGGTAGAGTACTTGCCCGCGAAAGGGAAAGGTCTCGAGTTCGAGTCTCGGTCGGGCACACAGTTTTAATCTGCCAGGAAGTTTCATTGACTCTAGTTGGACCGGTCGTAAGCGCTGTACAAATGCCGCGTTGCATCCTTAGCGTCCAAGGTCACCTGGTCCCACGGTATGAGAATTTTAATACTTTAAAGTCAGTACCGCCATTTGACTGTTCTTTATTTGCAGTGTTACATTTACACGATCATGATTTCGGCTTTAAATTGCCGTTATCAAATGTTTTAATGTTATAAAGTGCCTAAGATGGCATACTGTCGTATTTAAAATACACTATTAGACAGTGTATTTTAAATCCGACGGTATGTCATCTTAGGCACTGTATAACATAAAAACACTTGATAATGGCAATTTAAAGCCGAAATCATGATTGTTTAAATGTAACACTGCAAATAAAAAACAGTCTAATGGCGGTACTGGCTTTAAAGAAATATATTATGACTGTGGCCCCACATAATGAAAAAAATATTAGAATTTTATTACTGTGGGTAGGTGCCTGTCAAAAGCTTTGGGTGTTCCGTGAGACCGCATAGCAGGAGCAGCTTCAGCTTAGGCACAATTCCGGATACCCTCCCATAAGTGAGGTCCGAGATTAACTGTCGTCTGGATGGTTATCGTCAGCCATGTGGGTGGCACATTGAACGTTTTTGAAAGATAAATAAAACTATTCAGCCTGAATGTAATTGTAAAATGCACCTGTGAGTGATGAATGCATGCATCTAAAAGATAGACAGGTTGACAGTTATTGAACTATATGAAAAAAAAACATTAATTAGTTACAAACTACGGCACGCACATGCTTTATTCAACATGTAAACTTCACGACAAGTATTCGGATTCAGGTTATGACATGTTCGATATGCCTACTATCATTGGTAATGATGAGGCCCAGACGAATATCGAAATTCTGCATGACCCACTGAAGTGACGGAACATCGATGCTGTAGATGACTCCCTGAATGGATGTTTTCGAATCGGCAGTGTTTTTGGGGTTATTGCTGTATACCTCGTCTTTAATATAGCCCCACAAAAATGAGTCACGTCCGTTCCGAACCGGAGAATACGGTAGCCAATCGAGGCCCATCTCAGTAGCCTGTGGGTACCCCAGAGCCAGAATACGGCCCCTAAAGTGCTCCTCCAGGATATGAAACACTCTCCTGATTCGATGGCATCGAGCTCCATCTTGCATGAACCACATCTTTCCAAAAGCAGGGTCACTTCGCATAATGGGTACGAAATTATATTCCAAAACCTTCACGTACCGTTCGATGGTCACCGTACCATCAAGGAATACCCTACCGATTATACCGTGACTGGACATTGCACACTACACAGTCACCCGTTGAGGGTGAAGAGATTTCTCGCTCGCGGAATATGGATTCTCAGTCCCCCATATGCTCCAGTTTTGCCAATTGACGAACCGATCCAAATGAAAATGGGCTTCGTCGCTAAACCAAACGATGTATGTGGATACTAATTCCCGTCACACTCCGGGTCCAACCATGCAGTTTGAACGTCCTAACGCAAACCGTTCAGAAGTTATGACGATTTCATTTCTTCTAGTTCAATATTTGCCACCCTGTGCCTTTCTTTTGAGAATAGAAATTTTGTAATGCTACTGGTAAGTTAAATTTTAGCCAGAGTTTCCATTCCAATTCATGAATAGGTGTAGTCTTGTGTAACTGGATAATTTTCTTAAACAACCTGCACAGCTGCAGCCGCTGCAAGATACGCGTTGCACGCCGCGGATTCGCGGCATACAAAGCGACGCTAATAAATGGAAGCTTAATTGTTTCTGAACGCTAGTGAAGGTAGGTGCAAATCACACACGGAGATTCAAATGGTTCAAATGGCTCTGAGCACTATGGGACTTAACATCTACGGTCATGAGTCCCCTAGGACTTAGAACTACTTAAACCCAACTAACCTAAGGACAGCACACAACACCCAGTCATCACGAGGCAGAGAAAATCCCTGACCCCGCCGGGAATCGAACCCGGGAACCCGGGCGCGGGAAGCGAGAACGCTACCGCACAACCACGAGCTGCGGACACACACGGAGATTACAACGCCTTTGACCCTTATTGCCCTTTCCTCTGAGTGTTTCGGGTACTTCTACAGCAACTTGCTCTTCGCCGCTTTGTTCACGACACACACTCAAGATCTCATTGTTTGGAGAATTTCAGCTAGATACAAAGGAAAGTTCCGTTCTAAAAATAATTTATTTCTTCTATTATATCTGTGATGGCAGGTAAATCATATTTGGGTGTAATAAACTAGTTGCACTTGCAAGTGAATTCGAAAATAATGTTGTGGTTTTGTAGGTGCATGTAATCAAACGCAATGAAATCAAACATTTCCACTCATTTGTACCAACAGAATACTTCGGTAACCAACTGTGTGCATTATCAGCGTTTATACAATTTAATTTATTACAGGTTTCCATTAATACATTTCAACATCCGACTGCAGCATTGTTTGGACCAATTACATTTCACTTTTATGGCGATGCGGTAAAATTCTAATTAACTACTATTACTCTCAACCTTTTATTTATGTGTCACCGAGATTTCACGCTCTACGAGATACAAATGGATACTTCAGACCACATGTATCATCTGCAGAGAGGGACTGCTACAGTTCAGAAATTCCCCATAAGCAGAATCATCTAGGCAACTAGAATTCAAATCCAGAATAGCAGAAACTCTCTGCAAGCAGGGGGAAGATGTGAAAAACAGAGGTATGCTTTCAGACAGTATAAGGGCAGAACTACGATGAGAGAATCATCGGGTCTAGTAAAATTGGTTCCCGATAAGTCTACCGGAACCGATGCGGTAGTCACAGGAATCGGGTTATACACACAAGGTAGATAAGTAAATGACCAAATTAAAAAGAACAGACTGTATTCATGAGCAGTAATTGTAACGTTCATCTGTATCTCGACAAGAGAATATCACGAATAAAGCTATATTGTATAACATACAAATACTAGTAACTACCGTCCACACGTTGTCGTGGCACGGTCTGTATAAATGGAAAAGAAAGAAAAAGAGAAACCACAGGTTTTTAACACTGTGGGAACTGGATGTACGTCCCAATCGCCCCGGTCTCTGTACACATCTGCCTCTATTTTCCAGCTCCACCTCTTTTCCCCTCCCACTGTTTATCATCACCTCTCCTCTCTCTCTGTCCATGTTCTCCTCCATCCTCTCTCCATCTCCTCGATCTTCCTCTGTCTTCCCTCCCTTTATTCATTACCCCCCCCCCCGTTTTCTACCCTCATCATCACCTCACCCTTAACCGGCCGTAGTGGCCGAGCGGTTCTAGGCGCTACAGTCTGGAATCGCGTGACCGCTACGGTCGCAGGTTCCAATCCTGCCTAGGGCATGATGTGTGTGATGTTCTCAGGTTAGTTAGGTTTAAGTAGTTCTGACTTCTAGGGGACTGATGACCTTAGAAGTTAAGTCCCATAGTGCTCAGAGCCATTCACCTCACCTTTTCCGCTTCATATTCTCCTGCTGTCCCCTCTCCTGCCAGCTCTCCTCTCTGCTTCTATATCCCTATCCTCCACCCTCCCCCCCCCCCATATATCCATCTCCTCTTCTCCACCCCGCCCCCCTCCCCTCTCCCTGAGCTTGACGCTTGTGTATTGTTATTGCAAATACAAATTCAGTAGAAGTATTCTAAACACATGCCGGTAAGACACAATTTGTTGTGGTCTTCCGTCCAGTGACTGGTTTGAAGCAGCTCTACACGCTGTTCTATACTGTGCAAGTTTCTTCATCTCCAAGTAACTACTGCACCCTATGTTCTTCTGAGTCTGCTTAGTGTATTCCTCTCTTGGTCTCCCTCTAAAGTTTTTACCCTCCACGCTGCCCTCCAGTAGTAACTTGGTGATCCTTTGATGCCTCAGAACGTGCCCGAACAATCGATCCCTTCTTGTAATCAGGCTACACCACAAATTTCTCTTCTTCCAATGCTGTTCAGTACCTCCTCATTAGTTACGTGATCTACACATCTAATCTTCAGCATTCTTCTGTGGTACCACATTTCGAAAGCTTCTATTCTCTTCTTGCCTAAACTATTTATTGTCTTTGTTTCACTTCCATACATGGCTACACTCCGTAAAAATACTTTCAGAAAAGACTTCCTGACACATAAATCTATACTCGATCTTAACAAATTTCTCTTCTTCAGAAACGCTTTTCTTGCCATTGCCAGTCTACATTTTATATCCTCTCTACTTCGACCATCATCAGTAAGTTTGCTCGCTAAATAGCAAAACTCATCCGCTATTTTAAGTTTAACGTTTCCTAATCTAATTCCCTCAGCATCACCTGATTTACTTAGACTACATTCCGTTATCCTCGTTTTGCTTTCGTTGATGTTCATCTTATATTTTCCTTTGCAGACACTGTCCATTCCGTTCAGCTGTATTTCCAGGTGCTTTGCTGTCTCTGACAGAACTACAATGTCATCGGCAAACCTCAAAGTTTTTATTTCTTCTCCATAGATTTTAATACCTACTCCTAAATTTTCTTTTGTTTCCTTTACTGCTTGCTCAATATATACTCTGAGTAAGATCGGGGATAGGCCACAAACCTGTCTCACTCCCTTCGCAACCAATGATTCTATTTCATGCCCTTCGACTCTTATAACTGCCATCTGCTTTCTCTACAGATTGTAAATAGCCTTTCGCTCCCTCCATTTGATCACTGTCACCTTCAGAATTTGAAAGAGAGTATTCCAGTGAACATTGTCAAACGCTTACTCTAAGTCTACAAATGCTACAAACGCAAGATTGACTTACCTTAATCTATCTTCTAAGATAAGTCGTAGAGTCAGTATTGCCTTATGTGTTCCAAATTTCTACGGAACGCAAACTGATCTTGCCCAAGGTCAGCTTCTACCAGTTTTTTTTACATTCGTCTGTAAGGAATTCGTGTCAGTATTTTGCAGCCGTGACTTATTTTACTGAGGGTTCGGTAATTTTCACACGTGTCAACACTTGCTTTCTTTGGGATTGGAAGTGTGAGGATATTTCACCTGTCTCATACATTTTGCTCACCAGATGGTAGAGTTTTGTCATGGCTGGGTCTCCCAAGGCTATCAGTAGTTCTAATGGAATGTTTTCTACTCCCAGAGCCTTATTTCGACTTAGGTCTTTCAGTGCTCTGTCAAATTCTTCACGCATTATCACATCTCCCATTTCATCTTCACCTCTGTGTATGTGTGTGTGTGTGTGTGTGTGTGTGTGTGTGTGTGTGTGTGTGTGTGTGTGTGTGTTTGATTCGAATATATGTGTATATATATATATATGCATGTTTTCGAATCCGATATTTCATCTGAAATTGAAAGCAACTGATGTAGAACTTTGGGTAATAGAACATCTACGTATTCACTCATGTAGATGTAAATTTCGTTTGTTCAAAATCTCAAAAAGTTCTTCACCGATTGCCTTTATATTTTGACACAACGTTGCATTCGAATACGTGTGCGTTTCTATGTACCAATTGGAGGGCCGTATAGTACATAAATACGCGTATAATGTATAACGATGATATGTTGTTTGTAAAAATTTCATGTTCGTTTGTTCAAAATCTGAAAACTCCGAAAGTTCTTCACCGATTCCTTTGAAATTTTGACACAAGGTTGCAGTCTTATTAAAGTGTATTTCTGTATACTTGCGGAGCGCCACATGGTAGGGTGAGTCACATAAGAGGTAATATCCCTTTTAATTTGTGAACGCTTACACATATCGAAACGCGGCTTCAGGCAAATGTTAGAGCGTCGAGAGGCACATATTTTTTTGTTGGATTAATGTTTTTGGTGTTGGTATCAACGGAGATATTGAAGCAAGTACCTTTTTTTTTAAGTGGAATCGTACATATTTTATAACTGTATATAGATTGAGAAGACAATTGCTGTGACATAGAGTTTGTTAATGTTGACGTTGAAACCTGTCGTAGAAAATTCGAGGAATGCCCTAGAATTTGAGAGAACGTTGACCGGAATCGATATCAGCGGCGAAAGTATCGCCAAGCAGAGCTCACGTGCTACACTGTGTCAGAATGTCAACACATTTACCTGTTTAGTTGTCTGCACTACAGGCCGCTCATTTCTGCTTCAACATTCATTGTGTGCTTACATGCACACCAATGAGAAGTTGGATATACTACTGTTATATGGCGAATATAAAAAAAATTCCTGGGCATTGGATAGGGTGAAATTCTGTTGTCAAATGGCTTGTGAGGTCCCCCAATTTGATTTCTCTTTATTTCCTGATTTGGGGACCACTCAAAGATGTAGTCCATTACGAAGCCCCGAATATGCGAGAAGGTATATGTCGTCGCATCGGCAGTGCATGCTCTACCATGTTATCCACTATAAATACGCCTGTTCATCGTTCTTTCGAATAGCGATTGCAAATTCGCCTTTCAGTCCATGGTCAACAGTGTGAACACATGTTTAAATAAAGTGTAAAGTTATCTTTTTTCGAAGGCAAAATTTAAGTGATTTCGATGTTTACGGATACATTGCTAGTAAATTGTTTACTTTATTTACTTGTGTACGAAACTGCATAGCAACGTCGAAAAAGTCGACAGCGTGAATTGCAAATTAGTTGGTAACATTATCATTAAGCGCTTACGTTCAGCGTGAAACGATGTTTCGTTAAGGAAAATAATTATTTTGTGGTGTAAAGGTGGTCCTCAAAGTATTTTCAATACATTTTCTATTTTAACGAATTTATCCCTTATGATATAATGTAGGACAGTGCAAGTAGAGACTCATGTCAGACAGCATGTACTTTACTTCTATTAAGCACACAGCCGCAGACAAGAAAAGAGAGATCAAATCTTTCTTCTAACATTTAGATATTTAATTGCCTATAAGACCTCTTTATTTTTGAAGACTGAATAGTTGACTTCTCTGGCCCAGCTCACGTAAATCTGGGAAGATACAGATATGAGAAATAGTTTCCCTAAGCCTTCTCTGACACGCTATATTCTAACCCATGTCGTATTTCGATATACAATTTCGTAGGTGATCCTGCATGTTCGTATGTTGGTTCAACGAAAAATAAGGGTTTATTCTCGTAACGCAGGCCTTCCTTAACGGTAAAGAACTAAGCACCTTGGTTCGACGCGCCTGTCAGTGTTTGCGCCGCAAATGCCGTTTCCGTGCTCCGTATTCCTACATTCGAGAATACTTCTCGATTTTTTCGAACCGATTTCAATGTCAACATTAGCAAACGCTGCATCACTGTAATTTTCTTCTCAAGAGCTATCGGATGCCGATATAAAAAGTATACGATTCCAATTAACGAAAGGCACTTACTTCAGTATCTTCGTTGATACAAACGATATCAACAAATAAAAAAGCACGTGCCGCTCGACGCTTTAACATTTTCCGAAAACCGCTTTTCGGTATGTGTAACAGTTCACGAAATAAAAGGCGTGTAACGTATTATGTGACTCGCCCTGTATATGCAGTGAGTTCATTCTAAACGAAGACATTCAAATACATCGAAAACTAAATATCAGGTTAAAAAAAAGATATAATTCCAATTTGTTTATCTCGGAGGGAGACGTTCAACGATACTACACTCGACCACCGCCCCATACAGTGCGTGGATGGCGGTGGGGCAACTTTGAAATCTTCAGTGGGAACCCCCGATTTTTATTGTAGATTACTATTCTACGGCAAAACCTACGTACATTTTGTGTGAAGCAATTTCTTCGTTTCTCCACAATTGACACTGTAATCGGAGGAATAGAAATGGTTACACAATCGTAATTTATGTGGCACTTGAACATAGAAGTCCACGTGAGATGCCACATCCATGCTGCGACGGTGGAACTGGCCAGTATTTCATATCATCTACTTGCAAATCCCATTTGCAACGTTGAACACTTCCGATATATCGAACGGGAGACGATTCGACACGCCACTGTTGCCTTGTCATATCAAAACAGGCGGTAAACTGTGACCGAAGCTCACGTATCGTGCAGACGTAGAACAGACAGCGGCTCTAAACATTACCATACTTGCGTAGTTTTTATTGCCTTCACACCTATCATCTGGAAAAAAGACGTGCAGGTGGACGATGACTGTAGCAACAATAGAAGAAAAATATTGAAATGGTCCTGGTTTACGGAGAATGTAGGAAAGATGTTGGTGCTGCTGTTGCCTTGTATGCCGAGCATTTTCACCGTTCGTTCTTTTACAGCGTTGGAAACGCCTCTATGTCTGATGGCAGTGAACAGACCGTCAAAACGAAACAAAGCAGACGTGTTACAGAAGAATCTGATGAAACAGCTGTACTAACGACAGTGCACCACAACCCAAGGATAAGTGCACGGCAATTACCCCGCGATTCGGTTATTTCCGCAGGTAGTCGTGTCACAATATTGCATCGTCATAAGTGTCATGCATACTACGTGTCACTGCATCAAGAACTGCATGGCGCCAATTTTCATAACCGGGTAGAGTTTTGTGAGTAGCCACGTCAACAAACGCAAGTGACCCACACGTTCTTTACCGAGTTACTATCTCCCAATGAGTCTACATTCACAAACCAGGGCTTCGTTAACCGGCATAACATGCGTTACTAGTGTGGAGACAATCCCCACTGGTTACTGCAAATTGAACATCAACGTCCTTTGTCGTTTAACGTGTGGTGTAGCATACTGGGGAGCAAATCATTGATCCGTATTTTATCGGTGGCACGTTGAATGAACACAAATATCGAACGTTTTTGGAGCAGGAATTACTGATACTACTGCAGGATGTTGCTCTGGATGTTCGACAACGTATGTGGTTTTCAGCATGACCGGCTTTTTTTTCCCTTATGGGACTTAACTGCTAAGGTCATCAGTCCCTAAGCTTACACACTACTTAACCTAAATTATCCTAAGGACAAACACACACACACACTCTTGCCCGAGGGAGGACTCGAACCTTCGCCGGGACCAGCCGCACAGTCCATGACTGCAGCGCCCAAGACCGCTCGGCTAATCCCGCGCGGCCATGACCGTTTCCCGGCGCATTACGCAACTGAGGTATTAGACCGTGTTTACACTTGTCAGTGGAATGGCAGAGGTGGCCATATTAATTGGCCCGCTAGGTCGCTGGATTTGACGTCGCCAGATTGCTTTCAGTGGGAATATGTAAAAGATAAGTTGTACCAGCCGTGAAGACACGGTCGACCGCATCAGAAATGCCTGTGCTAACATTCCTGCAGATATGTGTGTGTCCTGTGTACGACCATTTTAAAAGAGCATCGCTGAGTGTACTCATGTTGGCGGTACTACGTCTGGACACTCACTCTAAATGGAAAAGCAGGGTAGCGTTCACCTCGAGCCACGGCCACAGTGGCGCGTCGAGACGCCTCCTGTTCGATATGTTGGTGGAATACAACGCTGCGAATGGGGTTTCCATTAGAAATCATGGAATACTGGACTGTCCTATCCTCACAGCGTGGAGGTGGAGATCTCACGTGCCAATGGATATTCAAGGACCACTGAGTAGCATGTCGTAAATTAGGACTGTGTACCCATTTTTATTCCTATTACAGCGCCATCTGTGGCGAAACGAAGAAAATGCTTCAGAAAAAACGTATCTATATTTTGCCGTACAATCGTAATATGCAATTAAAAACGGGGTTACCACTCTTCAGTGGGAACCGCGTGGCCCCACGCCACCCAAGTATGGGTCCCCCTCCGAGACAACAAATTGGGGTTATAATTTTTCTTGATCCGATGTGCAGTTTTCAACACTGAGACCTGGTAATTATGGAGGGCAGGATTGGGTTACGATTGTGGACGGGGCCCGAATCAATTACTAATAGTTTACTTTGCAATTTCACTCATTTATTTTAATAAATAATTTTTGAAAACAAGCCAATGAGGTGGCAATCAGACTTTCAAGACACGTAACCACAAACACGGCAGAAGGTCTTTAACGCGAAAAATGGCAATTATTTAAAATTTAATAATTTTGGAAAACAAGCCAATGTGTTCCCAACCAGAATTTTAAAGCTGGCAACGACAATCACGGCTGAAGGCCTTTAACGCCCAAAATGACAATTGTTAAAAAAATTAACAAATATACATGAAATACAGACAGAAAATAATTTTTGAAAAGAACCCAATGTGGTCGCAACCAGAATTTTAAAGCAAGTAACCACAATCACGACTGAAGGCCTTTAACGCCAGAATGGCAATTCTAAAAAAATTAAACGAACATACACAAAATACAGACAGCAAATAATTTTGGAAAACAATGCAATGTGGTCGCAATCAGACTTTTAAGGCAAGTAACCACAATCACGGCTGACGGCCTTTAACGCCTAAATGGCAATTATAAAAAAATTTAACAAATATACTGTCAAACGGCGAATGACATAGCAAAAGTTAATTTCAGAAAACCAACAACAGATCACCAAACAGGTAACACTAATTATGGTAATTTAATAATTCAATAATAAAATAAAACATAAGGCCAGTGACAGACGATGCTGCAGGAATCGACCTCTGAACAGGACACACCAAAAACCCTTTCGAGAGTGAAGAGAAAGGCAACCAAGAGTTGTATTCAGATCACAAGTGGTAACTCGGACTAGTGTCAGTCTAACGAGCGACTAATGATTAATCATGGTGAGGCTATCTGACGTCGAACAAAACAAATGCAAGATGTAAAATTACGCCAAAGCCGGAACTGGCGGTCTGGCTCCGCCCGCAGAATACTGCGCTTAGAGCGCCTGTAACAAGAAGGAATGACTACCGTAAGGTAGAAGAACGCCACTCAACCTACAGTCAAGAAGCTGTCAATCTTACACGCCTCACCGGACAGCGGTGGCAAGGCGAGGAAATGTACACTGCCGTTACATACACTAACCCCCAAGAGCAGGAACTGGAGCGTTAGCGGTCACAAGACAGAAAAATACAGCTGATTGAAAAATGTAAGAAGGTGAAAATAGTAATAGTAATTAGAAGCTCAGGAAGGCTAATCAGATCCGCCTTCTTAAGGTACTCCACTCGCTGCTTTTCGCCTCGGCGACACTACGAGCAGCGACCCGAAACCAAGTCACTGGAGAATCGCGAGATTTCACAGTGTTGGAGGTCCCTCTACGCGAATTGTTTTGCACTCAACTTAAACCTGCAGGATCCGGTTTAGACGAGGCTGTGCATCCTCGTAACCACTGCCCTTCCATCCGGCAGTCCACACACGGCAGTCCAGCGGTGTGTTGTTGCTCTGCGCGGACCTCGCTGCTCCTGCGTCCCCAACCGAACTCCACACGGAAGAAGCACGAGGTCGCCCCAAAGATAGGGCAGCAGAACTACATATCAATAAGCGCCGCTGCTGCGACTAGCGGACAGGCACCGAGTGGCGCCAGTGAACACGAGAAGAAGACAGACAACACAACCATGCCAACTAAACGATACGGTCTGGCAGAAATCAACACACGGTACCAACGCACGCCGCAGCACGGCTTAAAGGTATTTCAAGGTCTTTAGTTAAAATTAACATCCAGTATATGTCGAACATTAACAAAATCAACAAACTGCAAAGATAGATTCCTCACTGGAAATGGCCTGGATTCTCGGATACTGCAGGATACTGAGACGAACCCTAGTACGAATTCCAGATCTGGTGTACGCATAGTCCGCCTCCCTCATGCACAGTCGTCTGTCTGAAAGGACCCATGATCACAAACGCCCAAAAGAGGCTTGAAATGTTGTGTGATGTGGTTGGTGTCCGCGAGGGTACTTCTTTTGGTAGTACTTGTTTTTGTATAACCGTGCTGCCTTTCGACTGTTTCCATCTGCTTGGCCGGACACAATCACCATCTCGGCTTGTTCCCGAGATGAATACTGGACCATCCTGCTGCTTGCAGTACGCTGCGTCAATCACACAGCCTGCACCACACAAGGAACACACGGGACGTGGTGAGAGGAACTGTCATTCGTCAGCGCCATCTACCGTGGCAACAATGCAGTTCCGGACACAAGTTGATAGGACCCTTCTTCCGCCATTTCCAGTCAGGAACCCGCCCCTGCAGTTTTTCGCTTTTATGAATGTTCAGATACCATTTGGCTCTTCTGCAGGTACATAAAAACACATATATGCGTGACAAAATGTCGAAGGAAATGGTGAACAACATTGGATATGAAGTTTTTGCTAGAAACGTATATTGTACAGACATTTCTGCATAATATGGCGCTCCAGTGGGTATGTAAAGACACGCATGTATTCGAATGCAGCTTTGTGTCAGAATTTCGAAGCATTCGATAAAGAACTTTCGGAGATATACGATTTTGAACAAACTAACGTTTATATTTTTATTTACATAGTTTTAAAATGTATGCCACCATGTATTTTTCATTTTTATTCATGTTAATCCTACTAATGTATCATTAATAAAGTTAAGTAAAAATATTTTACCAAATTAAGTGTTTTAAGTGTTAGCTTTCTCAGATGCCTGCTGTTGCGAATGTGCTACATATCCAGTTGTACCTGAGAGTACAACGTAGATGCGACCTTATGTGTTCTACAACATTTCATTAACGATTACAAAACATCAGTTTTGATATCTTCTTTCAAGTAGCGATACAGGCTGGTATTATGGGCTCTAGCATCAGAGACCACACGTTCCAAAATTAGTCAGCCAACACGGTACTTTCCCCAACTATGACGATAAATTTAGAGCGTGTTCTAAGGCCATTCGAAAGGATGTTCATCCAACCCGCTACTCGTGAGCGAGACAGGAGATAGTGGTAACAGAAGTGTTCTCTGCTACAGATGGCGAGATGGGTTCCAGAGAACTGAGATGAATGTCATAAGATGTATTCGCAGTAGCGAATACGCACAACCGTCAGCTGTACAAGGAACGACGACAGTGAAAATCTGTGCCGGACCGTCACTCGAACCCGGATGCGAGCGGTCGTCTTAATAGCTTTGGCCACCGTGCACGACTCACGGCCAAACCCGGTCTTCCATATGTCGCTGTTCTTGCGTCGCGACCTGTACAAGCACACACCTTACGCAAATCCCGTACACGGGAAGACATTTAAATTCAAAGTCTCTGCCCGGTATGGACGAATAAATACGATTTTGCAGTGCCTGTGTTGTTACGACGAGTAATGCAACTTTCCTTCGGACATGCATCCACGTCAGAAGTAATATAGCATCGTTCTTGTTAACAACACAAGTACTGCAGTATCGTATGATATGAATGTGGACGAACGTAACAGCTTAGAGCTGCCCACTTGGGTTCCATTTGAACACAGGTCATTATCATGGCAGCTCTGTGACGATCGCACCTCATCTTCATTTATATGTATACTCCACAAGCCACTAGACAGGGCACAACGGTGGAGGTTACTTCGCTTCAAAATTACCCATGCACTGAGCGAGGGAACATTGATTGCATGCTTTCCACTATACGTGTCCTTGACTCCCTCGTTATGATTCTCATGATCCTTATGTGAGATACACTACCCTGGCAACAAAGTGATTACGCTGTGGTGCAATGTTCTTCGAATTTCAAGTTATATTTACATAGTTTGGTAAACGAATCTGCTGCTCTGAGGCCGACTGCTTCTCATATCGTACAGGAGTAGTGGCATAACGGAGATCGAGCAGTAGAGTAGTGCAGTCTTGGGAAAAGTGGCACAAACTTGCACAAGCAAAAAATACTCCTTTGCGACAGTTAACTAAGATTATTCCATGCCAAAAGGGTGCCGTAATCATATTTGAACTATATTCAGACCAACTGCAGTAGGTATCTGGGGATATTATAGGACAAACGTGTAGCTCTTCCCCGTACTTTGACAAACTGAACCAGAGATCTACGTTGACATTTAAGAAATCTTTCAGGAAGTAAAATTTAAGATGGTATCAACTCGATTATTGCTATTCTCCGACCTTTGGACCGATTTGGACAACCAGTTACTGGATGCCTACAGTTGAAAGTGGAAGTCAAACCACGGTGTAGTTCATTAATAGGGCAAAAGTGTCTTCATCTTCCACCTACAGCTACAAAACTTCAAAACAGATTATGTGCCAATTGTGTGGGACCAAAGCCAACCACATGAAACCTCATCATAATCTAAAGTTTTCTGCTATGTCAGCTGGTCTTTTGCGTCTCCGTTTCTGACACTCCATCACTACTTTCTGAATAATCTATGAGGTGCCCAGGATCTGAAATATATTCCTCCCTGTCTTTGACTTCCCTCCCAGAAAGCCGTCATTCTTTCCTAACACATGTTCTGTCAAGTTCCGTTTTCTTATTTTTATTGGTTCAGTAATTGTCTCTACATCAATCGCAATCATTTTTTCCATGCCTTGCCACGTCCATATTTCGGAAGACTTCATCTGTCTTTCTTCCTCTTTATCCTCGTTTCAACACATACAGGACGACGGTCGATACAAAACACGTCGTTACACTTTTCCTCATACCTTTGCCCCTATTTCCGCTCTGGTTTTCTTACAAATGTCTCCTTCACCATATCCTGGTTTTAATTTCTAAGCCGCTCTTTCAGTTGCTTTTTACTTTGCTTACTACCCCTTCTGAAAGCTTTGCGCATCTTCGAGTATTTCCCCATTCTCCATTATCTTTACCATTTTATTTCCTTTTATGGCGACTATCTTAGTTATCTTTGCATTGATTTTCATTTAATAGTTCTTTCCTTTACCTTCAATTACCTCCACTCTTAGCCGGCTGCGGTGGCCGAGTGGTTCTAGGCGCTTCAGTCCGGAACCGCGCGACTGCTACGGTCGCTGGTTCGAATCCTGCCTCGGGCATGGATGTGTGTGATATCCTTAGGTTAGTTAGGTTTAATTAGTTCTAATTTCTTGGCGACTAATGACCTTAAGTTAAGTCGCATAGTGCTCAGAGCCATTTGCCAGCCACCTCCACTCTTTCCTGAAGCTCTCTTTTGTATTTCGCTATAAGGCTGTGTCGTTCGCAAACCTCGGTCGGTATATTCAGTTTTTGCTCCTTATTCATCTAGAGGAAGTTTCTCAATCATATTCTCAAAGTACTAATTGAAAATGATACTCCAGAGAAAACATTACAATTACAAGAGTGAAAAAAATATTACCCTCCAAAGTCCTGGATCTCCCACGAGCTGTACAGCTGATCTATTACACAGCAGTGGAGTGCAGTGGACTTGGTAATATGACAGTAGGCTGCGTGTTACTTGTTAAAAAAGTGGAATTCGATAAAATTAGATACATAGTTACCCAATTGACAGAAAGATTAGCAGACTCCAGGAGCTTCGTGATATACAGAAAAAAATGAGGTATCTTTCGATGAGGAACCTCTCATACAATTCATAGAGCTTTTAAATGTCTTCCTCTTGTAAGAGAGGAATGAAGATTGCCGATTTTTCTAGCTTACAAATGGAATAGTTTCACTCTCAGTAATTGGTCACAGCTCTATTCGTCATATTGCCGGATTGCAGGGGGAATGCCTACGGGGTACTTCGAATACGGTGTTCTAGCAAGAAAGCTTTATGAATGCTTAGGTGCATGTTACTGTGATCGGCGAGTTCATAGCGTGGGCTCAAGTATATACTGTATGATGATGAGAGGGGGGAGAGGGTAAAACGTGGAGTCGACAAGTAATCCTGACGAATGGCACTAAGGGGGCCGCCTAGTTTAACGTTCCCATTCGATGAAACATCACCTCCCTCCATGAGCTACTGTGGAAAGGTTTGGAATTTGATCCAGGACGCTGACTCAAAGTCTGATGCTCACGAACTTTACGCCATCACCAATCCGCCTTGATGGCCAACTAACGTTGGTGCAAATTTCTCCCACGAAGAAGTCTCGAATCTCTGTGTTACCAAACAGGCATGCGTTACCGACCTCGGTTACAGGAGTACGGATACCTATATCAATGAAACCCAAAGCGATTTCAGTAGCCGCAGTCACTGAGTAAAACTGCAAAGATCTTCAAGAACGGATACGAACGATACATGACACACAACATTTTATTAGTAAGTGGAGGGACATTACTTACACGACCGTCACCAACAGTCTTATCCGTCAAAAATACGCTGTATGCGTCTACTGGAATGAGCTGACGCCGAGCGTGTTCCTTTCCGGCTGATGATAACTGAAGTGCAGGCTAAGGTATGATACTTTGACGTTTCGCAGGATAAGAAATTTAAATTGTTGGAGAATTACTAAGTTATACAGAGTGGCAAAACTAAACGATCTGCAGAACAGTGAGTGCGACGTGATGGAAAAGGAAGAGGTGGCCGTCAAGTGCAGTTAAAAGTCGCAAATACTTAGAAAACATCTACGTTTACTGTACATTCTGGACAAAAATTGGTCTCTCAAGAAAGAATGTGGTTATACCTTGTGCCAGTCACGTGGGTGACAGGAGTGAGTGGACAAAATTTGAAGAAGGAACGATAATAGAGAAAGAGAGAGGGTATAGTAGACGATAAGTTGCAGTACAGAAATGACTGGGGAATGGGGTTTGGGGGGCTGACAGCTCAAGCTATCTGCCCTTTGCAATCACTAATACCTGAGTATCGATCGGCAGTGTGGGATCGGTACCAGAGAGGATTCATAGAGGAAAACGACAACATTCAAAGCGGAGCAGCAAATTTCGCTACAGTTCCATTAATAAGGATGAAAGCGTCAATGAGATGATCAACCAACGATAGTGGCATACGCTGCAAGAGACGCGTTATGCGTCACAGTGTGAATCATAATTAAAACATCGAGAGCGTACATTCGCGACTGTAACAGGAAAAGAGGGAACTGACACTGCACACAAAGCACCCTCCGCCACATGGTGTAAAGTGTCTTGAAATGTATGGATGAAGAAATAGAAATAGAAGATTGACGTTCTCGGTGCAAGACAACGTAATTAAGAAATGTCTCACTCTGCAGGCAGACGCGGACGGCAGTCACACCGCCCTGCCCCTAAGCCCCCTGATTTGTTTCTCCTAAAATGCTGGGTTTCCTGCGTCTTAGTATGACCTCTATACTGTTACCGGACTTTCGTCTATTTTATTCAGCATTCAAGTAGTGGCAGGTGTAGCTGTCTGCAATGACTGGGGACTGACCGCAGAATTTTAACAAGGTGAAAAGACAATAACAACTATTAATACAATGAAGCACCAAAGACACTGGTATACGCGTGCGTATTCAAATACAGAGATATGTAAAAAGGCAGAATACGGCGCTGCGATCTGCAGCGCCTTATATAAGACAGCAAATGTCTAGCGAAGTTGTTAGATGAGTTATTGGGGCTACAATGGCAGGTAATCAAGGTTTGAGTGATTTTGAGCGTGATGTTATAGTCGGCGCACGAGCGATGGGACAAAGCATCTCCGAGGTGATGGAAGTGGGGATTTTCCCATACTACATTTCACGAGTGTACAGTGAATATCGGGAATCAGGTAAAACATCAAATCTCCGACATCGCTGCGGCCGGAAAAGGATCCTGCAAGAACGGTATCAACGACGACTAAAGAGAATCAACCAACGTGACACTGGTGCAACCGTTTCAAAATTGCTAAAGATTTCAATGCTGGGCCATCATCAAGCGTCAGCGTGCGAACTATACAACGAAACATCATCGATGTGGGCTTTCGGAGCCGGAGGCTCACTCGTGTAACCTTGATAAATGCACGACACAAAGCTTTACTCTCCGCGTGGACCCGTCAACACCGACATTGGACTGTTGGTGACTGGAGACATATTGCCTAGTCGGACGATTCTCTAGCGGACGGACGTATACGGGTCTGAAGAACAACCTCATGGTTCCACAGACCCTGCACGTCAGGAATGGACTGTTGAAGCTTGTGGAGGCTCTGTAACGGTGTGGGGTGTGTGCAGTTGGAGTGATACGTCTAGATACGACTCTTACAGGTGACATGAATGTAAGCATCCTGTATAATCACCTGCATCCATTCATGTCCATTGTGCATTCCGACGGACTTGGGCAATTCTAGCAGGACGATGCGACATCCCACACGTCCGGAAGTGATAAAGAGTGGCTCCTGGAACACTCTCCTGGGTTTAAGCACTTCCGCTCGCCACAAGACTCCACAGTCATGAACACTATTGAGCATATCTGGGATGCTTTGCAACGTGCTTTTCAGAAGAGATCTCCACCCCTTCGTACTCTTAAGCGTTTATGGACAGCCCTGCAGGATTCATAGTGTCAGTTCCCTTCAGAACTAGTTCAGACATTAGTCAAGTGCATGCCACGTCGTGTTGCGGCACTTCTGCGTGCTCGCGGGTGCCCTACACGATGTTAAGCTGGTGTACCAGTTTCCTCGGCTATTCAGGATATATTGGCCATTAAAATTGCTACACCATGAAGGCAATACACAATAAACGTCATAATAAGTTATACTACTTACTTGGATATCAAAATGATTGGCATTCATTCCAGGTACACGACGCTGTTAAGACTAACAGAATCTAGATTCTGTGTATAAAGAAAGAACACGCAGCCGTTTCTGGTTCAGAAATCGCATTTGATATTTATTGTTAGTAGCCCGTGGTAAGCCTGTTACACGTTGCCCATGGCAACACGTTCTCCAGGTCTCTAACCCATTCAGACCATCTGATCACAGGAGACCGAGGCACTGGAAAGCTACTGCACACGACTCCTTACAGTTAACGCACTCTGGCACTGAGCTGAATAGGCATGGAATGAGACACCCATACATGCCATCCATCTGCAGTTCGTCTCAGTGCTTAGTCGGATTTCAGCCGTTGTTGCTGCTCGATGTACAGAGATGAAGGTAACGTGAAGGAGCATCTTTCTCAACGTTTTACTTTCGCACCATTTTCTCGAGTCTCAGTGCTAGTGGCAATTTTCCACTTCGGTATGGCGGTAGTAACGAATAACGAGGTAGCAGCTGTAACAGCTTTTCATTTGGCAAACGACGTAGTGTCAGATAAATCACTGTGTCAGCTGGAGCTGCGTTTTCAGTAACTAACATTTTAGGGTGTCGGCAATGACGTGTAATTAAGAATATTAAAGCGATATCGGAAAGAAATTCATGAACGGCGCTGGAAGTGACTATACTTTCCGGATCAAATTATGGAAGCTGTGTGGCAATAACGTATTTTACGTGCAAACAGTCCATCAGCCGACGTTTATTAAGATTTATGAACGGAAGCACAAATGTTTTCCTTTGCAAACTAATTATCTCTGGTTGCGCAGTAATAAATCTTTCTACAGCAAACAATGTAACAGCATACGGCCTCATAATAACATAAATGGCCTCATTCTGAAGGAAACAAACGCAGATTTCAAGCGCTCGTCATCATCACGACCTTCGTAATATCAAATACTAGCCTTTCCCAAGTGTCGGGCAGCTAATACAAGAACAGTTTCATTATCTGCCGATGTGTAACAGTTTTTGTCGATACGTTAATCATTTTCGGAAAGCCTCTCAAAAGATTATCTTATGCCACTTGCTCTCTCAAAAAATTTTAAGAAATCTTCTTTTCGACTGAATTACTTACTTTATACACTTCCAAATTCGAATGGAATATACTCTAGCGCGTATCCGAAATTTTAGACGGCATCTCTCGTGCTGTTAGAAGTTTAACTACATTTAATTCACTATGGTACAAAATTCAAACAAATTCCAGTAATATTTAAAACAACAATTGTAGACAACTTTTGCTTTCAGGGCCTTTTCCCTAGAATAAATAGCTGGTTACATGATTAGGAAACTAACATAACAAAAATTATTATTTAGCAAAAATAGAAGCTATTCTTGCAATGCTTGATGCAAATACATCTACTTTTAGAGCAGCAGGCAACATATAATGATCTTTACTTCATCTCGACAAGTTGTTCACATAACCTGCACGTCGGCTTTCTGTGTATTGCTGTCCCTGGGTTTGTCTTGGATTTGAGTACTGCACGTTGGTATGAGAAGGCGACAGGCTGATGATCCATAATGGCTTACCTGAAATAGCAGAAAACCACATGTAAGCAAGAGTTAAGTGGGAAATATTAGTGCTTCTGTGTAAAAACTTTAGTTCACATGCTTATCGTTACGGAGATACAGGGCACTGGTTTAATACTTTCTTGCCAAATTTTTTACTTGTTAAGAGGCTAATTTGAGGATTTAAGGGACAGTAAAACCTTATCCTGGCAGAATAGGATGAAGCTATCATACAAGCCACAGAAATCAAGAATTACACATGCAGTACTTAATGTAACTTCAGATCATACAAAGAATGAAAGACGAAGAGTAGTGTACCTTGAATTACCTGATGCTCACTGATCTACAGTCACAATATTCTAATTACATCAATAAATCACTTGTCTGTTTCATTTAAGTTTAAAAAAATCAGCAGTATTATTTACGTAGGTAAAATCGTCAATACCGCAGTAAGTTCGTAATACAAAGGGCATTGCACTTGATTCTTTTAGATAATCGAAACATATATGTTTATGACACTCGAAAAATACGGTGAGCGAAAGGAACTTCAGTACTCCACGTTGTTTAATACTGATGGACAAAACTCACCACTCTCCGTGATAAGAATCGTTTGAAACAAGTAGCCAGGTATCATATGTAACGCAAATGCTTATGTGAAATAATGATATATATAAGCGTACTTATAGTGCTTAGGTTTAGATGAAGACAGATAAGGAAATCCGCGTTATATTACTGAAACATCTGTATTCAAATGTTTTTTATAGTAAATGTTAGTATCGCAGCAAGATTAGGCTGTTTAGCAGATAATACGTACTGCCTTTGACACCCAGCTATACAAATCTCATCTTATAAGAATAGATAATACAACAAAGAGCGTCAAACCTTAGTCAGAATCAGAATCTAATAAAATCGGTGGACCTCGCTGTCATAGATTACTGATAAAATACTGAGGAAATCTGCTAGGATATTTTGCAGTATAAAAAAAATTTGATAGTAATATGTTAAAGGACAGTCATATAACAGAATCCTACCTGCAACTGAAGAACGCAGGGGTTCTCATGTTGAGAAGGCTATTTACACTTTAGTCCATAATATGCTTAATTCATTCGACCATAAAGTGCACGGTGCTTATAGCGACCGTGATTTTTCAAACGCACTTAACTACGTGAATCACGTCGTATCAAATGAACTGGAATGTTATGGTGTCACAGGAAATTATGCGAATTTATTCAATCCATGTCAATCGAATTCGAAGGTTTCGAGAGGGGAGAAGACCTTAATTAAATTATAAATCTTCATCCAAATGTTAACTACACTCATGTTCATAAATTAAGGGTAGTAGCAGAATGTGGTGCCACACAACGTGGCACAACACAAAACTGTCGCTAATAGCATAGGCACAATGGGGAACACACACGACACAGATCTGTCAGTCTACGGTATTGGTGATAAGTTGAGAAAACCGTCCCGAAACACGTGCTACAAAACGCCACTGTTTCCTGTGCATGTACCCCGACATCAATATGGGATATGATCACCATGCACACGTACACAGGCCGCACAACGGGTTGGCACAGTCTGGATCAGGTGGTTGATCACCTGCCGGGGTATAGCCTCCCATTCTTGCACCAGTGCCTGTCGGAGCTCCTGAAGTGTCGTAGGGGTTTGAAGACGAGCAGCGATATGTCGACCGAGAGCATTCCAGACGTGCTCTATGGGGTTTATATCCGGAGAACAGGCAGGCCACTCCATTCTCCTGATATCTTCTGTTTCAAGGTACTCCTCCACGATGGCAGCTCGGTGGGGCCGTGCGTTATCATCCATCAGGAGGAAGGTGGGACCCACTGCACCCCTGAAAAGGCGGACATACTGGTGCAAAATGACTTTCCAATATGCCTGACTTGTTACAGTTCCTCTGTCAAAGACATGCAGGGGTGTACGTGCACCAATCATAATCCCACCCCACACCATCAAACCATGACCTTCATACAGTTCCTTTCAAGCACATTAAGAGAATGGTATCTGGTTCCTGGTTCGCGCCAGATGAAAACACGGCGAGAATCACTGTTCAGACTATACCTGGACTCGTCCGTGAACATAACCTAGGACCACTGTTCCGATGACCATCTACTGTGTTCTTGGCACCAGGCTTTATGGGCTCTCCTGAGACCAGGGGTCAATGGAATGCACCTTACTGGTCTCCGGGCGAATAAAACATGACTGTTCAGTCGTCTGTAGAGGACAACTGTCCCAGTGGCTGCGGTAAGGTCCCGAGCAAGGCCACCTGCAGTACTCCGTGGCCATCTGTGGGCACTGATGGTGAGATATCGGTCTCTTTGTGGTGTTGTACACTCTGGAGGTCCCTTACTGTAGCGCCTGGACACGTTCCCTGTCTGCTGGAATCGTTGTCATTGTCTTGAGATCACACTTTGTGGTACACGGTGGACCCGTGCTACGACCTGCTGTGTTTGACCAGCCTCCAGTCGCTCTAGTATTGTACCCCTCATAACGACATCAGTATGTGTTATTTGAGCCATTTTCAACACAGAGTCACCATTAGCACGTCTGAAAACGTCTGCACACTTACTCGCTGCACCGTACTTTGAATAGCACCAACATACCTATGCTTATGTGGACTGCTGTCAGCGCCATCGTGCGACGACCGCACGTCAAATGCATCGCACGGTCATACCCCGAGGTGATTTAAACTCACAAACCACCCAAGAGCGTTGTTTCACCATGGATCAGCATTTTCTTTAATTTATGAGCATGAGTGTAATTACTTGAGGCGTCCGAAAAGATTTCATCTTAGCGTCGTTACCTTTCCTGCCTATTTTAATGACCGTTTGTCCTTAACATTAACTTGTATTAAATTAATTTTGTTTTAAAATGAAACACACATTGCGAAAGGAAGTCCTCAATAAAATCTCCACGGACATCTATAAATGGCATCTAGCCTATTCAGTCATTAAACATTAAAATATCTTGTTTTTTATATTCAGAACTTGAAAGCGATTTTTTCTTGCTTACGCGTATTTTAAAATCTGGTAAAAATTCGAGCTGCAATGGGCACGCAGAGCATCTGCCGTAACGCCTAAAAGCTATTTGTTTGCAATTTCATCTTAGCGTCGTTACTTTTCCTGCGTATTTTAATGACCGTTTGTCCTTAACATTAACTTGTATTAAATTAATTTTGTTTTAAAGTGAAACACACATTGCGAAAGGAAGTCCTCAATAAAATCTCCACGGACATCTATAAATGGCATCTAGCCTATTCAGTCATTAAACATTAAAATATCTTGTTTTTTATATTCAGAACTTGAAAGCGATTTTTTCTTGCATACGCGTATTTTAAAATCTGGTAAAAATTCGAGCTGCAATGGGCACGCAGAGCATCTGCCGTAACGCCTAAAAGCTATTTGTTTGCAATGTGTTTTCAGACGCAAGAGGTGTAAAAATAAATATATTGGAATATTTAGACAACTTTCATTCGAAAAGATCATAAGGTATTGTATTTTGGGGCAACACATGAAGCGAAGAAGAAATTTATCTAGGTGCAAATTGTGTAACACGAATTGTCTTTGGACTAAACTCAAGAGCATCTTATGGGAACCTGTTTGAACAAATTGAAATAACAATTGCTGCTTCATAGTATTTCTATTTCTAAATTACACTCCTGGAAATTGAAATAACGACACCGTGAATTCATTGTCCCAGGAAGGGGAAACTTTATTGACACATTCCTGGGGTCAGATACATCACATGATCACACTGACAGAACCACAGGCACATAGACACAGGCAACAGAGCATGCACAATGTCGGCACTAGTACAGTGTATATCCACCTTTCGCAGCAATGCAGGCTGCTATTCTCCCATGGAGACGATCGTAGAGATGCTGGATGCAGTCCTGTGGAACGGCTTGCCATGCCACTTCCACCTGGCGCCTCAGTTGGACCAGCGTTCGTGCTGGACGTGCAGACCGCGTGAGACGACGCTTCATCCAGTCCCAAACATGCTCAATGGGGGTCAGATCCGGAGATCTTGCTGGCCAGGGTAGTTGACTTACACCTTCTAGAGCACGTTGGGTGGCACGGGATACATGCGGACGTGCATTGTCCCGTTGGAACAGCAAGTTCCCTTGCCGGTCTAGGAATGGTAGAACGATGGGTTCGATGACGGTTTGGATGTACCGTGCACTATTCAGTGTCCCCTCGACGATCACCATTGGTGTACGGCCAGTGTAGGAGATCGCTCCCCACACCATGATGCCGGGTGTTGGCCCTGTGTGCCTCGGTCGTATGCAGTCCTGATTGTGGCGCTCACCTGCACGGCGCCAAACACGCATACGACCATCATTGGCACCAAGGCAGAAGCGACTCTCATCGCTGAAGACGACACGTCTCCATTCGTCCCTCCATTCACGCCTGTCGCGACACCACTGGAGGCGGGCTGCACGATGTTGGGGCGTGAGCGGAAGACGGCCTAACGGTGTGCGGGACCGTAGTCCAGCTTCATGGAGACGGTTGCGAATGGTCCTCGCCGATACCCCAGGAGCAACAGTGTCCCTAATTTGCTGGGAAGTGGCGGTGCGGTCCCCTACGGCACTGCGTAGGATCCTACGGTCTTGGCGTGCATCCGTGCGTCGCTGCGGTCCGGTCCCAGGTCGACGGGCACGTGCTTCTTCCACCGACCACTGGCGACAACATCGGTGTACTATGGAGACCTCACGCCCCACGTGTTGAGCAATTCGGCGGTACGTCCACCCGGCCTCCCGCATGCCCACTATACGCCCTCGCTCAAAGTCCGTCAACTGCACATACGGTTCACGTCCACGCTGTCGCGGCATGCTACCAGTGTTAAAGACTGCGATGGAGCTCCGTATGCCACGGCAAACTGGCTGACACCGACGGCGGCGGTGCACAAATGCTGCGCAGCTAGCGCCATTCGACGGCCAACACCGCGGTTCCTGGTGTGTCCGCTGTGCCGTGCGTGTGATCATTGCTTGTACAGCCCTCTCGCAGTGTCCGGAGCAAGTATGGTGGGTCTGACACACCGGTGTCAATGTGTTCTTTTTTCCATTTCCAGGAGTGTATATGTGTGATGCGTAGCACACCTCTCTTTCAGAGTAACATCTCATTCGACGAAATCAGTGCCAGGAGTGACAAAAATCTTTACAAAGACTGACTCGCTCACTTTCGTCCATAAATACACTCATTATTCACAAAGAAATATTCTCAATAGCTTAGCAGCAACGATTAGAAAATTAGCTACTAATAAAGAACATTTTATGAGACTTTTAGATCATTTGTAGGTGAGCATTTCCTTCTACTACATTGCCTAACCTTTTAGAACAACCTGTTTGTGGATTAGCAACATATAATCACTCTTCAATATTGGCTGAGTAGATGCCACAGGTAAAGGTGCTCGAGACACGTGTTCCCACGCGGCGTATGTGTCAGGTGGTGAGACGCAGTGAGCTGCTCGTGCTTATCGCGAATCGCTGCAAATAAGAATAGTAAATCATCATGCCAGTTACATATTGTACCAAGCGTAGTTCCCTAATACACATTATATGAATCGCTTACCGCAGAAAGTCTGTTAGTTAGAAATTTATAAATTACCGTCTTTTTATGATGATGGTTTTCATTGGTATAATTCATCGTTCACCGCAAAAAGGATATCTATTTGCACGATAACACCGATCTGGAATCGCCGTCAGTTTTCCGTTTGCTGTAAACAGGGAAATAGTCCCGGAAACTTTGAAGCCAAATATGTTAAGGAGCCTAAACAAAGTGTCGGAATCAGTATTGATTTCATGGCCAACATCTACATCTACATCTACATTTACACTCCGCAAGCCGCCCAACGGTGTGTGGCGGAGGGCACTATATGTGCCACTGTCATTACCTCCCTTTCCTGTTCCAGTCGCGTATGGTTCGCGGGATGAACGACTGTCTGAAAGCCTCCGTGCGCGCTCTAATCTCTCTAATTTTACATTCGTGATCTCCTCGGGAGGTATAAGTAGGGGGAAGCAATATATTCGATACCTCATCCATTAACGCACCCTCTCGAAACCTGGCGAGCAAGCTACACCGCGATGCAGAGCGCCTCTCTTGCAGAGTATGCCACTTGAGTTTATTAAACATCTCCGTAACGCTATCACGCTTACCAAATAACCCTGTGACGAAACGCGCCGCTCCTCTTTGGATCTTCTCTATCTCCTCCGTCAACCCGATCTGGTACGGATCCCACACTGATGAGCAATACTCAAGTATAGGTCGAACGAGTGTTTTGTAAGCCACCTCCTTTGTTGATGGACTACATTTTCTAAGCACTCTCCCAATGAATCTCAACCTGGTACCCGCCTTACCAACAATTAATTTTATATGATCATTCCACTTCAAATCGCTCCGCACGCATACTCCCAGATATTTTACAGAAGTAACTGCTACCAGTGTTTGTTCCGCTATCATATAATCATACAATAAAGGAACCTTCTTTCTATGTATTCGCAATACATTACATTTGTCTATGTTAAGGGACAGTTGCCACTCCCTGCACCAAGTCCCTATCCGCTGCAGATTTTCCTGCATTTCACTACAATTTTCTAATGCTGCAACTTTTCTGTATACTACAGCATCAACCGCGAAAAGCCGCATGGAACTTCCGACACTATCTGCTAGGTCATTTATATATATTGTGAAAAGCAATGGTCCCATAACACTCCCCTGTGGCACGCCAGAGGTTACTTTAACGTCTGTAGACGTCTCTCCATTGATAACAACATGCTGTGTTCTGTTTGCTAAAAACTCTTCACTCCAGCCACACAGCTGGTCTGATATTCCGTAGGCTCTTACTTTGTTTATCAGGCGACAGTGCGGAACTGAATCGAACGCCTTCTGGAAGTCAAGAAAAATAGCATCTACCTGGGAGCCTGTATCTAATATTTTCTGGATCTCATGAACAAATAAAGCGGGGTGGGTCTCACACGATCGCTGTTTCCGGAATCCATGTTGATTCCTACATAGTAGATTCTGGGTTTCCAAAAACGACATGATACTCGAGCAAAAAACATGTTCTAAAATTCTACAACAGATCGACGTCAGAGATATAGGTCTATAGTTTTGCGCATCTTCTCGACGACCCTTCTTGAAGACTGGGACTACCTGTGCTCTTTTCCAATCATTTGGAACCCTCGGTTCCTCTAGAGACTTGCGCTACACGGCTGTTAGATGGGGGGCAAGTTCTTTCGCGTACTCTGTGTAGAATCGAATTGGTATCCCGTCAGGTCCAGTGGACTTTCCTCTGGTGAGTGATTCCAGTTGCTTTTCTATTCCTTGGACACTTATTTCGATGTGAGCCATTTTTTTCGTTTGTGCGAGGATTTAGAGAAGGAACTGCAGTGCGGTCTTCCTCTGTGAAACAGCTTTGGAAAAAGGTGTTTAGTATTTCAGCTTTACGCGTGTCATCCTCTGTTTCAATGCCATCATCATCCCGGAGTGTCTGGATATGCTGTTTCGAGCCACTTACTGATTTAACGTAAGACCAGAACTTCCTAGGATTTTCTGTCAAGTCGGTACATAGAATTTTACTTTCGAATTCACTGAACGCTTCACGCATAGCCCTCCTTACGCCAACTTTGATATCGTTTAGCTTCTGTTTGTCTGAGAGGTTTTGGCTGCGTTTAAACTTGGAGTGAAGCTCTCTTTGCTTTCGCAGTAGTTTCCTAACTTTGTTGTTGTACCACGGTGGGTTTTTCCCGTCCCTCACAGTTTTACTCGGCACGTACCTGTCTAAAACGCATTTTACGATTGCCTTGAACTTTTTCCATAAACACTCAACATTGTCAGTGTCGGAACAGAAGTTTTCGTTTTGATCTGTTAGGTAGTCTGAAATCTGCCTTCTATTACTCTTGCTAAACAGATAAACCTTCCTCCCTTTTTTTATATTCCTATTAACTTCCATATTCAGGGATGCTGCAACGGCCTTATGATCACTGATCCCCTGTTCTGCACATGCAGAGTCGAAAAGTTCGGGTCTGTTTGTTATCAGTAGGTCCAAGATGTTATCTCCACGAGTCGGTTCTCTGTTTAATTGCTGGAGGTAATTTTCGGATAGTGCACTCAGTATAATGTCACTCGATGCTCTGTCCCTACCACCCATCCTAAACATCTGAGTGTCCCAGTCTATATCTCGGCTCTGTACCAGAGGTCCACAGTCCTGTCGAAGATGCTGCAGATGGTGAGCTCTGCTTTCATCCCGCAAGCGAGACTGGCAGTCTTCACCAAATCAGATAGCCGCCGGAAGCCAGAGAGGATTTCCTCCGATCCATAGCGACACACATCATTGGTTCCGACATGAGCGACCACCTGCAGATGGGTGCACCCTGTACCCTTCATGGCATCCGGAAGGACCCTTTCGACATCTGGAATGACTCCTCCCGGTATGCACACGGAGTACAGATTGGTTTTCTTCCCCTCTCTTGCTGCCATTTCCCTAAGGGGCCCCATTACGCGCCTGACGTTGGAGCTCCCAACTACCAGTAAGCCCACCCTCTGCGACCGCCCGGATCTTGCAGACTGAGGGCAACCTCTGGAACAGGACAAGCAGCCATGTCAGGCCGAAGGTCAGTATCAGCCTGAGACAGACCCTGAAACCGGTTCGCCAGACAAACTGGAGAGTCCTTCCGTTCAGCCCTCTGGAATGTCTTTCGCCCCCTGCCACACCTTGAGACGACCTCCCACTCTACCACAGGTGAGGGATCAACCTCAATGCGGGCAGTATCCCAGGCAACCACAGTCGTAGTCCGATCGGGGGATGCGTGGGACGAGCTGGCCGTCCCCGACAAACCCCCATCCGGACCCCCACAGTGTTGCCCATTGGCAACAGCCTCGAGCTGTGTGACTGAAGCCAACACTGCCTGAAGCTGGGAGCGAAGGGACGCCAACTCAGCCTGCATCCGAACACAGCAGTTGCAGTCCCTATCCATGCTAAAAACTGTTGTGCAAAGAACGTCTGAACTAATCTAGAGAGAGCGCAAACAAATCGACACAAATTTGAACGGTTATTAAAATACAAGATTACCTAGTAAATGCAGTAATGCTGCTACTTGCGCACTGCTGACACACTGCTCGGCGGCGGAAGGAGACTACGCGATTTTACACTATTCAGGTACTAAAACGCGATGCTACAACTCTCAAATACTATAATACGCCCGAAATTTATGAATTAAACAATGCAAGTACCAAAAACACGCAAATAAATTAAGAATTAAACCATATAACAAATGAGTGAGCTAGGAGTATACGACTTGCTGCTGCAGCTGCTTATCCAACGGCGGCAGGGAGCACACTGACTGTGACCAACCGACACTGGCCGTTCAAAACAAAAACAGAAGACAAACGACTACGCGAATTTACACTATTCAGGTACTAAAACGCGATGCTACAACTCTCAAATACTATAATACGCCCGAAATTTATGAATTAAACAATGCAAGTACCAAAAACACGCAAAGAAATTAAGAATTAAACTATGTAACAAATGAGTGAGCTAGGAGTATACGACTTGCTGCTGCAGCTGCTTATCCAACGGCGGCAGGGAGCATCGATCTACCTCGAATTCCCGTTCGACATACCTGCTACTTGAGGCAACTTACCATATATTTTTTCAGTGAGCATAAAACAGTTTCACTGGAAATGACAAGAAGGCGAGCGAGGAGAGGGCTCAAATGAAGTGTTTACGATGTTGAACTGGCGCATCGAAAATAAGATCGACAAAGAGGTAAAAATGGTATACTTGTTTGAGGTCAGTTGTGTGACCCAGAGCAAAAAGAGTGCTCTGGTTGGGATGATTATGGCAATGATGAGATGAGAAGATTCCTTGAAATTAAAGTGGTTTTTCCCGTAAGAGGTCAGTCTTTCATGCCAGTTAATTTTGGGACAATTAGGAGGAATTGGAGAAGAAGGAGACATAATAACAGTGGATTCCGTTGATGAACTCATGAAACATTCCTCAAGAAATGATAACAAGTTTTCCATTAAAAATATTTGGTCTGTATCTCTCAAGACGAGACGCAATTTCGGAATTCATTCCCATCATAGCCGGCGAAACGGCATGTCGTAATGTAGATGGAGATAAATGTGTAATGCAAGCACGTGAAACGTCAAATATTATTGAAAACGTGTAACAAATAATATTAGTTACGATAAAAGGACAACTGCATTTTAAAACAAGTAACTTAACCCAAAAATTAATATAGTGTGTTGCAGAAATAAAAGATCTCCAGCACAAATTAAGTCGTCCCCCTATTTCCCCTTACGTGATATCTTCGTTTTTAAATGCATGTAATAAGCAAGTTTACCTGTATCGAGAAACGAGAAATACATGCCAGGTGATATATTACATTAAACCGGTCTTATTGAGTTTTTGTCTCTACTGTAAAAGTAAGAAATGTTAACATGTTTCCTTCTACATTTAGTACTGAAGTCTGTGTTTTAAACATTTAAAATAAGATTTTACCATATTTTTTCTATGGCATCTATATGAACCGCTAGCCTTTCTGCTGCAAGCGGTTGATGAAGATGTCATAGAAGAAATCTAGGTAGAAATCTTACTGCAAATGATTAAGACACAGACTTCAATAAAAAAAAAAGGAAAAGTTATTCTCTAGCAAATATTTTCGGAACTTTCGTTTTCCATTTTTGGTCAATAATATGCAATTTATATACAATTTTAATGCATGATGACGTGAATGAACACTGTATGGGAAGAATAAATCTTGAAGTTGTATGAGCGTGAACCTGAAGTTGCGCAGTCGGGTAGTGGATACATAATTATGAATACATTTTTCTGACTTGAGCCTACAAAAATTCTTTTATAATAGCCGTATATGTTTCGATGAAGATACGTCCCCGTCAAGATGTTCATTTTATTTTCTTAATATCACATACTGGTGCTCGTATGACTATCTCTAATTTGCACTGCTGCTGATATTTTGCTCCAGCTTGTCATTTACTGCTGTTTCCACGTTTTCATGCTCCTATACAAACTGCGCTTTCTAACACGCACTGTGTCACTGTTTTATAATCATCTGTTCCAATTGGATGGTACACAAGATCTACAAATCGTCAGTAACTAGTTAGTGTGGTAATCCAGTGGTATGAAAGAGATGATCAGTGAGTGTTCCCTGAGAAAGATGGTTCAAATGGTTCAAATGACTCTAAGCACTATGGGACTTGACAGCTGAGGTCATCAGTCCCCTAAACTTCAGAACTACTTAAACCTAACTAACCTAAGGACATCACACACATCCATGGCCAAGGCAGGATTCGAACCTGCGACCGTAGCAGCCGCGTGGTTCCGGACTGAAGCGCCTATAACCGCTCGGCCACCACGGCCGACCCTGTGAAAGATAGTGCCAAATTTTTTGTGTTTAAAACTTACACTAAGAAAAATCAGCATTGGCGGCCGAAGACTTCCGGCATAAGAAGTCAGCCTTATTCTGCCAACGGTCTTGCCTAAGAGGGTGGAGGAGCGGATAGAGGTTCAGGGCACACTCTTCTCCTAGGGGTGGGAAATTGCCCCTAAAGGTGGAAGAATCAGCAATGATCAACGACATGAGAATGCAGAAGGCAATAGAAACCACTGCATTAAAGACACGTAACGTGTATCCACTGGACATGTGACCTGTAATTGAAGAAGTGTCATGATGATCTCTCCATTGGCAAAAGATTCCGGAATAGTCCCCCATTCGGATCTCCTGGAGGGGACTGCCAAGGGGGAGGTAACCATGAGAAAAGGATTGAATAATCAACGAAAGGATAACGTTCTACGAGTCGGAGCGTGGAATGTCAGAAGCTTGAACGTGGTAGGGAAACTAGAAAATCTGAAAAGGGAAAAGCAAAGGCTTAATATAGATATAGTAGGGGTCAGTGAAGTGAAGTGGAAGGAAGACAAGGATTTCTGGTCAGATGACCGTCGGGTAATATTAACAGCAGCAGAAAATGGTATAACAGGTGTAGGATTCGTTATGAATAGGAAGATAGGGCAGAGGGTGTGTTACTGTGAACAGTTCAGTGACCGGGTTGTTCTAATCAGAATCGACAGCAGACCAACACCGACAACGATAGTTCAGGTATACATGCCGACATCGCAAGCTAAAGATGAAGAGATAGAGAAAGTGTATGAGGATATTGAAAGGTTAATGCAGTATGTAAAGGGGGACGAAAATCTCATAGTCATGGGCGACTGGAATGCAGTTGTAGGGGAAGGAGTAGAAGAAAAGGTTACAGGAGAATATGAGCTTGGAACGAGGAATGAAAGAGGAGAAAGACTAATTGAGTTCTGTAACAAGTTTCAGCTAGTAATAGCGAATACACTGTTCAAGAATCACAAGAGGAGGAGGTATACTTGGAAAAGGCCGGGAGATACGGGAAGATTTCAATTAGATTACATCATGGTCAGACAGAGATTCCGAAATCAGATACAGGATTGTAAGGCGTACCTAGGAGCAGATATAGACTCCGATCACAATATAGTAATGGTAAAGAGTAAGCTGAAGTTCAAGACATTAGTCAGGAAGAATCAATGCGCAAAGAAGTGGGATACGGAAGTACTAAGGAATGACGAGATACGTTTGAAGTTCTCTAACGCTATAGTTACAGCAATAAGGAATAGCGCAGTAGGCAGTACAGTTGAAGAGGAATGGACATTTCTGAAAAGGGCCATCACAGAAGTTGGGAAGGAAAACATAGGTACAAAGAAGGTAGCTGCGAAGAAACCATGGGTAACAGAAGAAATACTTCAGTTGATTCATAAAAGGAGGAAGTACAAACATGTTCCGGGAAAATCAGGAATACAGAAATACAAGTCGCTGAGGAATGAAATAAACAGGAAGTGCAGCGAAGCTAAGACGAAATGGCTGCAGGAAAAATGTGAAGACATCGAAAAAGATATGATTGTCGGAAGGACAGACTCAGCATACAGGAAAGTCAAAACAACCTTTGGTGACATTAAAAGCAACGGTGGTAACATTAAGAGTGCAACGGGAATTCCACTGTTAAATGCAGAGGAGAGAATACATTGAAAGCCTCTATGAGGGTGAAGATTGGTCTGATGTGATAGAAGAAGAAACAGGAGTCGATTTAGAAGAGATAGGGGATCCAGTGTTAGAATCGGAATTTAAAAGAGCTTTGGAGGACTTACGGTGAAATAAGGCAGAAGGGATAGATAACATTCCATTAGAATTTCTAAAATAATTGGGGCAAGTGGCAATAAAACGACTATTCACGTTGGTGTGTAGAATACATGAGTCTGGCGACATACCATCTGACTTTCGGAAAAGCATCATCCACACAATTCCGAAGACGGCAAGAGCTGACAAGTGCGAGAATTATCGCACAATCAGCTTAACAGCTCATGCATCGAAGCTGCTTACAAGAATAATATACAGAAGAATGGAAAAGAAAATTGAGAATGCGCTAGGTGACGATCAGTTTGGTTTTAGGAAAAGTAAAGGGACGAGAGAGGCAATTCTGACGTCACAGCTAATTATGGAAGCAAGGCTAAAGAAAAATCAAGACACTTTCATAGGATTTGTCGACCTGGAAAAAGCGTTCGACAATATAAAATGGTACAAGCTGTTCGAGATTCTGAAAAAAGTAGGGGTAAGCTATAGGGAGAGACGGGTCATATACAATATGTACAACAACCAAGAGGGAATAACAAGAGTGGACGATCAAAACGAAGTGCTCGTATTAAGAAGGGTGTAAGACAAGGCTATAGCCTTTCGTCCCTACTCTTCAATCTGTACATTGAGGAAGCAATGATGGAAATAAAAGAAAGGTTCAGGAGTGTAATTAAAATACAAGGTGAAAGGATATCAATGATACGATTCGCTGATGACATTGCTATCCTGAGTGAAAGTGAAGAAGAATTAAATGATCTGCTGAACGGAATGAACAGTCTAATGAGTACACAGTATGGTTTGAGAGTAAATCGGAGAAAGACGAAGGTAATGAGAAGTAGTAGAAATGAGAACAGCGAGCAACTTAACATCAGGATTGATGGTCACGAAGTCAATGAAGTTAAGGAATTCTGCTACCTAGGAAGTAAAATAACCAATGACGGACGGAGCAAGGAGGACATCAAAAGCAGACTCGCTATGGCAAAAAAGGCATTTCTGGCCAAGAGAAGTCTACTAATATCAAATACCGGCCTAATTTGAGGAAGAAATTTCTGAGGATGTACGTCTGGAGTACAGCATTGTATGGTAGTGAAACATGGACTGTGGGAAAACCGGAACAGAAGGGAAACGAAGCATTTGAGATGTGGTGCTATAGACGAATGTTGAAAATTAGGTAGACCGATAAGGTAAGGAATGAGGAGGTTCTACGCAGAATCGGAAAGGAATATGTGGAAAACACTGATAAGGGAAGGGACAGGATGATAGGACATCTGCTAAGACATGAGGGAATGACTTCCATGATACTGGTTCAAATGGCTCTGAGCACTATGGGACTTAACTTCTCAGGTCATCCGTCCCCTAGAACTTAGAACTACTTAAACCTAACTAACCTAAGGACATCACACTCTTCTATGCCCGAGGCAGGAACCGAACCTGGCACCGTAGCGGTCGTTCGGTTCCAGACTGAAGCGCCTACAACCGCTCGGCCACCAACGGCCGGCTTCCATGTTACTAGAGGGAGCTGTAGAGGGCAAAAACTGTAGAGGAAGACAGAGATTGGAATACGTCAAGCAAATAATTGAGGACGTAGGTTGCAAGTGCTACTCTGAGATGAAGAGATTGGCAGAGGAAAGGAATTCGTAGCGGGCCGCATCAAACCAGTCAGTAGACTGATGACCAAAAAAAAAAAAAAAAAGAAAAATGGCTGCTAGTAAATCTCGTTACTGTCTAAACCACTCCGACAACTTTTGTTACGTGTGTGGTTCACTCCGAAAGCCCAAGAAAAACCCATCACTGATTTGCTTAAGAAGGCATATGAATTATATTTTGATTGTTCTGTTGGTGATCAAGATAAGAATTTGGCACCTCATATTGCGTGCATAGCCTTTACTACAACCTTAACAGAGTCGTTGAAGGGATAACGCCGAGCCATGCCATTAGCTGTTCCGATGGTGTGGTGTGAGCATTAAGACCATTGTTCAGACTGTTACTTCCTTCTTACAATTATTTCGAGACATTCAAAAAAAACTAGACATAAAATAAAGTATCTTAATGTTTCTCCATTGCATTTGCCTGTGCCCCATGATGAGGGGTTGCCTGTTCCTGTCTGTAACTAGAAAGTCACGAAACCAGACACCGTGTCAAGTGAATCTGAATGTATTGAACATATAGAAGAGTACTACCCTCGATATCATGACACTTCACCCCACCTCTTTAATCAAAAGGAATTGAACGATTTGGTTCGCTATCTTAAACTTTCGGAACAGCAAGCTGAACTCTTGGGGTCAAGACTGCAACAAGGAACCTTCTAGCTCCAGGGACAAGAATTTCCTGTTTCAGATCAAGAGGTGCCTCCTTCGCTCAATATTCCGATATGTAGAATTCAATGCGTGTATGCAGAGGCGTCAATGGTCTGATGATGCACAGGAGTGGCGACTATTTATTGACTCCAGTAAAACCAGGTCGAAAGCAGTACTGTAGCATAATGGTTATGCATTTCCATCGGTACCTGTGGCTTACGCAGTAGACATGGAAGAAACTTATGAAACCATGGCCTTACTGCTAGAGGCAATGAAATATAAGGACCATGAATGACAGCTTTGCTGTGATTTAAAAGTTGTTGCACTCCTTACAGGTTTACAGGCTCGATTCACAAAATACTGCTGCTTTTTGTGCCTTTGGTACAGCCTTAACACCAAGAACCACTATACAGTCAAGGAATGGCCTATAAGAAAGTCGTATGTTCCTGGCAACGTAAATGTGAACAAGACCCCGTTAATTGAGCCCGATTAAATCATTTTGCCTCCCCTTCATATCAAGTTGAGCCTTATCAAGAACTTTGTAAAAGTTCTGGATAAAGAAGGTGGCGCCTTCAGTCATGTAAAAGTAAAGTTTCCCAAATTAAGTGAGGCAAAGCTGAATGAGGGTATATTTGTTGGACCACAAATAATAAAATTTCTGAAAGATCCAACCTGTCATACCAAACTCACAGATACCCAGTTAGCTGCTTGGAGTTCTGTCAAAGGAATTGTGAAGGGCAAACACTATGTTATCATTTTGTATGATCTGTTGGACAGCTATAAAAACATTGGGTGCAGAATGTCGCTTAAAATTCACTTTTTACAATCTCACCTTCATTTCTTCCCAGGAAATTTGGGAACCGTAAGCGATGAGCATGGTAAACGCTTTCACCAAGACATTCTTACTATGGAATACCGTTACCAAGGACATTGGAACCTTCGATGTTGGATGACTGCTGCTGGGGTCTTGTTAGGCAAACAAAAGAACAGCACCGTCGTCGTATTTTTCAAAAACCAAAGACGATTAAGGGTGAAAATATCTTCTGAACGAATTTGGAACTTTTATGGGCATCATGCCCATATATACATACAAGATAGTGTTGATTTAAACGTTCTGAATGTGTATTTTCGTTTGAGTTAATTGTTTCAATTTTCACTATTACCATTTTCTATTCTGCTGTGTATCTAGGAAATGTGATGTCATAGAGAAAAACTGTGATTTTATCAGAGTATTTAGCACCCCAAAATTAGGTAAATCCACTCATTTACAAACCAGAAGCAGAAAAAAGTTTAAATTTGTTAACAAGTGTTATAACCACACAGTACCTGTAGACCCCACTTTACTTACACGGAAGTCATTAAACTGAGGCTATGCTACAGGAGTTGAATAGCAAAAGATCTATTTCCTAATCGTCGGTTTGCTTCTTGACACAACACTTTTAGACGGAAAGGTTAAGACACGCAGGGCCACTGTAGGTTTTGGACACTCAATTGTGTATTGCTAACTCTTACACTTCGCCTTCGTGCAAAAGAAACACGTTTTTTATCTCTTTAAAGATGGGAATGACATACGTGTACTCAATCGTAAATCTGCAGTAGGGAGTAATCTCCACGGGTGCGGTACTTGAAAAACCCTTATGCACAGCTGAGTGAGTGTAAGCAGTTTAAGGGCATTTGGCCTACGTAAATTGCGATGGCAGTGTGCGTACAAACAGAAACAGCGATTTCCAGATATTGGACTGCACTGGTATGTGTACAACAGAACCGCTTAACAGCTTCAGAGCCTTTTAACCATATCGTTCGTTCCATTTAATGGCTCAAATGAGCCCGCGCCTCTCTTCTTCATGTCCCTTTCAGATACGGACCACGGAACCACGTTGTAAGAACGGTTTTTACAGAGATTAAAGACGTGAGATACGATCGTTGGTATCGTTTCGAAACCGAAAGTTCTTTATGTTGCGAAACCAAATCGCTGGAAGCGGATAAAAGCTACAGTAGAGATATTTTACCGGAGCCTCGAATTAAAAGCCAGTATCTTTCATCGGCAGGAATTTATTTATGAGGAAAAAGTTTCTCTATATCATTGGTTTGCGCGTATACTGTAGGCCACTGCTGTAAAACTTCAGTGAAACTGAACTTATAATCTTCTTTCATAACACGCTAATTCACAGATGTAATGTTTTCAAATGCTGAACCCCGACAGTAGCTCAAGCGGAATCCACCGTTTCCACAAAAGTTTTACGCAGAAACAGCTCTCTACAATGCACCTTATTCACTTATGTTCCAACAAGAGGAAATACAGGGGCAGAGAGAAGTATATTTTAACATCAACGTACAGGGCCCCCTTGGAAAACGAATCACCGTAGGATAATGAAACTTTGTAAAGAGATGCGTAAGGAAAACGATGGATAAGCCATTGAAAGAAACATATTTTATTCTCCACATCAGATGTTAACATCTGTTAATTCCTTGCCATATTTACGCTCCAATTTACAAACGTTGCTGAGTGCGACGACCACGTGCCTCCACCGCCTAGATGCACATTAGAGATACGTTTCACAATTCAGGGCCGTTTTTGCAAAACTCGCTTTATGCGTCTTTTTTTAATAGAATTTTTTTCATAATATACGCTGTTCAGTTTTCTCTACAAGCCTATACAGTCTGCATCACGAAAACTTGCTATATTATCCACTTTTAGCACAGAGAACACAACCAGTTTTTGCAAATCTTGCCTCATGCGTTTGTAGGCGTCTTTTCAAAACTCCCTTTATGCTACTTAGTTTGCCAAAGATGTGAGGCGGATTCTTGGGTTTTCTCATAATCCGTTTAAAGTGTGGAAGAAGTCAGAACAAGTAATTGCTGATTGCATTACGGCACTCCTGGAATAATCGATTTGCTTGGTGGTAGATGGCAGGGCATATTACTGTGCACGCCAGAAAAGCTGACAGCGCGGTGGCTGATGCAAGCTCCCATTAGTGAGTGCGCAGGGTGTGTATTTCCTCTGCATTGTCAGTATTAAACTACATTTGTTGACAACAGCTGTTACGTGAGTTGGTTGCCAGTTGCCACCATTTCGCGTAGCCGACTAAAGTTGTGTCTAATAGTGAATAACGAAGGTTTGGGTGAATATAATATTACTATGAATGAAATACGTCGTGGGCGCTCAAGAAGAGAAACGACGTAGTCAAAAATCTCCAAAGCAAAATCATCTCGATATTCAAAGCAAAATGCAGCGCATGGTATTGGCACCGGCATGCTGAAAGGATTGAGGCAAGTAACTATGGAGTGAAAAGCTGTCATGTACGCAAGCTAACTTATCATATTTCAATGATACATTATACTTATAAACTGAAGTAGATAAGACAAAGGAAAAAGGATTGTTTCCCTCATACTTGTATATGGATATCTCAGTATCATTTGCATCTTCTACATCAGTGTCTATCAGGTATAAGATAAAACTGGGAGATGGGTCCTAAGTAACCGCTCGTGCTTCCATATTTCAAAAAATAACAGATGTATCGGGGAATCGCCTGGTCTGGACTGCTTGGCACTATCAAGAACATGGGACTACAATACAAAAACGAAGAGGTGGCCCAATAGCAACTAAAGGTGACATGGTTATCACCAAACAAGTGAAAGAGAACATTCAAAACCATAAGTGAGAAAGTGTCATTACAGCAGAGAGGAAATAAGTGGGTCATATTTGCCCCCAACATTAGATGTATGTATGTATATTTGTATTAAACCAGGGACCTAGAAACCACAGAGAGGCTTCATCCAGCCGTAGCCGTCAGTGGTTCACAACCCCACAACAGGCCACAGCAGTCCACCCACACCACCGCCGCCCCACACCGAAGCCAGGGTTGTTGTGCGGTTCGGCTCCCAGTGGAATGCCCACCCTCCTCACCCCCCGGAACGTCTCATACCAGACCAGTGTAACCCCAAATGTTTGCGTGGAAGAATAATTATGGTGTATGTGGAGACAGTGTTTGCACAGCAATCGCCGGCACAGTGTAACTGAGTTGGAATAAGGGGAACCAGCCCGCATTCGCCGTGGTAGATGGAAAATCGCCTTAAAAAGATCCACAGGAAGCCCGGCACACCGGACCTCGACACTAATCCGGCGGGCGGATTCGTGCCGGGAACCGACACGTCTTCCCATTCACGAAGCAGCGCGTTAAGCCGTCAGCACACGGACCGTGCATCCGAACGTTGAGCGTTGAGCCTGCCGAGTTTCTGACGTCATAGCATGGAATAGCACGTTCGGGACTCTTTTACGAACGTGCAGAGCAATATCTGGCATGTCAGATATTCTGAGCGTGCGTCTGAGCGTTGACCAATGAGATGGCACAACGCCACCTACGTCACACGCATGCCGTCTCCCGTCAGTACAGAGTTGTAAGGCGCCATATTGGCATTCATTTCAAGCCTATATGTATATATGCCGTTTCTGAGCACCAGCGTATTGAGAATCACTGAAAACCCGTTGTTAACTGTGTGATTCGTTCCCATAAAATAATGAGAAACATCATATTCGTAGCAAAAGAATTATTGTAACTTGCGTATTATGAGAGCAGGCTATTTGAAGGCAGCGACACACTGAAGATCCACTCAAAACGCGTTGTTCTTGGTCAATTTGTTATAATTAAATTTCAATTAGTAACATATCTACGATTAAGGTTTTTAGCAAGGGGTAAGAAAATATGATTAAATACTCGGGTTGCATAGTTGGTTTGGCGTAATGAGTAGCGTCACTGACATGTATTGCGTTGTCTGTTGGGGCTGTGGTTCGCGCCATAAAACTTCAAAATTTTTTTCTAACATTCGCGTTTTTATTAGGGTCTGATACTTTATTATTAGTTTAATATAAGTATATACTATAATATTTGATGTTATGTAAATATAAGTTCACCTTCTTTTGAGGGGTCACTTTGTTCGATTGGCTTAATCTACAGGACAGCTTGCGCTACTTGTATAAATATATTTTGCTCCTTTTTCTTTTACGCTTCGTCATTCACATGTTGCAAAGATTCTGCTACTGGGTAGGAACAGAGATCAAGTAAGACTGGCCTTGGGGTTTAAATAAAATGTGCGAATGATGAAATAATGTTTATCTTGCAGAGAAGTATTCCAAATTTGTGCAGCACTGTTTGTAATGGAACTTTTATAAGCCTATGTCCTTACTGATTGGACATGGTACTTTCCTTTTCGTGGACGATGGAGGAAATGTGCGTTTTAATAGAGCTAACGTGGAAATTTTACGGGCGCCAGTTGAGTAAACAGTGTGATTTACGAACGAGAAACATCCCTCAACTGCCGCTGGAGTGCGTTGCGATCGCGTATACCACGTTGGGGCCCACGTACAGTAAGCGCAAGTCGCATCGTTCCTGAGAGTTCAGCAGCACGTCGAAGTTGGCACGCTCAACGATAACTTTCGACAGCACGGCCCGTGTGCCGACGGATTTAGACCGCGCGGCTAGCCGGGCGGGCAACATTGGACGTAAATATAACGTGGGAAAATTTTTACGAAGAACAAAGACAAGAAGGCAATAAAAGCTGTTCTTTGTCAAAATTTAAGACATTGTTTTATTAGAATTCTAATCTCGGCTTTGGTCATCCTCACAGTGACACGTGTTCAACAAGCAAGGATCTCAAACTGGAAACAAAGGTCGCAGGAGCAGAAGCTTTCAAGGAAGTGTGTAAAACTAGCCTGCGCTTGCATTAAGCCCGTGCAAAGCATTTCCACAGCACCATGAATAAATACTTTGAAGACACTGTAAAAGTTGTCTTTGACATGCGACAGACCAGCCTCTGCCAAAACTCTCTATTGGAGAATTCTTTTACGCATACGATAAGTATGGTGCTATAGCCTGACTGTGGTGACACGTGGACCAAAACACGGTACTGATACTTCTCAACATACCTGGTGTGAAACAGAAACTGGAAGAGGTGCAAATGAAATCTCATGTGCGCTACAACATTTCTAATTCATTATTTGGAAGAGAGAACTAGAGATAGTGGTAAGAGAAGATTAAAACTTGAACGTTCTTCAGGCTCGTTCACTGACCAGAATAGAAATTCTGTAACGCTCTGTATGCTGCAAATTTTGTTGTTGTTGTTGTGGTCTTCAGTCCTGAGACTGGTTTGATGCAGCTCTCCATGCTTCTTCATCTCCCAGTACCTATCGCAACCTACATCCTTCTGAATCTGCTTAGTGTATTTATCTCTTGGTCTCCCTCTAAAATTTTTACCCTCCACACTGCCCTCCAGTACTAAACTGGTGATTCTTTGATGCCTCAGAACATGTTCTACCAACCGATCCCTTCTTTTAGTCAAGTTGTGCCACAATTTCTTCTTCTCCCCAATTCTATTCAGTACCTATTCATTAGTTACGTGATCTGCCCATCTACTCTTGAACTTTCTTCTGTAGCACCACATTTCGAAAGCTTCTATTTTCTTCTTGTCTAAACTATCTATCGTCCATGTTTCACTTCCATACATGTCTACACTCCATACAAATACTTTCAAAAATGACTTCCTGCCCACTTAAATCTATACTCGATGTTAACAAATTTCCCTTCTTCAGAAATGCTTGCCTTGCCATTGCCAGTCCACATTTTATATCATCCTAGCTTCGAACGTCATCAGTTATTTTGCTCTCCAAATAGCAAAACTCCTTTACTACTTTTAAGTGTCTCATTTCCTAATCTAATTCCCTCAGCATCAACCGACTTAATTCCACTACATTCCATTATCCTCGTTTTGATTTTGTTGATGTTCATCTTATATCCTCCTTTGAAGACACTATCCATTCCGTTCAACTGCTCTTCCAAGTCCTTTGCTGTCACTGATAGAATTACAATGTCATCGGCAAACCTCAAAGTTTGTATTTCTTCTCCATTGATTCTAATACCTACTCCGAATTTTTCTTTTGTTTCCTTCACTGCTTGCTCAATATACAGATTGAATAACATCAGGGAGAGACTACAACCCTGTCTCACTCCCTTCCCAACCACTGCTTCCCTTTCATGTCCCTCGACATCTGGTTTCTGTACAAATTGTAAATTGCCTTTCGCTCCCTGTATTTTACCCCTGCCACCTTCAGAATTTGAAAGAGAGTATTACAGTCAACATTGTCAAAAGCTTTCTCTAAGTCTACAAATGCTAGAAACGTAGGTTTGCCCTTCCTTAATCTACCTTCTAAGGTAAGTTGTAGGGTCAGTATTGCCTCACGTGTTCCTACATTTCTACGGAATCCAAACTGATCTTCCCCGAGGTCGGCTTCTACTAGTTTTTCCATTCGTCTGTAAAGAATTTGCGTTAGTATTTTGCAGCTGTGACTTATTAAATTGATAGTTCGGTAATTTTCACATCTGTCAACACCTGCTTTCTTTGGGATTGGAATTATTATATTCGTCTTGAAGTCTGAGGGTATTTCGCCTGTTTCATACATCTTGCTCACCAGATGGTAGAGTTTTGTCAGGACTGGCTCTCCCAAGGCCGACAGTAGTTCTAATGGAATGTTGTATACTCTGGGGCCTTGTTTCGTCTCAGGTCTTTCAGTGCTCTGTCAAACGCTTCTCGCAGTATCATATCTCCCATTTCATCTTCATCTACACCCTCTTCCATTTCCATAATATTGTCCTCAAGTACATCACCCTTGTATAGACCCTCTATATACTCCTTCCACCTTTCTGCTTTCCCTTCTTTGCTCAGAACTGGGTTTCCATCTGAGCTCTTGATATTCATACAAGCGGTTCTCTTATCTCCAAATGTCTCTTTATTTTTCCTGTAGGCAGTATCTATCTTACCCCAAGTGAGATAACCCTCTACATCCTTACATTTGTCCTCTAGCCATTCCTGCTTAGCCATTTTGCACTTCCTGTCGATCTCATTTTTGAGACGTTTGTATTCCATTTTGCTGCTTCATTTACTGCATTTTTATATTTGCTCCTTTCATCAATTAAATTCAATGTATCTTCTCTTACCCAAGGATTTCTACTAGCCCTCGTCTTTTTACCTACTTGATCCTCTGCTGCCTTCACTACTCCATCCCTCAGGGCTACCCATTCTTCTTCTACTGTATTTCTTTCCCCCATTCCTGTCAATTGTTCCCTTATGCTCTCCCTGAAACTCTGTACAACCTCTGGTTTAGTCAGTTTATCCAAGTCCCATCTCCTTAAATTCCCACATTTGTGCAGTTTCTTCAGTTTTAATCTACAGATCATAAAGAATAGATTGTGGTCAGAGTCTACATCTGCCCCTGGAAATGTCTTTCAATTTAAAACCTGGTTTCTGAATCTCTGTCCTACCATTATATAATCTATCTGAAATCTGTAAGTATCTCCAGGCTTCTTCCATGTATACAGCCTTCTTTTATGATTCTTGAGCCAAGTGTTAGCTATGATTAAGTTGTGCTCTGTTCAAAATTCTACCAGGTGGGATCCTCTTTCAATGCTTAGCCCCAATCCATATTCACCTACTACGTTTCCTTCTCTCCCTTTTTCTACTTCTGAATTCCAGTCACCATGACTATTAAATTTTCGTCACCCTTCACTTTATGAAAAATTTCTTTTATTTCATCATACATTTCTTCAATTTCTTCATCATCTGCAGAGCTAGTTGGCATATAAACTGTAGTAGGCGTGGGCTTCGTATCTATCTTTGCCACAATAATACGTTCACTATGCTGTTTGTAGTAGCTTACCCGCATTCCTATTTTCGTAATCATTATTAAACCTACTCCTGCGTTAGCCCTATTTAATTTTGTGTTTATAACCCTGTAGTCACCTGACCAGAAGTTCAAATGGTTCAAATGGCTCTGAGCACTATAGGACTTAACATCTATGGTCATCAGTCCCCTAGAAGTTAGAACTACTTAAACCTAACTAACCTAAGGACACCACACAATACCCAGTCATCACGAGGCAGAGAAAATCCCTGACCCCGCCGGTAATCGAACCCGGGAACCCGGGCGCGGGAAGCGAGAACCCTACCGCACGACCACGAGATGCGGACTTTAAACCAGAAGTCTTGTTCCTTCTGCCACCGAACTTTACTAATTCCCACTATATCTAACTTTAACCTATCCATTTCCCTTTTTAAATTTTCTAACCTACCCGCCCGATTAAGGGATCTGACATTCCACGCTCCGATCCGTAGAACGCCACTTTTCTTTCTCCTGATAACGACATCCTCTTGAGTAGCCCCCGCCCGGAGATCCGAATGGGGGACTATTTTACCTCCGGAATATTTTACCCAAGAGGACGCCATCATCACTTAACCATACAGCGAAGGTGCATGCCCTCGAGAAAAATTACGGCTGTAGTTTCCCCTTGCTTTCAGCCGTTCGCAGTACCAGCACAGCAAGACCGTTTTGGTTAGTGTTACAAGGCCAGATCAGTCAATCATCCAGACTTTGCCCTTGCAACTACTGAAAAGGCTGCTGCCCCTCTTCAGGAACCACACGTTTGTCTGGCCTCTCAACAGATATCCCTCCGTTGTGGTTGCACCTACGGTACGGCTATCTGTATCACTGAGGCACGCAAGCCTCCCCACCAATGGCAAGGTCCATGGTTCATGGGGGGGGGGGGCTGCACATTTTATAGAACTGAATAAAATGTTCTCTAAACTTACCCACTATTTTCATATTTGCTGACATAGTTACATGTCAGTGAATCGTGTATTCGGAAAAGTCGAGAAGGAATATCGGAAGATAGAAGAGACTATATAACCCTATGAACACAGTAAGGTTGTTGCGAAGTTTGTAATGTGCTGAGGTGGCGATGACTGGTTTTCCTACGACCTCAAATGTATGTCTATAGAAGTATGGAAGTCTACCTGGCCTTTTAAAATGATGGATGTACGAGCAGTTATTTACGGAAGAACCAATGATAAGATTCAGAAATGTGTGTGAATTTCTAAGGGACCAGACTGCTGAGGTTATCAGTCCCCAGAGTTACACACTACTTAAGCTAACTTAAACTAACTTACGGTAAGGACAACATACACACACACCCATGCCCTAGGGAGGACCCGATCCTCCGGCGCGGGTTAGATACAGTGTGCTGTTAAAATGATGTATTTATCTGCATCATAAGTATGTTGTGATGTTTTGAAGAAGAATATTCCTTCGTTCAAAGCCATGAAACGTACTGTGGCTTTTCTCAAGATACACCATGTGTTTGCAGAGAATAGTAAGGATGTAACGAACCTAATGCCTTTCCTTACCATTCCTGAGGATGTGTCAAATTTCTACAACAACCTACTCTCTGCAAATGGTGAGGAATATGAATATCGTGACAGCTCACGCATAATTTATGCGGGTGAAGAGTCTCCTGAAGTTGTGTAGAAGAGAAAAAACAAACATTATTTTAAAGCTTTAATGTAAAAAAAACACTGTTTATTATTCAGGTCTAGGTTGAGCATGAAACGAGTGTTGAAAAAGAAAACTGTTTCTCTACTCCTAGCTGCTGAAAGTCTATCAAAAATTTTATGCATATGCAAAACATCTTCAGAAATGTACGAAATTTGCTAACTGTACAAAAACTTTTTCCCCGCAACTTGCTTGTTAATTAAGTAAATGAGTCTGATGAAAAATGTCATTTTCTGCATAAAGCGTGTGTTGCCGAAACCGTCTCAGTTGTTCGCAGTGCTTTTCGAAACGTGGGCCATGGAGCGTTCAGGTGTCGCGACACAGCACGTGCACTGCTGGTAGATTGCACGTTGCAGTTACAGGGTGTTTAAAAAATGACCGGTATATTTGAAACGGCAATAAAAACTAAACGAGCAGCGATAGAAATACACCGTTTGTTGCAATATGCTTGGGACAACAGTACATTTTCAGGCAGACAAACTTTCGAAATTACAGTAGTTACAATTTTCAACAACAGATGGCACTGCGGTCTGGGAAACTCTATAGTACGAAATTTTCCACATATTCACCATGCGTAGCAATAATATGGCGTAGTCTCTGAATGAAATTACCCGAAACCTTTGACAACGTGTCTGGCGGAATGGCTTCACATGCAGATGAGATGTACTGCTTCAGCTGTTCAGTTGTTTCTGGATTCTGGCGGTACACCTGGTCTTTCAAGTGTCCCCACAGAAAGACGTCACAGGGGTTCATGTCTGGCGAATAGGGAGGCCAATCCACGCCGCCTCCTGTATGTTTCGGATAGCCCAAAGCAATCACACGATCATCGAGATATTCATTCAGGAAAATAAAGACGTCGGCCGTGCGATGTGGCCGGGCGCCATCTTGCATAAACCACGAGGTGTTCGCAGTGTCGTCTAAGGCAGTTTGTATAGCCACAAATTCACGAAGAATGTCCAGATAGCGTGATGCAGTAATCGTTTCGGATCTGAAAAATGGGCCGATGATTCCTTTGGAAGAAATGGCGGCCCAGACCAGTACTTTTTGAGGGTGCAGGGACGATGGGACTGTAACATGGGGCTTTTCGGTTCCCCATATGCGCCAGTTCTGTTTATTGACGAAGCCGTCCAGGTAAAAATAAGCTTCGTCAGTAAACCAAATGCTGCCCACATGCATATCGCCGTCATCAATCCTGTGCACTATATCGTTAGCGAATGTCTCTAGTGCAGCAATGGTAGCGGCGCTGAGGGGTTGCCGCGTTTGAATTTTGTATGGATAGAGGTGTAAACTCTGGCGCATGAGACGATACGTGGACGTTGGCGTCATTTGGACCGCAGCTGCAACACGGCGAACGGAAACCCGAGGCCGCTGTTGGATCACCTGCTGCACTAGCTGCGCGTTGCCCTCTGTGGTTGCCGTACGCGGTCGCCCTACCTTTCCAGCACGTCCATCCGTCACGTTCCCAGTCCGTTGAAATTTTTCAAACAGATCCTTTATTGTATCGCTTTTCGGTCCTTTGGTTACATTAAACCTCCGTTGAAAACTTCGTCTTGTTGCAACAACACTGTGTTCTAGGCGGTGGAATTCCAACACCAGAAAAATCCTCTGTTCTAAGGAATAAACCATGTTGTCTACAGCACACTTGCACGTTGTGAACAGCACACGCTTACAGCAGAAAGACGACGTACAGAATGGCGTACCCACAGACTGCGTTGTCTTCTATATCTTTCACATCACTTGCAGCGCCATCTGTTGTTGAAAATTGTAACTACTGTAATTTCGAAAGTTTGTCCGCCTGAAAATGTACTGTTGTCCCAAGCATATTGCAACAAACGGTGTATTTCTATCGCTGCTCGTTTAGTTTTTATTGCCGTTTCAAATATACCGGTCATTTTTGAAACACCCTGTATGATAATCTCAGCCGTGGCAATAGTAACTACTTCAATAACTTGTGCTGTAATTGGCCGTCCACCTTTCCCAAGGGCGATTCTGAAATCGGCTGTTACTTCGAACTTTGGTTCATGTTCTTCAGCACCAGTTCTGAAAGAGGACTTCTCCGTATGTATTTAATGTGTCGACACTCGCAAAGAACAGCAGCAGTGTAGCTGTTGTTTTGATCAAACAGCTGACGAGTAAAGCATTGCGCACCTTGTTGACTGTCTGCGAGGATGATGCACACTGATGTTTGTGTTTCTGTACTACGTTGCGGTACCAGTACCGACACCTAACGGCTAGTCATGGCATTAACACCACGAACAACTCAATTCCTGCAGCGAATAATCTGTCCGTTATTCGTACATACGAGTTCGTAGTTTGCTAACCATACAGTAAATAGTTTTCGAGTTACAGTGGTTCAAGTAGTGAAAGTTCAGTTACAAACACACTGTATATTCTCCCGTCACTGTCTACTAATATTAAGTATTGCGAATGGACTTCGCCGTTCATTGTCTACAAATTCCATATTCGCATGGCATAAAGTGTACGAAACGACGATGTATCGATAACTTGGATAGAATTCGCTAACTGCGTTGAAAGGAGTGAGAGAGGACTATAGGTAGCTACATGTTTATGATCGTAACTAGGAACACAATATGATTAAATCAAATATTTTGATCTCTTATATAAGTATTCGTCCATCAACTGGTGTGACATTTGCTCCAGTCTAAAGCGAAAATCACTTGTATCCTATAATGAAAGAAAAGTTTCTTCGTAATTTGACCTAATATAGGAGCCTGTTTGCTAAAACACACACACACACACACACACACACACACACACACACACACACACGCACACACGCACAAACACACACACACACACACACACATACACACAGTTGGAATAACTTTTTTAGTTCTTTCCCCTAATAAACAACACATTTCAAAAAAATCCAAGACAAAATTATACGTCGTCTAACAGAACATCGGGTACTACAATCATAAAAATTAATACATATAAAAAAAACACCTCAAATACTTTTATAAAGTATTATGGGTATTTATATTCTGTCCAAAACTGGTAGAAGCCGACCTCGGGGAAGATCAGTTTGGATTCCGTAGAAATATTAGAACACGTGAGGCAATACTGACCTTACGATTTATCTTAGAAGAAAGATTAAGGAAAGGCAAACCTACGTTTCTAGCATTTGTAGACTTAGAGAAAGTTTTTGACAATGTTGACTGGAATATTCTCTTTCAAATTCTAAAGGTGGCAGGGGTAAAATGCAGGGAGCGAAAGGCTATTTACAATTTGTACAGAAACCAGATGGCAGTTATAAGAGTCGAGGGGCATGAAAGGGAAGCAGTGGTTGGGAAGGGAGTGAGACAGGGTTGTAGTCTCTCCCCGGTGTTATTCAATCTGTATTTTGAGCAAGCAGTAAAGGAAACAAAAGAAAAATTCGGAGTAGGTATTAAAATCCATGGAGAAGAAATAAAAACTTTGAGGTTCGCCGATGACATTGTAATTCTATCAGAGACAGCAAAGGACTTGGAAGAGCAGTTGAACGGAATGGACAGTGTCTTGAAAGGAGGATATAAGATGAACATCAACAAAAGCAAAACGAGGATAATGGAATGTGGTCGAATTAAGTCGGGTGATGCTGAGGTAATTAGATTAGTAAATGAGACACTTTAAGTAGTAAAGGAGTTTTGCTATTTGGGGAGCAAAATAACTGATGATGGTCTAAGTAGAGAGGATATAAAATGTAGACTGGCAATGGCAAGGAAAGCGTTTCTGAAGAAGAGAAATTTGTTAACATCGAGTATAGATTTGAGTGTCAGGAAGTCGTTTCTGAAAGTATTTGTATGGAGTGTAGCCATGTATGGAAGTGAAACATGGACGATAAATAGTTTGGACAAGAAGAGAATAGAAGCTTTTGAAATGTAGTGCTACAGAAGAATGCTGAAGATTAGATGGGTAGATCACATAACTAATGATAAAGTATTGAATAGAATTGGGGAGAAGAGGTGTATGTGGCACAACTTGACAAAAAGAAGGGACCGGTTAGTAGCACGTGTTCTGAGGCATCAAGGGATCACAAATTTAGCATTGGTGGGCAACGTGGAGTGTAAAAATCGTAGAGGGAGACCAAGAGATGAATACACTAAGCAGATTCAGAAGGATGTGGGTTGCAGTAAGTACTGGGAGATGAAGAAGCTTGCACAGGATAGGGTAGCATGGAGAGCTGCATCAAACCAGTCTCAGGACTAAAGACCACAACAACAACAAGAACAACATATTCTGTCCGTGCAACTACCAAAAAAGGTGCGTTTATATAACGAGACACGTTTCCATTTATTAATATATAACATCGTCATGGGTCTGTAGTGAATAATGTTCACAATTCCGGTTTGATTTGCATACAGCGACGGAAAAAAGTGCAAGAAGCTGCTCTGCGACGTAAATGAAAGTTGGTACGCATCTTTTTATACCTCAGAGATGACGCCTATTCATATTTCGCAGCATCTCGTAAGAATGGATCTAGTAGCGCCACTAAGAAAATACAAACCAGTTTTGCCTTAAATATACGCTGTAACGATCGTAAGCGTTACTTACCTTTGAGATTGGACGGGGTGAATTGATATTAGTCAAGAAAGCCTATAAGGCGTCAATGGCACCTTTACCAACACGTACTGACTTTCAGCGAGGTAGTGAAACAGGGCTACGAGCCGCTGGATCTTCACTCTGCGATAGTGCAGAATAACTCGGCTGAAACGTTCCCATTGCTCATGAGTACTGGCTGCTGTGGTCACGACACTATACGGACTCGCGGACGGCCACATGGCACTATGGGGATGGAACACCATTCTGTTCCGTGTATAGCACTGGAGCATCGTTCTCCATCTGCGGCAGCAATTTGACCAGCATTTGGAACCACAGTGACACAACAAACTGTTACAGATCGGCTGCTTCAAGAACACTTCCACGCCAGACGGCCTATAGTGTGCATTCCACTGTCCCCAAACCACCACCATTTCCGACTTCAGTGGTGTCAAGTGAGAGCTTAAGGAGAGGATGGATGTTGTAGTGTTTTTTAATTAAATCTATTCCTCCCTCGGTGCCAGTGATGTCCATGTGCTTGTTAGGAGGAGGCCAGCTGGGGCGTGGATTCAAGAAACACGGGACCGCCACCTGTAGCCATGGTCTGAGGTGCGATTTCGTATGGTAGCAGGAGTATTCTCGTGGTTATCCCACGCACGCTTACTGCAAAACTAAATCTCGTGATTCGACCTGTTTTGATGCCATGGTGATTCGACCGGTTGTGCTGTCATTCACGAACAAAATTCCAGGGGGTGTTTTCCAACAGAATAACGTTTTCCCACACGCTGCTGTTGTGACACAACATGTTTTGCATAGTGTCGACAGGTATCCTTGACCTGCTCGATCACCAGATCTACCTGCAATCGAGCACATATAGGAAATCATCGGACGACAACTCCAGCGTCATCCCTCAACCAGCGTTTACCTTTCCCCAGGGGGGGGGCCCAAATGGCCTGAGCAGATCGGTGAATATTTCGTCGTTCTGCGCATGACGTCAGCATAGGAGCACGTTGTGTCGAGGCGCCAAAAGAGCTGTTTTACCGATGTTGTTGTTTTGCTTTAGTTTGTGGTGTTGTTGCGGTGATTTGTAAAAGTGTTGCGTTAAAATGCCTGGGTGTGCTGTAACAGGGTGTCTGTCGTACAGCCGAAAGACAAAAGGCACGGATATAATTTATCATTCGTTCCCAAAAGACGTTAAAGTGCAGAAGGCCTGGATTATGGAGGGCCACCGAAAAGATCGCTTCAATGTTGCGACGTCAACTGTTTGTTCATTGCATTTCACATCCGATGATTATCTACGTGACTTGCGAGCAGAACTTCTCAATCTACCGCCGAAGAAAACACTTAAACCAGACGCAGTGCCGAGTGTGAATATACCAGGAAGTGTTCCCAGTGTTAGTGGAAATTCAGGCCCTGATGACACAGTTTCTCCGAATAGGGCAGACCGGTTGCAGGCAAGAAAGACAATGAAAAATGCAATTGAGCACCTGGTTAGTGTGTCTCCGAAAAAAAGAAAAATAGACCAGTCAACAGCGACAGATGACTGTCACACTGATAGTAAACAGATCGTATAGAAGAATTAGAATACAGGAACCGCAGACTGACAGCTATGTGTGCAAATCTCATGTGTAGTGAGAAGCGTTTGAAACTCAAAGTGAAAGCTTGTGGTGAGAAAATAAAATATCAACAAAAGTGTCAAAAGAGCAAGTGCAGGAGAAAGTGACTCAAATATTAGGCAAATTGTTTTCAAAAACACAGATGAACTGCTTGTTGAGTGGAAAGAAACGAGCAAAATGGCAAAGGGAAGATATTTGTAAAGCGGTTACACTTCGTGCTGTGTCTAGGAAGTGTTGTCGGCCGGAGTGGCCGTGCGGTTCTAGGCGCTACAGTCTGCAAACCAGTGACCCCTCCGGTCGCAGGTTCGAATCCTGCCTCGGGCATGGATGTGTGTGATGTCCTTAGGTTAGTTAGGTTTAATTAGTTCTAAGTTCTAGGCGACTGATGACCTCAGAAGTTAAGTCGCTTAGTGCTCAGAGCCATTTGAACCATTTAGGAAGTGTTATTTGTTTTTAAGAAATCAGGACGGTTTCCCACTTCCAGGACTGTCAACACTTAAGAGATGGACGTCACGCTCTTTCAGATGCTTTCCTGGTGTGCTGACAGACGTTTTGCAACTAATGAAAGCCCACTCATCTGTATTGACAAAAACTGAACGTGTGTGTGTGCTATCATTCGACGAAATGAATGTAGACAGCAATATTATTTATGATCCTGTTGAAGATCGTGTTGTAGGGCCACACAGTAACGTGCTATTTGTTATGGTACGTGGTTTGTTTTCTGGATGGAAGCAACCCATTTACTATGATTTTGACACACAAATAACAGCTGATCGGTTAAACAGTATTACCTGCTCTGTATAAGATGTTGGTTACGATATTGTTGCGGTAGTGTGCGACCTTGGAACAAAAAATCGATCTGTCTGGAAAGATTTTAATGTGACAGAAACAAATTCCTGTTTTTCCAATCCGCAGTATGAAAATAAACGAATCTGGGTGTTTTCAGATGTTCCGCATTTGTTTAAATTAATGAGGAACCACTTTCTGGATGACGGACTAAAGCTTCCAAGTGGGAAAATTGTTAATAAATTTATTGCAGAAAGACTGCTCGCATTAGACAGGAGTGAAATGAAGTTGTGTCCTAAACTGTCACAGCTTCATCTCAGTGTCAAGGGGAGAGAGCGTCAAAGGGTTTATTTGGCAATGCAACTTTATTCGAGTACCACAGCTAAAGCCATAAAGTACCTAATGCCCGAAGAAGAGGAAGCAGCAAATTTTTTTCAGTTAGCAAACGACGCATTTGACATTTTGAATGCTCGGAGATACAATAAGAATGTGTGATCATGTGGTTATGGGATACATAAGGATGTTCAAGAAAGAATATTGAGAGAACTGTATACGTGTACCGAAAAAATGCGCGTAGGCAATGCAAATCACTTGCTCGCATTCTAGAAAGGCATTATGCATTATGACAACTGTTCGGTCATTATTTGGACTGTTTTCAGATCTTCAGCCACTACAAATAACATATATTTTAACTGCAAGATTGAACCAGGATGCACTGGAAATTTTTTTCTCACGGATTAGAGGAATTGGTCATTTCCATTTGAACCCTTCACCAACGGAAGTAAAATATCGATTACGGCTGTTACTGCTGGGACACAATGCTCATCACATTCCTCTGTCAAGTGACACATCAGAGAGGCAGACGAATGTGACGGATTTTTGACGTCACATCTGTTCACAGGAATTTTGCCTGACATGAGCGAAGCACTGCAAATGATAGATGGTGAAAAAGAGCTACGAGATATTATCTTTCCTGTTCAACCTGCACCAGAAGAATCTGCTGTCAAAGAGGGATGTGACTGGTCTGCAGAAGGATTCCGTTACCTGGCTGGCTACATTGCATATCGTGCAAAGAACTGCGACAAGACACTGGGAACGCCGTCTGCTGATATTTTAAGTCCTCCAACAAATGTAAATTATGGTTGGATTGAATTTCTATCTCGCGGTGGGCTTACAGTGCCTACAGATGAGTGGCTACATGAGGTGTCCCAGTTTGAACTAACTTTTAATGAATTTAATGGATTGGATAGTATTTCCAAGGAAAAAAAATATAGTGAAAACAATATGCACTGCTGTCCAAACTAAATATCCGGAATTTTCGTCACACGTTATAAAACTGTACGTCAGAACACGACTTTTCATTCGTATGCGGTTCCTCAATACGAAGCATAAAATGCAGAAAGCAGCAGCAGCACAGAAGCCGAAATCAATACAGTGGCACTCTTCTTCTACTGCAAACATCTAAACAGGTAAATCAACTGTTTTAAATAATTTCCTGAGAACTTATTGGTGTTACAAGTAGTTGCTTGTCCTTAGTAAGAGTCGCTTGCTGCGCTAGCCGCTGCCTCGCTTTGCTCCTACAGTGACGTCACTGCGCCAGCCAATCACAGCCGATTTAGCTTCGGGCCCAACCTCCCTTTTAAATAACCTTGACCTTTCCCGTATTGACGGACCAAGCGTAAAAGCCATGGAACTACATCCCACAGCCTACCGCTGTGGCCGAGCTGTTGTAGGTGCTTCAGTCTGGAGCCGCGCGACCGTTACGGTCGCAGGTTCGAATCCTGTCTCGGGCATGGATGTGTGAAATGTCCATAGGTTAGTTAGGTTTAAGTAGTTCTAAGTTCTAGGGGACTGATGACCTTAGATGTTAAGTCCCATAGTGCTCAGAGCCATTTCAAACTTTTTTTTTTTTTTTTTTTTTTTTTTTTTTTTTTTGCATCCCACGAACTGACATCTGGCACCTATTCAACGCAATCCTAGCACATTTTCAAGCTTGCATTCAACAATCTGGCGGCGGCACCAGTTTTTAATTTCCCAGCATTTCGTATTTGCAATTCCGTATCTCGCGCTTGTATTAACATGTGATCTTTCGTGTTGTTAACCGCTTAAATATGTTACCCAGACAAATGCATTCCCGAAATTTCATACGTCTAGATTAATTGTTTTTCCGTCAGTGCACGATTCTTCCGTCTACCACGAAGTCTCACATTATATCAGGTGTACCTTTGTTTGACACTGTAGCGCTTTTCCCTTTTTTTCTGTATGTGTTGTTGTGGCGTTGCCAACTTAAACGTTGATTTGGTTTTTACTTGGCCCAGAAATATGATTTCACCTGTGGTTGTGTCGTATGTGTAAGAGTTGCTTCTTGCAGAAAAGAAAACTGCAACCACTCCTGCTAACAATGCTGGCTCTCCAATTTCATCACATTTGTTATTGTTTACATTATTACACCATACGTTATTACATTTTATACTACTTGATCCAAGAGTAGCGTCATTTACTAATAATAATTAACGTACTGGATCCCAGGTTCGAACACAGTCACTGCCTAAATATTGAATAACAATCTTCAACAATGACGGCAGAATACCCCGGTAGAAGGAGTCAACCCCTTTAGGCCTCGTCAAACATCACGAAGGGGCAGACAGAGTATCAGGGCAACATCTTGCCTCTGGGGTGGAAAACTGCCCCTAAGGGTCAGAAGAGTCAGCAGTCAACAACGGAATGATGTGCAGAGGGCAATAGAAACTAGTGTATGAAAGACAAAAAATGTGTATCCAAAGGACATGTGGATAGCAGTTGAGAAAGTGTATTTGGCAAAAGAAGCCGGATTAGTTTCCCATTCCAATCTCCTGAAGAGGATTGCCCAGGACTAGGTAACAACGATGAAAAGTCCTATCAACAAACGAAAGACTAGCATTAAAAGAGTCTCACCGTTGAATGTTGTAAGTTTGCATGTAGTAGGGGTGCTAGGAAACCATAAGAGATAAATGCAAAGAATCAGTCTAAGTGTAGTGAGGGCCAGTGTACTGAAGTGAAAAGAACATTTGGAGTCCTGAGCAGTTCACATGGTTCAAATGGCTCTAAGCAATGTGGGACTTAAAATCTGAGTTCATTATTCCCCTAGACTTAAAACTACTCAAGCCTAACTAACCTAAGGACACCACACACATCCATGCCCGAGACAGGATTCGAACCTCCTCCAACGGTAGCAGCAGCACGGTTCCCAACTGAAGCGCCTAGAACCGCTCGGCCACAGCGGCCGGCCACTGATCAGCCGAATATAGGATATCAAGAGTAGTAGAAAATGGTATACCGCGAGTACGATTCGTTGTGAATAATAAAGTAGGGTCGAGAGTGAGCTATTGCGAACAGTTCGATGATAGAGTTGATCTCATCAGAATCGACAGAAACCTAACACCAACAACAATACTTCCGGTGTACGTGCCGCCGTCACAATTCGGAGATGAAGTACAGAGATAGTATATGAGAATGTTGAATGCGTAACTCAGAGTGCAAAAGGAGATGATAATTTAATAATCATGGGGATTGGAACGTGGTAGTAGTGGGAGAAACAGAAGAAAGACTTAAGAGATAATATTGTCTTAGTAGCAGGAATGACAGAACATAAAGTAAAACTGACTTCCGCAATAAATTTCATCTGGTAGTAGAGAATACACTGTTCAGAAATCCCAAGAGGAGGAGGAATACTTCGGAAATGCCGGGAGATATGAGAAGATAGCAGCTGGACTACATAATGTTCAGAGAGACATTTCGAAATCAGATACAGGATTGTAAGGTGTATCCAGGAGCAGATACGCTCCGACTACAATTATGTAATGAAGAAGAGTAGGCTGAAACTTAAAGAGATTGGTCACAAAGAATTATTGGGTGTGGAAGTGAGAGGCTAAAGTATTAAGGAATGAAGAGATGTGTTTGATGTTTTGTAAGGCTGCAGACACTGCGATATTGAATACCACAGTAGATACTTCACTTGATTAGCTGTGGACATCACTAACGAGGGTAGTTACAGATGTTGGACAAACAGAGTTAGCAAGAAGGAAACAGCAAAAGAAACCTCGGGCAACGGGACAAATGTTGCAACTGATCGACGAAAGAAGGAAGTAGAAAATTCGTCAATATAGTCACATGCATCAGGAACGAAATGAAAAGGAAATGCAGGGAATCCAAGACGAAATGGCTGCAGGTAAAGTCTGAAGGAATCCTAAAGGAATTTTGATGGTGGTAGGACAGCAACCAGCCAGAAATTTACTTTCAGTTCCTTTATTCAAAGGGCACCGTTACCGGTTTCGAATCGTTGTGATTCATCCTCAGACGGTTTCCACGCTTGTATGTGACTTACGTGAAATGTCGGTTTGGAGTGTTTGTTTCCATAACATTCGTCCATCGGATGTAAATGCATTCCCACTGCATTCTTATTGTTGCACACGCAAATTGTTCTCACTGAATCATAACGATTCAAAACCGGTAACGGTGCCCTTTGAATAAAGGAACTGAAAGTAAATTTGTGGCTGGTTGCTGTCCTAACACCATCAACATTTGTCTTCAAACAACAGCCACGGTCTCCATCATGTCTTCATATGACAAAATTGCCTAAAAGAATTGTCGCAGGAAGGACTGTTTCACTAGATGATAAAGTGAAAATAGTCTAGATAAAAAAGTCAAAACAGTCTTCTGTGAAATTGCAATAAAGGGCGTCAGCATTAAAAGTGCAGTGGGAATTGCACTGTTAAGCACAGACTAGAGAGAGAGGAGATTAGTAAAAAGAGTACGTTGAAGGTCTGTACAACAGGAAAGTGTTAACTGATGACGTGATAGAGGATGAAATGGGAGTTGATATAGAGAATACAAGGAATTTAGTATTAGAGTTTAATAGAGCTTTGGAAGACATACGATAAAGTAGGGCAGAAGAGATAGATAACATTCCATTTAAATTTATCGAATGGTGCAACCAAACGATTATTCAACTGCGCGATCTGTGAGACTTACCCTCAGTCTTTTGAAAAAATATCATGCACACAATCCCGAAGATAACAAGGGCAAAAAAGTGCGAGAACCATCCTACGACCAACTTAACGGCTCATGATCCAAGTTGCTTACATGAATAACACACAAAATAACGGAAATAAAATTGAGGATATGTTAATAACCGTTAATTTTGGTTTCGGAACGACAGACTGACAATGGAAGAAAGATTTAAGAATAATCTAGACACGTTCATTGGATTTATCGACCTGGAAAAAGTCGTTCGATTTATACATGGTGGAAGATGTTCGAAGTATTGAGAAGAATAGGAGTAAGCTGAGGGAAAGACGATACTATACAATACGCAGAAGAACCAAGAACGAAGTGTATAAGGCAATTATGTATTCTGCGCCCCTACTGTTCAAACCATGCATCGTAGATACTATGATAGAAATAAAAGAAAGTGCATTAATGCGATTAAAATTCAGGGTCAAAGGATATCAATCATAAGATTACAAAATTGTTAAGGCTTTCGTGGCCACTTGTTGACAAACTGCCTATTGGCTTCTGTCTCGGGTTCTTCGGCCGACGTTCATCTAATGATTTTTCTGACGTTTCGCCAGCACGAGTGGCTGGCATTGTCAAAGCTTCACCCTCCATTGCCGGTGGTAAACTGGAGGCGAGCTCGCGGCCGCAGACTATATGTACCTGGCGCGCCAACGTCCGAGGGCTTCTCCGCGGTCATTTCCGGTGCGGTTCTCCTCTTGCTACCTGCGACGGTCGTTCGCTGCAGTACGGGAAGCCAGGATCCGTTTACCTTAAGGCTTTCCTCTTTCTTGTTGAAACTGTTCGCGTGTTTTTGGATTTCTACAGCTTCTCTGAACAAGCGCGTGTGATAGTGCTTCTCTACAGCCAGAACTTCCGTGTCGGCGAATTTTATTACGTGGTCGGTCTCATCCAGTGCGTGTTCTGCCACGGCCGATTTCTCCACCTGCCCCAACCTGCAATGTCGCTTATGCTCTTTGATCCTGGTGTTAATGGATCGTCCAGTCATTCCGACATAAACTTTTCCGCATGTGCAAGGTATACGGTATATTCCCGACATTGCCAGTGGGTCTCTTTTCTCCTTCGCCGATCTAAGACACTCTTTGATCTTCCTTGTCGGTTTGAAAATCGTCTTTACGCCGTGTTTGCGCAATATACGGCCGATTCTGTCCGTCACTCTGGGAATGTATGGCAGAAAGGCCGTACCCGACATTTCTTTTTCTGGTTCCTTACTTCGCCGAGTGTTTGGCTCTGTTACACTTCTAATGTAATTTGTGGAGTACCCATTGCTCCTCAGAACAGTTTCCAGGTGTTGCATTTCTCGTTTGAGGTGTTGAGGCTCACATATTCGTCCTGTTCTCGTTACGAGCGTACTAATCATGCCTCTTTTCTGGCTCGGGTGGTGGTTTGACAGTTTGTGGAGGTATCGGTCCGTGTGTGTCGGTTTTCGATACACGCTGTGTCCCAGGTTTTCGCCGTCCCTTGTGACCAGCACATCTAGAAATGGCAGTTTCCTGTCCTTTTCTACCTCCATGGTAAATGTTATGTTGGCATGGAGGCTGTTCAAGTGTCTCAGGAATTCACCGAGCTGTTCTTCACCATGGCTCCACACCACGAAAGTATCATCGACGTACCTGTACCACACCTAGGTTTGCAGGTCGCCGAGTCCAGTGCCTGTGCTTCGAATTGTTCCATGAAGAAGTTGGCCACCACTGGACTGAGGGGACTACCCATGGCGACGCCTTCCAGCTGTTCGTAGAAATCGCCATTCCACGTGAAATAGCTCGTGGTGAGACATGCATGGAAGAGCTTTTTGATGTCTTGCGGGAACATGGAACCGATGTGCTCCAGAGCGTCATAAGATTGTCTGATGACAACGCTATCCTCAGTAAACGTGCAAAAGAATTAAACGACGTGTTGACGAACTGGAAGTCTGATGAGTACGTAATACGGACTCAGGGTAAACCGAAAAAGACGAAAGTAATTAAAGGATTAATAGAAATGCAATTAGAGATACACTTAACACTAAAATTGGAGACCACGAAGCAGAAGAAATTACGGAAATCTGCTACCTTGGAATCAGAATAACCCATGACGGCTGAAGCAAGGACAACATACAAGCAGATTAGCACAGACAAAGAAGGCGGTTCTAGCCCAGAGAAGTTTGCTGGTATCGCACATCGGCATTAATACGAGGAATAAATTTCTAGGAATGTACCTTTGGAGCACGGATTTGTATGGTACTGAATTATGGACTGCTGGATGAACCGTAAAGGAAGAGAATCAAAGCGTCTGAGCTGTGGTGCTGTAGAATGGTATTGAAAATTAGGAAGACTGTTGAGATAAGAAATGAGGAGATTTTCGGAAGACTAGGCGAAGAAAGGAACATATGGAGAACATTGACAAGAAAAATGGACAGGATGATAGGACATGTGTTAAGACATCAGGGAATAACGTACATAGCACATGAGTGAATTGGAAAGGGGTAAAGTAGTAGGGAAAGACAGATATTGGAATACATCCAATAAATATTCTACGACGAAGTGTGCAAGTGCTACTCTGAGATTAAGAGGTTGACCCATGAGAGGAACTCGAGGATGGCCACATCGAACCAGTCAGAAATCTCACGACTCAAAACATAGTTGGTTTTCGACGGCTTTTTATCCTTGTGGAGAAATTTTCTTGGAATGCTGATCCCCTACAGCAAAAAACTGATGAGGGAAATGGCCTATTCAAGCATAACTGTACCTAATAAGAAACGAAAATAATGCAAGAAAATCTCTTACGTAGAAATAGATTAGTTTTAGATTACTTCGTCGAAATTCCTGCGTCAAGTGTTAACCTGTCGGTAGCTTGTGTTCACGAAACAGAAAAAAATATCTGAAACATTTTTTTGATCTGCAAGTCATCACTTTGAGGTCGGCTGTTCACTGGATACTGTAGTTAACATGTAAGTGAAGTGCTCGAAGGACGGTTAAGTGGCGATTAGGAGACAGGGTACTGGGCGTATACGCCTCGTCACAGGATGTCGAGGTCGGAGGCTTGCTCGTTCCGTAAAGCGCGCTAGTCAGCGATCCAAGCCAGACCTGAAAACATGGTAAAACGCTGTACTACAAGTATTTCAGAGCAAACCCTTCAGCATATATTATTGAAAAAGGCGCTCCACTGCAGCCAGTACCTACGTGTTTTCATATTGACTGAGCGATATCTTCAACAACAATCAAATTACGGATCAGATCATCGACACTGGACCTTGGATCAATGTAAACGCGTGGCTTGATAGGATGAAACACATTTATTGTTTCATTGTGTCCATAGTCGGTCCGGTTGTGCCTTCATCCATGCTGACTGTCGCATTTACTTGGGCTTCCACGAGACCTACGGTAATAATCAAAGGCATCACAATAGCTGTAGATTAAATGAATATTATTGCGGACCACGTATATCCATTCATGACTGATATCTTCCCCAACGGCGATGGCATGCTCCTGTTGGATACCTGTCTGTGTGACAATGTCAGAAGCGTTGTACAGTAGTTTGAGGAGCATGATGTTGGTCTTGGCCACTAAATTCGCCTGATATGTACCAATTGGCAGACATATGCGACGCTAACTGGCATCAGCTCCGCGCACACAAATTACACAAATTATCGGTTCGTAAGTTACGGGAATTCCATGAGTTGTTTGAAACCATCTAGTGGATAAACCTCACCAAAGTTACGAACATACCAAGAACCTTTTGGAGCCATGCCACGTGATGTGGACTCCATGCAAAGAATAATCGCTGTTATATTGAATTCTTGAAGTACTAAATATGGACACGTTATTAAGCAGGCTGGGATGATCCTCTTCATTTGGTCACTTTGTTGATAATTATTCCTTTCTTTGTCATTGATGTACTGCTTCTTGGTTAGTATTATCTGAAAATCAAGTAGTACAATTGGCTGACATGCCACTGTTAGTTTATTAAATCCTTTGTCGGGAGGTATTATTGAATCTCAATAACAGAACCATGCAAAGGAATTCGAATAGAACTTCAACTTTCGTGAAAGCTTTAATCTTGCGCAACATTCCCTTCTGGTGAATTACTGCTCAGTATTCTTCCGAGACGCGACGTATAATTAAGGATACTACCCGCTAATCACAAAACTCGTTGTTCAGATCACAAATACTTAACCGCGTGTCGTCACAGCACACAGAGTTCTCGTATAGATCGAGATGCAACAACGCTGACCACACACGGTGGTCATTATGTACTGGTTCATCAGTGTATACTGATAGCGACTAACTAAAAATCGCTAATTGTGAGTACTGTATTTAAACAAAGCACTAAACAAAGCACTAAATCGATCTAGGATAAGGAAATTAGTGTTAAATTAAGGCTTGAAAACTGTAAGGAGTCTTCAAATTTTACCTGAATGTCGCTAAAAGATTTCCGAGCTTTACGTCCGATAGTGGAAGATTGATCATGATCATGAAGTATTTGATTGAGTAGACAGAGAAACAAAGCTACAATGGTTAGAGAATTTGGTGTAGAAGTAAAATTAGCAAACATAATAATTCGTAAAACCGTAACAAATAATACACACATCAAAAACAGTTTTACATCGTCCCGGTTCCCAGAACTCCTGAAGATAGACGTTGATTGTTCATATTGTATCACAGACCCAGTCCCATTCACTAAAGCTGCCCAAAGGTGCATGAGCAGCGCCTACGACACGGAGGGGTCCGACAGCCGAACAGTTACAGTCATTCCACCACGAAGGGGGGTACACGGCTCATGTTGTCTGTACTTCAACCATGCCTAGACGGTTAATACCGCGGTTCGATCGAGTCCGCATTGTTACTTTCTGCCAAGAAGGGCTCTGAAAAAGGGGAGTGTTCAGGCGTCTCGGAGTGAACCAAAGCGATGTTGTTCGGACATGGAGGAGATACAGAGAGACAGGAACCGTCGATGATACGCCTCGCTCAGGCCGCCCAAGGGCCAATACTGCAGTAGATGACTGCTACCTACGGATTATGTCTCGGAGGAACGCTGACAGCAACGCCACCATGTTGAATAATGCTTTTCGTGCAGCCAAAGGACGTCGTGTTACGACTCAAACTGTGCGCAATAGACTGCAATATGCGCAACTTCACTCCCGACGTCCGTGGTGAAATCCATCTTTGCAACCACGACACCATGCATCGCGGTTCACATGGGTCCAACAACGTGCCGAATGGACCGCTCAGGACTGGCATCACGTTCTCTTCACTGATGAGTGTCGCATAGGCCTTCAACCAGACAATCGTCGGAGATGTGTTTGGAGGCAACCCGGTCAGGCTGAACGCCTTAGACACACTGTCCTACAAGTACAGTAAGGTGGATGTTCCTTGCTGTCTTGGGGTGTCATTAATGTGGGGCCGACGTTCTCCGCTGGTGGTCATGGAAGGCGCAGTAACGGCTGTACGATATGTGAATTCCATCCTCCGACCGATAGTGCAATCATATCGGTAGCATACTTGCGAGGCATTCGTCTTCGTGGACGACAATTCCCGCCTTCATCTTGCACATATTGTGAATGACTTCCTTCAGGATACTGACATCGCTCGACTAGAGTGGCTGGCATGTCTCTGGACATGAACCCTATCGAACATGCCTGGGACAAACTGAAAAGGGCTGTTTATGGACGACGTGACCCACCAACTACTCTGAGGGATCTACGCCGAATCGCCGTTGAGGAGTGGTACAATATGCACCAACAGCATCGTGATGAACTTTTGGATGGAAATGGAAATGAGCGTTTGGCGTCATTGACCGGGAGGCCCCTTACGGGGCAGGTCCGGCCTCCTTGGTTCAGGTCTTATTGCATTCGATGCCACATCGGGCGACGTGCGCGCCGGATGGAGATGAAATGATGATGAAGACAACACCCAGTCCCTGAGTAGAGAAAATCCCCGAATTTGCCGAGAATCGAACCCGGGCACGTAGGACGGAAATCCATCTCGTTGACCACTCAGCTATCGGGGCGGACAACTTGTGGATAGTATGCCACGACGAATACAGGCATGCATCAATGCTAGAGGACGTGTTACTGGGAATTAGAGGTACCGGTGTGTACAGCAATCTGGACCACCACCTCTGAAGCTCTCGCTGTATGGTGGTAAAATAGGCATTGTTTAGTTTACATGAGCAGTAAGAAGGGTGGAAATGATGTTTATGTTGATCTCTACTCCAATTTTCTGTACAGGTTCCGGAACTCTCAGGCCCGAGGTGATGCAAACCTTTTTATGATTCGTGTATAACTAAAATTATCAGAGAAGTATCTCAGCCACTTCATATAAAGGATGGTGTAAGACAAGCGAACAGAAATTTATCACCTTCACTGTCTGCCTGCGTTCTGCAAAAAATGGTAAGGAACTTGAATATACAAAATTGAACCAATAATACCAGAAATGAATACTAACGGAACTAAGGTATTATGACTGACTTTCGCAGATGATTTTCCATTACTTTCAGAAAATGTGGCAGGCGCAGTTATTCAAATAAATCTTCTGGAAGAAATAGCAAATACAACTGGTCTCAAAATATCAAATGAAAAAATACGTATGACATATATAAAATGCACTAAAATTCGTAGAAACACAAAAACGTAGAATAGAGAGGGTAAGTAAATTTTCGTATATTTTGAAAACCATGCAAACGAATGGATTAGACAAATTTACTGTAGATGTGAGAGTTAACAAAATGGAGAGAGTATGGTTTGACAAAAATTACGAACAAAGGAAATGCATATCTAGAAAATCAAAGCTAAATGGTCACATCACAGTGATACGAGCAGATTGTTCATTGTTGTTTTTGTGGTCTTCAGTCCAAAGACTGGTTTGATGCAGCTTTCCATCCTATCCTATCGTGTGCAAACTTCATCTCCAAGTAACTACTGCAGCCTACAGCCCTCTGAATCTGCTTAGTGTATTCATCTCTTGGTCTCCCTCTACGACTTCTTACCCTCCACACTGCCCTCCAATAATAAATTGGTGATCCCTTGATGCCTCAGAACGTGTCCTACCAATCGTTCCCTTATTCTAATCAAGTTGTGCCACAAATTCCTTTTCTCACCAATTCTGTTCAGCACCCCCGAATTAGTTACGTGATACATCCATCTAATTTTTCAGCATTCTTCTGTAACACCACATTTCGAAAGCTTCTATTCTCTCCATGTGTAAACTAATTATTGCCCAGGTTTCACTTCCACACATGGCTCCCTCCATACAAACTTTCAGGAAAGATTTCCCTCGATGTTAACAAATTTCTCTTCTTCAGGACCGCTTTCGTTGCCATTGCCAGTCAACATTTTATATCCTCTCTAGTTCGACCATCGTCAGTTATTTTGCTTCCCTAATAGCAAATGTCACCTACCACTTTAAGTGTCTCATTTCCTAATCTAATTCCCTTAGTATCACCTGCTTTAATTCGACTATATTCTATTACCCTCGATTTATGTTGTTGTTGATGTTCATCTTATACCCTCCTTTCAAGACACTATCCATTCCGTTGAACTGCTCTTCCCCGTCCTTTGCTGTCTGTGACAGAATTACAATGTCATGGGCCAACCTTCAAAGTTTTTATTTCTACTCCAATTTTTTTCTCTTGTTTCCTTTACTGCATACTCAATATACAGATTGAATAACGTAGGGAATAGGCTACAACCCTATCTCACTCCCCTCCCAATGACTGCTTCCATTTCATGCCTCTCGACATTTATAACTGCCATCTGGTTTCTGTACAAATTGTAAATAGCATTTCGTTCCCTGTATTTGACCCTGCTACCTTCAGAACTTGAAAGAGAGTATTCCAGTGAACATTGTCAAAAGCTTTCTCTAAGTTTACAAATTCTGGAAACGTAGATTTGCCTTTACTTAATCTACCTTCTAAGATAAGCCGTAGGGTCAGTATTGCCTTACGTCCTATGGAATCCAAATTGCTCTTCCTCAAGGTTGGCTTCTACCAGTTATCCATTCGTCTGTAAAGAATTCGTGTTAGCATTTTGAGATTGTTGATATCGATGCGAAAGCTTAACAATGAATGTGGAAGCTTGACGATGGACTATAAGCTGGACAGAATAGACGCACTTGAAACACGGATTACTAGAGAAATAATGGACGCAATACAAACTGCAGATGACTGGAAAACATTAAGTAGCGAGGAGATCTACAAAAATGCAAAGAAAATATTTGAAGTAATGGCTAAAAAAATGAAAAAAAAGGCTACCAAATTAGATAATCCTGTATTTCTGTAAGAAGAAATCGACAGTAGCATGGAGTACCAAAATAAGGGAAGAACTTGAAAGAAGCAACATCAAGTAATGGGAAATAATAGACAAAATACTTAATTTAAATTGTTTGAGAGTAGAGGATATTGTAGATCGAGAACAACACGTACAGAAGAAAGGGGACGACAATATGCCGAGAAAATCACGGAGTACTGGAGAAACAGTAAGCAACAACAAGGAAAGAAGAGGAATCGCATTTATTACATGATCCTAGCAGTTGGTCAATTTGAATATGGAGTGGAAGTGAAGTCGCATGCTTCTTGACAGAGCGTAGGGGAACAATCCGGGAGACTCGCACCGCCGTACTTGGCAAGGTCCTGAAGGAGATGGTTTGCCTTTGACTTCCCCCGACCGTAATGGGGAGGAATGATGATGATGAAGACGACACAACATCCGGTCATATCGCCGCAGGTGAAAATCCCTGACCCTGCCGAGAATCGAACTCGGTGTCCCGTGCTGGAGAAGAGAGAAAGTTACCACGCGACACCACGAGCTGTGGACAACATGAAAATAAAAAAAAATTAAACAAAAGTCAATCAAGAGAAGTGGAATATTATAAAATTAAGGCACGCTGTGTTGATGGAATTACGTTAGGAAATGAGACACTGAAAGTAATAGAAGTGTACTGATATTTGGTAAGCAAAATGACTGATAACGGCTGAAGTAATGAGAACACAAAACGCAGAGTGACAACAGTAAGGAAAGTACTTCTGAAAAGAAGATATTTGCTAACACATAACATAGCTTCTAATTTAAGGAAGTCATTTCAAATGGTTCAAATGGCTCTGAGCACTATGGGACTTAACATCTGAGGTCATCAGTCCCCTAGAACTTAGAACTACTTAAACCTAACTAACCTAAGGACATCCCACACATCCATGCCCGAGGCAGGATTCGAACCTGTGACCGTAGCGGTCGCGCGGTTCCAGACTGAAGCGCCTAGAACCGCTCGGCGACTCCAGCCGGCGAAGTCATTTCAGAAGGTAACTTTACGCAGAGCAACTTTGTACACATGTGGAACGTGGAGAACAAACAGTTCAGACAATAAGAGAATAGCAGCTTTTGAAATGTAAAGCTACAGAGCAACGTTGAAGATTAGATGGATAGATCGAATACCTAATGAGAAGGTACTGAATCGAACCGAGGATAAAGACATTTTAGCACAACCTGCCTGCAAGAAGGGCTCGGTTGAAGAAATACATCTTGATTCAGTAAGGAGTCGCCGATTAGGCAATGGCGAGAAGTGTGGTGGGTACAGGCTGCAGAGGGTGACCAAGGAGCGATCATAGAAGGCAGGCTAAAACGGATGTGAGTTCCGGTAGTTAATGAGAGATGAAGAGGATTACACTCGACAGACCAGCGCCGAGAGCCGCATCAACTCTGTCTTCCAACTAAAGACCCAACAACACTTTCAACAGGAAGTGATATTCAACCGCGTAATTATTCATTTTCGCTCACACAGAAATGATATTCGTAAGCTATTTTTTTAAATATCTGTCACTGAATCCTAGATTTGTCTGTGCCATTTTTATCCGACTTTTGTACTCAGAATCTGTCACGCCTCAAATAGTCCACATCATACACTGATGAGCCGAATGCCGACCAGTGTGGTCGAGCAGCTCTAGGCGCTTTCGTCTAGAACCGCGCTTCGGCTGGAAACGAGAAGCTAGACGCCTGTTGGCGTACTACTCTCGTGAGCACTTATCAACAGTTGTTGAAGGACGGTGCAATAACGAGTAGGACGTATAGTATTGGACGACCACGTCTCAACATAAAACATAGATATAAGAGGATCCCCCACGGTGTAATCCCGAATAGGCGGCGATATGTGGCAGGTCTGACGACAGAGCACAATGCTGGTGTTTCGGAGCACACCGTTCAAAGATCATTATTGGACAAGATGCTCCACATTACACGACCTCTGCGTGTCCCGTATTCACCCAACGATATCGTCGGTTATGATTTCAGTGGGCACAGCATTTCTGAGTTTTCACCATAGACCCACAGAAACGTATTTCCTATCGAATGAATCGCATTTCTTGTTACATCACGTCGATGCTTGGGTCTTTGCGATGCACTCACTGCGCCACAGATGCACGCCGGTGTGGGAAGAATTATGCCATGGCGTGAATTGAGTTGGGCTTCCAAGGGATCAGTGTTAGTAATCGAAGGCATCGTAACAGCACAAGGTCAGAATCATGCTGCGGTGGTTTGAGGGGAGAATATAGTGAACTCACATTGGGGTCTTGGCCAGCAAATGTGCCTGATCCGTACCCATTGGAATATACACTACTGGCCACTTAACTTGCTACACCACGAAGATGACGTGCTACAGAGGCGAAATTTAACAGACAAGAAGAAGATGCTGTGATATGCAAATGATTAACTTTTCAGAGCATTCACACAAGGTTGGCGCCGGTGGCGACACCTACAACGTGCTGACATGAGGAAAGTTTCCAACCGATTTCTCATACACCAACAGCAGTTGACCGGCGTTGCCTGGTGAAACGTTGTTGTAATGCCTCGAGTAAGGAAGATAAATGCGTACCTTCACGTTTCCGACTTTGATAAAGGTAGGCTTGTAGCCTATCGTGATTGCGGTTTATCGTATCGCGACATTGCTGCTCGCGTTGGTCGAGATCCAATAACTGTTAGCAGAATATGGAATCGGTGGGTTCAGGAGGGTAATACGGAACGCCGTGCTGTATCCCAACGACTCGTGTCACTAGCAGTCGAGATGACAGGCATCTTATCATCATGGCTGTAACGGATCGTGCAGTCACGTCTCGATCCCTGAGTCAACAGATGGGGACGTTTCCAAGACAACAACCATCTGGACGAACAGTTCGACTACGTTAGCAGCAGCATGGACTATCAGCTCGGAGACCATCGCTGCGGTTACCCTTGACGCTGCATCACAGACAGGAGCGCCTACGATGGTGTACCCACCAACGAACCTGGGTGCACGAATGGCAAAACGTCATTTTTTCGGATGAATCCAGGTTCTGTTTACAGCATCATGATGGTCGCATCCGTGTTAGGCGACATCGCGGAGAACGCACATTGGAAGCTTGTATTCGTCAACGCCATACGGGTGCGGAGTGATGGTATGGGGTGCCATTGGTTACACGTCTGGGTCGCCTCTTGTTCGCACTGACGGCACTTCGAACAGTGGACGTTACATTTCAGATGTGTTACAACCCGTGGCTCTACCCTTCATTCGATCCCTGCGAAACCCTACATTTCAGCATGATAATGCACGACCGCACGTTGCAGCTCCTGTAAGGGCCTTTCTGGATACAGAAAATGTTTGACTGCTACCCTGGTATCGTGTTGAACTGCATGTTCAGCTGTACCTGTACACGTCATCCAAGCTCTGTTTGACTCAATGCCCAGGCGTATCAAGGCCGTTATTACGGCCAGAGGTGGTTGTTCTGGTTACTGAATTCTCAGGATCTAGGCACCCAAATTGCGTGAAAATGTAATCACATGTCTGTTCTAGTATAATATATTTGTCCAATGAATACCCGTTTATCATCCACATTTCTTCTAGGTGTAGCAATTTTAATGACCAGTAGTGTATATCGGTCGTCAGCTGCGGGCCCATAAGCCACCATTCAGGAATTGCTTGACCTGTGTGTATGTCTCTGGTGCCACACACTTCTGGAATCCCGTCAAAGACTTGTAGAATCCATGCCAAGCAGAATTCTGGTGTACTGTGTTTGAAAAGTGAAGCAATTTGAAAAGTGGAACAACGCGCTATGTGGCTATGTGTTTCGGTTCATCGGCGTAATCTTTGACACAGCTTAACGCCGTTTTGTTTGGCCACAGTTTAAGTCAGAAAGAAAGGACTGATACTCACCAAAAGATTTTAATGCACATTGGAAGCTGTAGTAGCATAGGAGAGACTGGAGTCTCGATTCGGGAAACATCCACACTATCGGAATGTCTACAGTTGCACCTCATCCCCGTTTAGAGACTGTAACCACAGTGCAGAGTTATTTGTCTAGGCACATTAATACGAGTCACTGGTTCCCCTAAAGACTGTTTAGAGGAGAGCTGTTTGATACCCGTCAGAGACGACATTCACACAACATATCTACGAGTTGGTACTAAGCTCCACTCTTAAAATTCGGGGAGCATGACCGACTATTAATTTTTTCTTATTTCTCAAGTGTTTAGATTGATGATTCCTGCCTCTTTCTCTCTCTTGTTCTAATTTTTTAGCCATGTATTTTACATCAGAGTGTATTTCCTCGTCTAGTCTTTGTTTTAGCTTATAATTTTTCAGCTTTACTGCTCCTTAAAGTGTCGATTATTCCCACAAGGCGTTGCATATTGTATCCATGTAACCTATCTCCTCTCCTGGTAGATCTCTTATATGGATAACCGTCCTCATCTTTTCTTTTAAGTACCTGATTTCGTACTTTATCTGTGCTTTTAACTTTTAATATTATCTAATTGTACTGCACGTCAGTTGTTTCCAGTTTCCTTTTCTTCAGACAAGCAATGGTCCACTTTTCACTTCCATGCTCAACTGTGATCCAGACATTCGCCTTATAAATATTGTTCCTAATCAGTTTGTGATAACAGTGATCCTCTTTCATTGACCAAAACATTAATCGCCTCTGTCAAAGTATTAACCTTCGTCACTTCAGCCATCTTTTGTAATGCTGCTTTCAAATCCGGATTTTTTACTTGTTCCACTATTGTGTAGTTCCCAAGCTATATCTGCAAAACCGTTATTTTACATTCTGCTACTATTCATCGCCTTCGCTTTTGCTTTATCTAACCTTAAAACGCTTCTCTTAGACGTATGCTGTCTACTCCTTTCATCAAGTCTTCCTAACAGCCGGCCAGAAGGCATGTGTCGTCTGCATATCTTGACAACTGCAATGCGACCCCCTTACATTTTCAGTCCTCTTTCGAAATATGCCGCCCAGAGGATCGCGCTATGGCGACCGGCTGCCATGTCATCCTATGACATGGCGTCATTCGGATGTGGTATGGAGGGACACAGGTTCAGCAGATCGTTGTCCGCTTCCCAGACATGGGGGCCGCTACATCGCATTCAAGTACCTGCACAGTTGAAGTCACGAGGCTCAGTGCACCCCGTTTCAGTCGTTTCAGCAAGGAAAAATCCCTGGGAGTATCGGGAATAGAAGCTGGGTTTTCCGCATGGCAGTCAGACTCTCTGACCGCGCAGTGATGAAGGACAAAATTTTTCTTCACTTCCTTTATTGTATCTTCTATGTAGAAGTTAAACAGCAGTAGACCAATATAGGCGAAGAAACTGATCACTTCCTTCTTTCGGGCAGACTATGATGATAAAATTAAAATAATTTGGCTGTTTATAGAGGGTAGGTTATTTTTTATTTTATTTTATTTTTTTTTTTTTTTTGCACGACTGCTTCTGATGGAAGAGTAGAGTCGAGGGAGGTGTAACAGCTCTGCAACGAACAAACATGTAAATTTTTCACACATCTTCCTTACACAATATTGCGCAACGGCTGAGGTGGTCGCATATTACGACTAATGCCAAAGTTCACAGCGCTGCAGCCTGTATGAGGCCAGGCGAGGAAAGTTTTCTGTGTGGGTCTACGAGTCACTGAGCGGTAGCAGCAATTCGAAAGTGTCAACTGATTACAAATAATGATTATTCCCTAGGCTAATAACTCGTTAAGACCATGAAAGCCATATGAAACGGGTGCAAACCAAAATTAGTTGGTTGTGAACTATAGGAAGAACACACAATACGTATTTACCCCTTGGTAAATACGGGAAATCCAATGCAGAACTAGCTGAATCGGACGTCTTTAGTTCAGTATAGGTGTGATATTAAAGTAACCAAGCAAAATTGCTACGAGGGGTTTTGGTTGGACGTTTGACGTTCGCTCTGACGACCAGTATTTGACCTACTGCATTTTGCTACCCAAGATTATGTCGAGTGCTTCATTAAAGACAATTTCGTATAATAAACTATGTAACTATTAGGCTTGCGATTTACATGTATATTAAGTGCTGTTACATGAACTGAAGGAGATGGGACTTAGGTGCAAATGAAGAGAATAATAGATGGCAGAAGGATATGCAGGGAAACCATGAGAAGACCTGATGATGTGCCTTCATGCAGAACGTATATCGATAGTAATATATTGTGTTGCTTGAATATTAAGATGCGTGAGAGATCACAGGAGGTGGAACAGTCGTCTACCGAGAGCGCTAATAGTATTTAAAATGGATGCTGCCTAGCAAACGCTTTCACCCTGTAGCTGCGATTAAGGTAACAATCAGAATAAAACAAATATGATACGACCTCTAAAGTGACGACTATCAGTGTAATCATCATTGTAAGCATTAAAAATTCTTTTTCTTTGTCCGTTTTAGTATTTTGTATGACACATTTAGTAGAGGCTTTTGCATGAGCCAGGTCATCAAGCATGGTGACATACTAGGAGCTCCTATTGTTGTTTTCAACGAAATAATGTATACGAAATAGCATGCTGTGAGACTTCGATATTGACGCCGATGTTTTGAGTCTTGCCTAAAAAGGTCATGTATGTTTTTGGTAGGAGAAAAGTGGTTCAGGCAAGTGGGAATATATCTTCTCCAGAGGTGAACAAAGGTTGGACACGGCTAGGGAATGAGCTGAATTGTTAGGTTATTTTCTTTACTCTACAGTTTGTCAAACAGCGTATAGCCTTGCGTAATAAATAATGTATGCCTTTCGAGTATTCCTGTGTCCTCGTGTTTTTAATATGCCTGACATTTAAATATCTGCGATAGTAATTTTAAATAGTTGCTGCTAAATATGAATTTGACAAAACTTACCTGAAGCACCGAGTGATAAAGTTCTTCTCATTGTCACTATAAATCTAAGCTCAGATGGGAAATTTTTTTAACCATAAATGAAGTTTTTGACATGGAAATAATCCTTTAATAAAAAAAGGGGCTGACTTTTGTTTGGAAGTCAGTTCAAGTGACGCACTGGATAGGTAAAAGTCAGATACTTTATGGCTTAAATAAGTGAAACAGCTTTTATACCGGTAAGTAAAAAATTTAACTCTTGTTCAAAATGTTTCTCTCCCATATCGCTGAAGCGAATATAGCAGCTACCAGCAATTAAAAATACAGATGTATTCTACGAAACTGAGATTATTCAGCCGTGGGGGCACAGTTCGTATTTCATTTGTTTATTTGAGAACGCATTGCTTCCGGTGCTGCATGCCAATAAAATACGAGTAATATAAGAACGAGCAATAAAATATAGCTACAGTTATAACGTGTCTGAAAATACTTTGCTTATACCATATTTATACACTCCTGGCAAGGGCAGACATCTGTAATAAATCTGGAAGTGTTGTTTTTTTTAAGAACAAAATATTGCTTCTAAAAAAGTAGAGGTATGTGAGCAGCGTACATTTTTGTAATTGTTTACGTTCCAGTTAGCCTAGTGGTTATTCAGATGATCACCCAAGCCACTGGACTGCCTGACTGCTCCTTTGATGAAATCTCACTGTATTGTTTTGCACCTGAAAGTTAATTATCGTTCGAGTGCCATACAAACAACGTAGCAATATTCGCATTATCCTGCGGCATCGTCCTGTTCGCCGGCAGAAGTACGTAGTGAATGCTGTAAAACACTTACCCTGTGATGACTTGGGATTGTTATGAACTTCGCCATTTTTATTTGTACCCAAATTATTTGTCAAAGGATTCGGCTGAGAAATAAACTATGTGATTAGAAGTATCCGCATACGTGGTTGAAAATGACTTACAAGTTCGTGGCGCCCTCCATCGGTATTGCTGGAATTCAGTATGGTGTTGGCCCACCCTTAGCCTTGATGACAGCTTCCACTCTCGCAGGCATACGTTCAATCAGGTGCTGGAAGGCTTCTTGTGGAATGGCAGCCCATTCTTCAAGCAGTGCTGCACTGACTAGAGGTATCGATGTCGGTCGGCGAGGCCTGGCACGAAGTCGGTGTTCCAAAACATCCCAAAGGTGTTCTGTGGAATACAGATCAGGACTCTGTGCAGGCCATTACATTACAGGGATGTTACGAGTAGGCCTGTGCTGTGATAGTGCCACGAAAACAACAAGGGGTGCAAGCCCCCTCCATGAAATACACCACCACACGTTAATACCACCGCCTCTGAATTTTATTGTTGGATATACACACGTTGGCAGATGACGTTCACCGGGCATTAGCAATACCCATACCCTGCCATCGTATCCCTACATTGTGTACCATGATTCGTCATTCCACACAACTTTTTTCCACTCTTAAGTCGTCCATGTTTTCGCTGCTTACACCAAGCGAGGTGTCGTTTGGCATCTACCGGTGTGATGTGTGGCTTATGAGTAGCCGCTCGACCACCAAATCTAAGTTTTTTCACCTCCCGCCTAACTGTCATAGTACTTGCAGTGGTTCCTGATGCAGTTTGGAATTCCTGTGTGACGGTCTGGATAGATGTCTGCCTACACACATTATGACCCTCTTCAACTGTCCGTGGTGTCTGTCAGTCAACAGTCGAAGTCGGCCTGTACGCTTTTGTGCTGTACGTGTCCCTTCACGTTTCCACTTCATTATCACATCGGAAACAGTGGACCTCGGGATGTTTAGGAGTGTGGAAGCTAAAAAATGGCTCTGAGCACTATGGGACTCAACTGCTGTGGTCATAAGTCCCCTAGAACTTAGAACTACTGAAACCTAACTAACCTAAGGACAGCACACAACACCCAGCCATCACGAGGCAGAGAAAATCCCTGACCCCGCCGGGAATCGAACCCGGGAACCCGGGCGTGGGAAGCGAGAACGCTACCGCACGACCACGAGATGCGGGCAGTGTGGAAGCCTCGGGTACTGGCGTATGACACAACTGACACCCAATCATCTGACCACGTTCGAAGTCCGTCAGTTCCGCCGAGCGCCCCACTCTGCTCTCTCACGATGCATAATGACTGCTGAGGTCGCTGATATGGAGTACCTGGCAGTAGGTGGCAGCACAATGGACCTAATATGAAAAACGTATGTTTTGGGGGGTGTCCCGTTACTTTTGATCACATAGTGTATAATAAATATCTGTAATCTCCTACTTTTATTATTTTCTTGCTGATTTCACTCTAATTATGACATCAACGGTCACCAGAGACATGACTGCACCACGAATCTGTTAAATTAGTCAAAGACAAAGTTGTTTCCACTACCACAATCACGTGTCATTTCCCTTTTAATATTTCCTTATAATATCGTTTCTCCACTCGTTAATACACTTGTTCAAGTAAAATTAACCATCTTTAATCTGCCTCATTCTATCTCCAGCTGTATCTGCCTACGTCTGCCAGCGTTCACCTCCTGCCGAAAGCGGTCGCCGATTGCCGCACTTAGCGTGACCTGTCGATGTACAAGGGTTCGACAAAAATATCGAAATACGGCTAGATATGCAGCCTTTAAAATGCTGTCCTGCAAGTTGCGCTGTTTTCATTGACCATGAACGGCACCTGCCCATTGTACTCAATAAGTTTCAGTCGTGGCCGGAACAGTATTCTGCATGGTTGTGAGTGCATTGTGTCGCGGCTCAGTTCATTCGAATGTGGCCGAATTGTTGGTGCTTGTGTGGTGGGTACTTCAGTAACGAAGCTAGCGGAAGTGTTTGGTTTGTCAAGAGACACCGTATCGAAGATTTATTCCTCATACAAAGAAATAGGAAAAACATCATCTGCTATGTCAGAACGCGGATCAAAGTATGTGTTGAGTGATGGTGACAGATGGTCATTGAAGAGAACTGTGGCGCAAAAAAAGACGACAGCTACAAAACCCTCTACAGAACTTAATGTAGCACTCTGTCAGCGCCAAAACAACACGAGGGGAGCTGTAGAAGCTGGGGATTGCAGGGTGAACTGCATTTGCAACACCAATGCTGGAAGTGCCCGTAACAGGAAAACGTGACGCTGATCCCACAAAACCGGGACTATGGAGCAAACAAAAAAAATAATTTGGCCGGATGAGGCTTGTTGCACACTGTTGCCAACTTCTGGCTGAGTTTACGTCCCAAGGGTGAAATATGGCAGGTGTCTGGCTATGATTTGGGCAGCCATATGGTAGTATTACATAGATCAGAAGGTAAAGAACTCTACAGTCACATTAGTGCCTAGAAATATGTGACCATTTTGTCCGATCAGATCCATCCAACAGTACGTTAGTAAAAACAACTTTCTACGGAGGGCGACCACAGCTCAGAGAAATTGTGAATGGCAATAAAAACACTCAGCACTTAGTAACCATTTAAATTACCACAAAAATTACAACAAATTAAGAAGTAGGGAATGAAGAGGTGTTTCCAGCTAGCCAAACAGCTGCATGAAAGTGTTGTATTCGCAACTACCGGTGTGACGTCAGTATAAACTTAAATACGTGAAACCTGTAGCTGCGGATAAGGAATCTTCATGCAAGTATGCTACTTTTGGAAACACATTTAATTGTTGTAATTTTTACTATAATTTAAATGGTTAGTGAGCGTTGAGTTTTTTTTAATCATCATCCATTGTGCACTGTTTGTTCATCAAAGCTTCCAGGCGGAGGTTCGAGTCCTCCCTCGGGCATGTGTGCGTGTGTTTGTCCTTAGGATAAATTAGGTTATTCCTCATACAAATAAATAGGAAAAACATCATCTGCTAAGTCAGAACGCGGATCAAAGTGTGTAAGCTTAGGGACTGATGACCCTAGCAGTTAAGTCCCATAAAATTTCACACGCATTTTTTTCCATCAATGCTGATGCTGTGTTTCAAGACGATAGGTCCCCTGTCCAGGTGGTTTTGTGAGCTCGAGGTTGAATTTTCGCACCCCTCGGACCATCACTGTCACGGCATCTCTTTATTATTGAGCCTTTGTGGGCTACTTTAGAGAGGAGTGTGCTTGATCGATGTCCACCTTCATCATAGTTACTTGAAGTTGCCACTATTTTGCAGGAAGAACAATATAAATTTCGCTTTAAAACCATTTGTACATTCCGGGACGACTGGAAGCTGTTTATAATTCCAAATGTTTTCCTACACCACATTAAACATCGTGATACGTTGGGTCTTTGATGTTTCCATACATAAGTCCATCCACTGTATAGATGTTTCATGGGTAGCTTCTAGTAGCGTCCTGACGCTATCCGTGCTGCTTGTCACGTATTAAACAACGTATGTTCAAATTGTTGGATGTAAGGTGCGCCATTTATGGAAAACACCGTTTTTTTATAAGTTCCGAAACATGTTTCAGCACCTCTGTGCCATCATCAGTGGGTTTCTGTTTTATTTAATCTCAAATGTGAACATTTTTACTAATTGATTACAAAATTACAGGAATATTTAATTTAAAAAATGCAATTTGTTTCTTTTAGATAATACCTTTACACTTGGTTTGCATGGTTTTTCAGGACCACTTGTGTATTATTTATTACAGGTAGCTTGTCATCTGTAACCAAATGATGTTGATGAGAAATTTTGTTCTGACTTAAACTATCACTATATGCTCTAAACGTAATTTTGTTTGCCACGATATTTCGCACATATATTCGTTTTTACTTACGTTTTCGTGTGACAAGCCCTTGTTTTCAGCATCCAGTGCCATTCGCGCACACTGGCTTTCCTCATGAAATGCTGTATGCTGCAGACACTGATGTTGTCCTCCTTTGGGAGGTGTATGTTGCAACCTTTCGTGCTCCCCATGGATTCACGGCACATATCCCCCATGCGTCCCCTAAGGGAAGTGTGGTGGCGATCCTCCGACCTGCCTCTCTCCATGATGCCAAAGGTATGGCCCTCACATGGTGGCAGGATCATCAGCATCTATGCGACACCTGCTTCGGCGATATAGACTTTGCCCTCCATGAACATGATGTTCTGTTGTACTCTGCGCAACATCACCACTTTGCTAACACTACGGCGGTCTCCTAAGTCTCATCATTTGGTTCGGTTGCTGGTGATGCAGCAATGGGTGAAGTCCATGATGCTATTAAGGCGAGTTCTGCAAACAATTCGCCTGGCGCTGACGGCCTCCCACTAGTGTTTTACTGGGCATTTCGTCTCATGATGGTGCCGATATGGACGGAAATTTTGTCACATTTCGAGCAGCCCCAGACGAGGTTCTTGACAGTCTCCACATTCCTATCCACAAGCCACGGCGTACATCGCAGATATACGATTACCGCCCTTGAAGTTACTCAGTAGTGACACAAAGAACTTTACCTGGCTGTTGGCTGCACGGCTTGAACAGACAGCCCAGTTCGGGGTTTCCTCAGATCGAACTTCTCTGGGAGCTTCCAACAACATCGGCACTGCCCTTTGTCGCTATCGAGGCGACTGGAGAAATGGCTTGTAAATGCGGAAACCCCTGATGATCACCATGGACAGGCTCCTAAGAGTTCACATAGTTGAGGTTCTGGAGAACTGCCGCTAGCTCCGTGGACGGATAGTGATGTGGTAGTTGGCCTTGCGGTGCCTGAAGAAGTCGCCTCCCACGATCAATTCATCCTATCGACCCAGGAAGAGAGGCATAATTACCTCGGAAAAGAAAATGGAACGTTTTTTGGGCTCTTGTTGTGTGTCCCAACCCATTCTGTGTTTATTTGTTCACTGAATTGGCTGGGACACACAACAGCAACAATTACAGTGTGTTTTAATGAAGTGCAAAGTGCTTTTACGAACATACTTGTGAAAATATGTTTTATATTTATGTGTGCTTCACAACACCTCATCAGCATGCTGGAGAAAAGGGCTTGCCACACAACTCATGTTCGTCGTGTGCGTGGGCATTTGGCAGCTCTTTACTTCAGCCAGGCGTTCGATCGGATCAATCACGACTACCTGGAAGGGGTGGTCCGCAATATGGGATACCGTGATTCGTCTCACTCCTTCCATCTCGAATCGTTGACCATTGTGCCAAGGCTGCTCTCTCTCTCTGCACTGCTGTTTGCATACACTGTGGAACCACTGCTCTGCGGACTCCCGTCAACGCCTGTCTCAGGAATCTCTCGGTGGCCATGTAATCACCTGTACTACCTAAGTGGACGATCTCGTCATCGTTATGTACGAATGCATGGCTTTAATAAAACATTCTCGGGTTTCAAGCTGCGTCAAGTGGTTTACTGCCCATGAGCTTTCGGTAGAGATTTCCTCTGCCATTGTCAAGTGGATGACTGTCGCGTGGTTGTCATTGCCGTGCTTATATAGCCGCGCCGTCGCTCGTGACCTCGCTCTTGACGTCACTGGTGCTCGGTCCCGCACCATATATGGTAATGTTTTTGCCGCGCGACCGCCGGGCCCGCTTCAATTCCCTCAACACCGGATCCCACCCTTTACTCAGCTGCAGTCCACCATCTCTACTGAAGACGTTGTCATAAAGTCTAATCTCTATGGCCTCGTTTATCACGCTATCGTTGTTTGTAACGCTGAGGTCAGGGAGTCACTGACATAGGTTACCACCTACGGCGAAGCTTCTGGTAGCTGCGTTCACGTCTGCAAATCGAGTGCCATAGCTGTAGGTGAGGGGCTGTACCACCCTCTGCTTTCCTGCCGTCTGGCCACATGACGGACGACAGGAACCCGCTTTCCGCCACATAACAGAATGTTAAGATTCAACGGCCGCCGAAGAAACAGAAGAGACAACGCCGAATCCCTTCTGATTACTGCTTCCCTTGGATGTAAGCACAAAAAATGGCTCTGAGCACTATGGGACTTAACATCTATGGTCATCAGTCCCCTAGAACTTAGAACTACTTAAACCTAACTAACCTAAGGACATCACACAACACCCAGTCATCACGAGGCAGAGAAAATCACGAGCTGATGTAAGCACAGGACGATAGCTATAGGTGAAGGGCTTCCTGGTGACAGAGCTGCTCTATTGCGTTTAGCTGATACTATCCGATGCATAGGACTTGATTTCGCAAGTGATCTGCGGTGGACGATTGCCCTTCTGTCCCACGAGGTGGGCTCCTAGATCACCGCTTACGAGCACTCCATCTCCTGCAACGGCCTCAAAATGTAAATGGCTATTTGGCGTCACGTATCCCCCACGTGGCACAGACACTGCCCATTCCGCCATCCATGGCCTGCCGCATGCTAGTGGCGTTGGGTTTATACGTCTGCCACGACTTACTCTTCAAGATGAGGTACGAAACCATCACCCTTCCATGGTGCACAGCCGGTTTAGGTCTTTATAATGACCCTGACAGAGCGATAGCCTTTTTCGTCATCTGTGGCACCGTTTTCCTAAGTGCCTTACCAACCTGTCGCTGGAGGTCCTTCCACTACGCTCTCTCTTAGTCCCTATACAGCTTTGAGACGTCCCACCGCCCTTCTTTTACTCCCGACACTTTATCCTCAAACTGCGCTAAGTACGTACTGCGATACTGCCAACGTGCTTGATATCCAAGAAGGCGATTTACGGCTTCCTCAGCAACACACGCCTCCGAATGCGGTTGAGGGGAAGCATCCTCACATCGGATGGCGTGCCGTCTAACGATCACTGTGTGCTCCTTATCTCGCCATTAACGCACAGTCTGCATGGTACTTTCAGGTCACTGGGAAGCAAGTATGACGGTCACGTCTTCACGGGATTATCCTTACAGACACTCCGTTGTGTGTCGCATGTGGTGTTCTAGACACGGACCACGCATGGTGTGCGGATCGGCATTAGATGTCTGTTAATTGGTGCGACAGATGCTGGCACTTATTACCCTTGCGACATCAGATACCTCCGCACTTGCCTCTCTTTCCGCACTCGGGATAATTACCACAAAGAAATACGAATTCGGTGAAGTTGATTTGTGGACACAACGTTCACTACTTGTTTGCTGATGGCGAGAAAAATGTCTTTGATTTTTGGCACTTCCTTAATGAACACCATTGTTGTTTGTAAACCCAAATGCAGATAATTTTTCTCTGACTTCCTTTGTAGTTTCAACCCACTCCAGAGCCGGGGTGTTCCTGCCATGGGGAGGACTGGTATATTATCTAGTCATCGTAATGTTCCTCTCCGAAAAACCATGCATCTACAGTGTCATTGAGTCTGGTGTATTGCCACGTCCTCCTGTTTGCACAATGGCTTCCTGACATTCTCGTAGGTATTAATGATAATTAAGAGAATACCAGTGAAATAAAGAAATGAAAGAGGTAAATAAATAAATAAAGCATTGATGTTCATTGTAGCTGTACTCCAAGTTCCCTAAACTTTCCTCGATTCCGGGGGGGGGGGGGGGAGGGGGGGGCGAGCTTGACATGCTGGCTAAGCCTCGGGTTGTGCCCCTGTCCACTTTGCCCCCATCCCTGCCTTTGGGGGCCAGGAAGGTTCCATTGGAGAAAAAGGTTAGTCCGCGAAAGACAATGGTTCCGAGTTCAAGTCTCGAGCTGGCACACAGCTTTAATTCGTCAGAAAGTATCAACGTCTTCAGTGTTTGTTGGTAGTAAGTTTTTTTTTTATTGGTGCATTATTTTACAGCAACTTCTATGTTATGCGAGGTTTGGGTTCCTACATTGTTTGGGCATACTTTATTTTAATTTTTTTCTCATTAAATAAGACTAGTACTATCATGAGACATCATAGTTTATAGGAGGTGCTGTCCCATTACCCGGTCAGTGATTATCACTCGATGATTTTAAGCTTTGAAAGTATGTAAACAAAATTGTTTCCTTTCTAATTAGTGAAAGTATCAATGATAAGATTGCTCCAAATTAATTATTCAACAAACCAGCAACTGACTGCGTCTGCGACCTTGTTTCTGGGACTCCTCAATTTTGCCAGTAATGGAACATGTATTTGACTCAGCAATCAAGTTTAAGAGAATAATGCCGTTTGTGCAATGGCATTAAGATGGTACTGAAAATTTAACTTTTGGCCCTGATGTTTACTTAATCGTAGAATCCCTGTTAAGTCAGTGGATAACTCACCCTGTTTCGGTTACCATGATGAAAACCTATATTGTGTCACAAACAGGGATCTCAGGTGATAAAGCACTCTGAGCCACAACTAATGTCCATTATACAATACCTGTCACATCAGGTGGTAGGACACACTGACTTTAATAGTGATCAGTAGGACAATAAGGGTGATCTAAATATATATATATTGTTAAAATTTTTAGTCATACGCAAACCCTACCATTTTTGTAGCACGAATCACTCTTACAAAAAACTTTTACAAAACGCTTACTGCGTCAAACAATGGAGATACAAATCGTAACTCTGAACATTACCTAACAAAAACCATTTCTGAAATCATTACATATCTTGTCTCATTTTCGTGCTAAAGTTTGCTCAGTGTAACTGCGCAGCGTGTGTGCCTCCTACCTTAAAGCTGTCACCACACGTCTGCTTCCTCCGGGCACCTAGCTGCGATCACGAGCTTTATACTGCGCGCGCCCAGCTCTCTTAACCATCAAAGATCCTCCTACTCAAAGATATTATACTCATTCCACCTTGCGGTAGGCAACTATCCACTTTATTTTCTGGATCTACCCTGATCAGACATTAGCACATACCGTTCAGCTTAATGATTTTGAACTTACTACTGGCCACTTATATTTTTGGTCCATCTGGTAGTACAGACACCGCCTTTTCACAGTTTGCTGCGACAAACGTATTACGCAGTAGAGTGTGTTGCATCTAATGTAAGACATCATTGCCACATGACGTAGTTAGTTCAATAACAAAAGAAACTCGTAACTGGTGCCGCTATACGTTTCCTTGCAGCGTAAAGATGTGGCTGCAACGGTACAGCGACAGTGTTCCAGCGCGCATCTCAGCATCCACTGAGGCGGGCCCCCCAGCCGGTGTACCGCCAGACATTTGGGGTGGGCGCTGTTTATGTTTGAGGAGCCGGCCGCCGCAGTGTGGGCACAGGGCAGCGCGCACCCTCCTTTCTGCCGCTTTGCCAGTGGGGTCCGCCCTTTCACGTGTTCCCTAAACAGTCGGCAGCTCGAGGGCGCGCGCCATTAAAAATGTAGGCCTCTCAGGGCGTCTGGCCGCCTGCTCAAGGAGACCTACTCTCCCCACGGCGACTGCAGGGAGCGCTGTGGCGAATGCAGCGCTGCCGCCACGACACGACAAGTAGCCCCCGCGGGGCGTGCATCAGGCCTCAGTAACCAGTTCCCATAATGTACACCAGTCAACTACCAGCAGATATACTGTCCCAGTATGTACACTGTGTCATCAGAAATAACCAGACACCACCGTGTAATGTGGAAATGACAAATAGATGTCACAACAGATGGACTCGTCTTATAAATGAATGGCTATCACTGTAATCGACATCGTGGTGTCAGTAACGACGCAGTAACACCGCAATGGACCGGCCAGCAGATATCATTTACTTCGAACATTTTTCAGTCATTGAGTATAGACTGGGTGACAGATACATCGTTGTTTTTGCTACGCTCGCAGGTTCGAAACCTGCCTCGGGCATGGATGTGTGTAATGTCCTTCGGTTAGTTAGGTTTAAGTAGTTCTATGTTCTAGGGGACTGATGACCAAAGAAGGTAAGTCCCATAGTGCTCTGAGCCATTTGTTTTGTGTGTAATATGTTCAAAGAATTGGGTACTTCCAGCGAAATCACACATTTCCGTAGTCAATGCTAAGCGATGGTTGAGGTTAGTCATGAGCGAAGATTGGAAAGGATTGTTCAGCTGTGATAAATCACGCTATACCTCGCTGAAACCCGGCTTTAAGCTTGGCGAATGCCTGGGAACATTACCTGCCGTACAGTGTAGTTGTAGTGCCTACAGTGAAGTCTGGGCAACGTCGTTTTGAGGTATGGGGGTGTTTATCGTGGTTAGGGTGTCGTCTTCTTACTGCACTTAAGAAAATCTGACCACAATTTGCACCATTTTGTACCGCGTACACCGGAGGAACGGTGGGAGACACCGACTTTTTGAATCAGCATGACAATGGACACTCTCATAAAGCCACAGATTTGAGGCATTACGAACATTCCTGCAATGACTTGATCTGTCTACAGTCCAAACCTAAACGCAGAGGGACACCTTTAGAACAAGCTAGAAAGTCGGCATCACACCAGAACCTTCTCAGGTTTTGGCATTGAGGAAGAATGCGCTGTCATTTCTCTGACGTCGTTCAAAATTAAACTCCCTGGCAGATTAAAACTGTGTGCCGGACCGAGACTCGAAATCAGGACCTTTCCCTTTCGCGGGCAAGTGCTCTACCAACTGAGCTTCCCAAGTACGACTCACGCCCCGTTCTCACAGCTTCACTTCCGCCAGTATCTCGTCTCCTACCTTCCAAACTTCACAGAAGCACTTTCCCGCGAAAGGCAAAGGTCCCAAGTTCGAGGCTCGGTCCGACACACAGTTTGAATCTGCCAGGAAGTTTCATATCAACGCACACTCTGCTGCAGAGTGAAAATCTCATTCTGGAAGTATCCCCCAGGACGTGGCTAAGCCATGTCTCCGCAATATCCTTTCTTCAAGGAGTGCTAGTTCTGCAAGGTCCGCAGGAGAGCTTCTGTGATGTTTGGAAGGTAGGAGACGAGATACTGGTAGAAGTGAAGCTGTGAGGATGGATCGTGAGTGTTGCTTGGTAGCCCAGGTGGTAGAGCACTTGCCCGCGTAGGATCAGCTAATATTTTGTCTCTCAAGAAAGTTGTTCCCCATGACGTGATTTATCAGCCGTAGACGTTAGACGCAAGGAGTTTGGAACGCCCTCTGTGACTATTATGAGTAGTATGAATGTAAAAGTCCTGATTTATCACGCCTTCGGTCCCTTTAGAAGGCCTTGAAGGTTCGACGATTCCACCCGTACGAGGATGTGCAGCAGACAGCTACTTCTTCACGCAGCAGGACGGGGTTATTTTACAAAACTGATATCATTAACCGGGTGCGTCTTTATGATGATTGCTTCAGTGCTCATGGATTTTTTTTCCCTGACTCGCAAATAGATTCTGGACTCAACGGCCTTCGAACGGAAACGTTTCGATCGCCTCTTCCAAGTATCCGAGAAAATTTATACTGATTCTGTCAAGAAAACAAGATTGAATATCTCTAAACGGTGTATGGATGACATTGGAGTTGTCGTCCGGTAATGTCCAATCTGTGCTCGATTGGAGACACATCTGGTGATCTAGTAGGCCAGGCAACATGCCGACACTGTGTACAGCCTAACGGGTTACTACAACGGTATTGGGCGTGTTGTAAATCCATAAGTAGTTTTAACCCTCGATTTGTAGACCGACGACGTGCAACAGGCATGGAACTGCATCCCACAAACTGACATCCAGCACCTGTACACCTAAACGGTGAAGGAAGAAGCGAACCAGGATCTTTAATTCTGAGTAACTTACTCCCTTTCACGCGGATCAGATGACTAGATTACAGGCAACACACGATGCATACGCACGCCGCAGAGGTCCTATGCCCACTGCCTCTCAAGAGCGTCATGTCTTTCTGCAGTATCGCGGAAGGAACGTACAGCTTCACGTAACATCTACAAATGCATCTACATGGATACCCTGCAAAACACATTTAAGTGCCTGGCGGAGGGTTCATCGAACCACCTTCACAATTCTATATTGTTCCAATCTCGTACAGCGCACGGAAAGAATGAACACCTATGTCTTTCCGAACGACCTCTGATTTCCCTTATTTTATCGTGGCGATCGTTTGTCCTTATGTAGCTCTATGTCAACAAATATTTTCGAATTCGGAGGAGAAAGTTGATGATTGGAATTTCGTGAGAAGATTCCGTCGCAACGGATAACACCTTTCTTTTAATGATGTCCAGCCCTAATCCTATATCATTTCTGTGACACTCTCTCCCATATTTCGCGAAAATATGAAACGTGCTGCCTTTCTTTGAACTTTTTCGATGTACTTCGTCAGTCCTATATGGTAAGGATCCCACACCGCGTAACAGTATTCTAAAACATGACGGACAAGCGTAGTAGAGGCAGTCTCCTTAGTAGATCTGCTACATTTTCTAAGTGTCCTACCAATAAAACGCTGTCTTTGGTTAGCCTTCCCCAGAACATTTTCTAAGTGTTCTTTCCAATTTAAGTTGTTCGTAATTGTAATACCTAGGTATTTAGTTCAATTTACGGCTTTTAGATTACTCTGGTTTATCGTGTAACCGAACTTTAACGAATTTCTATTAGCACTCATGTGGATGACCTCACACTTTTCGTTATTTAGGGTCAACTGCCACTTTTCGCACCATTCAGATGTTGTTGTTGTTGTTGTCTTCAGTCCTGAGACTGGTTTGATGCAGCTCTCCATGCTACTCTATCCTGTGAAAGCTTCTTCATCTCCCAGTACTTACTGCAACCTACATCCTTCTGAATCTGCTTAGTGTATTCATCACTTGGTCTCCCTCTACGATTTTTACCCTCCACGCTGCCCTCCAATGCTAAATTTGTGATCCCTTGATGCCTCAGAACATGTCCAACCAACCGATCCCCTCTTCTAGTCAAGTTGGGCCACAAACGTCCCTTGTCCCCAATCCTATTCAATACTTCCTCATTAGTTATGTGATCTACATATCTAATCTTCAGCATTCTTCTGTAGCACCACATTTCAAAAGCTTCTATTCTCTTCTTGTCCAAACTATTTATCGTCCATGTTTCACTTCCATACATTGCTACACTCCATACAAATACTTTATGAAACGACTTCTTGACACTTAAACCTATACTCGATGTTAACAAATTTCTCTTCTTCAGAAACGATTTCCTTGCCATTGCCAGTCTACATTTTATATCCTCTCTACTTCAGTTATATCATCAGTTATTTTGCTCCCCAAATAGCAAAGCTCCTTTACTACTTTATGTGTGTCATTTACTAATCTAATTACCTCAGCATCACCCGACTTAATTCGACCACATTCCATTATCCTCGTTTTGCTTTTGTTGATGTTCATCTTATATCCTCCTTTCAAGACACTGTCCATTCCGTTCAACTGTTCTTCCAAGTCCTTTGTTGTCTCTGACAGAATTTCAGTGTCAGTGGCGAACCTTAAGGTTTTTATTTCTTCTCCATGGACTTTAATACCTACTCCGAATTTTTCTTTTGTTTCCTTTACTGCTTGCTCAATATACAGATTGAATAACATCGGGGACAGGCTACAACCCTCTCCCACTCCCTTCCCAACCACTGCTTCTCTGTCATGCCCCTCGACTCTTATAACTGCCATCTGGTTTCTGTACAAATTGCAAATAGCCTTTCGCTCCCTGTATTTTACCCCTGCCACCTTTAGAATTTGGTAGAGAGTATTCCAGTCAACATTGTCAAAAGCTTTCTCTAAGTCTACAAATGCTAGAAACGTAGGTTTACCTTTCCTTAATCTATTTTCTAAGATACGTCATAGGGTCAGTATTGCCTCACATGTTCCAACATTTCTACGGAATCCAAACTGATCTTCGCCGAGGTCGGCTTCTACCAGTTTTTCCATTCGTCTGTAAAGAATTCGCGTTAGTATTTTGCAGCTGTGACTTATTAAACTGATAGTTCGGTAATTTTCACATCTGTCAACATCTGCTTTCTTTGGTATTGGAATTATTATATTCTTCTTGAAGTCTGAGGGTATTTCGCCTGTCTCATACATCTTGCTCACCAGATGGTAGAGTTTTGTCAGGACTGGCTCTCCCAAGGCCATCAGTAGTTCCCATGGAATGTTGTCTACTCGCGGGGCCTTGTTTCGACTCAGGACTTTCAGTGCTCTGTCAAACTCATCACGCAGTATCGTATCTCCCATATCATCTTCATCTACATCCTCTTCCATTTCTATAATATTGTCCTCAAGTACATCGCCCTTGTGTATACCCTCTATATACTCGTTCCACCTTTCTGCTTTCCCTTCTTTGCTTAGAACTGGGTTTCCATCTGAGCTCTTGATATTCATAAAAGTGGCTCTCTTTTCTCCAAAGGTCTCTTTCATTTTCCTGTAGGCAGTATCTGTCTTACCCCTAGTGAGATAAGCCTCTACATCCTTACATTTGTCCCTTAACCGTCCCTGCTTAGCCAATTTGCACTTCCTGTCGATCTCATTTTTGAGACATTTGTATTCCATTTTGCCTGCTACATTTACTGCGTTTTTATATTTTCTCCTTTCATCAATTAAATTCAATATTTCTTCTGTTACCCAAGGATTTCTACTGCCTCTCGTCTGTTTACCTACTTGATCCTCTGCTGCCTTCACTACTTCATCCCTCAGAGCTACCAATTCTTCTTCTACTGTATTTCTTTCCCCCATTCCTGTTAATTGTCCCCCTATTCTCTCCCTGAAACTCTGTACAACCTCTGGTTTAGTCAGTTTATCCAGGTCCCATCTCCTTAAATTCCCACCTTTTTGCAGTTTCTTCAGTTTTAATCTACAGTTCATAACCAATAGATTGTGGTCAGAGTCCACATCTGCCCCTGGAAATGTCTTACAATTTAAAACCTGGTTTCTAAATCTGTGTCTTACCATTATATAATCCATCTGATACCTTCTAGTACCTCCAGGATTGTTCCATGTATACAACCTTCTTTTATGATTCAGATGTATTTTCTAAATAGTTTTGCAGTTTTTTTTATCTTCTGGTGACTTTATTAGTCGATAAACGACAGCGTCATCTGCAAACTACCTAAGACAGCTGCTCTGATTGTCTCCCAAATCGTATATATAGATAAGGAACATCAAAGGGCGAAAAACACTACCATGGCGAACGCCAGAAATCACTTATGTTTTCCTCGATGATTTTCCGTCAGTTACTACCAACTGTGACCTCTCTGACTGCAAATCACAAATCCAGTCACATAACAGACACGATATTCCATAAGCACGCAATTTCACTACGAGCCGCTTGTGTGGTACGGTGTCAAAAGCCTTCCGGAAATCCAGAAATACAGAATCGATCTGCAATCCCTTGTCAATAGCACCCAACACTTCACGTGAATGAAGAGCTAGTTGTGTTTCACGGGAACGATGTTTGTTAAACCCATGTTGACTGTGTGTCAATAGACCGTTTTCCTCGAGGTAATTCATAATGTTCGAACACAATATATGTATTTTCGGAAATCCTGCTGCATAACGACGTTAATGATATGGGCCTGTAATTTAGTGGATTACTCCTACTACCTTTCTTGAATATTGATGTGACCTGTGTAACTTTCCAGTCTTTGGTACGGATCTTTCGTCGAGCGAACGGTCGTATATGATTGTTAAGTATGGAGCTAATGAACGAGAATACTCCGAAAGGAACCTAATTAATATACAGTCTGGACCAGAATACTTGCTTTTATTAAGTGATTTGAGTTGCTTCGCTACTCCGAGTATATTTACTTGTACGTTACTTATGTTGGCAGCTGTTCTCGATTCGAATTCTGGAATATTTACATCGTCTTCTTTTGTGAAGGTATTTCAGACGACTATGTTTAGTTGCTCTGCTTTGGCAGCACTGTCTTCGATAGTATCTGCATTGCTATCGCGCAGAGAAGGCATTGATTGTTTCTTGCCGCTAACATACTTCACACACGACCAGAATCTCTTTGGATTTTCTGCCAGGTTTCGAGACAAAGTTTCATTGTGGAAACTGTTATACGCATCTCGCATTGAATTCCGCGCTAAATTTCGAGATTCTGTAAAAGATTGTTAATCTTGAGGCTTTTGTGTCTCTTTAAATTTCGCATGTTTGTTTCGTGTTTTCTGCAACAGTGTTGTAACCCTTTTTGTGTACCAAGGAGGATCAGCTCCGTCGTTTGTTAATTTATTTGGTATAAATCTCTCAATTGCTGCCGATATTATTTCTTTGAATTTAAGCCACATCTGGTCTAGTCTTATATTATTATTTTGGAATGAGTTGAGATTGTTTCTCAGAAAGGCGTCAAGTGAATTTTTGTCTGCTTTTTGAATAGGTACATTTTTGGCTTATTTTGAGAGGATTTGGGGATTACAATATTCAATCTCGCTACAACAACCCCGTGATCTCTAATCGCTGTATCGGTTTCGATGCTCGTTATTAACTCAGGATTATTTGTTGGTAAGAGGTCAAGTGTGTTTTCTCGTCCGTTTACTATTCGCGTGTGCTTATGAACTAACTGCTAGAAATAATTTTCGGAGAATGCGTTTAGCACAATTTCGGATGATATCTCATGCGATCCTCCGGAATTAAAGTCACCACCAACTATTATGGTCGGGTGCGTGTTTGAAATCAAACTCTAGTTTTCTTTGTATCTTTCCGAAAGTGTATCATCGGACTTGGGAGAGCGGTAAAAGGACCGAATTATTTTTTTATTCCGGTTGCTAACAATGGCTCTGCCCATACTAACTCACAGGAAGTATCTGCTTCAATTTCACTACAAGTTAAACTACTTCTAACGGCAACAAAAACGCCACTGCCAATCGTGTCTAACCTATCTTTTCGGAACACCGTTAGGGTCTTCGCCAAAATTTCGGCTGAGCTTATGTCCGGCTTCAGCCAGCTTTCAGTGCCTATAACGATTTGAGCATCAGTGCTTTCTATTAGCGCTTGGAGCTCTGGTACTTTCCCAACAGAGTACCGACAATTTACAACTGTTATACCAATTGTTCCTGTATCTACGTTCTTCCTGTGTTCAGCCTGCACCCTTTGTGACCCTAATACACTACCTCGTTCAAACTCAGTGAGGTGCTGATAATGGTGTCTTTGTCACCTTAAAGGAATTCTTGACTAACGTCAGCTCACCACATTCAGTCTCAAAGATATTTAACAACGACAACAGTTACAGCTTGTATTTAAGCAAACCTGATTTATATTTTCATAGTGGTGTTACTAGCACCACTATTTTCCGTTTGGCGAGAAATTTAAATTGAATAGACATCACATTTCAGATGTATAAACACGTCTACGAATCTCTGTGTATGTCGCGCAATACCTTCTTCCTTTTGCGTTCTTTGTATTCTGCGGCGTAGTAAATAACGCAACAACACAATCAAAAAGCTTCTGGATTCCTCTTTTCTCTACTGTTTATAATCCCCTTTCAGTTTCTATACAAGGTTATTCGGAAGTACCCTCGTGACTACGCGAAAACTATTAGATATACAAAAGAAGATGTCAGTGGATGGAGCATCCTTCCTCTCTCTCATCATCGATTCGGAACACCCGCCATGGCTTAGTTGCACCAGAGGGCGGGCATGGAAGGATACAAAAGCAAATCATTCGCAAAGTACTCTCGCATCGAGTTGGCTCGCGCCTGCAGATAGCGAATCCAGTGAACAGATTTCCAAAGCGGGCTGCTGTTGCGCTTTTCCAAGCAATTTAATCCAGCAATTTTACTGTATTGCACGCATGTAATGACATTCGTCGTGTTTCAAGTGGCTCCCATACTGCGCACCTGTAATGTGAGTTACAAGCTTGGAGAGATGCTGTATCCACTGATATATGTTCGTTTTGTATATGTCGTGTAGCTTTCATGCAGTCGTCTTTTGAAACTCAGGAGATATTTGTATATAACTCTGTGTAAGGTTACACGCCGGACAAATAATTTAGAAAAGAACCTGTAACATTGAAACTGATATTATATATATACATACTAGCGATTTTCAGAAATATTCTGTTTTCTACTACCACACTGCATTTTATTCCCTCTACTTCGGCCATCGTCAGTTACTTTGCTTCACAAATAGCATAACACATGCACTATTGTAACTGTCTAATTTCTTAATCTAATTCAGTCAATATGACCTAATTCAGTTCCTCTACACTTCAATATTGTCGTTCTACCTTTTGATCTCTTCCGTTCAAGTGATATTTCGTGTCCTTTGCAACCTCTGACAAAAATGCAGTGCCACAGAGCAACATTAAAGTATTTATTTCAACTCCTTGAATTTTGTTTCCGTCTTAAAATTTCTCTATGTTTCCCTCTACTGCTTGGTCTGTGTACCGATCGAATAACGCCGGGAAAATGCTATAACTATACCCCGCTGGTTTTTAAAATGCTCTCTCCCTTTTAGTTCCCTCAACTCAAGGTTAGATTCTTTACAGGCTGTAGATAACGACCCAGTCCAAAAATTTTAGCTTTGCCAATTACCGAAAAAATCGTATTTGTCAGATGTATTCAGTATATGCTTATTCCAAATACAATAGCGCCGTTGCGCTGCTTGTTGGAACACTCTGCAAAAGGAATCGGTTGGATTCTCTAGAAGAAAATTCCCTCCTGCTGTCTAATTTCAGTTACTGCAATGATGACAACAGTAAATAATTAAGCATGGTCAGGATTTCAGCGCTCCTGTAACCGGCAACTGTGTATGTTACTCTGTTAGACTAGACGCCCGAAGTCCCGAAGTTTACCGCTCAGTTGGTCCTAAATTTCGTTTCGGTCAATCAACCCTTCCTTAACCTGTGTTAATGATTTGTTAATTGAACAACACTAAAGTATACCGTGGTTCAGAGTGAAAGTTAATCTGACATTTTAGAAGTTCGAGGAAGCGGTAGGCTATCTGATATCGAACATTTGTACACATAACTTACAGTAATTCCATGAAACTAAAATACAAAAACCAAAAAGGAACACAATCGTATAAAAATGAAACTGACAGACTGTACAAGATGGCAGGCAGGAATCGCTAGAGCAGAAATGCGAAGCTGTAGGGCGTCCATGGAGAAAAGAAGCACCTATATGTGTCGTATGAGCTGAGATAGAACGCCCATAATCAGCAAAGAAGGGAAAGGTGAATGGTGGAAGGAATATATGGGGAGGGGGGGCCTACACAAAGGAAACAAACATGAATGGAACATTATAGAATGAGAAGATGATGTAGATAAGGATGGGATGCGAGATGTGATACAAAGAGAAGAATTCGACAGAGCACTGAAAGGATCTTTTCGTATCAAGGCTCCTGGAGTAGACGACAGTTCCTTAAAACAATTCAGCCATCTTCGACAAAACTATCCCAAAAGATATTTAAGAGAAAAGAGGCAGGAAAAATATCCATAAACTTCCAGAAGAATGAAATAATTCCTACTTCAAATAGAAAGTGGATCAAGTGAAATATCAACTAAACAGAGAATTACATGAGAAAAATATGATATTTTTCACTTGACAATTGTTTTATTCATTCTCTCCAATCTTTAATGTGATTTAACCAACCATAAAGGGGACTGATTTTGACAGGGATTCTGAACCACAGTTTAGTGTGGAATTTTCAATGTCAAAATATGGTATCCAGAGGTGAGAGAAACATGGTATCCAGAGGTGAGAGCAACGCTAAGTGTCCAGAACTTAGGATTTGTAGTCTTATGCTCTAATTTGTTTATTCTTTTCAAGCAACAGCCAACAGCCTTGCCACAGTGGTAACACCGGTTCCCGTCATATCACAAACGTTAATCGCTGTCGGGCTTGCCTATCACTTGGGTGGGTCACCATCATCCAGGTCTGCCGAGTGCTGTTAGCAAGCGGGATGCACTTAGCCATTTTGAGACCAATTAAGGAGCTACTTGACTGAGAAGTAGCGGCGTCATTCACATGCTCATCCGCATTCGGTGATGCCTGAGGGCCAAGGATGACACGGCAGGCGATCGGTGCTCTTGGACCTTAATGGCCTGTCAGGACAGATTTTTTTAATGTATTTTTTTTAAACCTACGCAAGACTATAACCCATCCCTTCCCGTGTTTAGTGGCCTTCACATCCTTTACTCGAGAAATAACTAATCTCCATTTTTCAAACAAAATTTCAATACTCTTCGAAACAAAACTAAAGAGGTAAATTCTTATCTTCCAAAAACTAAAACCATGTTTTTGAAATCTGGGGTTCTTCCACCTTGAGAAATTGATATCTTCTTCAAATCCTAATTTCTGCCTCGTTTAACACATTAATTCCTTCCTTCTTTAGAAAGTTAAGATTTTTCCCTCTTTAAGACATTAAAAGCGCCCTTCTTCAAGGAACATAAAACCCTCTTCTAATGGTTCAAATGGCTCTGTGCACTGTGGGACTTAACATCTGAGGTCATCAGTCTCCTAGAACTTAGAACTACTTAAACCTAACTAACCTAAGGACATCAAAAACATCCATGCCCGAGGCAGGATTTGAATCTGCGACCGTAGCGGTCGCGCGGTTCCAGACTGAAGCGCCTACGACCGCTCAGCCAAAAATCGTCTTCCCCATAAGAAATAAGATTCTTCAAAACTGAAATTCTGTCTTCTTTTAATCTAAGATTCTGCCCTTTTTACAAAATTGAAATTTCCTGCCTTAAATAGCTTAAGGCTATTGCCTCTTTAAAATATAAAATTCCACAAAGCAGAAATTCTTCCTACTTTAAATCTAAAAATCGTTCTAGAAAACATTAAATTTTTCCCTCTTTAAAGTATTAACGTAATATTCTCCAACAACGAAATTCTTCGGTCCTTAAAATCGAAATTATTATTGAGACTACCGAGCCAAGTCTCTTATAGCCGTTAAAGGCAAGCACATTAACTTTGGTGTAATGTGTGAATTCTGTACAGTATCGATACTTTGGTTTTCGACATGTTCACTATACTAAGGATACTGAATGAAAAGTCCAACATCCCGAAATAACTGTATTTATTGAAGTCGATTACAGACTCACACAACCAGTTTTGTAGCTTTTAAGTTGTTTCTTATGGTGTATATCTGCACAGAAATTTTTATAAATTAATGCTTTGATAATGGGGAAATGAAGTTATCTAAGATATTTTTAAAGTATTGATTTAACAGCTTTAAACAAGGAAGAAAATATGTATGTGATTGGGAACTTGAAGAGATGATTACTTACAATGCTTTGTTATGGTACAGGGATCTATTACAAAGTGAAGTAGATTAACTGTTGGAGTGGCTAGGCTAACCGTTCAGCTTTCTTCAGTAGGTAAAACAATCACCTGTCCAGTGAGACGTTTTCTTCAGTTTTCCATTTTAAAAGTTTTAACACCTGTATGTGAACACCAGTTTTGTACTGTATGAATGGTCAATCGATTATGTATTCGTAAAAATATGAGCTTTATAGGTCTGTGCTGCGAAAAGCGTATCCAACCGATTCTAATCAAATGAGTGGAAAGGACCTGGTTTTAAACAGAAGATACAGTCGAGTAGCACTCTGCATCGTTGCGTCGATTAGCGAAATGAAACCCCTAAATTACTGCGATAAGCGTTAGAATAAATTCACCGCAGTTTATTAGGCAGCGCTTTAATTGATGCGAAACGATGTTTAATCAAGCAGACGAAGCTCGTCCAGTAGACTGACAAAAATTTTAATTATTTAACACAAAACAAATTAATTGTTTTTCGTTTGGGTTATCTTTCCGCTGGTAAAAAGCATATTGCACTGAAATCGTCCGACTTCATTGCGGAACATAATCGCAGTTAATACGAGTGGATGTCTGAATGCTTTCCGAAAGTCTCTTAATTTCATAACCTCTTTTCGTAATCCGTCTGAGCAGTGGCACTGAAATATTGGAACTCCTGCTAGATCCTTTTAATCACTTCTCACTTCAGTACAAACGTAATGGCGTTTACATTAGAGTGAAGCTGAACAAAGGCTATTATTATAAAGAATTACTGAAGCATTAAATTCGCTAAATAAAGAAAGATAAATGGCCTCAGATAATTAACCTCATACTTGAATTATATACTGCTAGTGCTGCTGTAAGACTTTAGGACTGACGAGTATGACGACTGCGTCTGGCAGACAGTATGGCTCTTGTTTTCATGGATGGAAAAGAGCCGGCCGTGGTGGCCGACCGGTTCTAGTCGCTACAGTCTGGAACCGTGCGACCGCTACGGTCGCAGGTTCGAATCCTGCCTCGGGCATGGATGTGTGTGATGTCCTTAGGTTAGTTAGGTTTAGGTGTGGCCGAGCGGTTCTAGGCGCTTTAGTCTGGAACCGCGCTACCGCTACGCTCGCAGGTTCGAATCCTGCCTCGGGCATGGATGTGTGTGATGTTCTTAGGTTAGTTAGGTTTAAGTAGTTGTAAGTTCTAGTTGACTCTTGACCTCAGATGTTTAGTCCCATAGTGCTCAGAGCCATTTGAACCATTCGAAGTGAGAAAGGTAATTACTGAATGTTACTGCAATTGAAGAAGAAACGGGACTGGGTGTATACAGAGAAAGCGTAAAGGATTTAGAAACAGTTTCAGATGGCAGTAAAGAGGAGAAGAGCATGCAAGTGCGGAAAAGGACTCAAAATAGGAGGGTCTGCTTCATGAATGTAAATCCAATAGACTGAAGAAGGGAGTGACCTGCAGCAACAAAATCAAACAACAGGAAGCTCCTTAAAGAGCAGAAGACTGGTAGCGATGAGAGTTTAGTCGTAAGATCCTGGATAAGCAGCCTTTCACGTGGCTACGTGATAACTGAAATTTTCGAATTGTGGTTTTATGTATGGATTACTTTGCAAAAAGGCCACTGTCTCGCTGGTACAGATGTCAGGATCATCATAGCGACAACAATTTAAATCAAATTATTTTTAAAAAATCAGTAAACTAGAGGAAGTCAAACAAAAAAGCATTTCATTCACAGTAATTGAACTAACCTCATGATGTTTAGTTCAAATGGCTCTAAGCACAATGGGGCTTAACATCTGAGATCATCAGTTCCGTAGACTTAGAACTACTTAAACGTAACCTAATCCAAGGACATCACACACATCCATGCCCGAGGCAGGATTCGAACCTGCGACCGTAGCAGCCGCGTGGTTCCAGACTGAAGCTCCTCGAGCCGCTAGGCCACCGCGGCCGGCTGGTGAGGTTTATCAGTCAACATCTACATCTACATATATAATCGGCAAGCCACCTTGCAGCGTCTAACGGAGGATATTTTGAATACCACTATAACCCCCTCCTCTTGGTTTTGTGTCCCAGTCGTGAATTGTTCGCGCGAAGAAAGACTGTTGAGAAGCCTCCGGGTGAGCTCGAATCTCTCCAGTTTCACCTTCACGGTCTTTCGCGAGATATACGTAGCATGAAGCAGTACATTTACTGGCTCTTCTACGAAGGTACGCTCTAGAAACTTTATCAATAACCACACCGCAATGCAGAATGCTTCTCTTGCAGCGTCTGCAACTAGAGCTGTTAGATCATCTCTGTGACACTCTCGTGCTTACCGAATCAACTTGTAACGTAACGCGCTGCTCTTCCTTTGATCTTCCCTATATCTCCTATCAGTCCTATCCGCTATGGATCCAATACTGACGAGAAGTATTCAATTACTGGTCGGACGAGTGTTCTGCAGGCTACTTCCTTTGTTGATGGACTACATTTTCTGGAGATTCTCCCAACAAATATAAATGTCGCATCTGGCTTACTCGACATTGATTATGTGTGGTTAGTTCCATTATGTGTGGTTAGTTCCTTTTCACATCACTCTGTACGCATACTCCTGGATAATTTGTGGAAGTAACTGCTTCCAGTGATTGTTCAGCAAATGTGTAATCATCAGTGCCTTTCTGTCACTGTATTCGCAATACGTGACATTTGTTCATTTAGGACGTCAATTGCAACTCACTGCACCAAGCGTTGACCCTCTGCAGGTCTTCCTGTATTTCGCTACGGTTTTCTGGCGTTGCGACTTCTCTGTATACAATGTGAAGCTTACCTTCTGTAGTCTGCAGGAGCTAGGGAGTACAGCAACATTCTAGGTGGCGTTATATGCTGTCTTTCCGTTATCATGGACGATGACAGTCACCGAAGTACCACAAGATCGCTGCTTGAGGAATCCATGAGGATTTGTACAGTCGGGATATATCATCTCCCAACCAGCTGTAATGCGAGAGAAAACAATGTGTAATGATTCTACAACAGACTAACGTCCGCGATATAGTGTTTAACAGCAACTGTCTGATGGGACTGTTGTGGAAGAGGAAATGAGGAGCACGATTACCCAACCGCTCGGAAAGCACCGACGCTCCATTGGCCTAGATAAACTCCTGCTCTTTCTACGCACAATCGTACAGGTATCCTGTTAGAACTCGTTTCCGTACGTCTGTTTGGTGGGTGACTTACATCAAATAGTTCCACATTTCGCTCTGTCACCCTCAGTTCCCTTGCCAATGTGACCACTTAAAGACAGAATGGATAACTTTGATCTGTTTACTGATTTTATATAAGATCGACGCTTCTCAAGATTTATGCTCTGATAGATCGTCAGAATATGACTTTCGAGTTCAATGAATACTTTTCGTATTGCTCTCGTCACATTCATTTTTATCTTTTGTTTCTCAACGTGCTTTCAACTTGACTTAAATATGGGAAGACGCTCCATTCTTTTTCGTCACATCTTTCCAATAAGTCTATTGAACCACGGCAGGTCTGTCTCGTGCCTCACAATGTTGCTCGCAGATCGTATCTATTGGCTAATATACAGCAGATCTGACATTTCCGTATCGCTGCCCCACGTTCTCGTTATCCAGAGATTTTGAGATTGACTTCCTAGACAACATACAGTTTATCTCTTTACAGCGTTGCTATATAATATTATTATTCTACTTTTCTTGACACTATGGTCTCTTTAATTTTCCTGTAGGCAGTATCCATCTTACCCCTGGTGACATATGTCTCTACATCCTTACATTTGTCCACTAGCCATCCCTGCTTAGCCATTTTGCACCTTCTGTCGATCTCATTTTTGAGACGTTTGTATTCCTTTTTGCCTGCTTCATTTACTGCATTTTTATATTTTCTCCCTTCATCAATGAAGTTCAATATTTCTTCTGTTACCCAAGGATTTCTAGTAGCCCTCGTCTTTTTACCTACTATATCCTCTGCTGCCTTCACTACTTCATCCCTCGAAGCTACCCATTCTTCTTCTACTGTATTTCTTTCCCCCATTCCTGTCAATTGTTCCCTTATGCTCTCCCTGAAACTCTGTACAACCTCTGGTTTAGTAAGTTTATCCAGGTCCCATCTCCTTAAACTCCCACCTTTTTGCAGTTTCTTCAGTTTTAATCTACAGTTCATAACCAATAGATTGTGGTCCGAGTCCACATCTGCCCCTGGAAATGTCTTACAATTTAAAACCTGGTTCCTAAATCTGTGCCTTACCATTATATACTCCATCTGATACCTTCTAGTATCTCCAGGATTATTCCATGTATACAACCTTCTTTCATGATTCTTGAACCAAGTGTTAGCTATGATTAAGGTATGCTCTGTGCAATATTCTACCAGACAGCTTGCTCTTTCATTTCTTCCCCCCCCCCCCCCCCAAATCAATATTCACCTACTACGTTTCCTTCTCTCCCTTTTCCTACTATCGAGTTCCAGTCACCCATGACTATTAAATTTTCGTCTCCCTTCACTATCTGAATAATTTCTTTTATCTCCTCATACATTTCATCAATCTCTTCGTCATCTGCAGAGCTAGTTGGCATATAAACTTGTATTACTGTGGTAGGCGTGGGCTTCTTGTTTATCTTGGCCACAATAATGCGTGCACTATGCTGTTTGTAGTAGCTTACCCGCACTCCTATTTTTTTATTCATTATTAAACCTACTCCTGCATTACCCCTATTTGATTTTGTATTTATAACACTGTATTCACCTGACCAGAAGTCGTGTTCCTCCTGCCACCGAACTTCACTAATTCCCACTATACCTAACTTTAAACGATCCATTTCCCTTTTTAAATTTTCTAACGTACCTGCCCGGGTAAGTGATCTGACATTCCACGCTCCGATCCGTGGAACGCCAGTTTTCTTTCTCCTGATAACGACGTCCTCTTGAGTAGAGTAGTCCCCGCCCGGAGATCCGAATGGGGGACTATTTTACCTCTGGAATATTTTACCCAAGAGGACGCCATCATCATTTAACCTTGCAGTAAAGCTGCATGCCATCGGGAAAAATTATGGCTGCAGTTTCCCCTTGCTTTCAGCCGTTCGCAGTACCAGGACAGCAAGGCCGTTTTGGTTAGTGTTACAAGGCCAGATCAGTCAATCATCCAGACTATTACCCCTGCAACTACTGAAAAGGCTGCTGCCCCTCTTCAGGATCCAGACGTTTGTCTGGCCTCTCAACAGATACCCCTCCGTTGTGATTGCCCCTACGGTACGGCTATCTGTATCGCTGAGGCACGCAAGCCTTCCCACAAACTGCAAGGACTATGGTCCATGGGGGGATTTTGTTAATTAGGCTCGAGTTTTATTTCCTACCATTTACAGACGATTAGAACGATATATTTTATTATTTTATCTAATTATTTTCCATATATTAATTTCCTTACCCTGATTTTGATTGTTTATGGTACAAAGGGTATTGTTCTAATACTGTTGTTTGGTATTGCTATTATTCTTCTAAAGGCCTTTTTCCTATAATGGAAAAGTAATTGAATTTAATTATAGCTGGAGAAATAATGGTATTGATCTAATAATACATAATGCCGGAATGATAACCATAAACCTGGAATGTTACAGACGATTGTTGGAGGATGCTTATTTTCAGACGTTTCACGCCGCACACGCCAACGGTTATCTGTCGTATGAAGCAAAAAACACGATTCACAACAAAAGGCGACCTGGTGCCAGTCTTTGGACGTCCATTTGCGGTACTGGCGTGCTAATTGCAGCCTTCGTCGCCGAGGAACATCAGTCAGCATGGGAGCAAGAACCATGCGTCTGCTGCGGAGAACCATATGCAGCAACGTTCGCTGAGTGGTTGTTGAGGAGACACTGTTGATAGCCCTAGGTTCATCCGGATGGTCCGTTGCTCTTCAGTTGCACGACTACTCGCCTGTGCACTTCCCCACAATCGTCGCTCATTCCTATCATCTATGGCCTGTGGTGCAACAAAGTTGCCTCTGGGGCAGTTTTGCATAGCGCCATTTTGTCATGAAAGGCATGTTTGAACGATGTCATCAACTGAACAGTTTACAGAATTATCCATTTTGGAAATGCTTCCATTTCTGGCCCAAAGTCAATGACCATGCCCTCTGGGATGTCTGATAAATCGTTCCATTTCTGCAATACGAAAACGACTGCACTGTTTCCCACATCTCCTCGAAACGCTTTACATACCCTTCACTGCTAGTGTGGCCACTGCCATCTGTAAGTGGTTACTGCGCGTTATCGTAGAACATAGGCGAAGGTCACGTTACTCTGACTGGACCGTGCATACGTGCAGCAGGCGGTTCTACCTATGGCAGCCGCGATTCCAGGGGTCGCACCAACCACATCAAATGGGGATCGGCGTTCGACCTCAACAGGAAATAAATACACTACCCACAAGACGAATGAGCAGTTCGTACCTCGTTAATGAACCTTCCTTTATGTCGTCTTTAGATTACGACTGTTACCTCGCTTTTCTAAACATGGTCTCTAATCTGGAACTCTGACTGTATGTTACTGTTTGAGACGATTCGGACTTTCTTGGTCGATACCATTTAAAGCGTCAGGATTTTGACAACATATAGTTAATATTCTTTTAGACCTACATTAGATCACTGTTTATGATAAACAATTTCGTTACTAATCATTTCACTGGCTGTTACTGGCTAGCACCACATACTGACAATTCCTGTAGTACTGCAAGTCTGGGAGTTAATTAGAACTGAGCTCTGAGAGATAGGGCGAAGTGCACCTCATGTTCCTCAGACGTCGCTGTCGGCCAAAGAGGGACTCGTGTTCTCCAGGGGGTGGACATTTACTGCCCTGAGAGAGGGCAGCACGTGGTGGCGGCGGTTTACGATTCCGGAGGCCACGAAACACCTGTAGCATGGACACAGTGCTTGGGACGTTGCTTCCTGGTGTACTTCAGTGGTTCAGAGAGCACCAGTATGAATTTACCATACTCATCTGGCCACTTAACTCTCCGTATTTGACCGGCCGTGGTGGCCGAGCGGTTCTAGGCGCTACAGTCAGGAACCGCGCGACCGCTACGGCCGCAGGTTCAATTCCTGCCTCGGGCATGGATCTATGTGATGTCCTTAGGTTAGTTAGCTTTAAGTGGTTCTAAGTTGTAGGGGACTGGTGACCTCACAAGTAAAGTCCCGTAGTGGTCAGAGCCATTTGAACCATTTTTCTCCGTATTTAAACCTAATCGAGGATCTGCGAGACCACTTCGATCGGTAAGTTCGCGCCATGGATCCTCGACCAAAGATCGTAGCGGAACTGGCCATGGTACTTTAGTCGGCATAGCTTCACATTCGCCGGCCGCAGTGGTCGAGTGGTTGTAGGCGCTTCAGTCTGGAACCGCGCGACCGATACGGTCGCAGGTTAGAATCCTGCTTCGGGCATGAATTTATGTGATGTCCAGAGGTTTGTTGGGTTTAAGTAGTTCTAGGGGATTGATGACCTCAGATGTTAAGTCCCATAGTGCCCAGAGCCATTTGAACCATTTGAGCTTACATTCCTGTCGGTACCTTCAGGTAGCGGGAAAGACAACATCCTTGAAGAGGGATAAAGTCCCAGCTAGTTCAACCTCACACCACATTGTACAATGAATTCCTCAAATTGGTGAATTCCTCCAGATCTTGAAACAGGTGAATGAGTACGAAAAGTGCAGATAACGATACAGTTGAAGTTAAGTCTTATAGGCTGATATATCTCCTGGGCGTGTTACGGAAACTATTTGAAAAATTACTGGCTGACGGATTGGCGACATACAGATTGCTGTATGGAATGAGTGACAAGCAATTTGGCTTTTGGCCAGGGCGATTGGCGTGTGACACAGTTGCGCTGGCGGTTGAGGTCTTTGACTCAGTCCTGCAAAACTATGTGGTTGGCATCATGGTGGACATCAGTGGCGCCTTTGACCACCTCTGGTGGCCTCCGGTCTTTTCCTACTTACAAGATATAGAGTGCCCAAGCGCACTTAATGGCTTTCTTCGGAGCTACTGTGAGAGAAGGGAGATCTGACTATCATATTCTACTGGGAGTGCTAGGAAACCCCACATGGCTCTGTCCTGGAGCTGTGTTTTTTCTGGGGAAGTGGGGGGAGGTGGGTGTGTATTAACATGGAGCCATAGCTGAAGAACCTACAGAGCAGTGAGGATGTGCTGGAGGAGATAGCTTACGCGGCCATAGACGCGAGGGTCATCTTGAACCTAGACAGGGCAATGACCATACTCACTGAATTGTGCCATAAAGCTAAAATGAACATTACTTTGAATAGCTCGACATATTTGTTATTAAAAAGTCAGCTAATAAGAAACCCAACTGTCAGAATCGGGGGCTCGCCAGTTCCTCAGCAGGCCCGGTACATGGGCGTCATTGTTGATGGGGGAAGAGCGTTGCGGCTGACATAGAAGCAGTAACTCAGAGATCGCTCAGAGTACTAAAGAACCTAATTTGAATTGGACATATGAGGTTCCATTTACATTCAGACAATTACATTATACCACAACAGTATACAGTTTTGTGGGAAACTGCCCTGACGTCTGGGCACATAAGAGCACGAGCGTCACGCTTACCATGGCTGTGAAGAGAGTGCAGCGAAACATAATATTAGACTATGTTGGGGCCCTATTAGTGCTAATGGGACTTTGCCCTCTTGGCTTCAAAATAAGAGAACAGGCTTCATGATACTGGGTATAAAAAGACCGTTGAAATTCTAGGGTTGCAAGTTCAGGATAAGATTAGAAACAAAAGGCGGGGGGAAGAGCTTTGGTAATGATTTTGGGAATCGGATGAATCTGGGAGGAGAATCAGTCAATTATTATCAAACATCAGAGAACGTTTGAACCTAAAGTGCTTCAAGCCAAGCAGGGGACTGTTGCATTTCCTTACATGGCACGGACCGTACCCGGCATATTTAAGCCGGTTCGGAAAGCGGGCTACACTTGCGTATGGCTGTGGAGCGGTAGAGGGCCCTTCAGACGACGTTATCTATGATTGCCACGCATGTGATGATGACCTAGCAGCCGAATTTAAACAAAGACTTCCTGATTACGATAGCCGGCCGGTGTGGCCAAGCGGTTAAAGGCGCTTCAGTCTGGAACCGCGCGACCGCTACGGTCGCAGGTTCGAATCCTGCCTCGGGCATGGATGTGTGTGAAGTCCTTAGGTTAGTTAGGTTTAAGTAGTTCTAAGTTCTAGGGGACTGATGACCTCAGATGTTAAGTCCCATAGTGCTCAGAGCCATTTGAACCATTTGAACCTGATTACGATACATATCACCTACTTAGACAAGAGGAAATGATTCAATTGGCTCTGAGCACTATGGGACTTAACATCTGAGGTCATCAGTCCCCTAGAACTTAGAAGCACTTAAACCTAACTAACCTAAGGACATCACACACATCCATGCCCGAGGCAGGATTCGAACCTGCGACCGTAGCGGTCGCGCGGTTCCCGACTGAAGCGCCTAGAACCGCTCGGCCACCCCGGCCGGCCAAGAGGAAACTTTTGACATATTAAACATCTTGGCAGATGAAGTTTCACAAAAGATCTTGAGAGATTTCTGACGAGAAAATCACCAGTAGTAGAACATAAAAGACATTTGTCCGTTGAGGAGGAAGATGCGACGATTATCACGAATTTGCCAACAGCACTTAATTCAGCAGTATTGTAGAATTAGATAGAAAGTAGGAAGCTTAATTCTTTTGGAAGTTATCTTTTAAGAACACTGCAGCGAATGAGAAAGTTTCGCGGGCCAGCCCAGTGTCAGGGGCACGTGCACAGATTACCTCGGTGGGCTCCGGCCAATAAACTGTGACAGGCTTGTATATTTACTGGCACAATCTGTAACGGTAAAGGCAGTAGATGTAATTCTTAGAAATAAACAAAACTGTATTATGATATTATTACTTGTACCATGATTTCTGTTAGAATTGTGTATACTAATATGACCCAGCCCGCCCGGTTGGCCATGCGGTCTAACGCACGGCTTTCCGGGCGGGAAGGAGCGCCTGGTCCCCGGCACGAATCCACCCGGCGGATTTGTGTCGAGGTCCGGTGAGCCAGCCAGTCTGTGGATGGTTTTTAGGCGGTTTTCCATCTTCCTCGGCGAATGCAGGCTGGTTCCCCTTCTTCCGCCTCAGTTACACTACGTCGGCGATTGCTGCGTAAACAAGTTCTCCACGTACGCGTACACCACCATTACTCTACCACGCAAACATGGGGGTTACACTTGTCTGGTGAGAGACGTACCGGGGGGGGGGGGGGGGGGGGGGGGGGCACCGGGGACCGAACCGCACAAGAACAGGGTTCGGTGTGAGGCGGCGCAGTGGTGAAGTGGACTGCTGTAGTCGTCGTTGGGTTGTGGACCACTGCGGCTGCGGCGGGGACGGAGCCTCTTCGTCGTTTCTAGGTCCCCGGTTAACATACAACATACAATATGACCCACTAATAGCTTAGGTAGTGGATTTATTGTAGATTTGAACAAATAATGATTTTTTTAAAAATAAAGATCGGTTTGATGTTCTTCCCTTACGTATCGCAATGGTCCACGCTGCAAAACATGGTCATTCAGTCTTTTCGCAGTTGGTCACATTATGTGACTGGACAGTGTATATCCACGGCAGATGTGTACTTGAGAAGTAACTGATGACTGATCGTGTTATATGACAGAAAGACTAATCATAGGCCTCAACTGGTTATCAGAAAGTGTTACGTCACGTTATCGTAAGCCGCTGCCGTGGTAGTTCGTAGCACCCCGTGCCTACACGTCCTGCTCGTATTGCACGTGACGCGAATGCGCGCTGATGACTCGTCAATTAATTGATTGAGTGCCAGCCGGGCGGCCATTTGCGCCCTAATGGGCCCAGGGCCCGTCAGTAGTCGAATATGTCTGGGCGTGTCTGGCGAGCTTTAAATGGCTGCCGCGCGAGTCCGGCGTGTGCGCTAATTATAAGCGAGCGTGCGGAGGTCGTGCACTTGTGTGCGGTCGAGCGGTCGCGCATGACCCGCAACACCTCCTCCCCCGTCCCACCCGCCCCTTCGTCCGTGATTCACTGGCCGCCACCCCCGTGCAAAACGCGCAATCCCTGCGACTCCGTTTCGGCCCTTCTCCCATTAGCACACAGCTGCTAAATTTGAAGTTAGGCCCCGAGAAATTACGCGGCGTTGTATTTAAACTGTTGGCGCTCGCGCAGGCTGTTAAATACTCCAACTCATTCGGTGCGATTTAATACCCGCCAGGAGGGCAGGAAAGAATAAAATCCCTGTAGTTGGAGCGGAAGCGTTCTGTAATTTCAGTAATCCTCGCGCGGCTCTCATTGGCTGATGCTTTTACGAACAGCTAACTGCGCGTGAGTGAAGCGCGAAAAAATCACGGAGGTGTATGTATTTTTTCTTTCTTTTTCTGCTTTACATATTGATCCCCTGGCTCCATTCGCTATCTTTATACTTTGAGAGAGCTCAGCCTGTGGGCGTTTGAATGCAGTACGGCGGCTTTACATTCGAAATTGCGACCATCGAGTCGCCAACAGCGTAATTAGTAGAGTGGAAATACCTGTCACGTTATACTGACCTCACATGAGGACACGTTGAAGCTGCTTTCAGGAAACTGAATGTGAAAAATTTTGCCACTTTGTATCATGAGTAAGTTCATAAGTGTGAATGAATGACATCATTTGGGCTGGACGTCCCATTCGTATGAGCCAAATATTGCTTACAAAAGGGAACAGTAATTTTAAATTTTTTACTAATTTCTGACGTGTGTTTGACATGTCAAAACTGATTAGGTAATCGGTCTTTTAAAATCCTGCTCTGTGTAACGTAAATGGCATTTTTATTGTTTATCCCCATTATGAATTGGTCTGTTCGAGTAATTCTGTATATCAGTACCTGCAAGTTTTAAGAAATCGTCTGTCTTTGAGATCTAGGAACTGAAAGAATTTTGTATCGAAATAGCACAGGCAAACTGCCATTACTGCGTGTCCATTTTGACGTTACGAATGTATTCTTCAGAAAATTTCAATTCAATGCGTATAACAAACTTAATTTTTTTTTGCAATCATTAAATGCAAATGCTTAAAAATTTAATAACTTCTGAAATGAAAGTCGTCTGACTCTGGTACCATTATTATGGAAATAAAGTGTATTTTGAAACTTCCAGGCAGATTAAAACTGTGTGCTGGACCGCGAAAGGCAAAGGTCCCGAATTCGAGTCTCGGTCCGGCACACAGTTTTAATCTGCCTGGAAGTTTCATATCAGCGCACGCTCCGCTGCAGAGTGAAAATCTCATTCTGGAAACATCCCCCAGGCTGTGGCTAAGCCATGTCTCCGCAATATCCTTTCTTTCAGGAGTGCTAGTTCTGCAAGGTTCGCAGAAGAGCTTCTGTTAAGTTTGGAAGGTAGGAGACAAGGTACTGGCAGAAGTACGGCTGTGAGGACGGGGCGTGAGTCGTGCTTGGGTAGCTCAGTTGGTGAGCACTTGCCCGCGAAGGCAAAGGTCCAGAGTTCGAGTCTCGGTCCGGCACACAGTTTTAATCTGCCAGGAAGTTTCATATCAGCGCACACTCCGCTGCAGAGTGAAAATCTCATTCTGGAAAGTGTATTTTGCTTAGAATGAATAAATAGGTTCATGGTGGGTGCATTCTGTAACAAACTACTGTCGAGAACCAGACAACATTGCTGCACTTCTGCCATCTGTTTGACTGTGGAATCGATCGTTATAGTGAACAGCGATCTTCGTTTGCTTGAGTATAAAGTAGATGGTTTTATCAGGTAACAAATTGTAATTTTAGCAGTGCAGTAAACACCAAGCATTTTCCTTCTAAAAGATGGAACCAGTATGTTTTCCACAAGTCTGTACTCCTAACCAACTTTTATTCAGTTTTGTTGTAAAATATCTTCAGACCATGTTCACTGCACATTTGACTGCAGTATTGATGTTCATCCTTTAGCTCAATTGTGTTATGAATGGTAAACATGTTTGCTACCTGTCTTCCGCACATTTTTGTGTTTTTGCGCTTATGTACACATTGGGTCACCCAGTTCAACGCATTTTGACGCTGACTTCAGTTGACAAAGTCTAATTAGAGACAACATTGTTGTATTTTATAGTGGCTTAAGGCCGAGATCATGATAGTAATATGAAATAAAGAAAGAACTTAATCGAGACATCATTACTGAGATAGGTCCATTACAAAAATCGTAAAGGAAATCATCTAACGAAAACCCTCTCATATAACTTGTTTTCGTTCACATAGCTGTTTCTTTAATTGATCACTGTAAACAAACTACTCGGTCCATTTATAAACTGCCACTGTATTAACAGCATCAACTGACAAGTTCTAAATGAACGGTGACATTACGTCTTAACAGCGCGATCTGGATGTCCTTCGCATCAAATTAAAAACCGACTGTCGTACTATGCATAAGAAAATGTATTTCATAATTATTCGCAGCACATCAAACTAGAATTTTTCACGGTTAGCACACAGACGCTCTGGTACACCCGCTCGCAACTGTCAACTGTCGAACGAATTTACAATACTTCGTAAGGAATTCACTACCCGATCAGCCAATAAATGTAGTCCTATCAGAGTGAGAAAATGTGTGCTTCATGCCTAATGTACCCCTCCTGATCAAAAGTATCCGGACATCCCTATGTAGTGTTAAATAGAAACAGTAACTGCGGAAAGAGTTGGTCAGTAGAGATCAGTGACTTCGAACGTGGACTACTAACTGGAAGCCACCTCAGGAACAAAGCTATCAGAAACATTTCTACACTTCTAAAGCTGCCCATGTCGACAGTTGGTGGTGTGTTTGTTAAGTGGAACCCCATGTAAATCTACATCTACATCATACTCCTCAAGCCACCAAATGATGTGTGGTGGAGGGTACTTTTGGTATCACTATCTGATCCCTACAACCCTGTTCCACTAGCGAATAGTAAGTGGGAAGGATGATTGTAGGTAAGCCTCTGTATTGGCTCTAATTTCTCGAATTTTCTTCTCGTGGCCAATACGCGAGATGTATGTGGGAGGAATTGATATGTTGTCCAACTCCTCCTGAAATGTGCTGTCCCGATATTTCAATAGTAAATCCCTCCGTGATGCACAACGCTTCTCTTGTAACGCCTGTCAGTGGAGTGTGTTCAGCATCTCCGTAACGCTCTGTCGGCAGCTAAACGATCCCGTGACGAAACGCCCCTCCCTTCGTTGGATCTTCTCTATCTCCTCTATCAATCCTACCTGATAGGGACCCCAGATAGATGACCAATACTCAGTAATCGGCTGAACAAGCGCCTTATGAGCCACTTCTTTCGTGGATGAGCTACATTTCCTTAAGATACTTCCGATGAATCTGAGTCTCGTGACTGCTTTTCCCACTATCCGTTTTATATGGTCATTCCACTTAAGGTCGCTCTGGATAGTTACGCCTAGATATTTTACGGCAGACGCTGTCTCCAGCTGTTTGTCATCAATAGAATGGCTGTACAATAGTAGATTTCTTTTCCTATGTACGCGCGGTATGTTACATTTTTTTACGTTCAGGGTCAACTGCCAGAGCCTGCACCATTCATCTGCAGGTCGTTTCGCAAATTCTTACTATCTTCTGGTGTTGCAACTTTGGTATAAACAACTGCATCATCTGCGAATAGCCGTAAAAGAGCATCCGACGCTTTGTACTACATCATTTATACATATTGTAAACAGCAACAGTCCTATCACACTTCAGTGTGGTCCTCTGGATATTACCTTTACATTGTCGATTTAGTTCCGTTAAGAGCGACCTGTTGACTTCTCTCTGCAAGAAAGTCTTGAATTCAAATGCAGGTCTGCTCCGGTACTCCGTAAGCTCGTATTTTTTTCATTAAGTGGCAATGCGGAACGGTGTCAAATGCCTTCCTGAAATCAAGGAACACGGCATCAGCCTGAGCGCAGTTGTCCACTGCGCTGTGGATCTCATGGAAGAACAGAGCGAGCTGAATTTCGCAGGATTTCTGTTTGCGGAGTCCATGTTGATTTTTATAGAGGAGATGTTCATTTTCCAAAAACGACATAATTTTTTAGCATAAAACATGTTCCATAACTCTACAACAGATTAACGTCAACAATATAGGTCTATAATTGTGTGGATCTGTCTTATGGCCTTTCTTAAGAACGGGAATGACCTGCGCTTTTTCCAGTCGTTAGTTACCTTTCGTTGCTCAAGCGATCTACGATAAATCACTGCTAGAAGGCGAGAAAGCTCTTTCACGTTATCTTTATAGAACATTATAGGTACCTCACCTGGTCCTGAAGCCTTTCCGCTACTAACCAATTCTATCTGCTTTTCAGTTCAGCGTTCGGTTATCACAATATCTGCCATTTACATGTTCAAACGACCATTATAAGGAGGGACAGTGTTTCGATCTTAGGCGGTGAAACAACTTCGGAAGACCGAATTCGTTATTTCGGCCTTCTCTATGTTAGCTTCCGTTTCGGTGCCGGTGTGGTCACTGAGAGAATGAACAGATGATTTTGGCCCACTTACTGACTTTACATACGACCAAAATCTCTCAGCGTTTTTACTCAGGTTGTAAGTAGGCTGTTTATGTTTTCTTATTGGCAACGTTACGTAGCGCTCTGTATGAAAATCACTGGCTGTGCTAGTAGGCTGTTTATGTTTTCTTATTGGCAACGTTACGTAGCGCTCTGTATGAAAATCACTGGCTGTGCTGTGTGCAGTCTGTGGCTAATTTTCATTGTTGCCTGCAGTTGTAGTGTTGGGCATCTGGATGCGAACAGCGCGTAGCGTTGCGCAGTTGAAGGTGAGCCGCCAGCAGTGGTGGATGTGGGGAGAGAAATGGCGGAGTTTAGAAATTTGTAAGACTGGATGTCATGAACTGCTATGTATGATTTTTCAACATTATTAAGGTAAATACATTGTTTGTTCTGTATTAAAATCTTTCATTTGCTAACTATGCCTATCAGTAGTTAGTGCCTTCCGTAGTTTGAATCTTTTATTTAGATGGCAGTAGTGGCGCTCGCTGTATTGCAGTAACGAAGATTTTTGTGAGGTAAGTGATTTGTGAAAGGTATAGGTTAATGTTAGTGAGGGCCATTAATTTGTAGGGATTATTCAAAGTCAGATTGCATTGCGCTAAAAATATTGTGTGTCAGTTTAAGCACAGTCATGTATCATTTTTCTAAGGGGACGTTTCATATGTCGACCCTTAGCCGAGGATACCTCACTGGAATCTTCTGATTTTTTTCTTGTAGTTTGTGTAATTAGTGTAGCTATTGTTTATTGCTAGCGCGTAATTGTAGAGAGAATCTCCTTTGTAGTTGCAGTCTTTCATTGTTGTTGTGGCGTGCATGTAGATTTGCACCAAGTATTTCGCAACTGCGCTTGCAAATAACTAAACATTATTTTCAGTGCTATGTTAATGTGTTTTCTTATTTTGCTCTTCAAATTGTGCTTTTCTATGTTATCGTGTGAAATATTGTGTCAATAATGGCGTGTGAAAAACGTAACACTAGGCTCCAAAGTAAACTGAGAAATAATAGTGACGACGAGCGTAGTTTATCAGCACCACTGTGTAATGAATTAACAGACATTCAAAGTAGTAATTTGGTAATTGTACATAGGGAAAAGGTGCGGGCGGCAAATAATGGCGTAGACAGTGAAACAATTAGTGAACAGGGAAGCATTATCGATCGATCGGTCGGCAACAGCTTGCCTCAGGAATCCGAAATGACAGGACACAATCTTGCAAATACTGTAGATTCAGGTTTTGCGTCCTTGCCGTTTTCTCAAATAAGTCAAGACACATTTTCTGCTTGTCAAAATGTGAATGTTGCCGGTGCAAATGCACTGTCGAAAAGCATAGAGGAACAGATTCCAGACACTAATACATTATTATTGCAATTAATACAACAAATGGGACAAACACAGCAAAAGCTTCAAAAGTTAGACATAATGGAACAAAATCTTCAAAAGTTAGACACAATGGAACAAAATCTTCGAAAGTTAGACACCACGCTTGAACAAACACGTGAAGATTTAACTACTGAGTTACATAACATTGAATCGAAATGTCAAAAAGTCAGTAATGACGTAAAAACACAAATTTGTGAGCATTTTCAACCTATTTTTTCACGGTATGAAAATGCATTACAGAATCACGAAGCAGCCATAAAAGAACTGCAAACTATTGTTCATGAAAATCATGAGACCTTGCAAGCTAAAATTGACTCAGTTGCATCTACCGATTCGGTTACGCAACTTGCAAAAACTCAGGAAAACTTAAAGGACACAGTAGATACTCTGAAAATTGGTTCAGAAAGACACATGGAGGAAATTAGTTTATCATCAAAGAAAGTAGTTGAGCTTTCGGATCAGCTAAATAATTTATCTACGAAGGTAGATGATAATCTGAATGACACAAAACCGGTAATCTTTAATGACACAGACGAGTGCGAACAAATTAGGAAATTCAAACAAAATCAGAATCAAATTAATTCGCAACACCAAAGAGAAATCCGGGAAGTACAAGATCAGCTGACACAGTTAATACAAGAATTACGTATTTCAGAGGACACTCGCGCCCGAATACGGGAAGAGGGACATAGAAATACGGAACAGCCACAAAACAATAACACAGCGCATTTCGGAAATTATGAAAGAAATTGGCAAGGCGCACCGAATTTTGAAATGGAACCGCCGAAACGACGTAACAATGACCGATATGCGACTCGCCAACATGATGATTTTGACTATAAGCTGTTCATTACTACACGTAAATTTAAAACATTTAAGAATTCCGGCAACGACATTCATCCACAATCGTGGCTCCATCAGTTCTCTCATTGTTTTCCTCCCAACTGGTCATTGGAGGACAGGTTAGAATTTATGTGTGGCTACTTGGAGAATGAACCAGCTGGAAGAATGCGATCGGTCATTCACGATTGCCACAGTGAAGGAGAATTTTATCATGCCTTCCTCTCAGCATACTGGTCTCAAGCTACACAACACCGAGTAAAACGTAGCATCATAATGATGAAACATTTTGAACAATCTGAATTTTCCAGTCTTGTCAAATATTTTGAAGACATGTTGCATAAGAATCAATATCTTTCAAACCCATACAGCCCTTCAGAACTCATCCGCATTTGCTTAATGAAATTGCCTGAACATTTAAGAAATATTATTTTGGCAGGACGTTGCAAAGACGACATTGAAGCTTTTCAGGGACTCTTACAAGAATTAGAAATGGACACAGACAGTCGCGGGATGCGAAAACAGGAAAACAATCACTACAGGTCACATCCGTCACAATTCCGTGACGACAGAAACAATAACTGGACACGACAAGTCTATTCTTACAACGCAAATCGTGACCAAAACAGACACCACCCATATGACAACCACTGGCAGAGTAATAATAGTTACAGGGAGAGATCGCATTTCCGTAGTAATGAATATGACAGAGATTACCATAGAAACAGACAATATGGGAACAAAAACAATTATTATCAAGGGAGACAGAATAACTTCAGACGCAACTGTTCAGCGCGCAGTTACGATTCCGAGAGAAATTCTCCACCACATGACCGACAAACAAGAAACTATGTAAACTACCGACAAAACTACAGACCTGAATTCCATCAGAACTGGCGGGATTCAAACAGACCAGGGCACTCTCGACAAGGTGAATTTGTAGAAGTTAGGTCACCTAATCCCAATAACGACGCACGCCAACAAAGAGACAGACAATGACTCGCACCGCAGGCAGCCACGTGCGCCGGCTGGCTCAGGGAAAAATTACATAGATGCTAACCTTGAGAAACATTTTAGCATTCTTTACCGATGTACCATACACCACATGATAATTCCACTGAAGCTGAAACTCTGCGTACTAGGAAGAGTAAAGGATTACACTACATTTCACATGTAAAACCGTTTATTGAAAGATAATCTGCTTTTTAACTTTGTCTTTGCCATAAAACTTTTCACTTCTCTTTTCTAGTATGCATTGTCAGACCTAGAATCGGTTAACATGCAACAATGTTTGAAGTTAAATATCCAGTCAAGAACCAAGAGAAATTATTGAAATAGAAATTACGAATGCATTGTTATAGTGAACAGACGTCACAGTGTTACTGTGTGTGTACATTCTTGCTTGTTAGTTGCACGATTACGTAACAACTATAAGGCTTACATACTTAGAACATATACTGGTACTGCTAATGAGATTTTAATGCAACATTTTGGTTTACTTGAAAATACATTCTGGATTTAAAGTACTTTCTGAGAGATACCAGATGACACAGTGGTTAGTTTATGTGACAGCTACACGATTTTATCACGACGCTACTAATGAGTGACAATTTACAATGTTGCTTTTGCGGTGTTTCTGTTTTATGTCTGCACAGTTTTATATATTATTCTGGAAAGTAAAACATGTTTTAGTAGTAACTTTTGTGGTATAGCTACAATGAGACAGCCTTTTCCGTATCACAACAATACGTTACATTATAGTACTTTCTTGATCAAGGCAAGGTACGTAATAACTACGATGTCTATACACAAAGCATTTCACTTTCGTTTATGATGAGGTAAGTACGTTGATTTCAGCAGAACTTTGCTTACAGAGGACGATAACTACGACACTTCCACAGAGATTATCTTACAACAAGACGCACAGTTTAGCGCTACAGTACACATATTTGAGTGATTAATTTTGTATTTAAATCATTTATTTTTAAAGATATTTGAAGTACAATGATGCAAAGGTTTTCCATGATACATTTCATTCCATTTCTGTAATCTGTAACACCTGAGGGTATAATTACATTAATCCTCAGGGTGGTACACACCTACTTTGTGTACCATGTGTTTGGCAAGCACAAGGAGCCCTAGCTAATATGGTATTTGCTTATAGAACTTTACACATCGGTACCATATTCCTCTAACACAGAATTACACAGCTATCTGATTATTTAACAGAGAAATAAACATGTTTACGCAATTACACAGTTGGGTAACTTCACACATATGAAATTGTATTTTGTCTGTACTTTGTGAACTGTTCATATTTTTTTGGAACCATTGTGATAATATAAGAGCTTAGAATGATGTATTTGGTAAGGGAGCATGATTTTAAAATGCGTTTGAGGTAGATGACACTATTGAAATGAGCAGAGAATTTTTTTTAGTTTTTGACAGTATTGCAGAAAGCTACGACGTTTTTGAGATTTGACTGAGGTGTTATGATGTTATTTTTACGACGACGATGTGTATTATGCTGTTGAGATATGTTTATGATCAATAAGATGATGCTACCATATATGAGGAATTTGATTAAGCTACGTATTTGTTATGATGAAATATTGAAGAAGTGTCGACGAATACATATATGAATAATGAGTAGTGGTTAGGGACTCTGATTTGTGGAAAAGGATGTTGGAAACCAAGAATCGTACTTTAAGAGTTATGAAATGTGTCTAAATGCGTGAATGTCTCACAATGCTGCCGAAAACTTTTTAAACACTGTTATATTCATAGGATTTTGTTTCTACACATTTGCAACGCAAATTCTCGACCTGTGAAATTTTTTATATGAGACTGTCACTGTAATGGAAACTGGTGTCGTAAATATTTCAGTAAGAAAGTTAAGTGACCACCTTCACGTAATGAGTCGTGGGCACCCAGCTGTGCGACAGTCGCCTGGAAAAAAGCCATTAGTGTGTGCCTTTCAGAGGCACAGGTGGAAAAAAAAGGGGCTGTTATCCTCGCTATTGACATTCCTTTGTAGAAAGCATCGCAAATACTACACGCTCAAACTTGAAACATATGGTAACACTGTGGAGCTCTTAATTTATGATATTTACTGAAATGCCTAATGAAACGACGCGAAATATTTTTATGTCTATACACCTGATTATGACTACTGTCTTTCTAGTTGAGAGATTTTTTTACTACCTTATGAAATGCCATATGGCTAATGAATGATGTTTCATGCCTTCCTTTGTACATATTTGCTCATTTTCTTTAATATCTTGTTTCTAGCTGCACTACAGCATCGGTTATTATAAAATTTAATAGATGTACTAATATCACTATTTTCTGTCTACAGACCCAGTAAAGAATACGTTTATGATATACTTTCTTAGAAAAGAGAGCACAAATAGACATTTACCTTCACAGGAATTGCATAAATAATTTTTAATGACTTGGTAACTTTCTTGCAGAGTAAGCTTTTGTGATGCATCACTCTAGTGTTAAGATGTGACATAGGTATTAAAAATGGCCATTTTTACTGTAATATTTTTTCTGATTAAGCTATGTCATGTTTAGATATAAGTTATTGCATTTGCTGCTGCTGTTTGCCAGGCATAGTGCTACTAAATTTCACTTTACATTACTCTGTTAAGCCAGTTTTACTACTGATTTATTTTTCTTGTTGCTGCACATTGCCTTATATTAGTTGTAATATTGCAATTGCTTTCCTAATTTCTATAATGCTGCTTCCTTTGCCAATTTGTCAATTTTTTGTCATTGCTTTTTGTGTTAATTGTATTGTACTGCTGCATTGCCTCGTCCCTTAGTTTAGCATCTGAGTTCAGTAGATTTAAGTTAGCTTAAGATGGGGTAGGCTATATAAGAAAACGAGTTCTGATGAATTGGAAGAAATGCATTGAGATGCTATAAGAAAATAGTTTGGCCAAAAAAAGTAGTGCACAGTGGAGAAAAACTATTTTTGAAAGAGGATGTGAACAGAATACAGAAAGCATGCTTAGATAGGATTTTTTTTGGCTGGAGCAAATGTTGAAATAAGAGGGACGATCTATGGAATGAAGTTTTGGGTTGGACTGCAGTACCAAATGTTACACAGAAAACAAACCCAGTCCTTTCCTTTTGTGTTATCCCACTATGTGTTTGTGTACCCTTGTGTATTTGTTTTCTTTCTGTCTCTGTGTACTGTTTCATAGAATTTTTTCTCTTCTAATACTAAGCTACATTCACTATGATGAGGAATACTGTTATCCTCAAATATAATTTGCATTAATAATATGTTATTTACTTCATAAAGATGTTTAGACATTATTTATTCTGTTTTGTTTTAATGCTCATGTGTGATTTTGATGTTTCGAAAGTTATTCTGATCTTTTATGTATGTACTCATGTCATGATTCCTGTAACACTGATGTATATGGGCCTCAGCTCGTGGTCGTGCGGTAGCGTTCTAGCTTCCCACGCCCGGGTTCCCGGGTTTGATTCCCGGCGGGGTCAGGGATTTTCTCTGCCTCGTGATGCCTCGGTGTTGTGTGATGTCCTTAGGTTAGTTCGGTTTAAGTAGTTCTAAGTTCTAGGGGACTGATGACCATAGATGTTAAGTCCCATAGTGCTCAGAGCCATTTGAACCATTTTTTTGATGTATATGTTATTTCGATTCTTTTGTAAAGCCTGTACTACAAATGTTATCTGTATTATTATGTTCTTTAATGATGTATTTTGTACCTTTGTAATTGTATTCTTATGTTATAAAATGGTTATTGACACCAGTTCATCATATTATTAACTTGTAAGTTCCATTTCACTGCACACATTTCTGTTGGTCATAGTATATGGACAATATGAGAGAAGTAGGGACTGTTAGTGTTGGCACGTGTGTTAATAATTCAGCAAGGGACTGGATAACAGCATTGCTGGTTCTAAGGACAATTCCAAAATCTTTGTGAGTGCATAAGTAGTGGTTATGGACTTGCTATATTATCTGCAAGACTCTTCAATGGTGATTGTGCACCTCCACAGTCGCAACAGATGACTGCTAGCCATCTCTACAAGGACTACAGTGGGTCTGCATCTTTGATGACCCACCAATACCATTATTTCTACAAGGACTACAGTGGGTCTACACCTTTGATGATCCATCAATACCGTAGTCTCTACCAGGACTACAGTGGGTCTACTCTGTGATGACCTACCTACCAATATTCTTCAAAGCGTCGAATGACTCTGCTGTGGGTTTGCTCTGTTGTGGCCCATTACCTGTCTGCATGTCGAGAAGGACATCACTACTTTTTCAAGCATGCATCGAAATCCTCTACTTCCGTGTGCATTTTCTTTTACTGCTCAGACTTTGAGAAAAAAACTGCAATTTTACTGTGATGAATCATCAGGACTGTCTTTATGGACGGTGAGAAAATTTTAGCTTATGACCAAAATTGTATCAATAAGTGTGTGCATTTGATATCTTTGTTATTGTAACTATGAAAAATTTTATCAAATCATTATTGGCCACTGCCCAAAACAATTTGTAAAATTTTTTGTGGGGAGCATGGGGGCTATGTAAGTAGGCTGTTTATGTTTTCTTATTGGCAACGTTACGTAGCGCTCTGTATGAAAATCACTGGCTGTGCTAGTAGGCTGTTTATGTTTTCTTATTGGCAACGTTACGTAGCGCTCTGTATGAAAATCACTGGCTGTGCTGTGTGCAGTCTGTGGCTAATTTTCATTGTTGCCTGCAGTTGTAGTGTTGGGCATCTGGATGCGAACAGCGCGTAGCGTTGCGCAGTTGAAGGTGAGCCGCCAGCAGTGGTGGATGTGGGGAGAGAAATGGCGGAGTTTAGAAATTTGTAAGACTGGATGTCATGAACTGCTATGTATGATTTTTCAACATTATTAAGGTAAATACATTGTTTGTTCTGTATTAAAATCTTTCATTTGCTAACTATGCCTATCAGTAGTTAGTGCCTTCCGTAGTTTGAATCTTTTATTTAGATGGCAGTAGTGGCGCTCGCTGTATTGCAGTAACGAAGATTTTTGTGAGGTAAGTGATTTGTGAAAGGTATAGGTTAATGTTAGTGAGGGCCATTACTTTGTAGGGATTATTCAAAGTCAGACTGCGTTGCGCTAAAAACATTGTGTGTCAGTTTAAGGACAGTCATGTATAATGGTTCAAAGGGGACGTTTCAAGGTCGGTTGAAAACATCTTACTTTAAAAATCATTTAACGCTTCTCTCGTTGCTCTCCTTACGCTCATTTTCACTTCAGCTTTTGTTTTTCATCTAGGCTTTTACTTCTCTTGAATCTGAGATGAAGTGCTCTTTGTTTATGTAACGCTTACCTAACACGGCTATTAAATGATGATGAGACAGACCTTATGTACTGGCAACAGGAACCATATTGCAATGCGAGTCGCTCGTGAGTTACAAAGTGCCACCTGGAGTCCAGCTAGCACAATCTGCGTAGGTAGTTAAGAAGAATGCCTTAAAATTGTCAAGCTGGAGGTGTTATAAAAAGCGACGGTAGTGGACAGCGATTTGGAGTGATGAATCACGCTATACCTCGTGGCAATTCGGTGGCAAGGTTTGGGTGTGGCGAATGGCTCGAGAACATCAAGTATAGTGCCAGCGGTGAAGTACAGAGGATGTCGTGTTTGGGTATGGCGTGTTTTTGGTGGGTAGCATGTGGCCTCTTTATTTTGTTAAGAAAACGCTAAATGCGAAAGGGTGAAAACAGATTTTAAATCATTGTGTACCACATGGAGTAGAGGAAGAGTTTGGAGACCCCGAGGTTTCAATCAGCAAGACAACGCAGCAATTGTGAGGGAATGATTTGTGGACAATAACATTCCGAAAATGGAATGGCTAGCCCAGAGTCCTGATCTGAATCCAGTGGAATACCTTTGGGATGGGTTAAGTCGGCTTAGCTCGAGATTCAACCGCTCAGCATCACTACCTTCTCTTTGGTTTCGGCTCTTCAGGAAGAGCGTGCTGCAATTCCTCCACAGACATTCAGACACTTCTCTGAAAGGGCCGCTATAAAGCGTCTCAGAGAAAATGCCGTTATAAAGGCGGTGGATGGGCACACCCCATATTAATTTTCATAGTAGGTGTCAGGATACTATTGATAAGATTATGCAATCCTAAAGCAGCGATAATTTCAGTACTAACGTATGACAGCTTCTAAATAACACGTCCCATTATCGGTGGTTATGAAGAGATGGACTACTGCTCTGGCCCACAGGTTCTTCGACCTTAAATCAATACATTTGTGTCTGTGCGGGAACTGGAAAGATAATTTCCATTAGACTGCTTAACAATATGAACAGAAACTTCCTGGCAGATTAAAACTGTGTGCCCGACCGAGACTCGAACTCATTCTGGAATATGAACAGAGCTTTCGCGTCCGTGGAGTAGAATGCTATGAAACCGTACGAAAGAGTCCAAAGACACATCACACCGAGCGAGGTGGCGCAGTGGTTAGCACACTGGACTCGCATTCGGGAGGACGACGGTTCAATCCCGCGTCCGGCCATCCTGTTTTAGGTTTTCCGTGATTTCCCTAGATCACTCCACGCAAATGCCGGGATGGTTCCTTTGAAAGGGCACGGCCGACTTCCTTCCCCATCCTTCCCTAATCCGAGCTTGGGCTCCGTCTCTAATGACCTCGTTGTCGACGGGACGTTAAACACCAATTTCCTCCTCCATCCTCCTCGAAAGACACATCAAATCATCTGAAGTTCAGTGCGACTATGTCTTGATGCGTGTACCTACGCTTTTTGCACACACGTGGTTTGATCTGATGCTATGTGTTTCCTACAGTTAATGTACTGTAAGCAGCTGTACAAAATGAATTATATGACGGATATACAGCGTTTCTGTGCTTATATGTTTATAAAATACTTTCGTCTTTATGTGTGAGGGATGTATGCCGAACGATGGCCGCCTCTTGCATATTACAATCTGGATTTCTCTGCACGATAGCAATCGAGATACTATCGAAGACAGTGCTGCCCAAGCACGATTTCTAAACACAGTGAATGGTGGCTACACTGAGCCACAGCGCCAGAGATCGCGCTAGAGAGTATTGTTCCGCCGCCTCCACTGGCAGTGATTATTGAGATGTCGTAGTGGGCAGTGATTATTGAGAACTCGTAGTAGTCAGTGCTTGGGGAGAGCTCGTGGTAGTCAGTGCTTGTTAAGAACTCGTAGCAGAGAGTGTTTGTTGAGATGTGCTAGTAGGGAGTGCTTGCTGAGATGTGATACTGAAAAGTTCTTGTTGAGATGTGGTAATAGCGAGTCGGTGTGGAGATATATTGTAATGATTAGAGTGATTTTGGTCAATATATCAAGGTAACGAAACTTGATTTATTTTTCATTATTTAACGTCGTAAATAATGCTTCATTACAGGTTCAGTCAACAAAGCATCTGGCTTGTGTTCTGGGATTAGAGTGTAATTCTGGTTCTCTTGAGTAATTATGGTATTTTTATTTTCTTTAATTAATTCAGTATAAATGATATTTAAAATTTCTTGTGTTATTGAAGAAGAACCGTGCCAGATGCGTACGTTGAGTCATACTTCCACACACAGAACAGTTACACTTGTGCTTTGGTTTCGTAGGTTTTATAGTTGCTGGGGACTTAATTAATTAATTGTGTTAATGAAAATTTCCATTTCATTCTTTGTTATTGTTCTATGCAGTCAGATAGCGTAATAATACTAGTCAGGGCCAACCGTTTACGAGACTTCGTAATCGGACAAACAGCTACTAAATCAAAAAATAAAATTATTTGCATTTTATTTTAATTAAGCCCCCATGCACGTGGCGACCGCTGCTTCGGATGGTCCCTTGGAATCTTCTGATTGTAAAAATAGTATACAGTAGTATTGTTGTAGTAATTTGTAGTTTAGCAATTGTAGTCTATTTTGCATGTGTAGATTTGGTAATTGTCATTCTTCTAATGGTATTTTTTTCTGCAAAATTTCATTTCTGTTGTCTTGTCTACGGGTTTGACAATTAGTGCAATTATTTCAATTGTTCGATTAATCGTGTTTGAGGGAAACATTTCGTGTGAATGGTGTTGTTGGAGATAAAGTGTCATTGTGTGTAATTTTCATATAGTGACGAGTTTTGTATGTTTTGTAAATGATTACACGATCGATGAAAAAGGCAAAAATGATGGATAGTGAGAATGACGAAATTGTTAACATGGCGAACTCGCCAACAGAGGAAAACAGTATCATGAATAATGAAGTGGAAAACAATTTAATAAGTCGGGAAAATAGTCCGGAACCAATTCAAAATTTTTCTCGATCAGAAAATTCACAGAATACGAGATTAACGATAGAAGATTCTGAAATAGTATCGAACACAGATAGCTTTACAGCCATGACGAAAGAAGTTGGTTTCGCGGGAAATGTTAGGGGCGAAAAGAATTTCGAACCGGCTATTATGGAGCAGTTGATGGGTGCAATATTAAATTTGCGATCTGAATTAAAAACAGTGACAACACGGTTAGACTTACAAAGGGGAACAATGGAAACACGGTTAGACTCACTGGGATCACAGTTGGGATCACAAATAGGAACAATTAAAACAGAGATAGGAACAATTAAAACCGAGATGGGAACTTTGGGATCTGAATTAAAAACAGAGATGGGAACTTTACGATCTGAATTAAAAACTGATATGGGAACAATGGAAACACGGTTTGGATCTGAATTAAAGACAGAGATGGAAACAATGGAAACACGGTTAGACTCACGAATAGGGACATGTTTCAAAAATATGAAAGATGAATTAAAGAAAGAAATCACAGAAGAAGTACAACCGATTTTGAATGCTCACAATAATAGATTAATTGCAGTAGAGATTAGACAAAGGGAACAAGATAGAGAACAGGAGGAAAGAGATCGCGTGATAGTGCAGAAATTTTCAGAGTTAAATTTACAATGTGCACACGATAAGGAAGAAATATTTGAGAGAATCGAGGAATCCGTACCAAATGACAGAATAAATAATCTAACACAACATATGAACAGTTAACTACCAAATGTGTCAACACTGAAACCCGAGTCGCGACACTTACGGAAGACGTAAATAAACAGAAAGAAAAAATAGGTGACTTATCGGAAAGAGTTGAGGAGATTTCAGATAAATTGACAAATCTTAGTTTACATGGGGACAGAGATTCAGATGATACAGCACCATTGCCATTTGCAGAAACCGAAGAGTATCAGAACATAAATAAGCATGTTGAAAATCAGGGAAAATTTAATGAACGCGTGAAAAGGGAATTTGAGGCATTAAGAAAGCAAGTCAAACAAATTGAAGGCGAAAACGTACGAAAAGACGGCAAAAGAAATTTAGAATCACAGATACCAGAGGGGTTTGAAGAAAATAATTTGTTTCATTTACGGGATGCAACAAGAGAGCGCCAGGCGCGCGAACTTGACAATAATCGACATTGGGACTGGGACAGACGCAGTAGGTCTTTGTCGCCACGAGGCGAAAACTTTGACTATAAACACTTTTTGACTGTTCGGAAATTTAAGATCTTCCGCAATTCTAAGAATGACATACATCCATGTTCATGGTTAGATCAATTTATGTACGCACTCCCACCAAATTGGCCACTAAGTCACAAACTGGAATTTATGTGTGGATATTTAGAAAACGAACCGGCGACGCGGATGCGCGCACTCATTAGAGATTGTAATAATCTGAATGATTTTTATCATGCATTTCTATCGGCATATTGGTCCGAAAACACACAAGACAGAGTCAAACACAGTCTTATTATGCAACGTAATTTCAAACAGTCTGAGTTCCGCACGCCAGCGGAATATTTTGAAGACATGATTCGAAAGAATCAGTTCCTTTCCAACCCTTATAGCCCGACTGAATTAATTCGCATTTGTTTAACTAAGCTGCCACAATCCATAAGACAAATGGCTTTAGCTGGAAGATGTAAAGACGACATTGAGACTTTTAAGACTTTGTTACAAGAACTTGAGTATGACAACGACGACGGGACTTCTTGTAACTTTTTCAGTAACAGTAATTACGATAGATTTTCATAGAAAAGGGATAGTGATCGGAAAGGGCGTTATATGGGTAATTTTGAGAATGACAGACGTAACAGACAGGACAATAGATACCAGCCTTATGACAATAACAGACGTTCTAACAGAGATTACACAGACAATTATAATAACGGTAATTCGTACCGGAATGATCAATCATACGGAAACAGTAATCGGTATCATCAAGACAGAAATTATTCATACAATAATAGAAATTCTTACTACAGAAATAACCAGGGTAGTAGATACAACAATAATTTCAGAAGTGACAGTCGAAATTATACAAGAAGTAGTTATGCAGACAGACAGGAAACCAGAAATTTTAATAACAGACACAACCAAGAATTTGCATCTAACAGACAGGAAGGACCTAATTGGCATCCTCCGCGTGACAGAAATTCAGAGAGACAAGTGGAAATAGTAGAAATTGATCCGCGAAATGTCGGGAATAATCAAAGACGTGACGCAAACAATCGACAATGACTAGCAGCTTCGGCTTCTGGCAGCAATATAGACGGTTCAGAAAGTAATGACACTACAACTTTACACTACGTACGCCTGGAAGATATGAGAGACATTTTCCTAGGCGAAAAGGAAAATAATGTAGACGCATTTTTACATCCTGTTATTGAAGTATGTGTGGGTAAGAATAAGTTCACTGCAGTTTTAGATTCTGGGAGCCCATTGAACGTCATTAGTGAATCAGTTTTTCGTATATGTGAAAGAACTATTGCCTGTCCTGTGTTACCTATTTCTAAAACTGCAATTCGAGGAGCGATTTCTGGAAAAGGTGTGGAAGTTAAACAACAGACCAACCTAAATTTCATTTGTCAAGGATACAAATTTTCTGCTAATTTTATTATTGTTCCATTACTCAGTACACAGATTATATTAGGTATGGAGTTTCTTAACACACATAAGGCAATTTTGAACCTTAAAGAAGGAAGTGTGAATTTGACTGTTGCCGGAATGCCGAAATGTCTGAAATTTTTCGAGTGTTTAGCAAGATCTGAATTAGATACAAAATGTTTAAGGTTTCTTACTTCTGATGTTTTCGTTGAGCATTATGACGACAGTGTGTTTATTCATGACAATGACAATAGATACAGCGACGCGATGGAGGATATAATTAATAGCGAAGAATTAATTAATGAAAAGGTTAAGAAAGCTGAAGTGCCAGATGACGTTGCAAGAGAAGAGTTGCACCACATTTTGACTTCACATGCTACAGTGTTTAGTCATCACACAGGAACTATACAAGGCTTCCAATATTTATTTAAAGTTAAAGAACACACACCATTTCGCGGGAAAACGTACGCTATTCCTTTGGCTTACAGAGACAAGGTTAAGAATGAACTTCAATACATGTTAGATCAGGGCATTATTGAGCCAGCAGTCAGCCCTTATACCAGCCCATTACATGTCGTTCTTAAAAAGGATGGGTCAATTCGTTTGGTTCTGGATTCCAGACAGATAAATAATATTATTATTCCTGAAACTGACCGTCCACAAAATTTAGATGAACTTCTTCAACATTTCCATGGAATTAAAGTCTTATCCACGATTGATATGCGCGCAAGTTTTTGGCAAATAGAACTCCACCCTGATTGTAGAAAATATACTGCCTTTTTAGCCTTTGGTAACTGTTACCAGTTTCGGAAATTACCGTTTGGACTTACTGTATCTTCAGCAGCATTCATTCGTAGCTTAAATGAAATTTTACCTGTTTATCTTCGTGACAATATTACTTCATATGTTGACGATATTCTTATTGCTAAACGTTCTTGGAGTGAGCATAAAAAATTTTGGATTCATTATTACGTATTTTTGCACGAGTTGGCATGACAGTGAACTTGGAAAAATCTGAATTTGGTCGTTCTCAGGTGAAATTTCTCGGTCACATTATTTCTACAGAAGGTATTCTTCCTGATCCAGAAAAACTAGACGCTATTCGTAATTATGCTGTTCCTACCACAAAACGTGATGTTCGTAGTTTCCTTGGTGTCTGTAATTTTCTTAGACGCCTTGTTAGATTGGATGATTTGGCCACACCTCGTTTACACATTTCAGTTATGCGCACTTTGGTCCCAGAAAATGCTTTCATAAATTACGAGAAAATTGCTACTTCAGTAATATGGAAAAACGTATTCGATCTGTTCTTGCCAAATGCAAATTATGTCAAAAGGCTAAGCCGCCAATTGTTTCTCACAGAGCACCGTTGTTTCCTATCATTCCAGCGAAATTAAAGGACATGGCTGCAGTCGATTTGTTCGATCCAGTGGTTCGTTCTACTAATGGTTGTGCGTACATTTTCGTAGCAGTGGAATTGACATCAAAATATGTGTGTTTTACACCTTTACGCAAAGCAACAGCTCGTTCAGTATCTAATGCTTTCATCAAACATTTTCTTAAAGAAGTTGGTCATGTTGATAAGGTTATATCATATAATGGATCACAGTTTCGATCTAAAATTTGGCTTCGTACTCTACGGCGTCGTAAGATTAAACCAATTTTTATTTCACTTTTTCACCCTCAATCTAATGCTTCAGAAAGATGGATGAAAGAAATCAATAAATTGTGCCGTCTTTATTGTCATCAGAATCACAGAACTTGGGATCAGTATCTTCATACTTTTCAAAACATTCTGAATGAACTCCCTAATGATTCAACTTCTTTACCGCCTCTATTGATATTAAAAAATAAAGTACCAACAAATCGCATTTCTGAAATCGTTCCTTTTCCGCCTTCACGGAAACTGTGGCATTCTGAAGTTGTCAACCTGGCTCCACAAAATATTGCATCTGCGGCTGCTAGAAGAGAGAAATCAGCTAAGCGTCCTGGTCGTTTAAAAACTTTGTCAGTTGGTCAGAAGGTGTTAATTAAGTCTCACCGTTTGTCTCATAAAGGAAAAGGCTTATGTCGCAAATTTTTTCTGCTTTATAATGGTCCATATAGAATTCGCAAAATTATTCATGATAACACTGTTGAAGTAGAAACTCTTAAAACTCTGCGCTCTAAGGGAATACATCACATATCTAACGTTAAAATTTTTGTGGAATGACATACTTTTGAGAAACCAACAGTTATACGTAAACATGCGGAGAATGCAAGGATACCGCGCTGTGTTCTGGCGACGGCGCGTACTCAAAGCAACAGTGAAGTCTGCGCGCCGCACAGGGCTGTCGTTAACCGCGAACAATCACTTCCTACGTCACGCGCCTACAGCTGATCGAGCGGTCAGTGCGAATGCACTGACAGACGTAAACAAATACACAGTCTAATTTCTCCGACTAAATTCTGTATAAAGCTATGGTGACTTTATAAATTATGTTATTAACGTTCAGTATTTTTCAGGATACGGTTGTATAAAATATTTAAGACCTTCAGGTAAATTCTGTGTGTGTCCGACGTTAAGAGGACTTGCTATGGAGAAAATTTCAGGAAGAATGTAATTTCGAAAAAAAGAAGTAAAAAACCAAAAAGGTAACTGTTAATTGAGTTTATTTTTCAGGTAACATATTTCCACTTAGGTACGTACTTTAGACATAATTTGCTGCTTGCGATTACGTGACTCATACTTTGTGCTAAATTTCATGTTCTATGAATTTACTTGTGAACCGACGTGCTAGTGTACATTTGCTGATTTTGACAATTATTGATTAATGAACAGTGTTGTTACTTATGTATATTATGCATCGCTTGGCTGCTATGCTTTTTCACTGATGTCATATTTTTTAATTATGTGCCTGCTGTGCTTATTTATTTCAATTGTAATTGTCAACTGATTAATTGTGCTGACTGTGGTTATGTATGTAAGTTATATTTTGTGATTTATCTGCTTGCGCCTTCATGTTTACTTATTAAGATGACACACGAACATTTGCTTATGATATGATGCTAATGACCTGTTTATTATATAAGATATGTATTTGCTGCTGTGCGTATGGATTGCATATTAACACATTTCCTTTTGTTGTCATAAGTACTCTTTAATTTGGTGTATAGAAATGCTGATATACTGTGTACAAACATAGAGTTTAGGCCACACTATGGTATTAATTATAGATTGTTCGCTTGGCAGAGCCTCATTGTAGGGATTGTGCTGCATCCACTTGTTGACATTCTGTTCGCTACTGGTATATTGTCGCGATATTGCATGTATTGCTTACGCTCAGTGCCTTATATTTTTAAGATAAGAAAATGAACTGCTATAATGCTACGAACGACATTGGTACAAGAAACTGCATAGACGTCACATGAGCTGGAGGTTTTATGGAAGCTGTATAAATTTATGCTAATAGGAAGGAAGTTAACGACATGACATACCAACACTAGGTTAGACCATTGACAGTTATTACACAGCATTCTTCGTGAGCAATTGAAATAGGAAGTGACACTTGACACAAGAAATACTCCACATGTTTGCTTCTGTTTGCCATAATTTTTGAAGTGGTGTACACACTGAAATATCACGATCATTAACACTTCGTAATCGTACTTAATTACTGAGAGTTATTCGAACTAAGTCTGTTAGAGGTCATCTATGCATTTCATTTCTTTTATTTAATGATGGACAGGGAACCAAAATGTATCTTATAATTTATAATGAGTAGAAAATTTGGGTCAGATGGATTACACAGAGGTTGTGTGTGGACACTGTGTCTTCGGATTGTATGGGATGCTGAATTGAAGTTGCACTAGGATTTTGTCTGTACTTGTTCGAGGAGACTGACTAGAGGAAAGAGTTGTTATGGAAGTGAAATGATATTGGTGCTGAGGTTTATATATATCGACGTATTGAAGAGGTATGATTGAGGTATTGAGATTATGTGAAGTTGATGATTATTGGAGTTTTCGTGGACAAGAGGTAAGGCAAATGATATTGATGATCGACGTATTGAAGAGGTATTATTGAAGTATTGAGATTATGTGATGCTGATGATTGTTGGAGTTTTGGTGGATAAGAGGTAAAGTAAGTGAGGAGCATATTTTTTTGTTGGTCTATATGGGACAAGGAGGATGAAGATGGCAGACTGGAACACTCAGGTGGAAAGAAGATTGCCTACACACACACTTTGTTAAATCAATAAGCAGTATATACTTTTTTTTGGAGAGAGGAAGTAATTGCATATCTTGGCTCACTGACAGTTGTTCAGCAACCGTACATTTTGATCTGGCTTGGCAAACATTGGTCTTGACATGATGACTATGACGTTGACTAACTATTATTGACTGTTATACATTGCTGCCACTACTACTTGATACACATGATGAACATAAAATTTTGACAGAATTGCATTCACACAGTTAACACTATTCAATTACACAGTAGCACTAATATGGATGAAAGATGAGTGAGTGTGTTTTGTGTGTTTTGTGTATTTTCCTTTCCTATCCCAAATTTGGTACCGACCTATCTCCTAAATATTATTTTACTTGTTTGTTGTGGCTTGCACTGACACCCATAAATATTATAGGTTTACTGGTATTTGTGTATTGTAATAGTTAATAGGACAATTATCTGATATCATTTGTGTGTTTGTTATGATTTGTATGTTTAGTGTAAAAGCATTGTAGTGTGTATTCAAACCATTGTTCATGCCTGAACTGTCTGATTAGTGATGGTGCTGCACTTTTCAACATGATGTGTGACATTTAGTCATGTTTAATTTATGCTGATGAACTGTGTGATTAGTGATAGGGAATATTATGGACTGTTATTTGCACTTTTTCTACATGAGTGGTGCCACTAGAACATGTTTAATTTCTGCTGATGAACAGTGTGATTAGTGAAAGTGAATATTATGGACTGCGGTCTGCACCTATTCAACATTGCTGGTGCCACTAATGGAACTGCTTATACTGAATTGGTGTTACTTGTTGGTGTCTGCACCTGCTCCACATTGCTGGGTGCCACTGGTGGACAGCTTCTACTGAAAAGATGTCACCTGTTGATGTCTGCACCTGCTGAACATTGCTGGGTGCCACTGATGGACTGCTTCTACTGAAATGGTGTTACTTGTTGGTGTCTGCACCTATTCAACATTACTGGGTGCCACTGATGGACTGCTTCTACTGAAAAGATGTCACTTGTTGGTGTCTGCACCTGCTCAACATTGCTGGGTGCCACTGATGGACTGCTTCTACTGAAATGATGTCACTTGTTGGTGTCTGCACCTGCTCAACATTGCTGGTGCCACTAATGGAACTGCTTATACTGAAATTGTGTTACTTGTTGGTGTCTGCACCTATTCAACATTACTGGGTGCCACTGATGGACTGTTTCTACTGAAAAAATGTCACTTGTTGGTTTTTGCACCTGTTGACCATTGCTGGGTGCTACTGCTGGAACTGTCAACTACTTGTTTCTTGGGCTATGGAAAGCGTTTATGTGAATATTTGTATAAACTGATTTTTTGTGTATTACTGTTTGTGAAAAGTTATGAGACTCTTTCCTGCACATACTCGTCATTGCAGACGCTATTGATTGAACTGTTTAACCACATAATACTTGTGTAAACTATTATGTAAAGTCACATGTATGAAAGAATTTGTATTGCTTACTGTATTTTATATATTAGGTTATTGAAAGGTCAGTGCAAAGCCAAAATTTTATCTAGATATATGATATTTACGCATTAATATTATCTTTTATTTTTGTCTGTATTTTTTTGACGAATTTGGTGGTATTTTCACCACCAATGCTGGCAAAAATACCATAAAATTCTAGCCCGTGGAGGAAGGGCATATAAAAGGTGGCTACACTGAGCCACAGCGCCAGAGATCGCGCTAGAGAGTATTGTTCCGCCGCCTCCACTGGCAGTGATTATTGAGATGTCGTAGTGGGCAGTGATTATTGAGAACTCGTAGTAGTCAGTGCTTGGGGAGAGCTCGTGGTAGTCAGTGCTTGTTAAGAACTCGTAGCAGAGAGTGTTTGTTGAGATGTGCTAGTAGGGAGTGCTTGCTGAGATGTGATACTGAAAAGTTCTTGTTGAGATGTGGTAATAGCGAGTCGGTGTGGAGATATATTGTAATGATTAGAGTGATTTTGGTCAATATATCAAGGTAATGAAACTTGACTTATTTTTCATTATTTAATGTTGTAAATAATGCTTCATTACAGGTTCAGTCAACAAAGCATCTGGCTTGTGTTCTGGGATTAGAGTGTAATTCTGGTTCTCTTGAGTGATTATGGTATTTTTATTTTCTTTAATTAATTCAGTATAAATGATATTTAAAATTTCTTGTGTTATTGAAGAAGAACAGTTACACTTTTGCTTTGGTTTCGTAGGTCTTATAGTTGTTGGGGACTTAATTAATTAATTGTGTTAATGAAAATTTCCATTTCATTCTTTGTTATTGTTCTATGCAGTCAGATAGCGTAATAATACTAGTCAGGGCCAACCGTTTACGAGACTTCGTAATCGGACAAACAGCTACTAAATCAAAAAATAAAATTATTTGCATTTTATTTTAATTAAGCCCCCATGCAACAGCCTTCCGATCACAAAAGAAGACGAAGTAAATATTCCGGAATTCGAATCAAGAACAGCTGTCAACATGAGTAATGTAGAAGTAGATATCCTCGGAGTAGTGAAGCAACTTGAATCACTTAATAAAAGCAAGTCTTCTGGTCCAGACCGTGTACCAGTTAGGTTCCTTTAAGAGTATGCTGGTGCAATAGCTACATACTTAACAATTATATACAACCGTTCACTCGACGAAAGATCCGTACCCAAAGACTGGAAAGTTGCACAGGTCACACCAATATTCAAGAAAGGTAGTAGGAGTAATAGACTCTTTTACGGGGCAATATCATTAACATCGATATGCAGCAGGATTTTGGAACATATATGGTGTTCGAACATTATGAATTACCTCGGTCTATTGACACACAGTCAACATGGCTTTAAAAAACATCGTTCTTTCGAAACACAACTGTCACTTCATTCGCATGAAGTGTTGAGTGCAATTGACAAGGAATTTCAGATCGATTCCGTATTCCTGGATTTCCGGAAGGCTTTTCACACTGTACCACACAAGCGGCTCGTAGTGAAATTGCGTGCTTATGGAATATCGTCTCAGTTATGTGACTGGATTTGCGATTTCCTGTCAGAGAGGTCACAGTTCGTAGTAACTAACGAAAAGTCATCGAGTAAAACATAAGTGATTTCTGGCGTTCCCCAAGGTAGTGTTATAGGCCCTTTGTTCTTCCTTATCCATATACACAATTTGGTAGAGAATCTGAGACAGCCGCCTTAGGTTGTTTGCCGACTAATAAAGTCATCAGAAGATGAAAAAATATCGCAAATCTATTTAGAAAAGATATCTGTATTGTGCGAAAATTGGCAGTTGATTCTAAATAACGAAAAGTATGAAGTCATCCACATGAGTGCTACAAGGAATCGATAGAACGTCGGTTACCGATAAATCAGTCAAATCCGAGGCCGTAAATTCAACTAAATACCTTGGAATTACAATTACGAAGAACTTAAATTCGAAGGTACACATAGAAAATGTTGTAGGGAAGGCTACCCAAAGGCTGCGTTTCATTGGCTGGACATTTAGAAAATGTAACAGATCTACTAAAGAGACTGGCTACACTACGCTTGTCCGTCCTCTTTTAGACAACTGCTGCGCGTTGTGGGGTCCTTACCAGAAAGAATTGACGGAGTACATCGAAAAAGATTAAAGAAGGGCAGCACGCTTTTTATTATTCTGTTACAGAATTTGAAACATTATGTGGAGTATGGGCATTTACGAGATTTCGGCATTTTCTTTATGGAAGACATACGACCGTTTACACAGATCATAGAGCGATACAGTTTTTACCTTCCGCTAAATTTACACATGACAGATTAAGCAGATGGAAACTTTATTTACAGGAATTTAATTTTACAACTGTTCACATTCCCGGTACACAAAATATTGTAGCAGACGCACTATCCCGTTCTCTCAGTAACAATCATCAAGACATCGCAACCAACTTCCGCCAAGCAAATTTCAGCGTCATGTATATTCAACAAGTTGCATTTGAAAATTTCATTTCGTCATCATTACGAGACATAGCACAGGAGCAGAGCAAAGACAACGTATGGAAAGAAATTAAACACCTTTGGCAAGATAGGAATAATGTTACCATCAGAAACCATTACACTGTGCGCAATAACATCCTGTTTCGCCGCTCTCACCCTGACAGCAACAATTGGTTACTATGTATTCCTGACGAGCTCGTTAACAAATTAATCTGGTATACTCATTTAAGTTACGCACATTACGGAGCCAGAAAATGTTTTCTTATACTGAGACAGAACTTATTTTGCCAACATGGAGAAACGTATTCGACGAGTTTTAGCGTCATGTAAAATCTGCCAGAAAGCTAAGTCAGACACAACTTCACATATTCCTCCGTTACATACCATTGTACCTGTTAAATTGAGACACATGGCCGCTGTAGACATTTCTGGTCCGATTCCCAGATCTAATAGAGGTCTTTGTTACATCTTTGTCGCTGTTGAACTCACTTCCAAATTTGTTACCTTCACTCCGTTGCGCAAAGCTACTGCTAAATCTGTTTCGAATGCATTTGTAAAACATTTTCTATTTCATGTAGGGCATGTATTGAAAGTAATTTCCGACAATGGACCACAGTTTCGATCTGCTATATGGACACGTATGTTACGAGCTAGAAACATTTCTCCGATCTATATATCCAAGTATCACGCTTCTTCGAACCTTTGTGAACGACTAATGAAAGAAATTGGTAAACTATGTAGAATATACTGGCATAAAAATCATATTAATTGGGATACACACATACTGTCATTCCAGGATGTAATTAACTCAATACCAAATAATTCTACTATGCTATCTCCGACTGTTATACTGAAAAATGTTGAACCACCCAACAAAATTAAAGAACTAGTATCTTTTCCTACATCTCGTCGACGACGCCACCATGAAATAATGGACATGTGTAACACCATAGCTCTAATGATCTACTGATTTATTTTGCTTTTATTTATTTAATGTTACTTCTGTAAATGTGTGTGATTGAATGGGTAACACATAACTGTATATTTCTTTATTTGTTAATATGTGCAAAAGTTCTGTGTTATCCAATGCGTTTGTTTGTTGTTATGTAAACTGCTGATCCTCACTTAGGAATCTTAGCAATTATTGCACCATAAGGTGTAGTGGTTCCCCACGGGAACGGTATTGCATCAGAATGCGCAAATTGTGTTTGGCCTTGCGGAAAAAGGTGGGACTGGTAGCCACCGGTCGGAGACGGACACGGAAGTAGACGAGGAAGTCAGTCGGAAAGCACACGGAGACGGAGACGGAAGCCGTCGGAGACGAGTCACCAGACGGACACGAGTTACGAGTCCGTGCTATTCCATGGGAAAGACGCATATTGTGCTGATTTCCAAGAGAGGATTTTCATGTTTCTCTCCAAGGGCTCGAATAGTTGGAAATATTCTGGAATTTGTCTCTATCATCGCCATCAAGAAATCGGCCTGCAATTCCACCTACCTGCATGCAGTTGCCACCACATTGCGCAATCATTGCTTCATAGTGACATTATGATGTACGGTGAAGGATCAGCTTAAAGGATGTGCTAATGTGCTGAAATATAAGGTAATTTAAATCTGAATTTGTGTATCTACCTTGACTTTTCTCCTCATCATAACCTCTTAGGATCCTCACCGTTTGGACTATACTGATTACCGAGTGTCCTTACTGAAAGTACATTGGAGCCTAGAGTGATTTTATTAATTAAAGCCTCTTGAACTGAAAAATAATTTTCCTAGTGAAAACTGCTTATTAACGTGTTGTTGCCAACTTCAAGTAAAAGTTCTTAAGACTGAGGCTTATAATGTTTCTTGCTTAGTAAATGATTACATTACTGCTTATTATTGCAAATCGCAGAAGGTGAGTCAGTGTCTTGCATATATGTTAATTTTGTGTCTCACTGCAGTAAAAGTGGAAAACTGCAATAGTAGGAAATTATATATTCAGGTTTACTCTCTTTCTCTCTCTCGTGTATTAGAAGTGCATATTAATAATAACGTTATAAAGACAAGTCACTTTGTGTAAAGTAATAGTGTGTTTTGGTAGCTGTTATAATTTTGCAAATTGCTTCTGCTGCTCTAGTTGTTGGTTTCAACCTTATCATATGTATATATATGTATCAGAGTTAATTGCACTCGCTTGTGGTCAAGTATAGGTTGTGTTTATCTGTTAAAATTATTAATTACTATTTTCTTCAACGAGAATGTTGATCATTCTTTTGCCTAGTTAGGCTGGCGGCCGTTTTACCATTATCAGTTTAACAGTGCAGGAAGGCAATTTCTTCGTTAATCACTGTTTAATTAGTTACGTAATTCTGACTTTCATTTCCGATAAGCCACTTCCGTTAGGTACAACATGGTCAAACAACAAAATTCCTCTCAGAGGGTAACACTGTTTTGATTGCGTAATACCATATTTATTATAACAAAATAATTTTGTTTTGTAAACTGACTCCTACTTTGGGGTTATGGTGTAATAGTAGCAGAGTGTAGTGTTATATGTGGCTTTTCTTTGACAGGATTACTTGTTCTGTTGGGACATAATAAGTAATATACCAAACTTGGTATTTGATTACGCAAGCTACGTAAACATTGCGCCACCACGCAGCCCAGTAGTGTTATATGTGGCGACCGTGACAGGACGTTGTTCAGTCTGCACCTACAGACGAAAAAAAAAATTATAAGTAGTTAGCCTTTTACAAACATAGAGTGAACATAAAACGTCCAGCGGCACGAACCTGTGCATTATTTGAGAGACCGGATAGTGAAAGTTCAGTTTAAATCGAAAATAAAAGGTATCAGTACTGAACAGTAATTAAAATGGACAGGAAACTAGAAATGAATCTAGATACGCGAGATCAGAATGTAACCGAAAGCAGTTCAGGCAGCACACCAACAGATGCCACTACACGCGAGTTAAATTACGTACGTTCTCACGCAGACGTCAATAAACAGATCGAAGCTATGTGTGTCGCGCGTTCTAAGCAAGACAGTATGAGCGACGTTGTGGAAGACAGTGGCTATGCTAATGAATCGCGGGATATGTTTGAATCACCAAAAGCTGAAAGGAAAGTAGATCTTGAACACGAAAATGTAGCAGAACCTAAAAGTGAAAAGAATTCAGATATGATAGAATTGTTAAAAATGTTGTCTGCACAAATGGCAGAACAAAGACAACTAATGGCAACACAGGGACAGCTAATTGCAGCACAGGGACAGCAAAATGCTGCGCAAAATGACAATATTAGTAAACAAATGCAAGAGCAAGGAAAGAATCTTAGTAAACAGATTGAGAAGGTTGATGTAAAAGTAGACATTGTGAGTAATGAAATTAAAAACCTTAAAAGCGAAATTACTGTCATCAATGGCAATATTGCCAATGTACAAGG